>NC_067138.1:81432382-82076132 GCF_903995435.1 Acomys russatus
AATAATGCAATCAGTAACGTAATCTCTCTCTCTCTCCTATTTGTATCTTGGCATTCAAGAGGGCATTAAACAAAGTCCAAAAACTCCGTGTTGCTGTGTCTTTCATATTTATATACTTATTTTCTCAAACCTATCAACTTTAAAATTATTTGTATCTGTCCATGAAAATTTAAATCCAGTTATCTCCCCTTATAGCATAAAACCGGATAACCATTGAGATGTAACAAGAATAAATTAAAAAAAAAAACAAAAAACAAAAAACAAAAAACAAAAAAACAAAGCTTACCTTTCTGATGCTTCCTTGTGTTTAGTCTCCCTCTGCCGTTCAGTACAGGCCAGTGCAGCATTTTTCCACCTGAGAAAATGCAAGGGGATTCCTCCCCCAAAACAAGCTGTTGCTTTCGGGGTGGTCTCTACATCTTCTAGTTGTGGTGGTTGCTGTCCAGTTTTCTTGGCATTAGCAACTGTGGTTCCTGGGCTGCGTCAGACTAGTCATCGTCCTGGCGCTAGGCTGGTGATGCCAGCAGTTGTACCCCAGGGTTCTCTCTGACTTCCCAGTGGATTGCCTTATGTTGTTGGCTGCCATACCTCAACCAGGGAGGGAGCCCCCTCCCCCACTCCCACCCACCCCCAACCTCCCACCCCCAGCATAGCTCTTTCGAGAGGGCAGGGCTTGCAAGAAGTCATCACTGGTAGCACAAGCTGAAATGTTCTTTTGTCCTGGCTCTATGCAGCCTGTGGTGCTATATTGAACTGGGTTGGTGCAACTGCTGAGCCACCTATTTGGGGAGGTTCAGTGCCTCTACTCGCAACTTTTTATCAGGTTAGCTTAGACTCTAAGCCCCACCTTGGGTGCCATGTGTATGAGTTTATGTAATAAAGCAACAGTTTTCTTTAGCCCTGCTAGCTTCCAAAATAATTGACACAGAGAGACTATGATTTATTTTACAAGCTAAAGCATTGGAGTTGGGCAGATTTCAACCCTCTAAGCTGTTTAACTCTCAGCTACACAACCCATGTTATTTGCCAATAATTAGTTTGTCCTTGCTGGGCTCAATATCCTCCATCTGCTGGCCTAGTTCATCATCTCATGTCCCCTCTCCCTCTTGCCTCGAGGCCCCTCAACCCAGCCTTGAACATTAAGCTCCACCTCTCTTTATTCTGCCAAATCCCAAGCTTCAGCATTTTTTTATTAACCAATCACTTTAAGTTAGTGAAGCAAGGTTTACACAAGAAGGACAGATGTATGTGAGAATGGGAAGAAACCAGATCTTGGGGGCCAATAATTAGCATTAAAATACATAGCATCAGACCAACCCTCAACAACTGGTGAATATGAATCATCATATATGAGTGCTGGGAAACAATCCCAGTTCCTATGCAAGAGCACAAGCTACTTTTAAATGATATACCACCTGAGTTGGAGAGATGGCTCAAAGATTAAGAACACTGCCTGCTCTTCCAAAGTTCCTGAGTTCAATTCCCAGCAAGCACATAATGGCCTACAACCATCTATACAGAGATTTGGCTCCCTTTCCTGGCATATAAATACTGTGTACTTAATAAATAAATAAATATTTTTAAAAAATGGTGTACCATCCTTTCCACTCTTAGTCTATGCCTTTTGGTTGAGTAACTGAATCCATTAATATTTAATGGTATTATTAAATGATGTGTACCAGTATGGCCACTTTGTTCATTTTGTGTTTTTTTAGACCTCTTTTGATTAATTGTCCTAGTCTTATTTGTCTTCTGTCGCTTTTTTTGAGTGCTTATATTTCTTTCAATCTATAAAAGCCCCCACAGCTGGCTTAGTGGGCATAATTTCCTATTTTACAACTGCTACTCATTGCTACTTCACAGGACTTTATTTACTTACACTCATATTTTCATGCATATATCATAATTTCAAAGTGAAGCTAGCTGGGTGTGGTCATGCACCCTTTAATCCCAGCACTCAGGAGGCGGAAGCAGGAGGATCTCTGTGAGTTTGAGGCCAACCTGGTCTACAATGTGAGTCTAAGACAGCCAGAGGTACTATAAAGAGAAGCCTTGTCTTGAACACCCACTCCTCTGCCCCCAAATGAACCATAGGCTGCATGCCAGCTACTTACTTACATTGTTGAATGTCACAAACTATCAATATATGCAATGGCCAACTTTAGGTGTACACAGGTTAGGGGACATCTACATAATTAATGACTATATTACTTCTGGGCATGGTGGTAATGGTGTCTGTAGAAGAGATGAACATTTAAGTCTGTGGAATGGAGGATGGTTTGCCCAGCTCCAATGTTTTCTTCTTTTTCATTTTGTATTTCACCATTATATCTCTGTGACCTTTAGGTATTTTATTCTGAAACACCAGCAGTTTTAAACCTGGGGTGAGGCTCTCTAGCAGTTTCTCCAATTCTCTATTTTCATGTGCCATATGTTGAGTCTTCACAGACTCAGTAATTATGTGAACCAATATACCTAATACATCTTCTCCCATCTTTCGGCCTGCCATCCACCCATCGTATTGCTTCTGATTACTATGTGGGCCTAGGACCAGACAGTTTTTGTTCTAATTTTGGGCATAAGATTAACAATGCCAGGTATGAGTGCCATAGTGCTATTGACCAGGCAGGCCCTGAGCACTGTTCCATTCTGGTAGCTATTCATGGAAATGGCCAAGTATCACCACAGGCTGAAAAAGATTGTCTACAAAGGCAAGCTCACTGTATAGACAGACTGATCCTTGCTTGTAACCTTGACCCTAGAAGGGCAAATGAGTTATTTTCCAAGGATATAAAAAGACTGGAGAATATGACATTTAGGCAAGAAGGGTTTCTTATTTGTCTTGGAACAGTGTTCTGAGACTGAGATGGTATTATTTGAGACATACAGGCTACGGAGTGAAATATCTGTTCAGACCATAGAAGCCTTGCATTAAGGCTTTGAGGTCACCCTCATAAACTTCCAATGTGTGACATTGTTGTGATATGATTAAAAAGCTATTCATTTCACATTTTCTCTACCTCCTCCCCAATAAAAACCATAATGAGAAAAAGGCTTCTTAATACTTTCTGTATATATTAGTAACATAGAAAATAGCTGTTAATGATGATGTTTTCAAAAGCTGCTGCTCATAAATTTGAACTCTTTGTTGCAATTTATAAAAGCAGCCTCATGTTGAGAGCTCATTAGTAGTTTGAACTTAATTTTGTCAAAGGAAAAAGAGTCACGAGAGATTACATTTCATCTTCAATATGGCTATTCAGCAACAATGCCATTATCCTGAATTTCAGATGAATTTAATTGAAACTTAATGTACAAAATTACTTGTTTTGTGCAATTAGAATCCCATTTAAATGGGTTTCAAAATGAATAGGATGGTAAATTCATGATTTTCTTCATGAATGATTTGCTAGGCCTCCTTGTTTCTAGGTTTTCTAGCCACATTAAATAAATGATTTTTTTTCAGTTTAGTAGGGGTTTTTACTTGACAGTTTTATCCCCCCAGGCAGTATATAATACTCAGCACCTCCTAGGAGGCAAGTGGGAAATGGAGCTGCTCAGTAATCAGTTACAGAAAACTGAGGTTGAAGCTCTTAGGCTCCACTGCGTCCAATCTATTGCATACTCTTCCATTCTGCACACAAAGAAGATAATGGACACAGCTATGAGAAGACATGGGAGGATGGGCTTTTGAAGGAGGTCTGAACACACATTTTCCTCTAGCCTCTAATGCCTTTGTGACTTGAGGTTCATTTTTTGACTTTTGAATCTCATTATGTTCAGAAGTTCATGGGCATCCTATTTTTTTTTTTTTTCAGTGCTAATCATCAAATAGAAGCCCTCTGATATGCTGTGCATGACCTAATACCAGGCTACATACTGACCCCAATGCTAATTCCTTAAAACTAGTGGTAAACATTAAAAGTTTAGTATGCTAAAATTTTAATAGGTATTAGTCACTGTGGTTATTAGTATTGCCCTTCTTTATAATCATCATCATCATTTTTTTTTCATTATTTGTTTTTTTAAGACAGGGTTTCCCTTGTAGCTCTGGCTTTCCTAGACTCTCTTCATAGACCAGGCTGGCCTTGACCTCACAGAGATCCACCTGCCTCTGGGACCAAAAATGTGCATCACCATGTCCAGTTTCTTTATCACAGACTTATGTGGTACACACAGACTTATGGCCCCCACGTCTACTACCCTTGAGGTGGTCTCATAGCTTGGTGTCCAGGTTACAGGATAAACTTCCTCTCTCCTTATAAGGTCATGCCCAGGAAGCACTGGAATTCCTCTTCATTCAAACAAGTCATTCACAGCACCTTGCCCCCAATCAGTGATGTGCACTTACAGACAGCCTCTACCCACTCCCCAGTGTCTAAATAGCCAATCAAATGAGGTGCCTCACTGAAGCCTGCCTCCCAAGAAGTCTGTTTATGGCTCCCAAGAAGTCATTCCTGCCTTGTCCCTGCTCCCAGGATTCACTGGTTGTGATCATGCAGTTATGGGTGAGGGAGGAGGGCCAGGAACAGCTTTGTAAGTATGTTCAAATAAATTCATTGATTTTCCAGTTGGTCTTTGGTTGCATTGTTACTTTGTTATCAGTTTTTCTCTGGAATGAGTAGACATTTTGTTCAATTCCCCCCTCATACACCCAAATTTGACAAAACACAGGGTTGACTTGTTTCTTGGGAAAGAAATAAGATGTGGTAAGGCTCAATATGATAGAAGAGAATCGTCCTAGAAATTTCTATAGCGAACCTGTAATTATATTTGTAGACCAGAATGAGGCTTTTTTGTTTTGTTTTGTTTTTAAGATTCATATCCCAAGGATGGGTGGGGTCTGAGTAGAGTAAAGCTTTGCACTATGTACATTTTTAGTTCCTTCACCCACCTAATGTGGTATCCTACATTTTTGTTGGGTATGTCACTGAGGGTATATGAATGTGATATCATTGCTATGACATTGAGGCAGAATGTAATAAGGTTTCAGGTTTAACATTTAGGTGTTTGAGCCATCTTCAGTTAGTTTTTGTGCAAAGTGATAGATATGGGTCTAAATCAATCCTGACTGGATATCTAGTCCTCCTGGCATCATTTGTTGGATATTCTTTCTTTTCTCAACCTTATGGTTTTGGCATATTTGTCAAAACATGCCTAGTAACTTTGAAGTTACTCAAACTCATGTTTGGGTCTTCAGTTTTGTTCCATTGGTCTACATGTATGTTCTTGTGCCAGTACCATATTGTTTTTCTCATCTTAAGATCCAGAATAGTAATCCGTCCAGTATTGTTTTTGTTGTTGTTGCTGTTGTTGTTGTTGTACAGGATTGCTTTGGCTACCCAGGATCTTTTGTAGTTTTATATGAATTTTAAGATACCTTTTTATATTTCTATGACAATAAGATAGTGATTTTTATTGGTATTTCATTTAATTTGTAAATAATTGATAAAAACTACCATTTTCACAATATTAATTCTATCAATCCATGAACATGGGGTTTGTCTTCTTATTTCCTAGAGGCTTTCTCTATTTCTTTCTTCCAAAGCTTAAAGTTTTCATTGTTGAAATCTTTCACTTTCTCAGGTTTATTTCTAGATTACTTTCTAAGGCTATTATAAATGGGAATGTGTCTTTAACATTCACCTATGTATTTTTGTTCTTGGTATATTGAAAAGCTATTGGTTTGTGCTAGTTGCTTCTATATCCTGCTGTATTTCTGCACTTGTTTATTGTGTCTAGACATTTTTCTCTAAGAATTTCAGATCCTATTATATAGTATCATGTCATCTAAAAATAGGATAGTTTGATTTCTTCTTTTTCCGTAACTGAAAATTAGTAGGTATAGTGGATGTCCCTGACGTCACTGGGATTGCTTCAGGCTTTTCTCCATTTTCGATGATGTTGACTGACAGATACTCTAATACAGGTTTTATTATGTTGACATATGTTATCATTCATCCAACATCTCTAAGTTTTATCATGAAGGCACGCTGGATTTTGTCACAGGCTTTTTTTCAGCATCTATTGAGATGATCTTGTGGTTTTTGTCTTTAAGCCCGTTTATGTGGTTTATAAATGTATTGAATCCTGCCATTCTCCTTTACCCTCCCCTCACCTTGTTCTGTATTTCCCTCCCTCCACCTCTCTAAGTACCCCCTTTCCCATCTCTCTGACCGGATTGTTTTTTACCTTGTTCTTCCCTTCACCATCCACCATCTTCTTCTGTACTCACTCCCTTCTCCCAAACTAAGGAACCCCTGTTTTACCCAGTGCCAAGATCAGATGGCCTGTACCCTGCTATATCCTTCTCTATTGTTCTCAACCCCCATGTCCTAAAACGTTACCCATTTTATGTTCCTATGTTCTGTAGTTATCAGAAGTGAAGATCTGGAGCCTTGAGCCTCCAATAAGTGAGAACATATGCTGTCTTTCTTTCTTTCTAGGTCTGTACTCCTTCACCTTGCTCTCTCAAGTTCACATGTTATTTTTATGTGTGTGATTTGAAGGCTGGCCACTTGGTACTGGATGATAAGCTGTGGGTGGGGCATGTCCTCTGTGGAAGACTATTTCTCCCACTCTCAGTGTTCCTTAGATTGATGTACTTCTTTTTCCAGGATTGGAGCCCCATGAGATTTTCTTTCCCCTTCCATATTAACACTTATATATTTTTCCTGTAGACATATAAACAAATGCAAATCTAAACATCTCTATCAGTGAGGTACACATTGTGATCCATGAGGATATACTAACTCACAAAACCCATTTTAAGTTTTCTTTTCTTTTTTTGAAGTGGAAGGTTCCCCTTGTCTGCTTTTTAAAAATGTTTTTTAAACCTATACATTTATATTATTACACATGGGTAAAATAAACTACATACAACATGAAGAAGACTGGCCCACAAAGTGAGTTCAGGACAGCCAAGGCTATACAGAAAAATCTGTCTTGAAAAACAAACAAACAAACAAACAAAAAAACAAAAACAAAGACAGCAACAACAAAAACTCCTAATACAGATATAGCCAATCAACAGCTTATTCTCCATGGTTGTTGGTCAGGGGAGTGGGGAAAACCTCTGACATAAACTCTGGTGCCCCAATTTGATCACTTCCCTTGGTGGGGAGGCCTGGTGGCAGGCAGAGGAAGGTGAAAAAGGCTATCAGGATGTGGTCAGAGGATGGGAGAGGAGGTCCTCTTCTGTCAGAAGTCTAGGGGAGGGAAATAGGGCAGAAGAGTGAGGGAAGTTGGGATTTGCATGATACAAGTGAGCGCAGATAGCAACCACGTTGTAATATTAATAAATTATATTAAAAAGAAATTGAAAAAATAAATTTATTGACTTGCATATGCTGAGCCATCTCTGTACTTTAAGGTTAAAGCCAACTTGATCATGGTGAATAAACTTTTTTATGTATATCTCTGTTTTCTTTGCAAATATTTTATTGTGCATTTGAGTCTGTGTTCATCAGGAATATTGGCCTTTTGGGTGTTTTTGTTTGTTTGTTTTTGTTTTTGTTTGTTTTGGTGTCTTTACCTGGTTTTGGCTTTAGAATGATACTACCTATGTAGAAAGAGTTTGGAAGTGCTACCTGTTTCTGGTTGTTTTTCTTTAAATGTCTTAAATGAACTGCCTGTAGATCTTCTCTCATAGAATCCTGTGATGTATCCATCTGGCCCTCAACTTCTTTTTTTATTAGTTATTAATATTATTTCATTATCCACTTTTGTTATGAGTCGGCTGGGTTGTTGACATCTTCATTTACTTTTGGTGGCTTGGCTGAAGATAGAAATGTATTAATTTTCGTATATAGGGGGAGGAGGTCCCCCTCAGACACAGTCATAGGGGAGGAGAGTAGGGTGAAAGAGGGAAGGAGGGAGGAATGGGAGGATACAAGGGATGAGATAACAATTTAGATGTAATATGAATAAATTAATAAAAAATATATAATGAAATTTATTAATTTCTTTTAGATTTTTTCAGCTTCGTGGAGCACAGCTTTTTATCTGAATTTCTTTATTGTGCTCTCATCTTTCCTTGTTTGTTTCTGATTCTGTTAAATCAGGCCCTCTTTTCTTTCTTTGGTTAGTTGGACCAACGGTGTGTCAATCTTATCTTCTCAAGAACCAGGTCTTTGAGTAACTGATTCTTCGCATTGCACACTTATTTCTGCTCTGATTTTTATTATTTCTTTCTGTTGGTAGGGTTTAGATTTGGTCTGGTCTCGCTTTTTCAAATTCTTGAGTTCTGTCATTAAGTCATTTATGTACACTTTTCCTGCTTCTTTAATGTAGGCACTTGAAGCTATAAATGCCTTGGAGAACTGCTTTCAGTGAGTCTCAGAACTTTTGTTGTGTTCATTTTCATTTAGTTCCAGTATTTAAGAAAAAAATTCTTCTTTGATTTTTTTCTTAGAGCCATTCATCATCTAGTTGTTTAATCTTCATGAGATTTTTTTCCCTAAAAATTTGTTTACTGTCCATGTTGAGATTTAATGCATTGTGGTAAGATAAAATACAAGGAGTTGTTTGAATATTTTAAAATCTGTAAAGATTTGTTTTGTTTCCCAAGATGTGGTCTATTTCAGAATAGCATCCATGTGCTTCTGATTAGAATCTGTATTCTTTTTTGTTTGGGTAGAATATTCTATAGATATCTGTTGGGTCCATTTGATGTATGATATAAGCTAAATTTGATGCTTCTCTATTTAGTGTTTTTCCAGATAACCTATCCATTGGAAAGAGTGGGAATTGAAATCACCTGCTATTAATGTATTGATGTTAATATGTACCTTTAAATCCAATAGTAGATATTTAATAAAATTGGAGTCACTGGAGTTTATTGCATGCATGTTTAGAATACTGATGTCTTCGTAGTTAGCTGTTTCCTTGATTGTAATAAAGTCTCCCTTCTGATTAGCTCTTGCTTGAGGTCTATTTTGTCAGATGTTAGGGGAACTTGATCTGCTTTCTTTCAGGTTCCAGTTGATTAGAGTATTTTTATCTATCCTCTTACTCTATGGTAATTTCCTGCTTATATAGCTAAGATATTGTTCTTGTAGACAACAGATTGGTGGATTTTATTTCTTGATCCACTCAGCCTGTGTCTTTTGATTGGAGAATTGAGATGATTGATATTTAAGTTACTATTGAAATGTGTGTTAATAGCAGTCATTGTATTGTTAATTTTTTGTTGTTTTTATGTTCTCAATGGTACTTGTTTTTTAATAATTATGATTTAGTAATTATTTCTGCTATGCTTCTTCCTTGCTTTAGCCCAAAATACTGCTTCCTGTATTTTCTTCAGGTTTGATTTGTTGGGTACTAAATTTTTAGGCAGTTTATGTTGTGGAAAGTTTTTCTTTTTCCTTCAGTTATGCTGAATCATCTTGCTGGATATATATAGTGCCCATCCTAGATTTTTAGGACTAGGAACCCATTGTTTCTAACTTTTTTCACTTTCTAATTTTCCATTGAGAAACCAGCTCTTATTTTTCCTTGATACGGGTTTTTGAGTTAAGAAAACTCCTTATATGAATTTTCCTGTATATGTGAGGAGTTTTTGGAATTGTAAGCTTTCAATGTACTTGCTTTGTATATATTCTTGGTATTTTAACTATGATATGCCATAGGAATTTTCTATTTTGGTCTTCTCTATTTGATGTTCTGTATGCTTCTTGTATGGAAGTAGTAAGTCTGCCTTGGGGGGAGAGGTTTAGATATGCAGGGGGAAGTTGAAAGCAGAAGGGACCTATGCATGGTGGCAGGTAGAGTAAGTCTAGGCCAGATTCTGGGGTTCATGCTGAATAGGCCAGGTTAGGCCTAGGTCCTGGAGATGAAAGTCAGAACTCTGTAAGAACTGTTTTTTTGTAGTGTGCTTTTTCCCTTATGACCTTTTTTTTTTTTTTTTTTTTTTCCATTATATATTTGTAAACAGCAGTTTTTTAGCTTAAACTTTTTATATAGTCTTCCTTTAGAATCCATCCAGGAACCTAAGGCTATGCAGTTTTGATAGATAATATTGTACATTTTAGTTTGTTATCTGGCTAGTACATTAAGGGTTCTTGCAGTTTTATTAGTTATGATTTTAATAGCATGATGCTGTTTAATATACAGATGGGAATTTGATGGCCCCAGGTTACATTATTTGCCCAAGTGGATGTGATTATGCATTTGCAGGGAAGGGGGGTGACCCATCATCTTTCCAGCTAATAATTTGTAAGGCATATTGTTTTCTTTGGACCTCCAAATCCTCATACACCTGCTCTTGCTCCCTTCTTACAACTCATGGGAATAGGAAGAAGGATGGGATGCTAGACCCTAAAACACAAGATCTTAACCAGTTAGAGAGAAGTATAGTATAGGTATAGTCTTGCTGCTGCGCAACATTTTATATCTTTGTCATCATTGTTTAAGGCATGTTGGAGGTGAGGGAAATGGGACAATATGTGGGACACTGTCTCAGTATGCTTGGGGATCCCCACCTTTGAATAACTTAGACAGTCGCATAGTAGAATGTTTGATCCAAGAAGAGTCAGAGTTTTTTCTCCAAGGTGTTAAGCCATCCTCTCTACTGGACAAAGTAATTCTACCCAGTAATTGAGGTATTAAGGGGCCAAACCCCACTAATAGGACAGTCATGCCCTGTCTCACTATAAGGTCGTAGGGATCCAGATCGCTGGCTTCCTAAGGCCATTGATAGCCCATGTTGGTTTTCCCACATACATAGTAAAATGATACTTTTAATCTGGGGTATAGTTTCTGCCAGATACAGGGGCTGATTTTTGTTTTTCATGGAAGAAATGGAAGAGGGCTTACTATTAATTTTCTCATAGAAAGAATGGCTAACTTCATAGGATGAGGTGTTTTAGAAAACTGTGATACCTTTGAAGCACAATGTAACTCCAGGGCACTTGCCTTGCCTGTTCATATGTAGGACCACTCAGTGGCCTGGCTTACATTTAGGCTTTCCCAGGTTAAGGATGGTGAGCTTAACAGGATATATGTCCCCAAATGACAGGTTGGTCTAGTTACACATGTCTGGAGGAGTAGTGGTGTACTTTTACCCTCCCAGATGACCCAAGTAATACAACTCCAATATCCACATCAGTATTACACATAGCCCAACAAACAGATGTAGACTGTTCATGTATGTAACTGTCATTGTGCCTCAATTACCTTTCCCCAAGGTAAGTTTTTGACATGATAGCATACTTGTAATGTGGGTGACATCATATGTCCAAGTTTTATCCATGTTTCCATGTTCATCAAAAGACAACAATATTGTTTGCTTTTTCTGGGTTAATGATTTGGGCAGAAGTTATGAACACCCCTCCTTATAGGTTCTCTGGATCTCCAGACATTTTTTGATAGAGTAGTGCTAAGGATCAAAACAGATGTGTTTGTTTGTTTGTTTGCTTGCTTTAGACTAGCAGATAGAATAAGTGCTTTGTTGTGCTTGTGAATTTTCCCTTTGCAAGAGGTAGAATAATGTTTTGTCTATGCCAAGGTTATGTTGCATTCAGCATTTCATAACTAATGTTGCAAGACTATTAGACACCACTGTCACCCTATGCTTCTGACAATAGAGGAAGGGCAACCATAAAGAATGTCATGAAAAGATAATCCTGCCTGCCTCTTAGGGCTAGACTCCATACTTTTTAATATTAATTTATTTATTATAATTTATTCACACTACATCCCTTTACTCTTATCTTCCTATTACCACCATCCCTTCTCTCCTCCCTCCCCACACACATGGAGAATTAGCTGTCCATCAGCTATATCTTAACAGGAGTCTAGGTACTCTGCATGCATTGTCCTTGGTTGGTGCATCAGTTTGTGCATCCTCCGCCCCCAATCCCCGGATCCAGATCCACTGTCCTTGGTGGTCTTGCTGTGGAGGCCTGACCCCTCTGCATCCTTCCATCCTCCCACTCTTCCATACAACTCCCAGCTCTCTGCCCAGCATCTGGCTGCAAGTCCAAGTATCTGTCCCAAACCCCCTAGACTCCATACTTAACAAAGCAATTAGCAACAGCTTTTCTCATTGTAGGTGGGTTTCCTGAAAGTTGGCTTAGTAATAGTTAAAAGTCTGGTTATTTTACTCCACCTTCCCAGAACTCTGGGGATGTTACACTGTTTCTAACTTTTAGCTTTAACCATGACACCATATTTGCTAGGGAAGCTCACCCATTATCTGATCCTTTGATGATTGGAATTCCAAACTTGGAAATTATTTCCTTTTAACATATCTTTGTTATTGTTGTTGTTATAAGTAATACTGCTCTCTGGCAATCTCCTGCTGGAACTGTGAAACCAAAGGCAAACAGAACATGACTACAATGCATACAATGAGGTCCACCATGTCTGGATTTCTTTTTGAAGTTTTTCCTCCCCATATCTACCCACTAGTGCTGATTTTGCTTGTTATAGTACCAAGGGCTGAAGTAAGTGACCTCTGTTAGCTATAGTCTTTGGGCCACTCCTTCTAGCATGCATATAGACAGAATGAACTCCACAAAATTATTATGGAGCATTCAGGTGTGTTTTAATTTCACTCCAAAGGCAGTGGCATCCCTTTCTTTTAATAGTGGCAGGGCCAGAAAGGATGGATCCTTCCAGCAGTCCAGCAGTGATGACACCAAGCAAAATAAACTCCATGAAACTAGAACTGAAATTGAACCTTTACAGCTGCTCACCCAACAGTTGTTGCCACCATTAAAAGGGAACTTAGTCTCCAAAGGTCAAGCACAGAAGAGAAGTGCAAAGCCTTAAATACCATTCTGAAGAGAGCAGATGAGAACCTGCAAGTTTATTAAGGCAAGGGCAGTGGTGCTCTCAAGATGCTGGACCTCTTGAGTCCACTCCTGTGAAAAGACATGTGTTGTCTAGGCAGTAGGTAGGATTGGCAGTCTCTGAATCCTGTGCATAAGGGTGTGTTTCCAGGTGGATGTGCTTGAATGGGATAAATCCCAATGCTTGCTGCTTAAATTTTAAACCTTCCAGTTAATAAATTGGTATGATTAGTGTGGTGGTGGATTTTATGTCAGCTTTCTTGATTGGTGACTGATGTGGAAGGGCCCAGCTCACTGAGGGCAGTACCACCCCTGGGCAGGAGGAGATCCTGGGTGCTATGGGAAAGCAAGATAAGCATCCATAAGGAGCAAGAAAGGAAGCAGCACTCCTCCATGATCTCCTGCTTTCAGGTTCCTGCTCTGTTTGACTCCTACCCTGACTTGTCTCAGTGAAGAACTGTCATGTGGAACTGTAACTAAATCAAACCTTTCAAGGCTGACAGTGGTGGCATCTGCCTTTAATCCCAGCACTTGGGAGGCAGAGGCAGGTGGATCTCTGAGTTTGAGGCCAGCCTGGTCTACAGAAAGAGATTCCGGACATCCTGGATTACACAGAGAAAACCTGTTGTGAAAAAGAAGAACAACAAACAAACAAACAAATTTAAGCCCAGGTCGTGCCCAGTGCCACTCTCTTTCTGCTGCCTTCTGATACAGATGTACAGTTCTCAGCTACCTCTCTAGCTCCATGTTTACCTTCATGCTGCCATGCTTTCCACCATGCTGAAACTGGACTAAACCTCAGGAACTGAAAAGCAAACCCTAATTAAATACACTCTTTCCCAAGAGTTGCTGTGGTCATGGTATCATTTCACAGCAATAGAACACTGATGAAGATACTGTTTCATCACAACAATAAAAATCCTAAGACAATATGTGTGATGTTTTTCTGCACAAATGTGTATGTGTCTCATGAGTCCATTTGGTTCAAAAGAGGGCATCAGCTCCCCCAGAACTGATGTTACAGATGGTTGTTACCCACTATATGAGGGCTGAGAGTCAACCCCAGGTCCTCCATATGAGCAGTCAGTGATTTTAACCTCTGACCTATCATCAATACAGGCCTGCCCAAAGGTTTAAAGGGTCCATCTTGAGGTCTGCTCCTGTTGAATGGAGCCTGTGTGCCTATTTAGTGTCTCTCCTCTGCCTGTGCTTGCCTCTTGCTGCTATGCCAACTTTCCAGCCCACTATAGTCTTAAGAGTGGTCAGGCCAGTGTGGGTCTTCTGGTTTGACATAGCTGGGGCAAGGGCTTCTGGAATTATTACCATTTGCCTTTCAGTTTTTCCCATTTGCTGGGAAATAGCTGCATTTTCAATTTTTAAAAAAGTGTTTTCATTCTGTGAGCAGTTAAGCGCCCACATTGATGATGGGTAGGGAACAAGACAGCAGTCAGAGCTGCTGGTGTCATCTTCTTTTGTCACACGCTACATCATTTTTTCTCCTCCCCCATCTCCTTCCTCCTCCTTCAGTTCTCTTATCTACAAGTGAGGGTACTGAACCCCCCTCTGTGGACCATTTAAGCTCTACAGCACTGTGATTCTGACGATTGCCATCCAACTGCTTAATATACTATTCTACAGTGAGTCAGCCCTTGTTCAGATCCACTTCTGACTTGCTGAATAGCTGCTTCTGCATCTTGCTGAGGATTCCCTACCCACCAAGACCAACGTCAACCTAGAACTCTGAGATATAGCTTCCTGAGACTCAGCAGATGTAAGGTTGAGACCCAGGGTAATGTGTCTCACTTTATTAACCATAGCCTCTACTCTGTAGCTCATCATGTGGTGACATGAGAAAAATCAAAGGAAAAAACTATTTATGTCCCGGTCACATTGGCTAAAGTGTTCTCAGTTATGAGAGTTTCCAAAGGGCATTTACATGTGCTCATAAGTAAATCACCTCATGGTGACCATCATTTCTTTTTTCTTTCTTCTCCAGTATAACTTCAGTCACCACCTTCCAGACTGTAGCAGGCTTTTTTTTTTTTTTTTTTTTTTTTTTTTTTTTTTTTTTTTTTTTTTTTTTTGTGCCTCAACTCACTGTCTCCCCAAAACTAGCCCAAAAGCCATTGTTAGTTTATAGACCATCTCTCTACCTGCTGAGCTGTCTGTCTGCCAGATATCAAGCCACATTTCCCACCAGTTTCCCTTCCCAGGCATAGATCAGAAGACATACTGTGGCTTTGTGACCTCTCCTTTGCATCTTCAGGGTAAGTTTATGGCTATCTCTAGTGCCTGCAGATATGCTTCTTGGGAAGTATAACAGTCTGGGCAGACTTCATGGTGTGGAACTTACCCTTGCTGGCTACCTGAAAAATCTATAGGAACCAAAAACCTTATCTTTCTTTGAAACTGAAGACTCTCTTCCTTCAAGGCCCCATCATGGCTATGATACTGGCCCCCAACTATTCGCCTACTTCAGGGCCTTATTATGGCTGGTTAAAGTCATGAGCCTAAAACTCCCCTTATAAAGTTCCTCTTAATTGATGTCATAACTTTCCTACAACTCCAACACGGCACACCTCCTAACAGTGCCACTCTCTATGGGTCAAGCATTCACACATATAAGTCTATGGAGGCCACAGGGCTTACTATTAGCCCCTTTTCTTTCATATTTAATACATTGGTGCTAGAAACTGAGTGCCTAAAAGGTTAGCTTCCATGAGGTGCCTCACCTCTCCTTTTCCCTCCCTGAACACTAGCAGCTAGCTTTGTTTCAATTAATTCAATCTGATCCCTCTTGGGGTCTCACCATTGTTTTGGGCTTTCTGCCTTATTGCCCTAGTTAGGATCAAAGAATTTTTCTGTAACAGAAAAAGGGAGGCAGGGGTTTCAAAGCCACAGGAGGTTTTCTTAGAGTTTTATTGGTGTGAAGAGACACTCTTCAAAAGGATTGAGACTGGATCACAGTTTCAGAAGTTTAGTTCATTGTTGCCATGGAGGGAAGTGTGGCAGAGTGACACACCAAACAGTGACACACCTACTCCAACATGGCCACACCTCCTAACAGTGCCAGTCCCTATGGGCCAAGCATTCACACATATAAGTCTGTGGAGGCCATAGGGCTTACTATTAGCTCTGTGTTTGAAGGAGAGACTGCTGTGGGACACAGCCTGATTGCTGGGAGAGAGAAAGGTGAGCATTAGAGAATCTGTAACCCAACATCCTGGGTGTGTCTGCTGAGTTCTGGGATGAGGATATCCTGCTGTAGTGGACATTTTCCCTTTCTACAGTTATGGGAAGATTTCAAATTTCCTCTAGTCTGTATTCTAGCAGCAGGCTATTCTTATCCTTCTGAAAGAGACTTCCAATGGCACACAGAAAGCGAGGAAACAGTCATTGAGTTTTTAAATGTAGCAAGCAAAGAAACAAAAGTACAGAATGGGATGCTGAACTGCAGAGAACTGAGCCCGGCAAACATGGGGATTATATTTCGCCTTTTCCTTTTATTCCCTCTCCTGTGCCTTTCGTGCCTCTCATCCAAGGTAAATGTTCCCAGAAAGGAGTATGTTCTTCCTGTAAGCCCATTTTATCCAGAGTTCAGGAGACATGAAATTTAAAAAAATGTAGGGCCTTAAATAATCCTTAAGATGAAATTTTTATAAGGGGAATTGGTACTGTTACTATATTTATGCTCTTGTTCTAAAGGAATTCCTGAATCTGGTTTCAGTTTACCTAACTAGAGACAGTGACCACCAGTTCTTGTTCTCTGTGTTTTGTTTTCTGGGACACTGTTCAGCCCTTCCTGGAGCTAACTCTATACTTAACAAATTAACTGCTTATAAAGCATGTAGTTGACTCCTGTCTTTTTAGGGGCCTATTGGTCTCCCCAGATAAAATATATATGGTGGTCTTTCAAACAAACAGTCTTTTTTTTCTTAAGTAGCAAATATAATGTTGCAATTCTTGTTATACATTTCTCTTCTCTTTCTTCCTGTTGTTCTTTGACCTTTGTCAGCTCCGAAACTAGGCCTCACCCATTGTGTACTGTGCATTCATGAGCATAGACCTGCATTTGGATACCAAGTCACTTTTTTAACCAACTGGTATTTAGATTTCATACTTCCAAGCCAAGAGGCTTCTTGAGATTTGAAGATAACATTTTTGAGGCTGCCAAACTGAGATGGAGCAGAGCATCAAGTTCTTAAGAGTGCAAAGTTTACCAGTTGTTCTAAGTAATCAGAAAGTAAGCTTTTTCATTTAGTTTTTTTTTTTTTCCCAGAAAATTGGGGCTGGAGACTTGACTCAATGGTTAATAGTGCTTATTGCATGTACAGAGGATCTGAGCACAATTTCCAGCACCCATATTAGGGAGCTCACAACTGCTTATGGCTACAGTTCCAGGGGAGTCCAATGGCTTCTTTTGGCCCTTGCTACAGAGACATTTTAACCCTGCAACATGGCTACTCTGATCACGTCTTTCTAGGCCTGTGTGATCTGGCTGGAATGCAAACACATCACACACCTTTAATCCCTCTGTCTGGAATACAGACACCCCCTTAATACATACTTTTAATCCCAAATAATGAAAGAAATGTTGGTTTGTAGAAGGAACTGCCCATGTTTGAAAGTGATATCTAATTGAGAGGCGGACAAATCGATGGGTCAGAGAAAAAAATTGACAGAATCAGATATGCCCAACTCTCCCAAGGACAGAGAGAAGAGAGAAGTGACTTAAAAGAGAGCACCTCAGAGCAGAGAGAGGATAGAGCAGGCAATACAGTAGGGTAGGGTACAGTATCAATGGTAAGGAAGATAATACAGTAGAGTACAGTGGAGAGTTCAGTAGAGAAGACAGTGTAGTAGAGAAAAGAACAGAGTTGAGTACCGAAGAGAGTTCAGGAGAGAAGACAATACAGTAGAGTTGGGTTCATTACAGAAGAGTACAATATAGGCGGTAAGGTAAAGTTCAGTTGAGTGTGGTTCAGTGAAGTCCAGTACATGGAGTTCAGGAACAGAGCAAGTCAGGAGAAGCTGAGAGAAACCAGTTTGAATCAGTCAGCTTGGAGAAGAGTTTTGCAACAGAGCAGCTGAGTTGAACCAGGCAGCCAGAGTTCAGAAAGAGCTAGAAACAGTGATCAGATTCAGCAGTAAATCTCAGAGGCTGAAGGCATTATAAGCTTAGATTGGATTTTACAAAGGCTTGAAGCTTCTAGAACTAGGACTAGGTTAGCAGATGGAAGCAGTAAGCCTCTGAGAAAAGAATTATATGTGGCTAACAAAAGCCACACTTACACTGTGTAATATGAGCATGACAAGTCCTGGAAAGAAGCTGTTTCTGCAGAGACCACTTGATTAGAATTTTACTACTGCAGAGAGATTGAAATTTTGCAGTCCAGGAGTCATTACCTTATCTGGTTCTAGTATTAATCCCACTGGGTAATAAGACCGCTACCACAATTTTCAGCCAAATTTGAAGTAAGCTATAATTAACTACTTTCCATAATGATGGACTCTGGCCAGTTTTATTCCAGGTTCCCAAGAAAATAGCCACAAGCTACATTGGTCAAGCACAAATAAAGGCAAACTCACAAGGCTACATACTTCTTACCTTCAACTTGCCTTTAATTGGTGGAAAGCATATATCTTAATGTACTTCCTGCAAACATACATCCTGCATACAAGTGATCAAGCATATTTTATGCAGTTGAGTCAAGCAAACTTATTATTTGGGGAAATGAAAACATGGGGCTTGTTATCCTATATAAACAACATCCTCTAGCATCTTAGGAAGTGTCTGTTCTTGGGCAAGAGTGTTATATGTTAGAAACATTGTCTCATGGATATTTTAGGCACAGTAATTAAAATTTAATACACAATTTTAAGCCTCACGTTCCCCCCTTGACTTGTATCCTGAGTACAATTCTTGACTCTGTGATGGGTACTTGTTTATACTGGGATCTAATAATCATCAGCTTAATGGTACCCAGATAAGAATTATCATCTAGACAAGGCATTCATGATGCAAGAGCCAACAATAAATAGCATAAACTGAAGGATCAAAGTCTACATAGAGCAGGCCAATTACTCTATCATATTGTAGAACTACTTCAGCTAATGAACCTACCTGTTGATATATTTGGGCCTGTTTAACTTTTAACAGGAACCTTTTCTTGTGCCAATAAGTAGTATGGGTAGTTATTTTGTTCCTTTTTCCTGAAAGTCTCCATTTGACCTAACATTCTAGTCTGTTGAGGACAAAGGGTGAGTAATGTAATCCCTTCTGTTACTACTTTTTGTTGAAACCAGGATGTTGTTGTCAGGGCTCAGGAAGGCTGGAATACTAGTCAAAGGCTGGAAAGATATTTAGACAATGAGGCATTCACCAGAAGCATCTGGTTTGCTAACCCAGTTGAAGAGGCAGGGATAAAACACATTGGCTGGACTGGTTCATATCAGCTTTCTGCAAATGCAGAGCTTACAATCATTTGGAACATCATATAGTCCACAAATGATTCCTGGATAGTGTTGGTTAGTGAAAGTCTCTCAGACAGACATAGACTAAGGTCAGAAGCTAAACTTTAAGAAACTTAAAGGAAAATCTTATGTTTAGAGCTTTCAGAATCATTATCTTGGTAGTTGTGGGAGGTGAGGCATCCCACGGCCAAGGAAGAGAGAGACCAAATCCTCAGGAATAGGCAGGTGGGGAGACATAAATTGCATTATCTGAAGTTTATTTGGCCTGTGAGAAATGGGTCCAAGATTTATAACTCCCTAAGTTCCTTGATGCTTACATGAATTTCTTTTAGTTTACAAAAAGAGATAAAAGTATTTTCCCACCAGGCAAGAATAAGAAAAATACCACACTTTTGAGCCAAATTTAAAGGAAGCTTGGTTTTACTTCAAGACAGGGTTTCTCTGTGTATTCTTGGCTGTCCTGGACTCACTGTGTAGAGCAGGCTGTCATCGAATTCACAGAGATCCACCTACCTTTACCTCCCTAGTGCTGGGATTACAAGTATGCACCCCAACCCTGGGCATGCAAGCTTGATTTTTATTGGAGTGCACCTAAGAGCTGGCCAGTGACTGCCTCCTAAGTTGTTAAAGAGAGCAGCCCTGAACCCATTTCTCTGGCCCCTTTTAAAGAGTAAAATCAAATAGTTAGTTACAAAGAAGAATTATAGAAGAGAGAAAATAGAGCAATAAAGAAATAAGGAAAAAAATCTAACAAACAACTAAAGCCAGCAACAAAAACAAACCACCATCTGATAGGGAGGGTTAAGATTTTCTCAAAAAAACAGTCAGGGTCATGTCTTGGGGCAGGTCAGGGTCCAGAAAGCAGACTTGAAACCAACAACTTAGTTCTTACAGTAAAAAGAAACTTATTTTTAACAACAGAGCACAATGACTCATGCCTTAAAAATGGAGTCAGACAGATTCCTTACTCCCTCCCTTCAGTTATGTGTTCCTGTCAAGCCATTTAATAATGCCTTCAAGTTGCAGTACTTATATAATTGGTGATATATATGATTGAGTTTGTCACACATTCGAGGGCACAGGTCTTGGTTATGATAACCAGTAGAAATAATCTTAGAGCGCCAATGAAGGAGAAGAAACATCCTAGCCATATTGGCCAATCAAAGTTAGTTTGAGAGATTTTGTTTATTTCTTTATGTAGACCATCAATTTGGTTGTTAACAGTATGAGAGAAATCAGCGATATTAAAACAGCACACTCCAGCAAATTGCAGATAACCAAAATTATGATTAAGTAGGAAGCAGTCTACAGTAGCTCTATTTTGTAGAACAGTTATTATCCAGTCTCCCATTTCTTGCTTATTTTGACTAATATTTTTTATTGTATTAGTAGTTTTTGAAATTAGACAGGCTATTTTAGAAACTTCTCTTTGTAGTCCAACAACAAATCCTGGAACAGGTAACAAAAAGGCCGAGGTAGCAACAACTATAGTGGGATCATCAAAATACTCAGGAAGAGCTCTTGTAATTCTATTAATCTGTTGTAAAGATTTGCTGAGTACAATGGGTGCGACACATCCTAGAAACTCTTACACCTTGCAGCCAGTGCAGAATAAGTATTGTTTTCACAGAAAAACTTCATCCTGAGGGCAATTGTTTACCAAAGTGGAGGGATGATGAGAAGTTGAATTACAATAAGAAGGAACTTTAGTGCAATCAAAACACAGATAGTGGAGAAAAAGGATTATCCATGAGAACCTCAAGCACAGCTTTTAAAAACATTAGTAAGGGCGTATTCCATTTTGTTCCCATTATCCTTGTGTAATTTTCATGTGAAACCCCTATTTTGTACAAATTTCTTTTCAAGAGCCTAAGAATAGAAGGATCTCCTGACAAAGAAGTTTTCTCATTGGCTTTTGAGTGCTAAATGGAGCTCGAGATTATACGTTATACTATTAGTTATGAACAGGGATACTCGGTATGTTACATTCAATTGATGTGATTAAGGAATGTTCCCTTCCCTTTCTTATGTTAGCACATTTGTAATTACCCTTATCAGACTCTTTTACTATTTGATTATTTTGAAGTATGCATTATTATGTTGGGATTGGTCAGTTAGATTAGTCCATCCCTAGTATCTTTCATCTGTGTGACTATTTATTCCCTTTCTTTTTTCCAAACTATAAACCTGGTAGATAAAAGTAATCTTTTGCATAGCAAGGCAATATTAGGGTGTTTCCTGTGATAGGAAGACCTTTTCTTTCCCATATTAAGATGCACTTAGGTTCTGGTAGCATGGGTTGAAAATTAAATAACAAAATTGTTAGCCACAGGACAATAGTGATTCAGATTCCAAAAGCAAGAACACAATGTTTAAAGTTATGTTAGTCAAACCTTAGAAAGTTTGATTTTTAACAGTCTTTTTTTTTTTTTTTTTTTCAGTCACATTCCAGGTTCTCTGGGCCTAAAGGGGTGTATATCCAATAGGCATCGAGGACGCACTGCAGGAAAGCTTGTGGTAGCCCTTCTGGTCTCCAGGCTTTTGGGCTGCCTATTTTATCCATTTTAATAGAACCTGGTGGTACTGAGTGTGTTGTAGTTTCATTGGGGTCTCCATCTTGGCAGAGTGTGGTTGATTGACTCTACCTACTGACCACCAGCTATTGAAGCTATTCCAGGGCGTGGTTCAGTTGCCTTTGTGAGAATCGGTTCCATTTCTTGGGTAGTGAAGAAGGTATGGAATGAAGAGGGTTGTCCCATATGAGGAGATGATTGATAAAGATAAAATCCATTGGAATCACAAGGAATCACAGTTAGTGATGAAAAAGAGCTTCTAGTTCTTTCAGGTAGCAATTGTCAGGAAATGGCTGTAGGGGAGCAAGGACTAAAGGAGATGCCACCCCAGAACCAGGATCAGAGGGGAAGTTGGAAGGGCCATGTGGAACCCTTGTCCGGTGTTGGGGGAAAGACAGGGAGAGGTAGGTAGGAACTAGATGGGAGAAGATAGAGGGAGGTAGGGAAGAGCTGGGATGGGGGGGAGGGGGGGACAGAGAGAGGTAGAAAAGAACTAGGTAGTGGGCTAAGGGTAGATGCAGGCAGGGAAGCATCCTGAGGCTGTAGCGGTGAAGGTGCAGGTTGAGGTGAGGAGGCAGGTATATGGAAGGAGGAGGTATCTTTCCTCTTGTGAGAGTGTTGGGGAGCCATCATTCAGGACTGTGACTCAGTGAGTGCAAAGGCACCCTTCCGCTAGCCAAAACCTGCTGGGAGGATTCTTTGTGTTGCAGAAGCTGCTACACCTGAAAGTGTGAACTACCTACTGTTGAGATAAGACAAAGGAAATTGGACAGAGAGTCTCTCCAGGCTCAGATCTCTTCCCAGCCCCACCTGTAACAGGAGAACTTAGCAGAATACTTCCTTTACAACCTGCCCTGAGGGCAAGGTGAGATGGCGTATGCAGGCAGGTGTCTGATATCTATATAAACCTTGCATTGTACTTTAATAAACAGAGGCCTCGATGGGAGATCCTCGACCTGGCCTTCTCCTCTCTGTGTTCTATGTTCTTCCCCCATCTGCACTCCTTTCAGGTTTGAAGTTGTCCCGTGGGACACCAGACAGGAAGGTACAACAAGATGAGCTACAGTTATTCTGTAGGTGCAAGCTGCTATCTGATAACACTATTAGCTGTTAGATTAGCAAAAGTGAATGTTGTGGTTTTAATAGCTTTTAACTTTTATTATGAGGAATGGCTGTTCCAGAATGCTAAAACTGGTCCAAGATAAAGTAATTAGCTTCTGAACTCTCAAAGTTCCAATTCTAATCAGTCCTTCAGGCTCTTTAGACACAGATTCATTTCAGGAATTTTTCTTTGATAGCCAGACACAGGTCTTTTCAGGAATTTTTATTCATAACACAAACAACATGAAAACAACCAGAACATGAAAATAATCACCATACATATGATACAATTACACAGTTAGGTGCACCCAGTTTCTTTATTTGGAAGGCTAAGTAACACAAAAGATCAAAAGGTGAAATTTGTCCTATAGACTTTGTAATCATTCTTTTATTATTTCTCAATAGCTTAAGGTATGTGTGTGTGTGTGTGTGTGTGTGTGTGTGTGTGTGTGTGTGTTTGTCAGTGTGTCTCTGTGTGTGTGTACTTTGATGGATTAGGTCTTTGTTTTCATTTTGGCAGGTTGCACTGTCTATGTGTTGAGTTTATGGTCTGAATGGTACTTCAATCATGCTGTCAGTTTTGCTAAGGTCTGGTGGCTTGAATAGTGTTTGAGGACTGCAGTCATTTGAATTGTTAAAGAAATGTACTGAAGCAACAGTGCAATGAAACCACTGAACTAGACTGTTCTGTGGGTAGAGAGGAATGCTTATTGCTTGCAAAATGGTGGAAAAGCAGCAACTTTTATATGACACTCAGCACGCTGGAGTCTGTGATCTGATACAGGCTGTTCAGATTGACTCAGAGCTAGATGCCCTTGCCATAGGTAGTTGACCACTGGGTCAGATTATGGGAGCTTCCTGGTGATTCAAGGCCTTCATTTATGCAATGACAAACCATCTATTTACTTTTTCTGTTTAAGATATTGTCCCCAACACTGCCGTTTTGGGGCATTGCTTTTGATCTAACACCGACCATGTTAGTCTTAGCTATAATTTCCTGCTGGGTGCCTAAGACCACATAGGTAGCCAAACTAAAGTTTTGTTTTGTACTGTTAAGGCCAATAGTCATTCCAGTCCTGGGGGCGAGTGCATCACTTGGGCTTGTGAAGGATCTTTAACTCCTCCAGCATTTCTTTTAAAAAGTTCTCCATCTCTGTGATGAAAAGACAAAGCCTTTGCTTAGCCTGACTGCTGCATCCTAAGGAAGCACTGAAATCTTTCCTCTCAGCTGATCCTTTTCTTTTTAAAGTGGACACTGGAAAGGATTCATTGAGTGGGGTCTCCATGGTTGCCCTAAACAAGACTATCAGTTATACCAGTCTGGTTATTTTAACTATGGTATAATCTTTTTAATAGCCATATGTTTCTAAATAAACTCCAGGAATTCCTTGGGTCATGCCCTTGGCGTTTGCTGCTAGATTTCCACAAGCAGAGAATTCTCTCTTCTACAAATTAGGCTTGCTCTTTCAGCCACTCTTTGACTCCAGGTTATTAATTAGGAGATGAACATAGCTCTACTTTTGGATATCAGACTTTTGAGAATGGAGGGAGAATTAAAATGTCCTATTATGTATGTTAATGAGAACTAGAAAATTGGGTTAGCAGAAGACAGGCAGAATGAACCTCAGGCTCATGATGAGAAATGACATCAGAAATACATCAATACAAGTAGTAAACATTGAACGCCTACTCTGATCTAGCCAATGGACAAGATATTCTCCACAGTTATGTGGAAAGTAGGGACTAACTATGACATGAACTCTGGTGCCCCATATTCGATGAAGAGGCGAAGGTGAAGAGGCCTGGTGGCACTCAAAGAAAGAATAAGCCGGCTACCAAGATGAGACTTGATAGCCTATGACCATAAACTGGGGGAGAAGGTCCCCCTCGGTCACAGACCTAGGGGAGGGGAATAGGGTGAAAGTGGGAGGGAGGGAGGAATGGGAGGATACCAGTGATGGGATAATAATTGAGTTGTAATCTGAACAAATTAATTAGATTAAAAAAAAAAAAAAAAAAGACATCAGCACCCAGACAAGACATTTATCGACACTCAAGAGGTCAATGGGCAAAGAATTGTCTTGTGCTAGTCAGAGTACGCTACAGCAACAGAATAGAGCAATATATGTGAGATTTATTTGGTTGTCTTATATACTCAAGTCTGAACAAAGAACCTGGCTTCTGATGGGCAGCAAATAATGGTAACAATAGAGTAAATGAAGGCACTAGGAAAGAGAAGGTAAGCAGACAAAAGGCAAAAATTTTCCCTTGGACCATCAATGGAAGATTCCCCTCACATTTAGTATGGATCTTCCCTTTTGATGTCCCTTGGACCACTACTGGAAGATGCACCTCATATTTAAAGAGGGTCTTCCTATTTTAATTAACGTAATAAAGGAAATCCATCACAACTGTGGCCAGAGGCTTTTTTCTTAGGTGATTCTAAATTTAGTCAAACTGACATCCATCGTTTACAGCAATAATACTGCCTTCTCTTTTTCCTCTTCTTCTTTTTAATAATGGCTTTATTTTTCAGAGCAGTTTTAAGGTATTAGCCATAATGAACCAAAGGGACAGAAGGATTTCCCACATAGGCCTTATTCCTACAAACACACAGCTTCTCCCATTATCAACACCCTAGACCAGAGCGGTGTGGTTATTACAATATTGACAACCCCTAGTTTATGTGAAGGTTCATTCTTGCTAATTGGTAATTCAGACTTTGTAGTTTTGCATAAACACATAGCATCTTTTACCTATCATGATAATATTATTATTGAATGGTTTCACTGTTTTAAAAATCTTCGGTTTCAGTGCTTCCTTTATACCTCCCCTTTAACTCCTGACAACTATGATTTTTTTTTCTGGTTTCCAAAGTCTGCCTTTTTCAAAATGTCATATTGTTGAAATCATACAGTTTAGTCATTGCAAATTGGCATCTTCTACTGAGAAATATACAGATAAAATTCCTCTTTGTCTCTTCAAGGCTTGATAATTAATTTGTTGTTTTTTTTAAGTGCTGAAAAGTATTTCATTGTCTTGCTCTACCAATGTTCATTTATTTAACCACTTATGAAAGAAACAATGGTTGTCAATGATGTTGACAATTATAAATGAGTGCTTTAGGCACTTGCATGCAGATTCTTATGAGGTTATGTTTTAAACTTCCATGGCAACCAACCAAGAGGCAAATTACTAGGACATTTGATAAAAATTGTATTTCCTGATTCTCCTGTCGTTGTCTATCACTTTATTAGGACTGTAGACAAGTGGCACCAGGCTCAACTGTTTAAAGTTTTTCTAATATGGCTATAACATTTTGCATTCATGTGAGAAATGAATGAGTGTCTTTTGATCTTCTTCATTGCTCATGTTTTAAACATTGTCAATGTTTTAAATTTTCTCACTCTTTGAGGATGTATGGTGGTATCTATTGTTATTTTAATTTTTATGCTGACAAGTGATAATTCATATGCTTATTTATATACTATCACTTTTAAAGTATACTAGACTGATTAGTAGTGTATTTCAACAAAATGGGAAATGAAGAGTGTGAAGAAAACAGAAGTCCGATGCATAAGACAACAGAAGGAATTCCTGGAATGATGGCAAAGAAGAGTCCTAGACAGTGTTTGGCTGGCATTCCAGAGGCCAGAAAGAAGGAAAATGAAAATATCTAGGAAGACCTCTAGGGAGAAATGTCAGTTTTTAACCATGGTAGACCTGGACATGATGATATTTATGAAATAGTATAGGAAATTTATGGAAATCTGGGAAATTTATGGAATCCATGGAAAGAATTAGCAATAAGTAAACATAAAGCAAAGTGGGGGGAGGGGGAAGACAAGCAATTACATACTTTAGAGAAAACAAACAAAAAATCAATAAAATGGAGTATAGTCACAATGTCTCATGATGGTCTGTTTAAGATGACACTTATATAGATTAAATACTATACTAATTGAGAATTACTTTAGCCAAAGATTCAGACATTAATATAATGAGTTAATGGGCTGCATAAGTCAAAGGGGATGGTTGAAACCAGCTTTTGTGTTTTGTCATTATAGATCAGAAGTCATTGGCCTACACTGATCTACTTAAAGTAACATTTACATATTAAGAAATTTATATTCTAAAATAAATGTAAAAAACGTCAAAACTAATGACAAATAGTAAGAGAGGGAAGGCAAAGAGATGATGTGAATATAGTTTGTCTGACACTTATATCCACATTTAAATCCATTATGGGTACTTTAAGTTGCTAGGGCTCTGCTCATGAATGGATATATATATATATATATGTGTGTGTGTGTGTGTGTGTGTGTATAGATCATTTTTATTTGGAATATGTACATATGCATGTGGGCTTCAGTGTGTCTAGGTATACATGTGGAGGTCAGAGGACAACTTTCAAGAGTCAGTTCTCTCACATCACATGTGGGTCATGACAATCAAACTTAAGTCATCAGGTTAGGTGGTAAGGGCCTTTACCCACCAAGATATCTCACCGGCCATATTCATAATGTATTAGTGGATTAATCTGTAATCTCTAGGGAAGAACTTTCAAGTTTCTCATTTTTTCATTCTTTCCATAGAGTGCCTTATATGCCTCATGGCTCTGTCAACAAGAAGGCCATTACCATGCGTGAAACCTTGGTTTTGGCAGAAACATGTATTAAAATTAATTTTTTATTTGTAACATTTAATCCTATGACACTATGTTATCAGCAACTAGACTAAGATAAAGATTTTCTTTTTATTCATAAACCATATATATGTGTTCCACTTTAGGGAACAGACAAACTAACTTAGTGAAGTAAACTGGAATATATTAAATGTATAAATGCTATTTAAAATATTTTGTTAAGTTTGTAAAATGGGACCAAGCTTAAGGAAAGGTCCCTAAAATACTTTATGTGATATTTTGTACAATAATAAAGTCTGTAAGTTGAATTTTAAAGCCCAAGGAAGGGATAGATTTAATTAACTTGAAAAACTTGATTATCATTTTCAAAAACCAAAATAACTGCTGTCTTAGGCCTAATCACTAGCTGTGAAGATATGAGCTTCAATGATATGGTCAGATTTGCAAGTCCATATGAGATGCTAGAAGAGAGGAAATATGCAGAAGTTGCAGTAGCTAGCTTCTTTGGGAGAACAACACAGACTCCCCTCCATGCCCCCCCATATTGAAGAGATGCACTGTGATGGGTAGGTACTGCCTGTGCTCCCTGAGCAGCGTAGGTTCAGGTTGAATTGTATCAGGCATGCACTAAAGATGGTGTAGAGTAATATTTCATCTAGAAACCCTATAATGGTTTCCTTTAAGTCAAATATTGTGCTAAGCTGTGTTCTCTACACTGTAGTCTATCCCCCAATGGAAGAAGTAGGAAAAATGACTATCTGAGTCCTGATGGTATTCTTTCTTCCTAACTCTCAGGGTTTTGATAAAACAAGCAGTGGCTACTGATATGGGATAGGACAGTGGTGAGATGGAAATGGGAAAGCAGCTGGGAATGAATGAACTAGGAACAGAGGTCACACTTTTATCTATATAATTCCAACTGGATAGGGCCTCCAGCCCATCTTCACAGTGTGAGACTAGAGGGCTAAGTTGGAAGGAGCAATTGTATATTGAGGGCTTCAGAAGTCTTTAGACTTTAGACTCTGTAAGCGGCCTTGTCATAAATATTTTAGACATTTGTGAGCTCTGAATTAGCTATTCACTTCTCTCATTTTAAGCACAAAGGAGCTGGAGGGAGTTGTCATATAAGTGGCTTACCTCTAGGCTGCCTAGCAACCTCTGATATCATCATCTATGCCAGGTGTGTGCCAGACTATAAAAGGGCTGACCTGCCACCTTGTCTCACTCTCTCACTCTTGCACTTCCTCTAAGGGCATTCCTTCTCTCTCTCTCTCTCTCTCTCTCTCTCTCTCTCTCTCTCACCCCCCCCCAGGGTGCCCCTCTCTTTGCTCTCTTCCCTCTTGCCTTATATAAATAAATATCTCCATATTCATACCTATTGATGCCATTTCATTTTTAATTCATAACACATGGCTGTGTTTGAATAAAACTTTATGAAAATAGGAGATGGTTTAGATTTTTCTTTGAGGTTTGTAGATTGCTATTTCTTTTGGTTCTCTCTTCACTTGGGGGCTATTAGCCACTGGACCCCAAGGAAAAAGGGAGAAGAAATATGAACAGGGTTTGGACAATGTAGAAAGCTTCTTCAGAGAGGCATCTCATTTTTATTATTCCAAGGGTTACAGGCAGGAACGGCTGATTGCTCAAAACACAGCACCTAATTGCCATACAGGCAAGAAAGGAAGAGTAGGATTTGTGCGCTTTCAGGAAGTTCTGTGCAGTGTCATCCTCCAAATAAAGTCAGGCATCTGTGCTAAGAGACACCCTTCAAATAAAGTCAGGCAATGAAGAGGAAGCCACAATGAGAAATGGAGTCCTCCATGTTGACGGAGCTTAGAAAGTTAACTGGACATGGTGGACTCAGACCTTAATAGCAGGATCCTCCAACAATCTCTGATTTAGATAGACATGGGAAGAAATCGAACTTCAACATAATAATTCTCAAATGGGTAGAATGTCAGGATGTTTTATAAGTGAATGGATATTGTCAGAATTTAGCTGTTGTGGTATTAGGAAAATTTTCCTAGTGTGGCTAAGCCACAGGGGAATTCATTGTTTATATAGGTGAAATTGCTTAGACTTATGGGTGGGGAATAGGGAAGGGAGAAATGGGAGGATACAAGTGATGGGATAACAGTTGAGTTGTAATCTGAATAAATTAATTAAAAAAAAAAGAAATAGGGCACTTTAGGAAGAACTGGATGCAGGGATCCTTTTTTCATCTTGGGCCTGTCCTTATTCTGCCCTCAGTCAGAAAGAGCTGTATAGATTTGGGGTATATAGATCTGTGAAGGGACAGAGCCTAGAAATGGAAAATGGATCAGACATGCATGGCAAAGTTGAAACAGGTTCTATAAATTATAGCTACCACTTAAAACACAATTAGTGATTTTTTAAAATGAAAAGATTCTTTTGGTTTGCATAAACAAGTTAAGTAAAATTAAACGTTATGCTAAGCACACCAGTTTGGTATCATAGCTGCATAACATATTTGTATAATCTTATAGAAATGTGTGTGTTTTCAAGCACCATTTGTTTCATCATTTTATACTCTTTTATTGGTAACTTACTGAGAATTGATTGTGAGCCAAACTCTGAAGAAAGAATCACATACTTTGGTAGACCATTTTGTTGGATTAAATAACGTAGGCTTATGTTTCAGAAAGTGTAATTCAAGTGCATTCAAGTTCAAAATTTTGAGTTTTTTTTTTTTCTTTCAGTTATGTGGTAGGTTGAAACAATGGTCATCTGCAAACCATAAGGCCTGGCAATTGCCTGCAGATGAACTGAAAACCCTGGTAGAGGGCTTAAGACACTAACAACCCTTCCAGAACAACTAGCCTGACAATGAATAATATGCAGTTTGATGTGAAAATTAGAAAACTGGCAGAAGATCTTACAGAGGAAAATTGGATTTCCAGAGAGATGAATGGGAGGCCGTGAAGCTGAATAGAGTTCATAAGATGCAAACACATGCAGACGAGTTTCAACCCTCCCTCACTCCCACCAGGCAAACACGTTTTTTGTGCCTATTGCTTATTTATTTATAAGCAAAATGAGAGCATCCTATAGTCTGGTGTTTTATATCAAAATGGATAGATTCAATATCAAGAAATGATGTGTTCAAAATGAAAGCCATATTGTTAGATGTCTCAGGTGTTTATTAACACAGTTTTCTTCTTAACTGAATAAAACAGGTATTATCTCAGCAGATTCTGTTTTACCATAACTCTGTGTGTGTGTGTGAGAAACTGCAGATGGACTTTGGCAGACTTTTAGTTTCCTAGAGCAGCTAAGTGCAAAGCAAATCTGGGGAAAGCAGAGGTACCCAGGGGATTGCAGTAAGGAATGGAAATCTCTCAGGCAGTCAGTAATCCAAGAGAATACCAAAAGGCTGATGTAGTGGTAGTGAGGGTAGGTATTTCAGCATCATTTGGAAGAATCTCTCAGAGATGTTATAAAAATGAATCATTTGCATTTGAATGGGACTTTGAAGTGCTAATTTAAAGGATACTGCAGAAGTGCTTAGGCTGGTCTAGGATCTCTACAATGGTTCTATGAAAGCATTTCTTTCGCAGACAGTATCCGTTCCATCACTTCCTTAACCAAGTTAACAGCCTGTGTGCTCTCTTGCTGGAGAAAACATCTCAGAATTCACATGTGCAAGGGCTCTTCCATTTTCTGATTTTCACCTCTTCTACTATCAGCAGTCTTGCTTACATGTTTGGAGAAATTTAATCCCTCTCTATAAACTAACCCAAGGGATTGGTCAATGTGGACACAAGTGCTGTAATAGTATCCAGCTTAACTGTGTTTTTTCCTTTTAAAAAATTATTATAATTTATTCACATTACACCCTGTCTGTCATCCCCCTTGCTTGTATATTCCCATTCCCACCCTCCCTCATTCTTCTGCCCTAATTCATTTCCCTAACTGTCACAACCCCTCCAGTGGAGTTTGTGTGACAAATGATACTGCACAACATGAGGCAATGGCCCCTACTCAGGGAGAGCCTCCTGGAATGGGTCTGATGTTCCTGCCAGGAGTAACTGATTTCAGCACCCCTTTCTTATTACTCATTGTTTTAGAACATTCTGCTTTTGTTTTTACTTTCATATCAGAACTTTTCAAACATAACTGTGTTGCTAGGAAATGTCCTAACTTGAGATTGCAGCCAAGGGTCATTCAGGCAATTTTACCACCAATTTCTATTCCACTTGTTAATAAAAACATGGCTAAGAATTAATCACCAGTTAATAGTTTATATTATGACTTACAAAAAAAAAGTGCTTAAGAAAGCTCCAGATAGTGACAAGAAGAGCTAAGAAAAAGCTGTCTTGACTCACAGATGTTTGGTATAATGAGAGAACATTGGCTTTTGATAAAGAGGGCACATGCATACTGATACCAAGCTAGTGACTCAAGATTGATGACAACATTATTACTTTGCATCCTGTATTTTGAACTGTATGAAAAAAAAACAACCCATAACCACAAGAACACTCCCTGCTTCAAAAAATGTGTATAAAAACCTAGCTTGCTTGCCTACAAAACACATTCAGACTTAACTTTGCCCTGACTTGGTCTGTTTGTCACTCACCTGCCTTTGCCCACTGATGTTTCAAGAACTCTTGTTCTCAGGGACCTATAGCCGACTGAGACGGTCTGCGGCACGTAAACTTCTGACAGAGGGGCCCTCTTCTCCCATCATATGACCATAGCCTATCCAGCATCATCTAGTTAGCCTGCATCCCCTCCATCTGTGTGTCGCCTGTCCTCCCCACTGAGGGGAACAGGTCAAATTGGTGGCACCAGAGTACTTGTCAGAGGCAGTCACCACTTCACCCACAACTGTGGAGAATGAGCTTTCCATTGGCTGTATCTGAACAAGGGGGTCATTGTCCTTGGTTAGTGCAACAGTTTGTGCAGCCTCCCTCCCCCAGGTCCAGATCCGCAGGCCTTCATGGGCTCCTTCTGGGGCTCCTGAACCCTCTGGGACCTTCCATCCCTCCACTCTTTCAAACCGTTCTCAGGATTCCACTCAGAGCACCACTGTGAGTCCTAGCATCTGTCCCATTCTCCCCCTGGGTGGAGTCTCTCATAGGACATCTATCTTGGGCTAATATCTACTTGTGAGTATATACCATATGTATCTTTCTGGGTCTGGAATAGCTAACTCAGGATGGTCATTTCTAGTTCCATCCATTTGCCTGCAAGTTTCAAGATTTTCTTGTTTTTAATAGCTGAGTAGTAGTCCTTGTTGTATAGGTGAACGTCTTTTGGGTATATGCCCAGGATATAGCCTTGGGCATATGGGTATATGGTATAGCTGGGTCTTGTGGTAGCACTATTCCCAATTTTCTGAGAAAGCACCAGATTGATGCCAGACTGGTTGTACAAGGTTATACTCCCACCAGCAATGGAGGATTCTTCCCCCTTCTCCACATCCTCGCCAGCATGTGATGTCACTTGAGTGTTTGATCTCAGTCATTCTGATAGGTGTAAGGTGGAATCTCAGAGTCATTTTGATTTGCATTTCCTTGATAGATAAGGACATTGAACATTTTAAAAGTGTTTCTTGGCCATTCGATGTTTCTCTGTTGAGAATTCTCTGTTTATCTCAGTATCCCGTTTTTTAATTGGTTTGGTAGTGTTTAATTTCTTCAGTTCTTTATATATTTTTGATATTAGTCCTTTCTCCAATTTAGGGTTGGTGAAGATTTTTTCTTAGTCTGTAGACCTTTGTTTTGTTTTGTTGACAGTGTCCTTCGCCTTACAGATGCTTTCCAGTTTCATAAGGTCCCATTTGTTAATCGTTGATCTTAGAGCCTGTGCTCTTGATGTTCTTTTTAGGAAGTTGTCATCTGTGCCAATGGGTTCAAGGCTCTTCCGCACATTTTCTCCTAATAAGTTTAGTGTGTCTGGTTTTATGTTGAGGTTTTTAATCCACTTGGACTTTAGGTTCGTATAGGGTGATAAATATGGATCTATTTGCATTTTTCTATATGTAGACATCCAGTTAGACCAGCACCATTTGTTGAAGATGCTATCTTTTTTCCATTGTATGGTTATGGCTTCTCTGTCAAAAATCAAGTGTCCATAGGTGCATAGATTTATATCTCTGTCTTTGATTTGATTCCATTGATCAACCAGCTTATTTCTATGCCAGTACCATGCTGTCTTTATTAATGTTGCTCTATAGTATAGCTTAAGATCAAGGATTGAGATTCCTCTGGGAGATTTTTTATTCTAGAGAATTGTTTTTAACTATTCTGGGTTTTTTTGTATTTCCATATGAAGTTGAGAATTGATCTTTCAAGGTCTGTAAAGAATTGTGTAGGCATTTTTATGGAGATTCCATTGAATCTCTAGATTGCTTTTGGTAAGATGGCCATTTTTACTATGTTGATTTTCCCAATCCACGAGCATGGGAGATCTTTCCATCTTCTGATATCTTCTTCAATTTCTCTCTTCAGAGACTTGAAGATTTTTTTCTTACAAGTCTTTCACTTGCTTGGTTAGATACTATATTTCTTGTGGCTATTGTGAAGGGTATAGATTCCCTAATTTCTTTCTTAGCCAGTTTGTCATTTGTATACCTAAGGACTACTGATTTTTAAAAAAATTAATATTGTATCCTACTACTTTGCTGAAGGTGTTTATCACCTGTAGGAGTTAACTGGTGGAATTTTGGGGTCACTATGTACACTATCATATCATCTACAAATAACAATACTTTGACTTCCTCCTTTCTGATGTGGATCTCCTAATCTCCTTTTCTTGTCTTATTTCTCTAACTAGAACTTCAAGCACTATATTGTAGAAATATGGAGAGAATGGAAAGCCTTGTATAGTCCCTGAGTTTAGTGGGACTTCTTTGAGTTTCTCTCCACTTAATTTGATGTTGGCTACTGGCTTGCTCTATATAGCCTTTATTTTGTTTAGGATTGTGCCTTGTATTCCTGATTTCTCCAAGATTTTAAACATGGACAGGTGTAGGATTTTTGCCAAATGCCTTTTCAGCATCTAAGGAGATGATCATGTGTTTTTTTCTTTCTGCTTGTTTATATGGTGGATTACATTGATGGTTTTCTGTATATTGAACCGTCCCTCATGAATGATATCTTTTATCTACTCTTGGATTCAGTTTGCGAGTACTTTATAGAGTATTTTTGCATCAATGTTCCTAAGAGAATTGCTCTGAAATTCTCTTTCTTTGCTAGGTCTTTGTATGGTTTAGGAATCAAAGTGACTGTCGCCTCATAGAATGAGTTTGGTAATTTTCCTTCCATTTAGAGTTTTGTGGAATAGTTTGAAGAGTATTGGTATTAGCTCTTTGAAGGTCTGGTATAATTCTGTGTTGAAACCATCTGGCCCTGGCCTTTTCGTGGTTGGGAGACTTTTGATGACTGCTTCTATTTCTTCAGGAAATATGGGATTTTTAAATTTGTTTACCTGATCTTGATTCAACTTGGTAAGTGGAATATATAAAGAGGCAGAGGGAGAGTACTCAGACCAACAAAGTTAGAAATGAAAAAAGACACATAACAACAGACACTGATGAAATCCAAAGAGTCACTGGTCTCTGTCTCTTTATTGGAGAGTTGAGACCATTGATGTTGTGGGAGACTAATGATGTATGATTGTAAGGTCCATTTGTTTTGATATTGGTTGTAGTAGTGTTTGTGTGCTTTTCTATTTTTTTTTTTTTTTTTTTTTTGCTAAAGTGAAGTTATATATTTCCTGTGTTTTCTTGGGTTTAATTAGACCCTTTAGGTTGGAGATTTCCTTCTATTATCTTCTGTAGGGCTGTATTTGTGGATAGGTACACTTAAATTAGTTTTTGTCTTGGAGTATCTTGGTTTTTCCACGTATGGTTATTGAAAGTTTTCCTGGATATAGTAGTCTTGACTGGCATCTGTGGTATCTTAGGGTTTGCAAGACATATGCCCAGGCCCTTTTGGATTTTATGGTTTCTGCTGAAAACTTGGGTATGATTCTGATAGGTTTTCCACTGTATGTTACTTGGCCTTCTTCCCTTGCTGTTTTTCATATTTTTCCTTTTTTTTTTCCTATTTTTAACTTTTATTGATTGTCTATGATTTACACATCATGCACTGAAATCCCACTCATCTCTCCTTCTCCTGATATCCACCCTTTGCCCTTCTAACCTTTCTCCAGTAAAACAAAATAAACAACCAACCAAATAAACCAAAATCTTGTCACGGAAGCTGTAGCATATCTTGCAGTATAGCCTTTTGTCCACACATGTTTACTTTCAAATATTCATTGTGATGAATCATGGGTCTGGTTTGAGGCCTACACCATCATTACCGGATCCTCACTTGGACTGCTCTCAGATATCCTGTTGTTGCCATGTGTCATGGAGATTCTTAATCTTTGAATCTGCAGGACTGTCCCCTTCACGTGTTCCAGCAGATCATACATGGGGTAGATGTTGGGGTGAGGCCGACTCAAAGCTCTAGATCAGGGCCTGGAAGTAGCTGAGTTAGTCAGCCTGCCAGCTCTCCTGCTCCCACATCCTCAGGGCAGGACCAACTTTCCTGCTCCCATATCCTCAGGGCTAGCTCTCCTTCTCTCATTCAATTCATCATTTAGTTGTTAGCAGTCAAGGCCTGGATGGCCTCCCACTCCTATGAGGACTGGATCTTGTGGACCAGCAAGCAAGTGGCAAATGGAGGGCCCTCAAAGTCTTCACTGAGCTGCTTGCAGAAGCCATTGATGCTGGCCCTGCTCAGCTCCTTATTCAGGGGATTTGTGGATTTGTTGATTTGCGCTTCCAGAATGTCTGGCTTCATCATGTGCTCCATCCGCCGTGCCACCCCTGCCTCAGTGCCACCCGTAGTATCTATTTCTGCACAATCTCAGCCTCGGTGCTGAGCATGGTCCTGGCCCACAAGAAGTGGCCCATATTGCTGGTGGTGTGGTGGTGTAGGTGGCGTATTCACCACTAGGGCTCGACTAAAATAGCACCACCTCCACAAGCACTGTCTCCTTGGCCTGCACTATGACGGGCCTGTGGCACCAGCAATAACCCTAGAAGCAGTGGGAATCACAGATGACAACTTTGATGACTCTGGTAGAGGTGACCCGGAGCCTCATGGTCCTGTGGTGCGTGGCCATAGAGGGTGATCGAGGCAGGGCATAGTCGTGGGCCAGTAGAGGACTGAGCACAGGCGGTCACGTCACAGCACTATCTCAGCCTCTGGGATTTCAAAAGATCCACATGACAGGATTTTCTTCTTTCTGCGAAACACCAGCACTGTGTTTTGGAGTTCTCAGTTTGATCTTTTGGTGGCTGTACAATCACTGCTGTTCCACTGATTAAACACAATGTGTGATCAGCGCTGCCATCTTGAATTCACCTCCTATTTTTGTTCTTTCTTTTGTACATTTTGTGTTTTGATTATTATATTGTGAAAGGATTTTCTTTTCTGGTCTACTCTATTTGGTGTTTTGTAGGCATTTTGAATGTTTATAGGCATCTCTTTCTTTAAATTGGGGACATTTTTTTTCAATTCTTTTCTTTTTTATTCTTTTATTCATTCATTCATTCATTCATTCATTCATATTACATCTCAATAGTTATCCCATCCCTTGCATCCTCCCATTCCTCTCTCTCTCCCGCTTTCCTCCTACTCCCCTCCCTTATGACTGTGACTGAAGGGGACCTCCTCCCCCTGTATATGTTCATAGGGTATCAAGTCTCTTCTTGGTAGCTAGCTATCCTTTGTCTGAGTGCCACCAGGCCTCCCCATCAAGGGAGCATGGTCAAATATGGGGCACCAGAGTCTTCAATTATTTTCTTGAGAAAAATTTCTGGGCCTTGGAGCAGGGCATCTTCTCTTTCTTTAATTCTTATTATCTTTAGGTTTCATCTTTTCATGGTGTTCTTGGGTGTTTTGTGTCAGGAATTTTTAGATTTAACATTTCTTTGATGGGTATACCAAATTCTTCCATTGTATCTTCTAAAGCTGAGATTCTTTCCTCCGTCTTTTTATTCTCTTGATGATACTCACCTTTGTACTTCCTGTTTTGTCCTCTAAGTTCTCTATTTCCAGGGTTTCCTCAGTTTGTGCTTTTATGATTGTTTCCATTTTCCTTTTCAGACCTTGAATCATTTTATCGATTTTCTTCACCTGATTGTTTGCAGTTTCCTGAGATTCTTTCAGTGATTTCTTAATTTCCTCTCTATAGGCCTCTGACATGGCCTCTCAGGGCCTCAATGTGTTTGGTTGTATCTTCCTGTATTTGTTAACAAATTCTATCCATTTCCTTCATTATCATCTTCATAAGAAAATATTTGAGGTCATTTTATTGTGTTTCAGTTGTGTTAGAGTGTCCAAGGCTGATTGCTTTGGGATAACTGAGGTCAGATGTACCTGTGTTCCATACTGTGGTGTCTCCTCTCAGCAAGGAGTCTCAGACACTGGTGTTTTGTAGTCTCCAATTCAGTCTGATACACAGAGCCCAGGTGCTGTGCACATGCAGTTGAGCAGCTATACTTTGGAGACTGCACTCATGCAGGGACCCAGGGACTTTTCTGTGGATTAGCTGGTTGGCCTGACACCAGACCCACCCATGCTTTACACTGTGTGGACCTCTCTCACATGGGAAACACCATCACTGGTGTTTTGTAGCTCTTAGTTTGGTCCTTAGGTTGCTGTGTAGTCAATGCTGTCCTGCTGATCAGACACAGTGTGTGAAGCCCGGATCTAAGATCTCTTCCCTTAACTGTGTTTCTTTTTCTCTCACCTGCAAACAGTTTTTAAATGGATTTGAATGTACAGACTCAGTGGAATGGGTGTCCAGTAGTGAAGCCTTTGGAGACAGAGTTGGTGGAAAGCTATTATCTAATGTCTAATGTGGGAGCTGGGGAATACTGGAGGAGCAATGCCTCAGATCCAAAGGAATTGCTAAAATTTTCCTGAGGTGAGGCTTCAATGCATGATAAACCTTTCTTTTGGTTAATATACGAGTGTTTATCAGTGGTTGACCAGTGTATACAAAAACTAGCAACTGAAACTAGATTTTCAGGTTGTAGGATGATTGAAATCAATGACTGCACCCCTCTAGAGACCTCATGCCCAGATTAATTAATACCTTCTCTGATACTAAATAACTCCTTCTCCTCCCTATGCATTACATGATAAATTTGATGTGGTTCCAGGTTGTTTTGTAGCTGGTGCTGCTTCATCAGAGGAGCAAGACCATTTGATCCCAGCTTTTTTTCTGGATATATGCCTGCCCTTTCTTCATCCCTTCATTGCCCCAGTCAGGTTCCAGGACCAAGCAATGGATAACGTGGTTGTCAAGGTTCGGAAAGGGCAGTTCTATGAGTCCTGTGTATTTTCTCAAATGCCATTGGTTATTGAAGTCAATAGAACTTATAACTTAATTTCCTCTATTGATAACTAGCAGATATTGTGGTTTGATGGGTACCCTTGGAGGGATCCTAGGTTCTTGTAAAACAGAATAAGGATTTAGACAGAGGTACATAGTTAATAGTCAAAGCAAGGACACATTAATAGAAAAAAGATATACTCTAAGAGAGAAAGTAGGGCAGAGAAGGAAAGATTTTAGCAGCTTAATGAGTTTAACTGTACAAAGAGTTGGGGCTTTAAGGTTATATAACCAGGATTTTGGGCTGTTCATGTAGTATGGATTTTTGGGTCATTTGCCCACCACAGGCTTTCTTATGTATTATTTATCTTTTACATGTGTCACAAGTTTCATTAGCATCTTAAATTTACATTTTTTTGATGTACATTTAAATATTTTAATGGGTCCTAAGCTACCTAGAAATACTCTGAAGAGACTCTGCAGCCATAACAGTGGCCGGAGCTAATGCTGGTTTGTCTTAGGGGAAAGGTGTTCTATCCTTTGTATAACATCTCTTGGACATCCCTCTGTGACCTATTCTCCTACCTTACTGCTTTAAAAAAATAGGCATATTCTCCCAGATGTATAATTTTACATTCTTCAGGGGCATTCCACAATGAAGACTATGGAGAGCGACTCTTTCAAACTGCCTATAATGATGCAAGTGTTTGAGTAAAGAGAGGGTATATAAATAGTGAGGAGGAGAAGGTTGAGATGAGGGCACATTGCACACACAGTTCTAAGAGGCTGCATGCTCTTTTCCCTCTTGGAGCTGTCAGTGGCCCACATGTAAGCTAATAATTATTCACAACAGCATCTGAATACATATATTATTTCAATGACAAGAAGGTAGATCTTGCACCTATTAAAGATGAACTCACAGTGTGGTCATAAAAGAGTCTTTATGCTTTGAACTCTGAGCTAAGTTGATCCTCTGGCTCAATAATGAAGGTGATGATGATGATCATAACTATAATAATAGCAGTACCAACAGTAGTAACTATTTACTTGCAGGTACACTAGGAACATTGCACACTTTTCTTTCTCGAAGTGAAATTTCATGCTTATTTTACTTTTGGGCTTCTTTTTCCATTAAGATTTACACAGTTAAATTCAATTTCCAAGCCACTCATGAGATGCTAAAATCAGTCATTAGAAATCAGTTTATTGCAGGGAAATGGAACATGCAATCTTTAAAATTTACCATTTGTTTTAGTTAGGATTTATATTAATTTTCTCAATTGTGAGTTCGTCTTGCCAAACAACTCTAGCTTGTGTCCAGTTGATATAAAATTAGCCAGCACAATTGACTGCTTGTCAACTTGACACACAGACACCTGATTTATTAGCCATAACCATTCCTTTGTTGTTCATCCTCGAGACCTCATAGTAATATCACAATATAAAAATTTCAACTGTTAAAAACTCCACAGCTTTAAAACCTCCAGCATCTTAAAAGTTCAGTCTCTTTGAAATATCAAGTCTCTATAAAACCCCAGAATCTCCTTAAGATTCCAAATCTTTTTTTTTTTTTTTTTGGTTTTTCGAGACAGGGTTTCTCTGTGCAGCCTTGACTGTCCTGGACTCACTTTGTAGTCCAGGCTGGCCTTGAACCTACAGCGATCCGCCTGCCTCTGCCTCCCGAGTGCTGGGATTAAAGGCATGCGCCACCACGCCTGGCAAGATTCCAAATCTTTTTAAAATTACAAAGTACCTTTAATTTGGCTTCTGTAAAATCAACATGAGTTAAACACTTTTTTTTTTTAGACAGGGATTCTCCGTGTAGCCCTGGCTGTCCTGGATCAGACTGGCCTCAAACTAATACCACCATCTGGCTACTCTTTCTTATTCTAAGAAGGAATAACCAGGGGCAGAACAATTAAAGCAAAGAAGAACCAAAGTCCAGCAATATAAATTTTAGTGTCATATTTCTAGGACTCATGATCTAATAGCATCCAAGGACTTCCCACTGAGCAGGCAGCGTGTTGCCCAGACCTAAGCAAGGCCCACTCTGCACACGCTGCTGTTCTTTTTGATTGTCCCATGGTACTGGTATCTTCAAAATGTGGGCTCTCCTGCTGCAAACGGGATGCAGTTTCACTAATAGCCTCTCCTGGACTCTCTGGCCATACCACATACTGCTACACCTCATCTTCTTGACATGATCCCTTCGATCCTAAGGATTTTTTACTGGATCTGAGGCTGTGCCTTCTTTACCAATAGTCTCCCTGAGCCTTTCTTAAAGTACTATAGATCAGTTACAGTGCCAAGCCTCAGCTGGTCTCTGTGACATTTTCTTGCATTCAAAACTAGTGCCAGTTGTGAAATATACATATCATCAAGCTCAGCTGCCAGCACAAGGTCAGCCTTGGCAGCTTCTGTGTGCAGACCCTGAGGAAACATTTTCCATAAAAGTTGGACTCAATGATGCTGGCCTCTTCTTAACCACAGCTGATTCTTCTACCCTTGCTCATTAGTATCAATTGTTACATCAAAGTAAAGGTTTCACTTTAGTGATTCTCAGTTAAAAATATCACTCAAATGGCACCAATAGGTTTTACTTCCCTATGAAACATCACGTTTGTTCTCTATTGTCCGAATTGCTCTTGATTTTATTATCATTCAAGATCCCATAGAATAGCCCACTGACCTCTGAGCACTCAAGAGCTTTTCCATCCAAGGTTCAAATGTCATCATGATCCTCCCCCGAAACAGATGGCCAGCCCTGTCAGAGCATTACCTCACAATCTAATACCAATTTTTTATCTTAGGGTTTCTGTAGGTGTGAGAAAACACAATAACCAGAAGCAACTTGGGGAAGGAAATGGTTTATTTCAGTTTATAGATCCACATTATAGTCTATCACTGAGAGAATTCAGAGTAGATGTGAAATAGGACAGAACCCTAGGGGCAGAACTTGACTCAGGGGCTATGGAGGAACTCTGTTTACTGGCTTGTTCCTCAAGGATTGCTCATCCTGCTTTTTTACAGCACACAGAACAACCAGGTCAGAAGTGGTACCACCCACAGTAATCATTGGTCAAGAAATTGCTCTTGCCTCTGGCAAATCTTACAGGTGTATTTTTTTTTTCAATTGTGAATCCCTCTTCTCCAATGACTCTAGCGTGTGTGAAATTGACATAAAACTAAGTACCCTACCAGGCCTTGCTGAAAGTGACTAAGCTGTCCTGGATAGCTGCAGCAAAGCTAGCAATAACATGTACTTTCTGACTCAGGATTTCTGGTTTTATTCCTATCACATGAACTGTAAAATTGAATTGCCAAGTACTTTGGGTACTGATCTATGAATTTTCTTCCTGACTGTGAAGTCTCTGACCCTGACTTAATGGTTCTGAGCATCTGGAAATTCTATGAAATTTACATCTTCAATGATCTCTTCTATTTTCTTCCTTTCCACCCCTTCCTTCTTTTACTCCCCGCCTCCTTCCCTCTCTACCAAAACCATTGAGAAAAACACCTAGAACAGGTTCTCTGCTGTCCATAAGCACACCATTCTCTTATGTCTTGCCAAAGAATGTCTGTATTTAGACACCTCCTAATTATGTTGTGGGTTTCTTGAAGACTTGGCCATGTCTTAGAATCCATTCTTTTTCACTCACATCGCTCAATGTTGAACCATGGGCACCTTTGAATCCAAGAATACTAGATGTCAAAATAGTTTATAAATGTGTAAATAAGCAACCAGTGTGTAAATAATACTATAAGTAACTAGTGAACACTGTCAATGTAGGGAAAAAAAAACAACCTTAAAATGTTCTTCAAGATTTGGGTATTTCTGTTAAAAGTGCCATCCACAGAAAGAGATATGAAACTCATAACCAACACAATAGGCAGCCATACAAAATGCCACATTCAGGAGCCACAGTCAGCTGCAATGGTGACTGTGGGTTATGAAAAATTTTATCCATCCTTAACATGTATTCTCATGTATAGAATCCACAGTGGGGGAAGCACCTTCAGAAAACTTGCAGAAACACAAATATTAAGATTCTAATCTTTGTTTCTATCATTTTGACTATATCAAAATATATTATTGGTGGGTGAACTAGGGTACCCTTGTTCTTGGCAGGGTCTTTGTTTCTTTGTCTAAGAATTAGTTTATGATAATGTTTCTGCTTCATTTTATTGCTAAATAAAATAAAGCACTTGGAATTAAAGAAGGAGTAGTTAAAGACAGGTGAATGGGAGAGAGAGTGAGAAGAGGAGGAGCAGGAGAGGAAGGAAGAGTAAATAGGACAGAAAATGGTACAATGTAACCAGAAACTGGCATATGACTCTGTTGGTGAAGGACTCATTTTGTTTGAAACATGGAAGAGAGACACTCCAAAGTACTTTTTTAGGCCTGAGATAGTGACACTATCTGCCTCGCAGCCATTCTCTCTTTTACCACCAGACTCCTAAATTTGTAGGGATTGGCAACTTAGAAAAAGCAGTGTTGAGTAATGTGCCTGGGTCAAGAGTTCAATAAAATACTTGTATAATGTAGGCATTCCTCACATTCTGTGAACTATTGTTACTGAAAGAACAGCTGTAATCTTTGTTGGAAAAATGGTTTGGGAAAGACCTTGGATAGACAGCCCATTGCAGACTCTTCTTCATGGAATGGAAAATGAGTATGTCTCTTTCAACTTTTTTTCCTGCCTCCCTTTTTCTCATTTTTTCTTCCCACACAGCAGTGCAGTCAGTGTTGTTATGTAGCAGAAAACAAAGCTATGATTAAGATAACAACCACATCATTAACAACAACAAATATAGTACCTGAAGTCTTAACTAGAACAATAAGAGAACTAAAGGAGATCGGAGATCAAGGGGATACAAATTGGAAAGGAAGAAATCAAACTATCACTGCTTGTGGATGATATGATAGTATACATAAGTGACCCCAAAAATTCTATCAAGAAATTCCTATAGCTGATAAATACCTTGAGCAAAGTGGCTGGGTACAAAATTAAGAAGAAAAAAAATCAGTAGCTATCCTGTATACAAATGACAAACAGGCAGAGAAAGAAGTTAGGGAAACTACACCCTTCACAATAGCCACAAATAGTGTAAAGTATCCTGATGTAACTCTAACCAAGAAAAAAACTTCAAATCTCTGAAGAAAGAAATTGAAGATTTCAGATGGAAAGATGTCCATGCTCGTGGATCAGGAAAATCAACATAGGAAAAATGGCCATCTTACAAAAAAAAAAATCTACAGATTCAATGCAATTCCCATAAAAATCCTGACACAATTCTTTACCAACCTTGAAAGATCAATTATCAACTTCATATGGAAAAACAAAAAACCCAGAATAGCTAAAACAATCTTGTACAATAAAAGATCTTCTGGAAGAATCTCCACCCTGGATCTCAAGCTGTACTATAGAGCAACAGTAATAAAAACATCATAGAAATGGGCTGCTTGATCAGAGGAATGGAATTGAAGACTCAGAAATAAACCCACATACCGATGAACACTTGATTTTTCACAAGAAGCCAAATCCATACGATGGAAAAAAGATGACATTTTCAACAAATGGTGCTGGTCTAACTGGATGTCTAGTATTAGAAAAATGCATATAGATCCATATTTTTTTCTTTTCCAAATGCATATGGACTTTATTTATTTATTTTTCCATTTTATTATTTTATTCATATTACATCTCGATTGTTAGCCCTTCCCCTATTTCCTCCCATTCTTCCCTCCCTCCCACTTCCCCCCTTCTCCCCTCCCCTATGTCTGTGATTGAGGGAGACCTCCTCGCCCTATATATGCTCTTAGAAAATCGAGTCTCTTCTTGGTAACTTGCTATCCTTCCTCTGAGTGCTGCCAGGCCTCCCCATCCAGGGGACATGGTCAGAAAAGGGGCGCCAGAGTTTGTGTGAGAGTCAGATCTCACTCTCCACTCAATGGTGGAGAATATCATGATCGTCAGCTAGATCTTGGTAGGGGTTCGACGTTTACTACCTATATTCTCCTTGGCTGGTGCCTTAGTTTGAGGAGGACCCCAGGACCCAGATCTGATATAAAGAACTCAAGAAATTAAACACCACAAAACCAAACAACCCAATTGAGAAATGGGGCTTGGAACTTAACAGAGAATTCTCAGCAGAGGAATATCAAATGGCCGAGAAACACTTAAAGAAATGCTCATTATCATTAGTCATCAGAGAAATGCAAATCAAAATGACACTGAGATTCCATCTTACACCTATCAGAACGACTAAGATCAAAACTCAAATGACACCACGTGTTGGCGAGGATGTGGAGAGGAAGGAACACTTCTTCATTGCTGGTGGGAATGCAAACTGGTACAACCACTTTGGAAAGCTATCTGGTGCTTTCTCAGAAAAATGGGAATAGGGTTTCCTCAAGACCCAGCTATCCCACTCCTTGGAATATACCCAGAAAATGCCCTACCACACAACAGGGGCATATGCTCAACCATATTCATAGCTGCTTTATACATAATAGCCAGAACATGGAAACAGCCTAAGTGTCCCTCAGTAGAAGAATGGACTGTGGTACATTTACATGATGGAATACTACTCAGCTGTTAAAAACAAGGAATTCCTGAAATTTGTGGACAAATAGATTGATCTAGAAATTATTATAATGAGTGAGTTCACTCAGAAGCAAAAAGAGACAAATGGTATATACTCATTTATATCAAAACACTAGTCCAAGGGATACGTACCATAAAAAACTTTACTTACCAAGAAAGGGGGTCAGAGGAGAGGACATCTTATTGAGACTTTAGGCGAGAGTAGCATGGAAGAATAGGGAAATAGTAGGACCCACAGGGTCCTGGAAACCTACAAGAAGAACTTTATGACAGGTGGATCCATATTTATCACCCTATACAAAACCAAAGTCAGAGTGGATTAAAGGCAGCAACATAAAACCAGACACACTAAATTTGTTGGAAGAAAAAATGGGGAAGAACTTTGAGCTCTTTGGCACACGAGACAACTTCCTTAACAGGACACCAACAGCTCAGGTTCAAAGATCAACAATTAATAAATCGGACCTCATGAAACTGAAAAGCTTCTGTAAGACAAAGGACATTGTCAACAGAACAAAATGACAGCCTACAGAGTAGGAAAAGATCTTCACGAACTCTACATTTAAGAAAGGGCTAATATCCAAAATATATAAAGAACTGAAGAAATTAAACACCACCAAACCAAATAACCCAAGTAAAAGATGGGATACAGTGCCAAACAGAATTCTCAATAGAGGACTATCAAATGGCTTAGAAACACTTAAAGAAATGTTGAAGATTCCTAGTCATCAGGGAAGCACAAAATGACTCCAAGATTCCATGTTATACCTATCTGAATGGCTAAGATAAAAAACTCAAGTGACAGCACATGCTGGTTGGGATGTGGAGAAAGGAGAACTCTCCTTGAAGTGCAAACTTGTACAACCACTTTGGAAATCAATCTGCCGCTTTCTCAGAAAACTAGGAATAATTCTACCTCAAGACTCAGCCTTAGCACTCGGGAGGCAGGGGCAGGCGAATTGCTGTGAGTTTGAGGCCAGCCTGGTCTACAAAGTGATTCTAGGATAGCCAAGGCTACACAGAGAAACCCTGTCTTGAAAAAAAAAAAAAAAAAAAGACTCAGTTATACCACTCTTGGACATACTGGACATATACCCAAAAGATGTTCCACCGTACAATAAGGACATTTGCTCAACTATGTTCAAAGCAGCTTTATTCGTAATAACTAGAATCTGGAAACAACATTGTTGTCCCTGAACTGAAGAATGGATAACAAAATTGTGGTACATTTACACAATGGAATACTACTCAGTTATTAAAAACAAGGAAATCTTGAAACTTTTAGGCAAATTGATGGAACTAGAAAAGATCATCCTGAGTGAGTTAACCCAGACCCGGAGAGACCACACATGTGTATACTCACTCAGAAGCAGATATTAGCTACATAATACATAATAACAATACTACAATATAGAGACTGATGCACCAACCAAGGATGATGTATGAGGCAGACCCAGACCCTCTGCTCAGATTTAGTAGATAGTCAGCAGACTTTCCTTGTGGGTCCCACAATATGGGGAGTTGTTGTTGTTGTTGTTGTTGTTGTTGTTTTGAGACAGGGTTTCTCTATGTTATCTTGACTGTCCTGGATATGCTTTGTAGACCAGGCTAGCCTTGAACTCACAGTGATCTGCTTGCTTCTGCCTCCCAAGTGCTGGGATTATAGGCATGTGCCACCATGCCTGGCCACAATATGGGGAGTAGGGACTACTTCTGACATGGACTCTGGTCCCCTAATGATGATCATTTCCCTCTGGAAGCTCTGAGACCAGCTGAGACATGAATGTCTAGGCATGGACAATGCTTCTTGTTGGTTATAGAATCCCTGTGGTTTATTATTAGGTGCCATGCTTCATATGGCAAGAATGAAAATTTACAGATGTCTTTTTTTCTGCTCATAGAAAGAGTAGAAAACAGTCTTAATTTTTCTGTGCATCACACACACTTCATATATTTATTATCTTAGGACTTGTGAGAAATGATATGTTTTCAGAACAAAAGACCAGACACTAACACTAGATCAGACCTGACAGGATTCATTCCTCTCAGCATGCTGGACACTGACATCCAGCATCCTTCCTGCTGCAGCACCAAGTGTTTCAGTTGCTGTTCCTCATCAGAACAGGACAGCTCCCAGGACACTTCCAATCCCAATTGGTCCAGCAATTCAGACTGTCCCACATAGGACATTAATTAAGTCTTGAATTTCTCAACATTTAGAAACTGGACCACAAATGCTATTCCTAGCTTGTTCAACCATTTTCATCAATTTTATTTGGGCCCCACCAAGGTTGTTATATGCCCCCAAGTCAGCCAGAAGAAACCTGAAGAGAATGACACCCCATTTTCCTTAGGGGAGCTTGGGTAGGTTTTTGGTTGCTTTCTTGGGCTATAGATGTTTATTTTCATTGGGAGTTGGTTATAGGTTATTATTGGGTTGGTTATAGGTTATTATTGGTCTTATTCATAGGAAACACATGGTTGGACTCAGGGATGTCTCTTTTTTCCTTTATCTTTCTTATGTTATGAGATAGAGATGGAAAAGAAGGAAGGGCAAATATAGAAATATATAGGGATGATAGAACAAAAATATATTAGTAAATATATTCCTCAACTTAAAGCCTTAATTGTTTCTACAAGAATATTTTTAATTCACTGTTATAGAATTTTGTATATTGATGCAAAACAAGTTTAATTTTGATAGAATTCAAATTTAAGATTATTCTTCACACACATTATATGTTTCCACTCTAATATGAAGTATTACACCCATACAACTGAAGTATAATATAAGGTTTACTACCATTACTACCAATACTAAATAGCTATTGCAGGTTGTTTAGGATAATTAAGTAATACAAGCTCATTGTTAGTTGATCAAATCATGGTCATTTCAATTACTAATCTATTTTTGTCACAAGAATATACATCCTAGGGTTAACAGATAGATATGATTTTATAGATAGATAAAATAAAATAGTTAGATAAGGTCTTCAAAAGCCTCAGAGATCTACAGAATCTGGCATTTAAAGCTGTTTCTATTATTTTAAAGATTCTTGACAATAAGAAAGGTTAACTCCTGGCAACATCCAGCCTACCTCAAAGAAGATGATGAGCATCACGGAACCTCCTTATGGAGAGGTCTTCAAATGTGGCAAACCAGCCACTGAGAAAAATATCCTCATTTCTGTACCAGACAGAATTCTGCCTATAAATGGCCTGACTTGGAGTCAGACAGAGTTGACAGCCAAATTCAGGCAAGACAGGTTAAGCAAGACTTTAATAGTTCCTGTCTCACAAATATGTTTGTCAGATATAGTGAGCCAGAAAGCTGAATATGCTCCAATGCTATGGAGAGTTTTGGGTGACCGTTCAGGGAGCAAACTGTCTTTGTTATGTTCTCATTTTGGAAGCTGCTAACCTGCACTTCCTGTTTAACCAAATAATTAATTTTATTCTTTCTCAAGTCTCTGATGGGGTTGAAGACCAGATAGTTTAGTTTTACAATTAAGCTTAGTTGTTTAGGGGTTAAGATGTTTTTAAGTCTAGATAGATGTTTCAAAGTTTAAAGTTGATAAAGATGAACTATGATAGATATTGATTTACATTCAGAATTTTAGATGCACCAAGATAGGAAAGATGTTTTTTCTTTTTTTTTTGAAAGATGTTTTTTCAAGGTTGCAATATAACAATATGAATATAATATTTATATAAGTCCTCATTGTTTCATTGTTCTTCTTGCAGTTTATTGTATATATGTGTAATAATATAAATGTATATGTAAAAAGAGAAAAATCATAAAAGAGCAAACAAACAAAAAACAAAAAAACAACAAAATCCTACCAAGCCAGGTGTTGTGTCACATGCCTGTAATCCAGCACTAGGATCACTGTGAGTTCGTGGCCAGCCTGATATACAAAGTGAGCTCAGGATAGCTACACAGAGAAACCCTGGCTCAGAAAATAACCAAACCAAACCAAACCAAACCAAACCAAATCAAACCAAAAACCAAACCAAACCAAATAACCCATCTACCACAAGAAGTGTCTGAGTTATTTAGCAAACCTATGTTCACTGCTGCTGCAGCCTCCTCTTCTTTTCCTTGTGCTAATGAATTGTCAGCCTGCTGCTTGCCAGATGAAGAATAATTTAAAAACCTGCATGACCAGCCTTCTTCCTGTGGTCTTGCTGCTTTATCCCAGCTGGCTCTGGAGCAGGACAGGACATTTTTTCTTCATTATCACCTTGTCATTCTGTTCTCCCTTGTCTGAGTTCAGGTCACCAGGTGAATTTTGGAGCTGAGTGCAGGAATTGAAGTGCTAATGAGGAGAAAGTGTTCAAGCATGGATCCTGTCCTACCTTAGTCCCAGTGGAAAATGAGAGCCAGAGAAAGCCCATCTTTTTTCTTACTGCTGAGTTCAATTGGATTTCAATGCTGCTGTGTTCTGGATAAGTAGAATCTAAAGTTCTTTAGTTCTCAGAACTAAATGGTCCCAGGGAGATGAAAATTAATCAGGTATTATGTCAATGCAGGAGACTATAAAAAAATTGTGTTTTGCCATTTGAGAATTGTTTTAGAGAGAAAGGTATAAATATCAGTCTGGTATAAAAACCCTTTCTGTTGAACAAACACTGTTATAACTCATTAAGTGTTGAGTTGCTTGTAATAATACAAACATTTAACATATCCTAGAGGCCTTAAAAAATTGACATTGTGAGTTTTGAACCCCTGTGATGGATTTTACGTTGTGGAGTTAGGTAAAATAAAAACCTGTTTCACAGATTTCCTTTTTGCTATGGTTCTGGGCTTGGGTTGACTTCAGATGGGTTAATTAGCAAGAACAGAAGCAGCGGTCAATCTGCTCTGGAACTTAAGCCAGGGTTCCAGAACTGTGGGACTCATGCCCATCCTTTTGGATCTGCTGCCCTTATAGACAGGGAATAGCTGCCATAAGGTACAAACTCCCTCTTTATCCCAATCAAGAGAATAGTCCTCTATGCTGAGGTATTCCTATAATCCAAGAATGGGGAGTGAGGAAGACTGGAGAGATGGTTGGGAGGTGAGAGAGATTGATCAGCGGCTAAAAGCACTTGTTACTTTTCCAGAGGACCCAGGTTCAGTTCCCAGACTCCATATGGTGGCTTGTAGCTGTCTGTAACTGCAGTTTCTGGGGATCCATTACCATCTTCTGACTCCTTTGGGCATTGCATGCATGTGGTGAACATACATACATAAGAGAAAACACAGAAGACATAAAACTTAAAAAGTGAAAAATAATATCTTTTAAAACAAGACAGTGATATAGCTCTGACTTTCAGCCTTCAGATCCTGCAGACTCCATCTCCTTGCCTCCCAAAGCAGATGTGTGTGTTTCTTTGTGGCACATGGTGATGAAAAGTGTCTGCTTGTCTGGTGGGTTCAGCTTTTTACCTGTTACTACTATTTTTAGACTCCCCCCACCTTGTTCCTATGCACTTACGTTTCTCTAGTTTCTCTCATAGTTGTGTGGGATCTATTCTGTACAGAAATCTCCTCTTTCCAGTTCACTGACATGGCATGGTTTGAGGACTGTCAGAAACCTGAAGCGTCTTAAGGACAGTCAGGACGGTGATGCTGGAGGTTGGTGTATAGGGTACGAGGGCCACTTGCTCACAGATAGCACCAGAGAAAGCAGAATGTGCAACTTGCAGGCTCTTCTCTTCAACAGGAGAGAACCACTGCTCTAGAAGTTTGAACCAGCCCTGCTAACTAAAGCATTGTAGGAACCCCCACACTGGTGTAACACTTGGAACTGTTGTTGTCTAAATTAACATAAAAAATAAAAACATATATAATGACCAGGAAGAAGTTTGAAAGGGGATTTCCAGGAAGAATGTTGAAAGTGGTTTTCTTAATAATGTAGGGACATAGAAAATGGTGGGTTTTAATGGAGACTGTCATGGTTTCAAGCCAAATTTAGGAAAAATGTGGAGTACCTAAGAAGATAGAAAGAAGGCCTTCTAAGTAAGACATACTCATTCTTTAAGCTTTTAAAATTTTTTGTCAGTTTCATATATGTATATAATGTATTGAGATCATATTCACCCCAATTACTTCTCTAACCCCCTCCCCCCCAACAACTTCACTGACCCTCTTTTCCCTCTCAGTCAATCCCCTTGTACGTTCATGTGTTTTTGTTTGGTTACAGGTCTTATGCAGGTAGCCACAGCTGTCATGTGTTCACGATAGCACAGTAATGCTATATGAAGAAGGCAGCATTTCACACCACTGTCTCCCATCATCCATCTCTTAGGATCTTTCTGCTCTCTCTTCTATGATATTTCCTATGCTTTGGATGGGAGTGATTCAGATGTTTCTTTTATAGGGCTAGGGACTGAGGAGTCACTTAGTCTGTGTTAATCATTTTTCTCTGGCTCAGACTCAGTGCAGTAGTAGTCTTTGGGTATAATCACACATTCAGAAGGCAGCTTTATTAAAACTGCATTTAGTGAAAGAGCAGTATTAATTCCCATCCTCCTCCCTAGGGTTGTGGCTTCCCCAGCCATAAGCATTGGTCAGATTCATAGTACTCAACATGTGTTTCCTTTCATAAAGCAAGCTTCAGATGCAGTAAGAGAGTGGTTGATTGCACCCTAAATTGTCATGTCACTATTGTGTTAGTGGGACCATCTTACATAGCAGGTTACTATAGTAACAACATGCACTCGATAGCTAAATACACCTTTGATGGCATTTATGCTTGCATTGGCACCTTCTGTCATAATAAACACTAGCCATCAGGGATGAAGTGTCCAGCTCAGTTCCAGCTGGACTTCTTTGAGTCTTGTGTCTAAAGTGTGTGGTATCTTAAGTAAGAGGATCTACTATCTTGTTTTGGTAAGAACAAGATCAGTGCTCTTCAGGGAGCCTCTAGCAACTTCTTCACTAACAACTCATAAAGAAATATTCCAACCCTTGCTACTTGTATTTTCATTTAAAAATACATGGCTCCTGAACCCATGTGGGGTCTGGTCATGTCAATTTCTTCCCATAAAGCTCTTTTGGAAATTGTATTTTTAAATGAGATTATAAAGTAGTAGGTTTCTATATGACTTTTTCTTGTATTGCAAGTTTTTATTGATCTCCTACCCCTAGCCCCACCTGTCTCCCATGCCCCAAATCATATCTCCGCTTAAGCCTTTCTGCTCTTAGTGTGCTCTCTGTTTTGATATCACTACTGTTTCACTAGACTCAACACCAAAACCTTGCCTTCAACCCCACACCACCTTATATCCCAGAGCTCCCTTCTTTCCTCATGATTCCTAGAGGTACTTATTTCAACTTAAACATAAACATAAAAAATTCAGAGCAAGATGTGTGTATGAGAGAGGACATAAAACATTTGTATCTCTGAGTATAAATTAAATCACTTGATATAACATTATTCAATTCCACTCATATTCTTACACATTTCATTTTGGGGGCTGAATAGAATTTCAATTTTGTGTGTGTGTGTGTGTGTGTGTGTGTGTGTGTGTTTATTACATTTTCTTTATCTATTTATGAGGTAATGGGCATCAAGGATTATTCTATTTTTTAGCTATTGTGAGTAAAGCTCCGATAAACATATGTGTGCAAATAGCCCTGTCGTAGGTATAACATCTGTTGTGTATTTTTTTGTATATGCCCAATATAGACATAGTTGTGTCACATAAAACTTTTACCTTTATCCTTTTGAGAAGTCATTATAGTGGCTACAGCAGTTTACACTCCCACTAAACATGGATAAGGACTTCTCTCTCCAGATAGTTGCCAACATTTATTTTCCTGATGATGGGCATTTTGATTTCTATGAGGTTGATTTACCAGGATGAGAGAAAACCTTCCCTCCCCAAGCAGCTAACTATTGCCAGCATGAAACTCTGTGCTCAGTGTGCTTCCCTGTGCTGGGCTTTCATCTGGACTGAGCTTGCATGGAGCATGTAGGTAATCCTACAACTACTGTGAATTCATATGTGCAGCTTCTCTGATAAGTCTGGAAGACACTTTTTCATTATAGTTTTCCACCATCTCTGGCTCTGAAATTTTTTCCATATTATTTTTTGAAATGATCTGAGAACACTGGAATAAGGAGTGCAGTATAGAAGTTCTCCTTAGGGCTGAACATTATAAGGTCTCTTACTCTTTGTACCTTGGTCAGTTGTAGATCTCTGTGTTGATCACAGTCTACTGAAAATAGAAACTTCTCTGGTGTCGGCTCACTGATGATTCATTAAGAGTCAGTTTAATACCATGCCCATTTAACAGAATAATTGAAGTTGGTTCTCTCCTAGTGCCTATGATCTGTCAAGCCTTATGTTGTTGGCCCAGTAAAGGTGTCAGGTATGAGTTTCATCTTATGGAGTGCCTTAAATCTAGCAAGCAGTTGTTTGTTCCACCCATGATGTTTTTGCCTTTGTAGTACAGTGGGCATGTCTTGCGAGAATAAGCATTACTGTAACTCTTAGGATTTGTTTCATTTGTAGTTTCTTGTTTTTTTGTTTTTTGTTTTTTTCTTATCTTTTTTTGAAAACTTTTTGTTTGGTTTCATGGCACACTAAGTTTTAAGTTACATTTATTTGTTTATTTGGTGTGTGTGTGTGTGTGTGTGTGTGTGTGTGTGTGTGTGTGTGTGTGTATGACCACATGTACCATGACATGTGTGGTTAGAAGACAACTTAAGAGAGCTGCTTTCCTCCTGCTACTATGTGGGTCCTGAGGACTAAACTCAGATTTTCAGAACTGGAGGCAAGCTTCCTTAACTATGAGCTGTGTTACCAGCATGTAGTCTGCTTCCCTGACCCATTTTGGTTGGTTTGTTTCAATTCTCTATGCTTATGTATTTAGTTTTTAGTTTGCTCTACACAATAATTCCCCATCATATGCATATCTGGCAAAGATTTTTTTTCTCCAATTCTGTAGGCTGCCATTCATTGCCCTTTGTTATGGAGAAACTTTTTGATTGGAAAACATTCCCTTTGTCAGTCATTGGCCTTATTTCCTAGATGATTGCAGTCCTATTTATACTTTGCCCATAGTACACTCTCTTATAATATTCTCTACCTTGCACTCTAGCAGTTTCAGAATTTTAGGTTTTTCAGCTCTTGATCTACTTGGAGTTTATTTTTGTTAAGGATCTAGTTTCCTCAGCACCATTTGTTGAAGAGGCCATTTTTTTCTTCATTGTGCACATTTTTGCTATTTTTGTTTAAAAATAGTCTACATCTTATTTTTGCCAGTACCATGATACTTCTATTACTAGGTTTCTTTAGTATATCTTGAAATCAGGTGTCAGGCCTTCTCTTGCTTCTCCTGTGAGGTCTTATTCAGCTATGGAGTGCATGCTGTTACTGTAGTAATCTGCTAGGTAAAATGTATATTGGTAACTTTTGTAGGAGTCACATTGCTTTGTTTTTGTTTTTGTTTTGTTTTGTTTTTCATGTAACTTATGTACTAAAGAGGGACTTCTGTTTCTGAACTTTATTGCTTGAACATTTTTGTTTCTGGTCCATTGGCATTGAATCATGAACTATACTTGTGTTTGCTTATTTGTTTTGCAGTATTGTAGGCTGCTTTTCGACTTGGACCATATGGTGGCATCAGACCAAGTGGTATGTTAGTCATCACTGACAGATAAGGATGCTATTTGAAGACTGTGACAGCTCATCCGATGTGGTCACAGCAAAGTCTTTCAGGTTATTGAGCAAGGGCATACCATCACCTGCAGACTATATATATATATATCAGAACCTGAAGGTAAAAACAAATTATAGGCAGAAATGTTGTGGTTTTTTTCCTCTTGTTATAATGCCCTTTCTCCCTAAGTATGTGTGTAGAGCCTTACCCTGTGGTTGGCTGACTAAGAGACGATTTTGGCCCAGTTTCCTGATAGTTCTGCATACTATGAACATGCCTTTCAGAAATAGATAGGTGTAGCATTACTTTCCCATTTTGAGACAATTCTGAAGTGCAGAAGTGAAGGGAAGTATTCACAGTGACCAGAATCTTGTTTAGTGTACATGACTACAGATTTTGCTTTAAGAAAAAATGGCCAAATGGATGGTAATATTCTTATTAATGGCTGTAGACAATGGTTATGTTTGATGATCTAAGGTATAGAAGGATCATGATAAGAAAATTGTAGGGCTGAAGAGTTGGCTTAGTGGTTAAAAGCACTATCTGCTTTACCAAAGGTCCCAAGTTCAATTCCTAGCATCCACATGGCAGCTCACAACTGTCTGTAACTCCCAGATCTGGCACCCTCACACCAATGCACATAAATTAAAATTAAATAAAAATATTAAAAAAAAGAAAATTGTAGAGAGACTTTTTATGGAGAAGGAATATTGATAGAACTCTCCAATAGCAAAAGACATGAATATTTTTGTGCCACATGTAAATTCTCACCAAAATGTAACTTCAGGAAGGGGGAAATTTAACATTTAAGTGGATAGGATGGTTTATTTTGTGAATAGTCAACCAGTTTCCTGAGCCATGCAAATAATTTCTTAATTGGCTTATAAACAAAGTGGTTAATGTATATGTGATGAAAGTTGTACATGATGCTCAACAACATGGACTTCCACTCATCAAGTCTGAATGGCTACAGATATCTTTGACTGACACATGAGCCTTAAACATGGGAAATATTAATCAGGATAACAAGCCACAGACCTGGTATGTGGCTTGCTAGATGCAATAACCCCTACTCTAGAAAGTAGCTTTTCTTTATTGGAGTGCACAGTTTTTCTAGTAATAGATTTGCTTTTCCTGGATGTAATGCTTCTGCTTAAATTGCTATCTTTGACATCACAGAAACATTATTTATTATCATGATATTCCATACAAGATTGCTTCTGACTAAGGTTTATTTCATAACCAAAATTTGGAGCAGAGGATTCAAGCTCACAGAATTCACCAGTATTACCATGTTTTCCATCACCCTGAAGAAGTTGACTTGACTGAATGTACATTTTAAAGACATAACTACATTGCCAACTAGACAAACATATCCTGGAGGGGCAGGACAAGGTTCCTAAAAAGACTGTTTATGTGGTGGTGAATAGTCCAATATATTTATTTATTTATTCCATTGTTAAGATCTGTACATCCTGAAATCAAGGGAAAAATAAGAACGGCATCATTTATTAGTCTTGGTTTTCTACTATTAAAAGTTTTGCTTCTTGTTTTCATGGCCTTATACTCCATTGACGTAAAGGCTTTGGCTTTATAAGGAATAGTGCTTTTGCCAAGAGGCAATACAAAAATTTCAATAACTGGATGCTAAGACTCTCCTTGCCCTAGGCACTTTAGACTCATGCTTCCTTGAGTCAATAGGATAAGAGAAACAGAGTGTTATTTAAGGTGATTGATGAAAAGTACTAGGAGGAAATGGAATGGTTTTTCACAGTGAAAATATGAAAGCACATGTGTGAAGGAAAGGTTGTGTAGGATGTCTTTTGGTATTACCATATCCTGTGGTTAAAGTCAGTGGAAACTTTCAACAACCCAATCCAGGCAGTTTTGTAAATAGCCTACATCCTTCAGGAATGAACATATGGGTACCATCTTTAGGTATGGAACCAAGACTCATTGAGGTACTTGATTGAAGGTGGAAGAAATACACTATGACTGATAGAAGAAGGTAATTAACTGTTAACTATATAATCATTCTCTGTTATTTTCTATCATATGGTACCATGTTTATTTATATCAGATACATTGTCAAAAAATTACATTAACATTTTTTACTTTTTTGATTCAGTGTCTTTTAATGGCACTAAAGAGGCCATTTCTCCTGCAATATTTTATTCACTACCAATATATCTAATAAAAATGGCAAGTTGAGTTGGACATGTAGCATGAGTGGTGTCATCTTCAATAAAATCATAGAATTTAACATTAGCAACTCTACTCCTAAAACTTCCTTCAATAATTTCCAAAAAATTCATTCTGGTGAGTCAATTGATTTTCAGGGGATATTATATCTGAACCATTTTGTATGCATTCCTTAATAAACTCACCATTAATAGATGTTTTTGCAGATAGAGACCATTACAGAAAACAACAACTGATAAAAATGCAGAGTTGTAGAGTGCAGTCCCAATTGGTATGTCTATAATACAACTCCTGTACCAAAGACTCAGTGATTATTACAGAATAGGTGGTGGGAAGGTTGTAATAAACAGAGGAACAGAAAACTCACTGAGAGACTGCTTCTCCAGGAAATGCCACAGAAGATATAGCTATGAAGTCTCACAGGCATATCTGCCTAAATAGGACTTGAACAAGGATGATACCAATAGATATGCTAATGTGAAAGGGAAAAGCTTAAGAGGCCTCAACCCTCAACAAAGAACGACAGGCAATTAAGGAATGCTAGTAGAGGGAGGAAAGTAGTCACCCCTAGAGAAAAACATATTAATTGGTTACCTAATTACAAATAGAGAGTCATGCAAACATACATATGTCATATTATATGGACTGAACACATTGTATTTATATATTTAGGAGCACACACATGTAACAACAACTAAGGAAAAGCGGTCTTGACTTTGAAAGAGAGAAAAGAGGGTACATGGGAGGGGTTGGAAGGAGGAGAGGGACGAGGGCAATGGTATATTATAATGTTATAATTATATATTATAATGTTATATTATAATATTAAAATAATTAAAAGTGGTTAGATCTTTTGCCACTGACTATGATACCACACACTGAGTTTTTACAATAGAAGTTGAGTTGTACCATTTTAAAAACAGTTTTGTTAAAAAGAATTGTTTTTGGTTTCCTTATTCTTACAGGATAGAAGCTTGCCTTTTGCACATCATTCCTTTTTAAACTGTAGTTTTGTGAAAACTGCATAAGATTGCTTCCGATAGAGCGCCTTACTCTTTTTTTTTAACTGACAAGGAGTCATCACCTCATTCTTACTTATTTATCCTTTTATAATTTTCTTTCTTTTTTGATATATTTTTAGCACATTGTTGAAGCCATTCTCATTTTTAAGAGCAACAGGTTATATTTCCTTTTATTATGAAAATGAAATGACAGGAAAATTAAAAGCATGGTCAGTGTCCTACCACATATCAACTGTTAATGTAGCACAAAGTGGAGGGCCAATTATAAAATGAGGTAGAACAGAAGGTGTACCAGGCTTTGTGAGAGCTCTTAATGCTCAAATCAGAATACTTACTTGTCTCTAAATAGCATCAAACATTCAACATTTATAATAATAAATGTAAGCGTTATCATAGTTGCTGAATTTCACTCACCAAGTCATAATAAGCATGTTATGGAACTATTTGGCTTCCTGTGCTTAGAAGATAACACACCAGAAGTTCCATACCACTGTAAAACTGAAGCTATCCTTAACACAATTATCAAGACCATACATGCATCTATTTTTGTGACATTGTAACATGACTTATCATCTACAAAGTCCACACTTGAAAAGTATGCAATTTAGTTACAATTTTAAAATTGTATAATTTTTATAATATTTTAAGTGAATTTACAAAATTGAGTTGAACCTCAATCCTATTTCCAGGATAGTCAGTTATATGTACCTAGTAATGTCTGTTCCTGAGCCTTTTAAGTAAAATGAAATTTCTACTGGTGAATGTGGGAAGAGGCTAAGAACACCCTGACACACTGGCCTTCCATCCCGACTTTCTGGGTCAGATCTGGAAATTAGTTCAAGTATCTGTAGAATAAGTTCCAGGGACTTTATGTTCCTTTGAGATTGATGTCTACCAGTAGAAGCTTTAATCCTGTGAAGCTTTGAGACACCCTATTCAGAACTAGGCAATGGACAGTGCATTCTCCATAGTTGTGTGGAGAGCAGAGACTGACTCTGACATGAACTCTGGTGCCCACATTTGACCACTTCCCCTTGGTGGAGAGTCCTGGTGTCATGCAGAGGAAGGGTAAGCAGGCTATCTGGATGAGACCTGATAGGCTGTGATCATATAGTAGAGGAGGATGTCCCCTTCTGTCACAGGTCTAAGGGAAGGGAATAGGGTGAAAGAGGGAGGGAGGGGGAATGAGAAGATACAAGTGAGGGAATACAAATGAGATGTAATCTGAATAAATTATTTAAATAAAATTTAAAAAAAGAAAAGAAAGATTTGTATAGTATCCAGGTGTGGTGGTACACACCTTTACTCACTGCAATTGGGAGGTAGAGGCAAGTGGATCTCTGAGAGTCTGAGGCCAGCCTGGTCTATACAGTGAGTTCTAAGATAGCCAAGACCATGCAGAGAGATCCTATTAAAAATGTTGTAAAGGGCCTATCTTTCAGCCACACCCATACTTCCTTTGAGGAGATTGATTAATGAAGCTGCAAATACCACTAATCACTTGATATTCCTGGTGACCAGTCCCTATCTAGATTCTGTGTAGATGCTCCATCCTATCACATTATTAGTACAAACTTAGATGTAATAAAATAAAAGAGAGTTCTTATGAAGAAGAGAAGATAGCCCATTATAAGGAAGTTCTAATGATTTTTAAATAAAATAAGAGAGGTAAAGCCCCCAATGCTTTTGGTTGGAAATAACTGGTTTCTCTGGTCTTTATCATAACCATCCTGGAAAGAGAAAGATCGTTTTGGTCTCCCCTATCTCACTCTTTTGTTTTTGTGTCCTGAGGAGAGATATGTTGCATGTGCACCATCCACGCAAATAAATAATCAGTCTATTTATTCCTCTTAGAGTCCATACCAGGAGAACACAGGACACTGGGTACTGCACATCAACCTTGGACAAACAAGACTGGGATGGGATCCTTGGACCAGCCACTCAAAGTACACACTTTCCCTTTCTTAATTGGGAAGAATGTAATGGAACAAATAAAATCAAGATTTAATAATGTAACCATCATTTTAAAACAAATGAAAACAATATAGCAACTATACATTGGGAAAAAAGCATACCAAAAAGAATATCCAATAATGATGTCACAAAAAAATCATCTTTTGCTAGGTGTGATGGAACCCCCTTTAATCTCAGCACTTGGGAGGCAAGAACAGATGGATCACTGTGAGTTCGAGGCCAGCCTGGTCTACAAAGCAAGTCGAGGACAGCCAAGCCAAGGATACATAGAGAAACCCTGTCTTGAAAAACCAAAAAATCTGGGTAGGGGTTCGAAGTTTACTGCACGTATTGTCCTTGGCTGGTGCCATAGTTTGAGCAGGACCGCTGGGCCCAGATCGGCCCATCATAATGTTCTTCTTGTAGGTTTCTAGGAGAGTGGAGTCTGACATTCACATGAACTCTAATGCCCCATATTTGACCACGTCTCCTGGATGGGGAGGCCTGGTGGCACTCAGAGGAAGGATAGCAGGCTACCAAGAAGAGACTTGATACCCCATGAGCATATATAGGGGGAGGAGGTCCCCCTCAGTCACAGTCATAGGGGAGGGGAGTAAGGGGAAAATGGGAGGCAGGGAGGAATGGGAGGATACAAGGGATGAGATAACAATTGAGATGTAATATGAATAAATTAATAAAATATATTTAAAAAATTTAAAAAAAGAAAGGAAAAAAATCTCAGCACAAAAAAATAATCTTTTATGTCACAAAAGTTGCTGTGGATAAGAATACCTGGAAAGACATTGTGTCTGCAAATCTGACTGATTAAAACTGCAGTGATGTAGAGAGTTTGATATGTTGCAGTTCTAGAGCCCAATTACAACTTACTGTGGGTGGTCTTTAACCTGCTCAATAGCTATTCCTTGCTATTAGTTAGTTGTACAGAACTAACATCTGTACAAACAAAGACTAAGTACTAAGAATATTCCTAGATAGCATCCAAGGCCTATAATAGGACTCTACCTTACTTGCCACCTGATGTATCTGCAAATGCAGTTGAAAAGTGTCTTGACTTATGGATTTCTTTGTTATGTTATTGTATCATCACAGTATAAATAATTTTAGAAATAGAGCTTAGCCAAAAAGGTCACAACTCACACGTTGAGAACCACTGGTCTAAGGAGACATTTGTGTTTCTTGTTCTAACAGACTATTACTGTAATAATGTACCCCAAAGAAATGGGAATTTCCTAAGGGATCTCATCTTGTATGAAGGAAAAGGTGCCAGCCAGAGGGGGTGCTTACTTCCTGAAAAGGGATTTCATACAGTTCATACACTTTTCAGACTATCTTATAGGATGAGACCAAAGCCTACACAAAGATGCGTCAATTGTGATCACAATCACACCTTGACTGGGAGTGTTTAGATGCTCTTATCTTTGGCCCTCTATTTAAATGTTAATCTCACTTCAGGAGCTCCAAGATAGTATTTAGGGTGTTTGTTCAATCTCTTTGTATTTCTTCCCAGTGTGACAATATTAAATACATCTTCTCTGCTCTACACTATTAGTTTTGTTCTTTAACTGTCTTGTTGAGGACAGGTAGCCAAGTTGTGACTCTAAGGGGAATACTGAAGTGGATTGTTCTTGCGATGGGTCTGATTATGAGGGACTATAAATTAGACAGATAGAGAAAGGATACCATGGATAACAAAGATGGCAAACTTCTGAGTTCTTCTTCACCACTTTAATGTGAGATAAAGGCTTGGTAGCTTAAAGCAAAATCTGGTGGGCATTTTGTTCCATCAGTAGTAGTCTCCTGCCAATTTGACAAAGCTCATGGTCTAATTAACAAAGTCATATTTATCCAATGCTGTGGGACTATAAGATTTTCTTTCCTTGTTTAAAATGACCAACCCTAAATTAGGGAAAGAAGTCCCCATTCCAGCCCATAGAAGACCCTTAAATCCCTCAGCACTCCAGGAGAGATCAGACTTTGGCTTCCTGAGTATGAGCCATTGCTTGGCAAGAGTTTTTCCTCTGTGCCCACCGTGTGTGTGTGTGTGTGTGTGTGTGTGTGTGTGTGTGTGTGTGTGTGTGTGTGTTGGATGAAAACTCCTGGAAAAAAAGTGGTGTTTGCAGAGACTGAGGGACTAAGTAGAATTTCAGTACTGTGGAGAGGTTAGGATGTCACAGGTCCATGAGCTACTTACCTTATCTTGGGCTAGAATTAGCCCCTTGGAACTAACTTCTTGCCAAACCCTGTTTCAGAACTAACAGCTTGTGGCTCATAGATAAAACTTTTATAATATTGACTTAATAAATTCACTAGTTTTTCCCAACTCAAAAGCTAAAACTTATAATCAGGTAACATCTTAAGGCCTATAGAGAAGCCTCAGGTAGATTAAAGCTCTGGGACAAAAGAATATGCAAAGAAATGACCTCGGTCAATTCTCCAAATCTGATACATACATGCACCTATACACCCAAGATGAATGAACTCCACAAAATGTAGGTCAAAGTGCTCGTTGCCAAGACACAGCATAGTCAAACTTCTGACAATTAGAATGAAAAGTCTTAAAAATACTTCTTTTTTTTCCTTTTTTTTAAATTAATTTATTCTTGTTACATTTCAATGTTTATCCCATCCCTTGTATCCTCCCATTCCTCCCCCCCCCCCCTTTTGCCATTATTCCCCTCCCCTATGACTGTTCCTGAGGGGGATTACCTCCCCCTGTATATTCTCATAGGGTATCAAGTCTCTTCTTGGCTACTTGCTGTCCTTCCTCTGAGTGCCACCAGGTCTCCCTCTCCAGGGGACATGGTCAAATGTGAGGCACCAGAGTACGTGAGAAAGTCATATCACACTCTCCACTCAACTGTGGAGAATATTCTGACCATTGGCTAGATCTGGGAAGGGGTTTAAAGTTTACCTCCTGTATTGTCCTTGGCTGGTGCCTTAGTTTGAGCGGGACCCCTGGGCCCAAATCTGCCTATCATATTGTTCAACTTGTAGATTTCTAGGACCCTCTGTATCCTTTTATTTTGCTATTCTCCCATGCGTCTCTCATTTAGAGTCCCAATAGGATGCCCTCCCCTCTGTCCCAGTTTCCTGGTAAGTGAAGGCTTTCATGGGACATGCCCCTTGGGTTAGTATGCAGATATAAGTGAGTATATACCATTTGAGTCTTTCTGCTTCTGGGTTAACTCACTCATTATGATAATTTCTAGCTCAATCCATTTATCCACAAATTTCGGGAATTCCTTGTTTTTAGTAGCTGAGTAGTATTCCATAGTGTATATGTACCACAGTTTCTTTATCCAATCTTCTACTGAGGGACACTTAGGCTGTTAAAAATACTTCTAAAAGAAAACAGTTCACATGATAATGACTTTCTCACAAGAAACAATGCAGGCAAGGGGAAATGACATATTGTTTTTCAAGTATTGAAAAAAATGTTAACGATGGAGGAGAAACTATGGTATTCTCCAATAAAAGAAAACAAACATAATTTGGTCAAAATCTCATACTACAATTCACAGACCCAAAGAAGCCAAATAACAAGGCAAGCCCAAAGGAGGGTGCTTGAATCTCACTGAGAAAGGGAAATACAATAGACAGCAGAAGTGGATGAAGACAGGAAACAGGAGAGAGTGGCGAGTGAAATGAAGGTGGACATCAGACCTTTGGAGAGCAGGGGCAGCAGGACAGAGGGCATGGAGAAAGGAGAAACCAAGGGCAGGGGCATCCATGACACAAGCTGGAGACCTGAAAGGGTAGTCTTTTGGGAGGATATGGGGGTGACTCTAGCTAAGACTCCTAGAAGTGGGATTCATGGAGTCTGAAGAGGCTGATTTCTAGCTAGACAGGACTTCTAGTGGAGGGAGGGAACACTCACATACCCACACAAACTTCAACCCAAAATGTACCCTGCCTATAAGATATACAGGGATAAAGATAGAGCAGAGATTGAGGAAATATACCACCAATGCCTGGTCCAACTTGGAACCCATCCCATGGGAGAGAGCCAACCCCTGACACTATTAATGACACTCTGCTATAGGAGCCTCACATAACTGTTCTTTGAGAGGCTCTACCTAGCAGTGGGCTAAAACAGATGCTGAGACTGACAGCCAAACATTGGGTGTGGAAGAATCAGGGTGAGGTGGGGTGGAAGAATAGAAGGACCAAAGGTAACAAAAACTCCACAAGAAGACTAAGAGTCAACTAACCTGGAAACACGGGGGCTTATGGACACCGAAGAACAAGAACCATATGTGGTCAGAATCTTGGCCCCCTACAAATATGTAGCCATTGGCAGCTTAGATTTCATGTGGGAGCAGGGGCTGTCAGTGACATGAACTCTGTTGTCTACTTTTCCATCACTTCTCCCTGGTGGGTAGGGCTGCCTTTCCTGGCCTCACTGGAAGAGGATGCACTCAGTCCTGATAAAACTTGATGTGCTGGGGTGGGTTGTTGTCGTGGCTTTCCTTTTTTGAGGAGTAGAGGAGGTCAGATGGGCGAAGAGGAAGGGAGGGTGGAACCCAGACAAGGGCAAGGTGAGAACCAGAGAAGAGGAGGGAAGGGACTATGAATGGGATGAAAAGTGAATGAAAAAGAATCTGTGTTTTAAATGACATTTCACTATATTTGCTTTGTAATGCATCCCTTTCATAGATTCACTTTAAAATTCACTTTAAAATGTCAATGTATATGTCATTCATTAAAAAAATTAAATTGCATTTATTTAATGTGTATGCACAAATATATGCATGTGTGTCTCATAGTCCTCATGTGGAGGCCATAGGACAAGGTTTGGAGTAACCTAGTTGGCAGGTTCTGAGCACCTTTATGCACTGAGCTATCTCACCAGCCGAGTATACTTCATTCTTAAACATCATCATTAATATCAGCAATTACATTTTGATAGTTGTTAGTGGTTCTTCTTTTTAAGGTAAAATTTACCTAGAGTGAAGTATAAAAAACTTAAAAGAGTATCACTGGGAAAATTTTGATACATGTGAACACCCATTTAATCAAAGCTCCTATCAATATGCAGGGCATTAACATGACTCAGAACATTTCCTTATGCTGCTCCCAAAGCGATGACAGACTGAAGCCTTGGAGGTAATCATTGTTTTGATGGTTTTCATTATAGATTAGTTTTTGATGCTTTGAAAAGTTATATGCATGGGCTGCTGTAGTATTTATTCTTTTATTGTCAACAAAATATTCTTCAGAATTATCTCTGTTGTTTAGTATATTAGCAGGTTTATTCCCCTCAGCTTATGAGTACCAGGGGTACACTGTCTAATTACAGCAGTTTTAAATACTATTCTCAGATAGCTGTAATATTTTTGGCCTGAGAAATGATTTCTTATGAGTAAAACTGCTATCTGAGTAAATAGTCCTGTGAAGAGTCGCTGTTTTGATTCTTTTCTTCTTATCTTAGGGCCCTTTGTTGTCTAACATTGGAAAATTAATGTAACTCATCACATTAACAGACTAAGAGTGTAAAGAACCAATTTGAACACTCAATATGCTCACAAAAGAGGCACTTGACAAACATAATTCCCACTATACTAGATAGTAACAGCAAGTTAAAAATAGAAGTTAACTATCTTAATCTATGAATATCTAAAACCACTTTCTAAAACCACTTCTTAGTACTCAGTGGTAAAATATTGAATCTTTTCCCAATATGATCAGATGAAAGGCACTGTAATTATGTCTGCACTGAATCCAATTGCTTATGATGTACTACCGTCTCAATATTTGCCATGTTGATTTACTAATATATCATTGAGGATTTTTATGTATGTTCATGGAGGATATTATGTTGTAGGGGTTTTGTTTGTTTTGTTCTATTTCTGTTTTTATTTTTTTATTGTTTATATAGTTCTTTTATTACTATATTGTATGAGCTTTGTAACTCAAAACATAATTTCCTACTTTCTATTTTTTTGGGAAGAATTTGCATCAACATTCTGTTTTAGTTACGTTTCTGTTGCCATGACAAACTACCTCAATGAAAGTTCAATTTGACTCACAGTGCTAGGGCACAGTCCATTAGGGAAGGAGCTTGAGAAAGCTCTCCACATTGCATCTGTAGTCAGGAGGCAGAAGTGCTAGTATTCAGTTCTCTTTCTTCTTTTAGATAGCCCAAGATCCTAACCTGGGGAATAGTGCCACTCAAATGGACAAGTTGTGTCATCTCAATTAATCTAATCATGATAATACCTGATAGTCAAACACAGACATTATCTCCCAGATAGCTCTAGATCTCCTCAAGGTAACAGTAAAATAACCACAACATATGTATGCTAATTGTTTTATTAACTTAGTTAGAATTTACTAATGAAATCAGCTAGACCTTATATGGAGAAAATTTATATATGTTTGAGTATATTTATACTTTGATTTCACTTTATACCATTTTGGTAAGTTTTACTATTCAAGGAATTGATGCATATATGTAGTAGTTACTTGGCTTGATCCCATTACAACAGTGTTTAGGTCTTTAATTGTGTCATGATAGTTCTAATCTCATCAATGGATTAATTTATGATGAGTTCATAGCCTAATGGGCTATTCAGAGGTGGGGCCTAGTTTGGAAACTGTATGTCACAGAAGGCACAACTTTGAAAGATGTTTGTTTCAAGCCCTCACCTCCCAGTTGCTGGAAGGTGAGCAGCTTTGTTCGCTATACAATTTTCTCTCTATCATGATGTTTGGCCTTACTGCTACCCTAAAAGCAAGGAAGCCAGATGACCATGAACAAGTCATTGAAATTGTGAGCACAAATAAAACTTTTCTGTTTTAATATAACTTTGTAAGGTATTGTGTAATGGTGACATAATATTCACTAAATGTTTTAAAATTTATTTCTATGAATATGTTCATACCATTCCATTTTTGTTTTTTATTATCTGTAGTGATATATTCTCCTATATTCTATTTCTTGATATTGATAATGCATGTCAACACTGTCATTTATTATTCTGAGCATGGTGGCACATATTTGTTTTTAGAAGTGTAAACATTTATTTGTAATAATACAGAAATTTCTTTCTCTTTTATTATTGAGACAGAAAAAAAAGAACAAAGGAAAAGAGCTTGTGGACCCAAACAATGGTTCTAGAATAAAAGGAAACACTCCATTGGCCAGAGATTTGGATATATAGATTGGACAGATATATTTTCAATACAGTAAAAAGTACTTTAAGTCTCTATTTAGAAAAAACAACAAACAAACAAACAAACAAACAAACAAACAAAACCAAAGGGGGGAGATCCAAGATGGCAACGAGCAGTGTTTGGAGGCACCAGTAAACAATTTAGGGAATTGCACAGATTTCTGAGCCAGGAACACTGAGGTCCCCACACCATGGCAGCGGGAGTGCTCCACCATTTGGAGGGACCAGGGTGTGGAGGATCTGCATGCCCCTGCACATGGGAGGAGCACAGATTTTCTCGGATTGGAGCAGCAGAGGCAGAGGCGGCAGCAGCAGCAGCAGCACCAGCGGCACCAGCGTCAGCAGCAGCGATGGCTGAGGTTTGCTGCTCAGAGCCTTCCGGTGGAGGCGATTGGTGTGGTGGCCAGTGGGAGTTGCTGCGGGAGAGGGGACTCTGGGCAGGATTTGGGTTGCATGGTGCCTTGGGACCCAGACTGGACTCGGCGGACAATTCTGCCCCAGAGTCCCGGGTTCAGCTCAGTGTGCAGTGCTGTGGAGATGCTGGCTCAGCTCAGCAAGCAATTCTGCCCGAGGCACTAGCTCAGTGCAGTCACAGCTCCCCTGCTGTGATGCAGGGTGGGTGGAGCGCTCAGTTCCACCCTAGGCACCAGCTCAGCTCAGTGGCAGCTCCCCTACTATGATGCAGGCTGGGCCGAGCACTCGGTTTCACCAGTGACGCTAGCTCAGCACAGCCGCAGTTCTCCTGCTGTGACGCAGGCTGGGCAGAGTGCTCAGTTCCACCAGAGGCCCTAGCTCAGCACAGCTGTGGTTCTCCTGCTGTGACACAGGCTGGGCGGAGCACTCAGTTCCACCGAAGGCCCTAGCTCAGTGCAGCCGCAGTTCTCCTGCTGTGATGCAGGCTGGAACAAGTGCTCAGTTCCACCCTAGGCACCAGCTCAGCTCAGCGGCAGCTTCCCTACTATGACGCAGGCTGGTCAGAGTGCTCGGTTCCACCAGCGGCACTAGCTCAGCACAGCTACAGTTCTCCTGCTGTGATGCAGGCTGGGCAGAGTGCTCAGTTGCACCAGAGGCCATAGCTCAGTGCAGCCGCGGTTCTCCTGCTGTGACACAGGCTGGGCAGAGTGCTCAGTTCCACCGGAGGCCCTAGCTCAGTGCAGCTGCAGTTCTCCTGCTGTGACACAGGCTGGGCAAAGCGCTCAGTTCCACACTAGGCAGCAGCTCAGCTCAGCGGCAGCTCCCCTACTATGACGCAGGCTGGGCAGAGCGCTCGGTTCCAATGGAGGCGCTGGTTCGGCTCAGCAAGCAGTTATGCCCGAGACACTAGCTCAGCTCGGTGGGCAGTTCTGGGGTGCTGACAGGCTGAGGTCAGCACGCAGATTCAGCCCAGAGGCCCTAGCTGGACTTGCCAGGCAGATTGGGCCCAGAGACACTAACTGAGCTGTGCGCACAGGCTCAGCGGCCGAAGGCTCTGGCTGGACTATCCACGCAGGTTAGGTCCGGAGTCCCGGGCTGAACTCAGCAAACCATGTGGGTCCAGAGTCCCTGGCTGAGCTCGGTGCACAATTCTGCCCCGGAGACTCAGGTGGAGCTTGGTGTGCAGTTTGGGGCCAGAGTCCCTAACTGTGCTTGGCAGACAGATTGGGCCCAGTGACTCTAGCTGAGCTTTAGGCACAGTCTCGGCTCTAAGACTCTGGTTGGACACAGTGTGTAGTTTGAATTCAGAATTCCTGGCTGAGCTTGGCGGACAGTTCAGGCCTTGAGTCAATAACTGACCACAGCACGCACTTTGGGTCAGAAGCCCCTAGCTGAGCTTGGTGTGCAGTCCCAGCCCAAAAATTCTGGCTGGACCCTGTGTATATTTTGGGCCCAGAATCCCTAGCTGAGCTCGGCAGACGGTTCAGGCCCTGAGAATCTAGCTGAGTTCGGCCCGTGGTTCGGGCCCAGTGTTCCTAGCTGGACTTGGCAGAGGACACAGAAGGCTGTGAATACCTTGGCCTGACCCAACACTCATTCAGAGACCCAAAACAATTTCAGGACCCACAGCACAGGGGAGCTGAGGATCACTGGCTGTGAGAGTCCAAAACAACAGGGCTAACCTCCTACCATCCACACCAGTGAAGCATTAGAGCTTCCAGCCTAGGGAAATTGTGAGAAAACAAGTAAATCTATCATCAGACTCCCTCCATCCAACTCTGGAAGCTACCCAACAAAAACAAAGACAGCAAGATGTCTAAAGGACAGCGTAAAAGCATACGCAAAAAAACCCAAAACAACATGGCTTCTCTAGTTTCCAGTTATCCCAAAGAAAACAACCCAGAGAACTCAAATACAACGGAAATAGAAGAAAATGACCTCAAATCCTTAGTAATGAGGATGATAATGGAGTAAACAAATAAAATTCGTAATCAAATGCAGGAAGATGGAGACAAAAAGGTGAGAGACATAAAAGAAGCACATAGAATGGAACTGGAAAAATTGCAGGAAAATGCAAACAACCAGATGAAATAAATAAATAAAACGGTTCAAGCTCTGAAGACCTATAAGGAGGCAATGGAAGAAACTCAGGAATATACAAACAATCAGATGAAAGAAATCACAAAATCAGTTCAAGATCTGAAAATGAAAATGGATTCAATGATAAACACACAGACAGAAGAAAAACGAGAAGGTGAGACCTCAGAGAAGAAGGCAAGCAACACAGAAGTGAGTTTTTCTAACAGAATCCAAGAGATGGAAGAACGAATCTCAGGTCTAGAAGATACCATCACTGATCTTGAAGCAACCATTAACGAAAATGTCAAATCTGGAAAACTCCTGACACAAAACATCCAAGAAATTAAGGACACCATGAAAAGAAGAAATCTGAGGATAATGGGCATTGAGGAAAGAGAAGATATCAGACTCCAAGGCCCAGAAACTATTCTCAACAAAATCATAGAAGAAAATTTTCCCAATCTAAAAAAGAGATGCCTATAAACATACAAGAGGCCTACAGAACACCAAATAGAATTGACCAGAAAAGAAAAACTGCCTGTCACATAATAATCAAAACACAAAACATACAGAACAAAGAAAAAATATTAAAAGCTGCAAGGGAAAAGGGCCAAATAACATTTAATGGCAAACCTATCAAAATTACACTTGACTTCTCAGCAGAGACCATAAAAGCCAGAAGGGCCTGGACAGAGATCCTGCAAACCCTAAGAGACCACAGATGGCAGGCCAGACTACTTTACCCAGCAAAATTATCAATAACCATTGATGGAGAAAACAAAATATTCCATGACAAAAACAAATTCAAACAGTACCTATCCACAACCCAGCCTTTACAGAGGTACTAGAAAGGATAAACTCCATCCAAAGGGTCAAGCTACAACCAAAACTACTCAGGGAAATAGATAACTATCCTATGGCAAAAACAACAACTACACAAATGCTCGACTGGAACCAACATCAAAATTAAGACTCTTACAGTCACTGGTCATTAATATCTCTCAACATCAATGGCCTCAATCTCCAATAAAAAGACACAGACTAACTGAATGGGTGCATAAACAAGATCCCAACATTCTTCTGCATTCAAGAATCACATCTCACCCATAATGATAGGCATTACCTCAGGGTAAAAGGTTGGAAAAAATATTCCAAGCAAATGGTCACAAGAAGCAAGCAGGCGTAGCCATTTTAGTATCGAACAAAATAGACTTTCAACCAAAATTAATCAAAAGGGATGAGGAAGGACACTTCATACCATCAAAGGTAAAGTCAACCAAGATGACATCACAATTCTGAACATCTATGCTCCCAATACAAGGGCACCCACATTTGTAAAAGATCTCCTAAAAAAGCTTAAACCACACATTGATCCCCACACAATAATAGTGGGAGACTTCAACACCCCACTCTCTCTCTTTTTTTTATTAATTTATTCTTGTTCCATCTCAATGTTTATTCCATCCCTTGTATCCTCCCATTCCTCGCCCCCATTTTCCCATTATTCCCCTCCCCTATGACTGTTCCTGAGGGGGATTACCTCCCCCTGTATATTCTCATAGGGTATCAAGTCTCTTCTTGGCTACCTGCTGTCCTTCCTCTGAGTGCCACCAGGTCTCCCCCTCCAGGGGACATGGTCAAATGTGAGGCACCATAGTACATGAAAAAGTCATATCACACTCTCCACTCAACTGCAACACCCCACTCTCACTGAAGGATAAGTCACTGAAACAGAAACTAAATCGAGAAATAACATCATTAACCAATGCCATGGGTCAAATGGATCTAACAGATATCTATAGAACCTTTCACCCAAACAAGAAAGTATATACCTTCTTCTCTGCACCCCATGGAACCTTCTCCAAAATTGATCACATCGTAGGTCACAAAGCAAGCCTCAATAGATACAAGAGGATTGAAATAATACCTTGTATCCTATCAGATCACCATGCTCTTAGGCTGCAATTCAACAACAACAGAAATAACAAAAAGCCTACATGTACGTGGAAACTAAACAACTCTCTGCTAAATGACACCTGGGTCAGGGAAGAAATAGAGAAAGAAATCAGGAGTTTCTGAAATTCAATGAAAATGAAGGAACAACATATCCAAATATATGGAATACATTGAAAGCAGTGCTAAGAGGAAAATTCATAGCACTAAGTGCCTTTAAAAAGAAATTGGAAACATCGCCTATAAGCATCTTAATGACACAACTGGAAGCCCTAGAAAAACAAGAAGCAGAAACACCCAAAAGGAGTAGACATCTGGAAATAATCAAACTCAGGGCTGAAATTAACAAATTAGAAACTAAGACAACAATCCAAAGAATCAACAAAAGCAAGAGCTGGTTCTTTGACAAAATCAACAACATAGACAGACCGTTAGCCAAACTAACTAAAAGGCAGAGAGACAGTCTTGAAATCAACAAAATCAGAAATGAAAAGGGAGACATAACAACAGACACTGAAGAAATTCAAAGAATCATAAGATCCTACTTTGAAGGCATATATGCCACAAAATTTGAAAATCTAAGGGGAATGGACAATTTTCTTGATCAATTTCATTTGCCAAAGTTGAATGAAGAACAGATAAACAAGCTAAATAGTCCCATTTACCCTACAGAAATAGAAGCAATCATTGATAGTCTCCCAACCAAAAAAAGCCCAGGGCCAGATGGTTTCAGTGCAGAATTCTATCAGACCATCAAGGGCAAGCTAATACTGATACTATTCAAGCCACTCCAAAAGATAGAAATGGACGGAACATTACCAAATTCATTCTATGAGGCCATAGTCTCATTGATACTTAAACCTCACAAAGACTCAACAAAGAAAGAAAGTCAGACCAATTTCTCTTATGAACATCGATGCAAAAATACTGAATAAAATACTTGCAAAATGAATACAAGAACATATCAAAGATATCATTCATCATGATCAAGTAGGCTTCATTATGGATTCCATCAATGTAATTTATCATATAAACAAACTGAAGATAAAAAACCACATGATCATCTCTTTAGATGCAGAGAAAGCATTTCATAAAATCCAAAACCCATTCATGTTTAAAGTTTTAGAGAGATCGGGGATACAAGGCACTTTCCTCAACATAATAAAGGCTATATACAGCAAACCAATAGCCAAAATCAAATTAAATTGTGAGATTCTCAAGGAATTTCCTCTAAAATCGGGAACAAGCCAAGGCTGCCCACTCTTTCCATATCTCTTCAATATAGTACTCGAAGTTCTAGCCAGAGCAATAAGACAACAAAAGGAGATCAAGGGTATCCAAATGGGAAAGGAGGAAGTCAAGTTATCCCTCTTTGCAGATGATATGATAGTGTACATAAGTGACCCTCAAAATTCCACCAGAGAACTCCTACAGCTGATAAACACCTTCAGCAAATTGGCTAGATACAAAATTAACTCAAAAAGTGTAGCCTTCCTATACACAAATGACAAGCTTGCAGAGGAAGAAATTAGGAAAACCACACCCTTCACATTAGCCACAAGCAATATAAAATATCTAGGAGTTACTCTAACTAAGCAAGTGAAGGACTTGTTTGAAAAAATTTCAAAACTCTAAAGAAAGAGATTGAAGATGACCTGAGAAGATGGAATGATCTTCCTTGCTCATGGATCAGGAGAATTAACATAGTAAAAATGGCCATCCTACCAAAAGCAATCTACAGGTTCAATGCAATCCCTATCAAAATACCTACACAATTTTTTAAAGACATTGAAAGTTCAATTCTGAACTTCATATGGAAAAACAAAAAACCCAGAATAGCTAAAACAATCGTACAATAAAAGGTGCTCCGGAGAAATCTCCATACCTGATCTCAAATTGTACTATAAAGCAATAGTAATTAAAACAGCATGGTAGTGGCACAGCAATAGGCTGGTTGATCAGTGGAATCGAATCGAAGACCCAGATATGAATCCACACATATATGGTCACTTGATTTTTGACAAAGAAGCCAAATCCATTCAATGGAAAAGGATAGCATCTTCAACAAATCGTGCTGGTCTAACTGGAGGTCTATGTGTCAAAAAATGCAACTGGACCCATATTTGTCACCTTGCACAAAACTCAAATCCAAGTGGATTAAAGACCTCAACATAAAACCAGAGAAAATAAGTCACTTAGAAGAAAAAGTGGGAAAGACCCTGGAACATATTGGCACAGGAGACAACTTTCTGAACAGAAAACCAACAGCCCAGGCCTTAATGTCAACCATTAATAAATGGGACCTCATGAGGCTGAGAAGCTTCTGTAAGGCAGGAGACACTGTCAAGAGAACAAAGCGACAGCCTACAGACTGGGAAAGATCTTCACCAACCCTACATCTGACAAAGGTCTAATATCCAAAATATAGAGAACTCAAGAAATTAAACACCAAACCAAATAACCCAATTGAGAAATGGGGCTTAGAACTAAACAGAGAATTCTCCAAAGAGGAATATCAAATGGCTAAGAAACAGTTAAAGAAATGCTCAACCTCCTTAGTCATCAGGGAAATGCAAATCAAAACAACTCTGAGATTCCATCTTACACCCATCAGAATGGCTAAGATCAAAAATTCAAGTGACACCACATGCTGCCGAGGATGTGGGGAGAGAAGAACACTCCTTCATTGCTGGTGGGAATGCAAACTAGTACAGCCACTTTGGAAATCTATCTGGTGCTATCTCAGAAAACTGGGAATAGGGCTTCCTCAAGACCCAGCTATTCCACTTATTGGAATATACCCAGAAGATGCTCCAGCACACAACAAGAAACTTTGCTCAACCATGTTCATAGCAGCCTTATTCATAATAGCCAGAACCTGGAAACAGCCTAAGTGTCCATCAGTAGAAGAATGGATAAAGAAACTGTGGTACATATACACTATGGAATACAACTCAGCTATTAAAAAAAGGAATTCTCGAAATTTGTGGATAAATGGATTGAGCTAGAAATTATCATAATGAGTAAGTTAACCCAGAAGCAGAAAGACTCAAATGGAATATACTCACTTATATTTGCATAGTAGCCCAAGGGGTTTGTCCCACGAAAGCCTTCACTTACCAGGAAACTGGGACAGAGGGGAGGATATCCTATTGGGACTCTAGATGAGAGAACCATGGGAGAATAGCAAAGTAGAAGGATCCAGTGGGTTCTAGAAACCTACAAGTAGAACATTATGAAAGGCAGATTTAGGCCCAAGGGTCCCGCTCAAACTAAGGCACCAGCCAAGGACAATACAGGCGGTAAACTTTAAGCCCCTACCCAGATCTAGCCAATGGTCAGAACATTCTCCACAGTTGAGTGGAGAGTGGGATATGACTTTCTCACGTACTCTGGTGCCTCACATTTGACCATGTCCCCTGGAGGGGGAGACCTGGTGGCACTCAGAGGAAGGACAGCAGTTTACTATGAAGAGACTTGATACCCTATGAGCATATACAGGGGGAGGTAATCCCCCTCAGGAACAGTCATAAGGGAGGCTAATAATAGGAAAATGGGAGGGAGGGAAGAATGGGAGGATAGAACAGATGGGATAACCATTGAGATGTAAGAAGAATAAATTAATAAAAATAAATAAATAAATAAAAAATAAAAAAACAAAGGAAATTATAAAATTGAACCTGTTGTTATGATAATACAATTATTACACACTTAGATTAAGAACCTTTTAGAACTCTATTGACTAATTTTAAACTTCTAAATCATAGCTTACATCATACATATCAGTTTTAAGTCTCATTTTTTATACCATAAATCACTTATTCACACCTTTGCAATTTTCATATGGAAAAAAATTTTAAAACATTTAATCACTTACCTTGAGACAGAGGTGTTTGTTTACTGAAGGCAGTCATCAAAAACTTTTTTTTTAAATAAAGAAATAGTAAAAAGTAAAATTTCAGTCAATAATGAAAGTATGTGCTTGAGTTTGCTTTTACATGAAGTGTGTCTGTGAGTTTCTCTTTCTCAGTGGTCAAGGAAGAGCAAGGCCTGACTTTTATAGACAAAATCAATTCAGGCTAGAAAGTAATTGTGCCTCAGCATCAAAACCTTTTTATTTTAGACTTAGATACTTTAAACTTTAAAAAAATCTTTTGGAATTTGTGTCATCAGCAGTCATTGGGATGAAAAGTATGTGCCACCCAAAGAAACATGGGTGGCACATACTTTTAATCCCAATGACTGTCACAACTTGAGTCCTGTGCCATGAGAGAGAGCCCACTCCTGGCAGTACTAATAGTTTGCAGACTATGCTTGCAGACAGGTAAGTAACATAATAGTTATCTGAGTGCCTTTACTGAGCAGATGAAGAGACCCCCAGTCAAACATTTGGTTGGAGCTCTGAGAATCTTATGGAAAATGGAGAGGAAGGATTGAAAAAACAAGGGAGGTTAAGGAAACCACAAGAAAACCTATAGAATCAACTAACCTGGGCCCATAGGCACTCACAGAGACTGAGCTGCCAAGCAGAAAGCAAGTTTTGGATGGACCCAGGTCTTTCCACATATAAGTAACAGATGGTCAGCTTGGTCCCCATGTGAGACCTCTAACAGCAGGATCAGGGGCTTTCTCTGACTCCATTGCCTGCCTTGGATCCCTCCTCTAACCAGACTGCCTTGTCTAGCCTCAATAGAAAAAGATGTGCACAAGATGATACTCTAACATTATAGATGGTTTTGGTTTACTGCTCAGGTAGCAAACTGTATCTGTCATCTTCTCATTTGGGAAGCTACTAACCTGCACTCCTGGTGTACTCAGGTAATCAATTTAATTCCTTCTCAATTCTCTGATGGGGTTGAATACCATGTAGTTTAGTTTTACAATTAAGCTTAGTTGCTTAGGGGTTAAGATGTTTTTATGTCTAGACAGATGTTTTAAGTTGATAATGATGAGGTATGATAGATATTGATTTACATTCAGACTTTCAGAGGCACCAAGATAGGAAAGATATTTTCTTCAAGGCTGCCAAATACAAATAGCCAAAACACTAAGAATGTAACATTTATATAATTGCTGATGGTTTCAAGGTTCTTCTTGCTGTAGATAGTTTATTGTGTGTATATATATATATATATATATATATATATACATACATATATATATATATATATATATATATATATAAAATAGTATAAATGTATAAAAAACCAAGTTAATTAGAAAAAGGAAAAAAAAAAAAAAGAAAAAAGAAAAAGATGTACCCAGTCCTACTTGATGTTCCAAGGAAGGGTGATGTACATGGGAGGTCTCCCCTGTTCTGAGAAGAAATGGAGGAGGGCATAGGTGGAGTGGAGGAGAGAGGAGAGGGGAAAGGGAAGGACTTGGAGGACAAAAGGGAGGAGAAGTTCTGATCATGATGTAAATAAAATAAATTAATCAATGAAAAAAGAGATTAAGCTGGCTTTTAACTCCTTATTGCCCTGACTATACCTCTCAAGCTTGGATTACAGGAGTATGCTATGCGTGATTCTAAAAATCATTATTATTGAATCAACATAGTAAAAATGTCCATCTTACCAAAGGCAATTTACAGATTCAATGCCATTCCCATCAAAATTCCAAGACAATTCTATACTGCACTTGAAGGATTAGTTTTTAACTTCATATGTAAAAATAAAAAATCCAGAATAGCTAAAACAATCTTGTACAATAAAAGATCTTCTGGAGGAATCTCCATCCTAGATCTCAAGCTCTACTATAGAACAACAGTAATAAAAACCAGCATGGTACTGGCATGGAAATAGGCTGCTTGATCAGTGGAATTGAAGAGAAGTTCCAGAAATAAACCCACACACCTATGGGCATTTGATTTTTGACAAAGAAGCCAAATTCATACAATGGTGAAAAGATGGCATCTTCAACAAATGGTGCTGGTCCAATTGGATGGCTACACGTAGAAAAATGCAAATAGACCCATATTTATCACCGTGCACAAAACTAAAGTCGAGGTGGATTAAAGATCTCAACTTAAAACCAGACACCCTAAATCTGTTAGAAGAAAAAATGGGGAAGAGGCTTCATCTCATTGGCACAGGAGACAACTTCCTGAACAGAACACCAACAGCTCACGCTCTAAGATCAGCAATTAATAAACGGGACCTCCTGAAACTGAAAAGCTTCTGTAAGGCAAAGGAAACAGTCAGCAGAACAAAATGACAGCCTACAGACTGGAAGAAGATCCTCATCAAGCCTACATCTGAGAAAGGGTAATATCTAAAATATATAAAAACTCAAGAAATTAAACACCACCAAACCAAATAATCCAATTAAGAAATGGGTTACAGAGCTAAATAGAAAATTCTCAACAGAGGAATATCAAATGGCTGAAAAACACTTCAGGGAAGTCTTCAAGGAAATGCAAATCAAAATGACTCTGAGATTCCATCTTACACCTATCTCCGAATGGTTAAGATCAAAAACTCAAGTGACAGCACATGCTGGTGAGAATGTGGAAAAAGGGGAACACTCCTTCATTGCTAGTGATAGTGCAAACTTGTGCAACCACTTTCGAAATCAATCTGGCACTTTCTGAGAAAACTGGGAATAATTCTACTTCAAGACTCAGCCATACCACTCCTGGGAATATAACTAAAAGATGTTCCACCATACAACAAGGACATTTGCTTAACTATGTTAATAGCAGACTTATTTGTAATAGCCAGAATCTGGAAACAACCTAGATGTCCCTCAACAGAAGAATGGATAAAGAAACTACGGTTCATTTGTACAATAGAATACTATTCATCTGTCAAAATAAGGAAATCTCGAAATTTGCAGATACATGGATGGAACTAGAGACAATCATTCTAGTTAGGTAACCCAGCCCCAGAAAGGCATACTAACTCATAAGCAGATATTAGCCACATAACAATACAGAATCATGCGCCAACCAATGTACATGTAGGATATGGACTCTGATCTGCTCAGATGTAATAGACAGGCATCAGAGTCTCATTGTGGGTCCCACAATATGAGGAGTAGGGACTACTTCTTACATGGACTTGGGCCTCCCAACGTTGATCACTTCCCTCTGGCAGGGCAGCCACAGAGGAAAAGGACACAGGTAGTACAGATGACACTTGATAGGCTGAGGTCAGATGTGAGGGGAGGAGCATTCCCCCTTCTGAGGACTAAAGTAGGGAGGGCGGGATAAGGAGGTGATGAAGGAGGGGGCTACAATCGAGATGTAAAAAATTAAAACAGCCAAAAAAGCAGGTAACATATTGCTAATCCCACTACATGAGAATAGCTCTGAGACTGGCTGAGACATAAAAGTCTATGCATAGACAAGGCTTCTTGTTGGTCACAGAATCCCTGTGACTTATTATTAGATGCCATTCTTCATATAACATAAATGAAGATTTGCAGATGTCTTACTTCTGCTCATACAAAGAGCAAAGAACCAGCCTTAATTGTTCTGTGCATCCCGCACACCTCATACATTTATAATTTTAGGAATGTATAATGCTTGTGAGAAAGTATGTGATTTCAGAACAAAAGAACTGGACACTGATGCTGGATCAGACCTGACAGGATTCATTCTTCTCAGCATGCTGGATGCTGACCTCCTGCATCTTGGGGTTCCACTCCAGCCCCAGGCACTTCAGTTGTTCTTCCTCATCAGAACAGGACACATTAGAAGAAGGCTTCTGGTAACCTGCTGTCCTTCCTCTGAGTGCCACCAGCAGGTTACCAAGAAGAGACTTGATACCCTATGAGCATATACAGGGGGAGGTAATCCCCCTCAGGAACAGTCATAGGGGAAGGGAATAAGGGGAAAAGGGGAGGGAGGGAAGAATGGGAGGACACAAGGGATGGGATAAGCATTGAGGTGTAACAAGAATAAATTAATAATAAAAAATTAAAAAAAAAAAAGAAGAAGGCTTCTGATCCAAATTGGTCCAGCATTTCAGACTGTCTCACACCAGACTCCTATTAGGCCTGGATTTTCTCAATATTTAGAAACTGGACCACAAATGCTATTCCTGGCTTGTTTAACAATTTCCCCAAATTTATTTGGGCCCCTACATGGTATTATTTTCCCCAAATCAGTTGGAAGAAAACTTAAGAGAACAATGCCCCATTTTCCTTAAGGGGGGTCAGGTAGGTTTTTGTTTGTTCTCTTGGGTTACAGATGCTTATTTTCATTGGGAGTTGCTTATAAGTTTTTTTTTTTTTATTGGTCTTATACAGAGAAAAAAAGGTTGGACACAGGGATGTCTCTTTTCCTCATCTTTCTTTTGTAGGTATGGAGATATGGATAGAAAATAAAGAAGGGGGTCTATAGAAATATATAGGGATGATAGAACAAAAAACTAAGTTATTAATCTATTCTTCAATTTAGGGCCTTAATTATTACTCACAAATAAAGTTATTTTTAATTCATTAGTATAGAATTTTGTATAATGATGCAAAATAAGTTTAATTTTGATATATATAGAATTCAAATTTAAGGTTATTCTTCACACACATTATATTTATTTCTACTCTTATATGAGGTAATAATATACTCATTCAATTCAATTATAATACAAGGTTTACTTCCAATACCTTGAAAGTAGTATTGCAGGCTGTTTGGGATAATTAAGTAATACAAGCTAATTGTTAGTTGATCAAATGGCGGTCATGCCAATTACTAGTCTATTTTTAATAACAAGAATAAATATCCTAGTTTTAACAGATAGATATGATCTATAGATATATAAAAACTAAAATAGTTATATAAGGTCTTATAAAGCCTCAGAGACATACAGAATATGGCATTTAAAGAGGTTTTTAAAAATTATTATTTTAAAGAGTCTTTGACAACAAGACATGTTAACTCCTGGCAAAAGGTGACAGTAATTATTCTGAAAACAAGCCCTTGGGCTTAGACGCATACTCTTATTACCCTATTTTCTATGAGACCTAACATGTAAATAAAATTTCATTCTTTCTCACTCTGAAAAAAATTATTATTGGGACCCAGAGAGATGGCTTAGCAGTTAAGAGCGAAAAGAAACCTCTGGAGCAGAGACTTTTTCTCCAAATATGGCTACTGAAATAATTTGTATGTGCAATAAATGAATCTAGACAGGTACTTGAAATTTTTTTCCAAAGTCTAACTCAAATAGATCATAGTCCTAAATGTAAAATGCATAACTGTATAGTTCCTAGAAGAAAACTTAAGGGAAAATCTATGTAATCAAGGATAAAACAATGATTTAGGGGAAAAACAACAATGGCACAATCACTGAAGAGTTACTGATAAACTAGATTACTCAAATTAAAAACTGGTGCTCTGCAAAATACCGATAGCCAAGATAAAAGCCAGAAGTATCGAATAAAGCACTTGTATGAAACACCTGAAAATTAATTGTTATCCCAAACAATCGTAAAACTTAATGATATCAAAACAATAAAACTAAAAATTTTGAATATGTATGTATGTATGTATGTATATATATATATGTATATATAAAGCTTTCCAAAAGGCATATAGAACTGGCAAGCAGGTTTAAGTCATCTTATGTTCTTATAAAATGCAATATAAAACAAGAGTCCATTAGATGCCAATTAAAACCATCAAATTCCAGAACACTAAAGGCAGCAAATTCTAGTAAACGTCATTACTAAAGAAATGTAAACTAGCTCAGCTACATCCAGTTTAAAACTATGAAGACACAGAATCTTGCACATGAATGTTTATAGCAAATATGTATATTATTTCCAAAAATTTTAAATTATCACTATGCCCTTCAATAGTTTATCTATAAAGGACTGTAATCTAGACAGTTGAATTTTATTAAACACTAAAAGAAATGGACTATTGAGCCATAAAAAGACATAAAGCAGCCTTAAATAAAAGTTTCTTGGTGAAATCAGAGAAGGCTACATACTATATAAGTTTAACTCTGACATTCAAGAAAAATCAAATAGACTAATGGTTTCTAGTTTGAGTGGGGAGGGATGACTAAGAGAGCATAAGGGATTTTTAGGGATGCAGTTCAATATGCCGCTGTGATGATGAGTACATATTATTGTCTACCTGTCTAATGAATGTGGCAAATCTGTTTACTTTGGATACAGCAAGAATAATATTAATATGATGGGTGGAGTTTAGGTAATTATGATGTATAAGTGTAATTAGCTGTGACAAATACATTACTCTGGTGAGAAATATTTTCAATAGGACATGATGTATAAGACGATGAAGGAAGAAAGAACATGAGAACTCTCTACTTTTTCCCCAAACTCACTGTCAGTCTAAAACATTCATTGAAAAAGTTTTTTTCTGCGGGGTGTGGCCATACAGGCTTTCAATCTCAGCACTCAGGAGGCGAAGATAGGTGGATGTCTATGAGTTTGAGGTCAGCCTAGTCTGCGTAGTGAGTTCCAAGCTAGGCAGAGCTACATAGTGAGGCCCTCTCTCAAAATAATGATTATTTATTCATAATAACATAATACCAATTACCATCATCATCATTATTAGAGTTATTTTTTCTATTTCATGTGAGTGTTTTATATACAAGTATATATGGCAGCTCTTGTTTGCTTGTTGCCCACAGACATCAGAAAAGGGCATCATGTGTCCTCTGAACTGGAGTTACAGATGCTTGTGAAGCACCATATGAGAAATTAAGCCCAGACCCTCTCTAAAAGCAACAGGTGCTCTTAACTGCTAAGCCATCTCTCTGGGTCCCAATAATAAATTTTTTCAGAGTGAGAAAGAATGAAATTTTATTTACATGTTAGGTCTCATAGTTTTTGTGCAAGGTGAAAGATACAGGTATAATGTCAATTCTTCTGCATGTAGACATCCAATTTTTCAAGCTCTATCTGTTGAAGTTGTTTTTCTTATCTTATGATTTTGTCATCTTTTTCAAATATTAAGTGGCTGAAGCTACATGTATTTATGATTGTGCCCTTGGTTTTCTTGGGTATATGTTTGTTTCTGTACCAGTATCACATTGTTTTTATTACTATGACTCTGTAATATAGCATAATATCTGGACTGGTAATCCTTCTAGCATTGTTATTTTTGTTCAGAATTGTTTTAGTTATCCAGGATCTTTTGTGGTCTTATGTAAGTTTTAGGATAGTATTTTTTTTATTTCTGGAAAAATAAGAAGTATATTTTGATTGGTATTGCTTTGAATATGTGAACAGGTTTTGGTGGAATGCTCATTTTTCATAGTATTTATTCTACCAATCCATGATCATGGGATGTCTTCCAATTTTCTAGTGTCTTTCTCTCTTTCTTCAGAATTTTAAAGTTTTCATTGTGAATGTTTCTCATTTCCTTGGTCAGGTTTATTCCTAGATATATTTTGTTTTCTTTGAGGCTACTGTGAATGGGGATATGTTTACTATTACCTTCTGTATATTTATTGTTGGTGTATAACAGAGTAATTGATTTGTACAGGTTGATTCTGTGTCATGCTACATTGCTCAATGATAATTTCTGGAAGATCTTTCATGGAGCATTTTTTATCTCAAATACACATAAAAACTGAAAATAATGATATTTGAGTTATTTCTTTCTTTGTATCCCTTTAGTTTTCTTCTTTTGCTTTATTGCTCCAGCTAGTATTTTGAGTCCAATATTAAAAAAGAATGAGAACAGTGGGCCTCCACATTTAGTTCCTGAATTCAGTAGTATTGCTTCAAGCGTTTATTCATTTAACATCTAGTTGGTCATGGGTTATTCCTATAATCTTTATTTGAGTAAAGTATACCCCCATCTATCCATACATTTCTAGGATTTTTATCATGAAGACATGTTGTATTTCATGGAAACCTTTTTCTGCATCTATCAAGAAGATTATATGATTTTTGTCACTAAGATCATTTATGTGGTTTATTACATTTATTGATTTGCATATATTAAGACAGCTCTACATTTCAGGGGAAAAGCCTAATTGGTCATGGTGGGTAATCTTTTTGAGAGATGTCTGTATTTTGTTAGAAAATATTTTATTAAGCACTTTTGAATCTATGTTTGTTAGGGATATTGGCCTGTAGTTTCTTTTTCTGTTAATTTTGTGTTTACCTAGTTTGCTTTGTAGAAGGATATTGAGAGTGCTTCTTCTGTTTTCTTTCTTTCTTTCTTTCTTTCTTTCTTTCTTTCTTTCTTTCTTTCTTTCTTTCTTTCTTTCTTTCTCATTTTCCATCTTAATGGAGTACAGGGTTTTTTGTTTGTTCTTTTGTTTTATGAGACAAGGTTTCTCTGTGTAGCCTTGACTGTCCTAGAGTCACTTTGTAGACGAAGTTGGCCTTGAACTCACAGAGATCTACCTGTCTCTGCCTCCCAGAGTGCTGGGATTACAGGCATGTGCCACTGTACCCATCTAGATTATGGGTTTTTAATATATTCTCTTATAATATTCTGAAGTTTTTTGGTGTCTGTTGTAATGTTTCCCTGTTCACTTGTGATTCTGTTAATTTTGGTCTTCTCTTCCTTTTTCTTTTTTTAAAAATTATTATTAAGTCGGGCCAAGGGTCTGTCTATCATGTTTACCTTCTGGAAGAACCAGCTCTCAGTGTCCTCAATTCTTTGTCTTATTGTCTTTATTTCTATTGTATTGATTTATGCTCTGATTTTAATTATTTCTATTAGTTGGGTATGAATTGGATTTGTTCCTGTTTCCTCAACTTTTTGAGTTGTACATCATATCATTTATTTGTGCTCTTTCTGATTTTTAAATATAGACACTAAGATCTATGAATTTTCCTTGTAAGACTGCTCTCAATGTATCCTTGAGATTTTGTTATGATATGTTTTTATTTTCACTTAGTTTCAATTTTTTCTTTCTTTCTTGACTCTTTAACCCATTTATTCACAATTCAGCAATAAGTTGTATTAATCTTCATGTGTGTGTATTTACTAGAATTTGTTTGCTGTCACCCCAAGTTTTATTACTTTGTGGCCAAATAGGATACAAGGAGTTATTTTAATCTTTTTTAATTTATAAAGTCTCATTTTATGAATGTGGTCTATTTTAGAAATCTTCCATGTGCTGCTGAGTAGAATTTATTTCTTTGACATTTGCTTGGCAAATCCTGTAGATATCTGTTATGCCCACGTGATGTATGATGTCAATTTGTTCTGATTTTCCTCTTTTGCTTTCTGCTGATGACTCATTTATTGGAGAAGTGGGGTATTAAAATCATTGCCTTTGCCTGTTCTTGGGATTCTTTTCCTCCTATTGGGTTGCCTTGTTCAGGCTTGGTATGAGGGCTTTTGCCTTGTTTTATTATACATTGTTTTGTCCTATTTGGTTGTCATCTCCTAGAAGCAAGCTTTTTTCTGAAAAGGAGATGCAGGAATAATGGATACATCAGGGAGAAGGGAGGTACAGAGGAAGCTGGAAGGAGTGGAGGGAGGGAAAACTGTGGCCAGGATGTATTGTATGAGAAAATAATCTATTTAGAGTAAAAAAAGAAAACTCAGAAGAATAAATTTTATTTTTATCCTTAAAAAAGAAAAGAAAAGAAGAGAAAAGAAAGAAAGAAAGAAAGAAAGAAAGAAAGAAAGAAAGAAAAACAAAGAAAGAATGAGAAAGAGGGCCACCAGTTCCACACCTCTTGGCCTGGGTGGTGAGCAAGCCTCAGACAGTCAAAAGTTGGAGGCAGAAGGGAAACAACCCTGCCTAGTGCCACACAGGCCCCAGCAGGTAGATGACACCAGAAAGAATATGCCACATGGCATGGGTAGGGCATAGCATTCCTGAGACCACTCCTGGGATGATTGCAGACACCCAGAAGCCCTGGGCACCACTCAGATGAGCAAATAAGTGGTGAAGATGGAAGAGAAAGAGAAGCAGAAGGTTGTGTTCACAATGATGAGAGGCAGAACTGGAGACTCTATTCTGATGAGTAGCCAGTGATGCCATCTAAGGCCATGGTGAGGTCCTAGCCTATCTTGACACTAAAGGCCACATCTAGGTCAGTGGCCCTGCATCATCAGGAGTTTGTTTATCCCCAAAGGCCAGGCAGATATCCCTGATCTGAAATTCTGCTTGGTGCCATGTTGATATCTGAGTGCTGTGCAGAACTGGCCCCACCCCTTGCCTGGGCATTGTAGGATAGTTGATCCTGTCCTTTGCCTGCTGCTGCACTTGGGAGAGTAGGTCCTGCACTTCACATGGGCAGCACAATAGGGCTGGCCCTATTGGCATGTCGTAGGTGAGCAGGCCTGGAGGGCATGAGCATAAGAGAGATGGCTTTGCCTCTTACCAGCTGACCTCCAGGCCTGTTCACCTATGTCTATGAATTGTTTTATTTTGTCAAATGCTTTTTTCCAAATCCATTGATATGATCTTGTAATTTCTTATTTAACTTATTTTTATGGTAGAATTATATTAATTTAATGTTAAACCATCTTATATACCTGGTTTAAGTCCCAGTTAGTTCTGCTATATAATTTGTTATATATTGTTTGGTTCAATTACTAAAAGTGTTGCTCTGTTGTTTTCTTTCTTGTAACTTCTTTGATGGAGTGGAGTTACCAAGCTAGTATTAACATTACAACTTCATCTTATTGTAAGTAAAATATAGCAGAGTGAAAAAAATCAACCATTCTGTTTGAACATGGACATAGGACAAGCTGCAGTCATTATTATTGGTGATACAAGCAGAAGAGTAGAAAGTAAATACAGATAGAGCTTACAAAAAGTGGAAATAGTTGATATAGAGAGACATAACTACAAATCTCATGTATAGTGAATGATGATAAAGGAATACTATCAATGAATGAATGCCCACAAGCATGAGAAATAGGATAAAATGAACTAATTCCTTAAAAAAACCCTATGCAACCAAAACTCATACAGTAATAGACAATTTGAGGAGGCAAATATCTACCAAACAAAGTGAAATGACAGCTAATAGTTCTCCAAAAGAGAAAGCCCCAGCCTCAGATAGATTAATTAACTGCATTCTGAAATACTTACCCATTACCCTTGGAAATTTGTAACTCTTACCTATCACCAAAGATGCTTCTCTTTGCGGTAGATGGACTCCATTATGAAACACAACAACTAGACAAAATAGCATCAACAACTGATTGTGGGATGCCAGGCTTAAGTGGATGTACCTTAATCACAACCTCTGTGCCTCAGACTTAGGTAACATGGAAGAGAGGGCAGAATGATTGTTAGAAGATGACCAGGAATTCTGCTGGAAGATCATTTCTTAGAAATGAGAGAGGAGTTATACCCACAATAACTCAACAGTATATCTGCTTAAACAAGACCTGAGCAATGATACAACCTATAAACATGTTACCATGGAATGGGGAATAATATCTCATGGGACTGCCACTTCTAAACAAAGATATAGGAGCAAGTAACAAGTACTGTGAGACACAGAACTAGTAAAGGGCTAGTCAACCCTGAGTAATCATCCCTGGACTATATCTATTTCAGCCATCTTCAATGATCCCCAACCCAATACCTTTCTCTATTGCTTTTCAGCCCTTCACATTTATGTTCGCACTTCTCTCTCTATTCTGAATCAGTCTAACTCCTGATAATTTCTTTTCCTCAAAAAATGAATTCATGAAACGTAAACCATGAATGCAAATGCTCTTGATGACCTTTTTAGTCTTTTTTGACAGAGGCAAATGTTAATAGCAAAGTAGAGAAAATTTTACTTAAAAAAGTAATTTATTTTTTAAAAGTAATTTATTTAACCTGCTTTCAGGAATGGTCACAAAGAAGATTTCCTTTTATTTTTTATTCATTAACTTATTTATTCACTTTATATCTTGGTGATAGCCCTGTCCCCGCTCTCCTTCTGGTCCCACCCTTACTTCCCCTCCCCTCTCTTCCTCCCCTGTTCTTCAAAAAAGGGGAGGCTCCCTACCTACCCACCCCAGCTCATCAAGTTGCATCAGGACTGAGTTCACACTCTTCCCTGTGGCCTAGCAAGACAGTCCTGTCAAAGAGAAATGATTGAAAAGCAGGCAACAGAGTCCATGTCAGAGGCAGCTCCCGCTCCCCTTACTAGTGGACCCACATGAAGAATGAGCTGACCATCAGCTACTTCTATGTAGAGGATCTAGGTCTAGTCCATGCATGATCCTTGGTTGGTGCTTCAGACACCAGAGGCTCCTCTGGGGCCTGGTTAGTTGGCTCTGTTGGTCTTCTTGTGGAGCTCTTGTCACCTCTATGTCCTTTTATCACCCCCTCCCCTTTTCCACTAGACTCCCTATATTTCATCCAACGTTTGGCTGTGAGTCTCAGCACCTGTTTAGAATTGCTGCTGGGTGGAGTCTCTCAGAGGTCACCTCTGCTAGGCTCCTGTCTGCAAGCATAGCAGAGTATTGTTAATAGTGTCAGGGATTGGCTCTCTTCAATGGGGTGGGTTTTGGTTTGGGCAAGTCATTGGTTGGATATTCTCTCGATCTCTGCTTTATCTGTTCTGTTTTTATTCCTGAACATCTTGTAGGCAGGGTACGGGTTGATTCAAAGATTTTGTGGGTGGGTTGGTTTTCTCCTCCAAAAATTTCTTTAGAGTTTTTGTATATAGTTTGTGTTAATTACAGGAATCTCTCACAGAAGTCTGTAAATAAATGACTCTTAATTAATTAGCCCACAGTATCTTAAGCAAGTATTCTATAAGGAAAAGTGTGTTATCTAAGTGACCAGTTGATTCTAGTTTTTTATTTTCCACTTTCAAGAGTGAATTTAAATGGAATCTGTATGTGTTACTCTCATTTAAAATTCTTTGGAGCAGATAAACATTATCATGAAACTAGCCAAGGATGAAATTTAAATAAGTAGTGACTATAAAGGATGATAGCAAGAGTTTCCACCCCACAAAAACAGACACATTAGTTTAATTAACTGCAAAATTTAGAAGAAAAAGATAGCGGGATTATTTATGTTGATTTGTAATGCATACTCAGTATATAAACAAATATGTTAAGGGAAGGAACCTTGCAGTATAATTATCCTATAAGATATACTCTTAAAAGAGCAATTTAAGAGACTACATACTTTTCTTTTTTTCTCCCTAGCATATATCCGTTGTACATTAAAATATTAGCATCATGTTCTACATAGAACTTTTACACATTTCTAGGTTATTTACATAATTTCTCAGATAATGAGGATTCTCTAGAATATATTTGTTATCTTCTTGAGGCTCGATCACAAAGATGTTTCCCGAGTTGACCACTACCCACATTTTATTTCTATAAAGTAGTATCCTATGGGCAGACCTATAAATGACAGACCTGCTCTTACTACAGCAGAACTTCCTCTGCTATACCATTGCACGGAGATGCTAGTCAGAGCTGCTAGCAGTTCTACCATTCTGTGGTTTATTTAGGGATCACTATAGCTTCTCATGTGGTCAGATAATTTTCTAAATAAAGAAAATAAATACTGCCTTCTTATAGAAGTTCTCATTTTCTGGCTAGATTAGAGGTTGAAAGACTTTAAGTAGAGAGTTAGTTTACCATAGATTTTCTGAGATGTCTAAAAAAAATATGGAAGGATAAATCCTATTGTGTACCCTGCTGCATCATGACATCAGGGTGTTCATGCAGTAATTAGGCTGCACCCCAACCCCTCCCCAGGCACACACACTTGAAAACTCCAATTTGCTTTTCTGTTAAGTTATTTACATACGTGATGTGGATATTGCGTTGCTGTCGATGTGTTGGTATAGTAAACTACAGGTCAGTGTGCTTAAATATGCAAAATCAGACCATTTTGTTAAGGCTGAACGCAATATTTTTGTAGAGAACTTTTATTGTTTTTGTCCAGTCAGCACTTCGAATTTTTTTTTTTTTAATTTCTCATTTCCCCTTCCTTGCTTCTATACCTCATCTTTCCAACTTTTCTTCTGCCCCCCCTGGCCTGTACAACCTGTATCTCACTCACATTGGAGTTCATAAAGCTGTCTATCTTAGTACCTGGTGGTTATGAACTATAATTCAGACCCTGAGAATTAAAATATTCTATTACTCTAGGCCTGATGGTTACTCATAGTTAGAGCCGTGATCCTGCAGATTACCGCATAATTCATGATCAGGAGTGCTATGTATTCAGAGAGGGTAACTTTCTGCTACAGAAGAAAAGCTATGAGGAAGTGAGCTTAGGGCTGCTGCTGTCCGTTGTTGTTTTTCAAACTTTGAGATGCTTGGCCGAGCAGAGTAAGACAGTAATTGAACCCTTGACTTCAATCTTTGAGGCTCTGCTTTTTTTTTTTTTTCCTTCCTTTCCTTGGATTTTGATTTCATCTTCTGTCCTTCCTTTACTAAAATAGTTATTGAGGATTTTTGGTTTTTGAGCTACTTCTCTAAGGTATGAAGAGTTGTAAAACAGACAGACCAGGTCCTTGTTCTTTTAGCATTTACATATTAGAAACCCCCGCAAGTTAGTAAGAAAATAAATAATAAGAAGAACTGAAAATAATGATGTCATGGAGACATGTGAGGATGATACAATGAAACTCAACTCAGGGTGAGGAGGGTAACTAACTCAGCTGGAGTCATCAGGGAACACTTTGAGAAGGTAACCATTGACATGATCTCAGAGGACAAGGGAGAATTAGCCATGTGAAGATCTTTTTTTTTTTTTTTCAGTCTTTCTCTTTTAAAAAATATTTTCTTAATTTATTCATATTACATCTCAATGATTATCCCATCCCTTGTATCCTCCCATTCCTCCCTCCCTCCCATTTTCTCCTTACTCCCCTCCCCTATGACTGTGATTGAGGGGGACTTCCTCTCCCTGTATATGCTCACATCCCCTGGATGGGGAGACCTGGTGGCACTCAGAGGAAGGATAGCAGGCTACCAAGAAGAGACTTGATACCATGTGAAGATCTTGAGGGCAAAAAGTCAAAGAAGGACAAAAGGAGTAACACTCCTCATAAAGAGAAGAATTAACAGCAGAGAGTTGGACAGATTCCCTAGTAGGCATCCAAGCAGGGGGAGGGACCATAACTAGGCACTAAAGGTGACAAGCTTCTAAGATGGCTGGCTCCTTCTCACATTAGACAAAACCTGGCATCTGAAAACAAAGAACTTCTAAGCTTTTTCTCCCACCAATAGGTTCTGCTGAAGGACGTGTTCAAGGCTAAATTATATGTTTACAAAGCAGTTGTGGGCCAATCAGCCATCCACTTCTGCATCAAATGGACGGACCCTACATTAAAGGAGGGAGACTCTTCGGAAACTTTATAACCCCCAGCCCTTGAGAAGAGACTATATATTTTGATTTTTCAATTTGTCAGTTCTTTGGGGAGGGTTTTCTCTGTGTTCCTGGGGCATGGCTGTATTACCTCATCAGCCTCTTCACCTTCGATTCCTGATTCTGTCCCCTGCTGCCTGTAGTGTTTGTTTGAGATTTCTCTGTTGCTGCTGTGCTTGAGGATGTTTGTTTGTCTGTTTGCCTTTTTATTTAACTGATAGAGAAAATTTATCAGATCAAAACTCTAGACCATGACATAAATGCTAGCACAAAAGAAAAAATAAAAATAAAAAAGGGAAAGATGGAATAAGGTAAGGCAGAGGCCTGGATGAGTCTTATAGTCCCTGTCCAGGAGATGATGCTGGAACAAGGGTAGACTTCTAAAAAGGCAAGGTGCAACTAAAATGATGGCTCATGTTAAATTCCTGGCTGTGTAAGTATGGGAACCTAAATTACAGTCCCCAGCACCTATATAAAAATCTGGGTATTGACAACATTTGGAGGCAGAGACAAAAGGATCCCAGAAACTTACTAGCCAGCATGTCTACCCAATAAGTTGTCTCCAGGTTCAGTGAGAGGCCTTATTTTAAAAACAAACAAACAGACAAACACAAAAACTCAAACAATAAACTGTAGACCAACTGAAAAGGACACCCAACTGACCTCTGACTCCTATGTTTGCATGCACAAGTGTCCATATTCACATACATATGTTCATAGAAACTTATACAATATGTACATTCACACATCCATGCATGATACAGGAAGAGGCATCTTCTAGAAGAATTTGATTTTTGAGCAAACTAAAGCCCAATTTGGTGACTGGATTGCACCAGTGCTATTGTTGTTTGTGGGTCAGTCTTTTTGGGGCTATGGTGGGCTTCCATCAAACCATTGCTTCCTTGGTCCATTTCCTCATTCTGTGTCATATTTCTTTTAAAATATTTATTCTTAAAATGTAATTACTTATTTGTCTCTCTGTGGGTATGTACATACATATGCAGGTGCTTGCAGAGGACAGAGGCATCTAATTCCTCTGTAACTGGAATTACAGATGGTTGTGGTCTACCTGACAGTGTTGGAAATTAAACTCAAGTCCTCTGAAAGAGGAGTAAGCACCCTTAACTGATGAACCATGTCGCTAGCCCAATGTCTTTTTCATTATGCTTGTCAACATATCCATCTTCATTCTTATTCCAGCAGCCAGTTCTCTTCTTGTGAAACACAGCTGGAATTGTTTCCTGCTGATTGCCCTTGCTGTGGATAACTTTGATCAGGATAAAGCAATCTTTTCCCAGTGATCTTCACTGCTGTGGATGCTCCTTGTTCCTCTGTTTATTCTCTATTTATCCAGAACGTTATTTCTTAGGAAACTTCCACAAAGCACCTTTGGATTCACTTCCAAAGCTGATTTTCCCTTTCACAATCTTGTAGCAGAGCCAACAAAGCCATTTCTTCCTGAGCCTCTTTTGAGTTTGATTTCTGTCATGTCCCTGACTACATACGCTTGTCTTGTACAGACTACATTTGGGCTAGCAGTATAAAGATAAATACAGATAAGCAAGGCTTATGAAGGAAGACTGCTTTGTCTTATTTAACTAGCTTTGTCAGGGACAGTGAAGAGAAACATCATTTCAGTTTCAGTTCAGTAATCATTCTAGTTTTTGAAGCCTATGAAATATCCTTCTTTAATCAACCTCAGTCTTTATTTAAAACCATAAACATCAATGTATCCAGACTCTTCTAAAGAAAGCAGGTCCTGGTACCATCATACATTACTGAGTCTTTCAATAAAAAATAATTCTTAATTGGACAGTGGGTCTAGCTTCATTACTGAGGTGAGTAGCTTTTCAGTTGATATGACTGCAAGATAAATTATAATTCATTCTTCTTTACCTATCTCCACAAGTGGCTGAGGTTATAACATCCCTGATAAAGAAGCAAAACCTAACATCATTTATGAAGGATAGAGGAAGGATGTACTGGAATTCATTATCATACCAGCTTGAATTTGTTTGTCGTACTTGCTGATGAATATTTCAGTCAGCCACAGATAAAGAACATTTTAAAATTTTTGCTTTAAATTTATGTATTTACTTTACATCCTGACTTTAGTTCCCTCCCTCCTCTCCTCCCAGTCCCTCCTTCCTATCCTCTTCCCCTTATCTCCCTCCTCTAGTTCTCAGAAAAGGGAAATCTCCCAACCCACCCCAGCACATCAAGTCACATCAGGACCAAGCTGTTTCTTATCCATTGAGGCCAGGCAAGGCAGCCCAGTTAGAGCAAACTGATCAAAAGCAGGCAACAGAGTTATAGACAGAATCCACTCAACTTACTAGGGGACCCACATGAAGATCAAACTGCTCATCCATTATATAAGTATAGAGTGTTATCATTATGAATGAGATGCTATACAACAAATATGTTTAGGAGATATTTATTTGGGGGAAGGGAAGGGGAGAAGTGTAAGGACCTGAGTGGGCCATGAGGGTGGAGAAAGGCTGGGACTGAGAGGCAATGGGAGAATGAGAGAGAAAGGGAAAGCAATATGAGAGAGAGAGAGAGAGAGAGAGAGAGAGAGAGAGAGAGAGAGAGAGAGAGAGAGAGAGAGAAACAATGAAATGTCTGGATTATATGGTAAAGGGGAAAGAAAAACCTCTTGTTGCCCTGGAAAGTTCAGGGCGGAGGCCTGGATATGCCAGCCATGTCCTTCAGCAGTGTTGGGAGGCCTGGAGCTATTTGTCCTGGGTCTGAAGAACATCATTCTTGCCTTTTGTTGATAGTAAATAGATAAGGTGTGAAAGACTTCTTCATGCTGACATGGAGGGTGGTTATAGGGAGGCCAAAAGGCTGAAATGTCAGCCATGTCTGGGAAGAGCAGGCTGTTATATTTGCTGTCCAGAATCTGATAACATCTGTGGCTAGGAGCAAAAATGCAGGTCCAGCTGGCACAATCTGTGAGGTTAGACTGGAGCACCTGTGGGTAGCTGCTTTGGTACTGTCTTGGATAGAGGAATCCTGGCAAGATACTGGAACATATATATGGGCAGAAGTTAAGTTAAGTAGGTTATGGAGGAAATTTCTTTTAGGTGTACATCTGAAAGTTTTGGGAGAATGAGAAGAGGCAGAAGTTTTGGAGTGAAGAAGAGAAAAGCTTGAATGTAGGAAACCGCTTTCCATTTACCTAATTGTTGCCAATAATCAAAAGGTTTTGTTTTGGGATCTATCCAACTTTGGTTGCAGAGGTATTTAAGCTTAGTAGCCCTTAATGTGGATGAGAGATTTGAAATTCTCCAGAAGGCATCCCAGAGGGGGAGCCTGGAGGGATGGTAAATGAACTACTCCCATGGGTAGAGTAGATGTCAGTAACATGCCCAAGGCATCCCAAGGGCAAGGTTTGACTTGAGAAGACTGGTGCAATTTGTTCCAGTAGCTTGTCATTGCTGGTTAGAGACAAGGGCATAGCCCAAACAGATATGGTTACATAATGCTAGGGGTTCAAACACATACAAGAGGGGGAAGGAGAGACAGAACCATGCTGGTAGAAGGAGATCTTACCCAAGGGAGAAAGTCCTAGACGAAGTTTTGATATAGGTTGGCAAGAGCAGCAGGAAGTGTTTATGTCAACCAGAAGGGAAGACTCAGCAATCAGCTGGTGTTGTGTGCAAGAGTATAGCAAGTGAGTAGCTGGAAAAGTTAGGGAGAGGAGTCCCAAAACTAGAGAAAGAGGTAGAAATCCCACCCACTGAAATAGGTGATAAGTGGGACACTTAGGCTGTTGATTGGCAGTACTTATCTGGATTCCATTTGACCTGAGAGGTGGATTTCCGGTAGCTTACAAGAATCCTTTTAAGCTTAAAAAGGAAGATAAATTTTAGACATGGTAGCATCACCATTGTTTGCAGTCTGCACTGAAATACCCATTGTAGAAAAAGGTAGTGAACATACATTTATGTGTTATAACATAGCAAAGGCTCTGGAAAAAACCTTTGGGTTAAAAGCATGAATACTCTATGAAGTGAGCTTAGGAAGGCAGAAGCCTCACAGATCTTTTTGACATCTGTGAAATGGAACATGGGGAGGATGGAAATGTCCTGTAGAGCAGAGGACAAAAGCTCACTTGATCTTAATTTTTAGTATGACTACATAACATAAGAGTCCCTCTATTCATAAGTCTATAAATTTTACTTTTATATAAATGTATATACATCTAGCACAATGAGAAACATTTTAAGTTTATACTTAAAAGACAAACCAAAAGAAATTTAAACTCTTGAGCTTTGAAATATGATAGAGGATCATATAATGGAATGTGTTTTTAAAACCAGAGTTAGATTAATAAATCAGAGCTCTAGTGATTAATGTCAATACAACAATAGCATAGCAACAGGAAAAAAATCTGAAGCATCACTTTCTTATAATGACCTAGGCTCTTTCTTGTATTTGTTAACCTTAAAGCACCTGCCTAAACACCAAAATTCTTATTTCTGTGCCCTTAGGCCTCCTAAATTTACCACGAGACAGAGGTGAAATTGCTGATAGCAGTCACTGTTCTTTAGCTAGAAGAATAGTAAAAGGTTGTGTCTGAGACTTGTTTTTTGAGTCTGGTTACAAGATAGACTGTATTTAGATCTGACAGTGGTAGCTCTCAGAGTGAAGTTTAAGGCTTGGTCCCCTGAATACGAAGAGGACTGAGAAAGCAACTGAAGCCTGCTTATCTTTAGCATGGGGTCTGTGAGTAAGGCAAACTTGTTTGCCTTTTAAATAAGAGATTTAGTATTTAGTACTTTTAACTAGCCAGTAAGTTAACTAATGAACTATCATGGTGGATTACTTTGGGCTAAGAATTTGATTGCCTGTCTTTTAGCTATCAAGCCACCATTAGCTGAGCTGTCAGAGTGATCAGAGTCTTCAGGTTAAATTCTAATCTAAATGAATCTATGTATTAATAAAAATGACAGAAATGATTAGTCAGTCATAGTCCATTGCCTAGACAGTTGTCGCAGGCTTCTGTGGTTTTCATGACAACATAGGCAGATGCAGTCTGGCCATCATGCACAGAGGACAAGGGGTTCTTTCTGTGAAGGAAGAACACGAAGAGAGTCTGACTTCACCTCATTTTCAGCAACATGAGAAAATAGCTCTCTAGGTATCCAGGTTGTCCACAGTTCAGACTGGGCCCTAGCAGAGGGGAAGGCATTGCAGGAAATTTTGCCCAGTGGCTAGCCTACTATAATCCAGGGTTGAAGTTATCTGCTATGCCAAAATCTTCTCAGAGATCCTTGGAATCATCTATTAGGATCTGGGACTCTGTCTATCATTATAAGTTCATACATGTTAAACGCCCTATGCAGCAGAACTCTGATAAGCTTGAAGGTTAGTATATTTGAGTTAAGCAGTCTTTGTCTCTAGTGAGTTGTCTCCTATAAACTACAGCAACAAATCCCCCAAAGGGAAAGAGAGGTGGGAAGAAATAAACATGAGTCATTTTGCTAGAGTGACATTTTTCACTAGATGAATTTGCTGAAAAAATTTTAAGACAAGAGAAACTTCATGAATAGAGGAAACATAAGATCCAAAAATTTTGAAAGCAAAGGTGCAAGGGTTATATTGAGTATCTTCTGAGGATTCTGCTGAGTCACATTGAAGAACATTTCTCTCTTCTGCGGAGTGATATTGAGAAGTATCTCAATAGAACATTGCAGGCATGCAGTGTATTAAAAAGTATATAGCTTCTAGCATACGAAAACCTTGCTTCAAAACCTGCCCCAGTTTTCGTTAGTTCTGGGTACTTGCTGAAATAGTTTTGGCTTTGAGACTCAACCTTTACTGAACTCTAAAATAAAGATAATAACTCTGTTCTCACAAATGTTGTGATTGAGGCAATTGGGACGGAGGGGTCTTTGGATCATCGTATACCAGCTTTAAAAAATTCTTTTATTTTTTTCAGGCTGTAATATAATTATGACACCATATTCCCCTTCTCTTTCCTCCCTCAAAACACTCCCTTATCCTCTCCTTGCTCTCTTTCAAATTCATGGTCTCTTCTTTCCTTAATTGTTAATTATATGTATAATTACATATCAAATATATTATGTAATAAATGTATATAGTATATGCTGATATATAATATATATGTTGATAGATAGGCCACATTATATATAGTCCTACATACATAAATACAACCTGTTTAGTCTGTATAACATTGCATGTTTTAAATACTATCATCTTTTCTTCTGAGGTTAAGTCTCCCTCAAGGGAATATTCTTATGCCTTAGTCATATCTAATGGAGGTGAAGAATGTCTTAGTTACTTTTCTATTGCTGTCATGTGACCCTCATCTCCAAGTCATTGTATAATGAAAAATATTTTAACTTGGCTTATTTTTTCAGAGGGTTAGAGTCCATTATGGCCTAGCAAAGGAATACTGTAAGAACAGTTGAACACTTACATTTTGATGCACAAGCAGAGGACACTGGAAATGATCTGAGTTTATGAAGCCAGAAACTCCACCAGCAATGCTCTTCAAACAGGGCCACACCACCCAATCTTTTTCAAATAGTTCCACTAACTGGGGACCAAACATTCGAATATATAAGCTTACAGGAGCCATTCTAATTCAAATCACCACAAAAAGTAAGCACACACAATACTTTGGTTGTATCTTTTTATTATCATAAAAGTCATATAATATAGAGTTTACCATTTTCATTATTTTAAAATATATAATTCAGAGACATTTAGTACATTCACAGTATTATTCAACAATTTCCACTTTCCAGATATTGACAGTCTATATCTATTAAGTCTGCATTCCTGTTACTCTCAGTATCTAACAACCAATCACCTACTTTTGTTTTTACGGATTTGCCTATTCTGAACATTTCTTATAGTAGGAATCATATACTATGAATTTTTGTGGGTTTCTTCTGTTTTCTTTGAATTCTGAACAATAAAGAGGCCAAGAAATTTAAGTCAAAAGAAAGGCAGAATGTCCTGGGGTACTAGAGGGACAACAATGAATATATACACCTCACAATGTTTTTCCCAGTCCACATGTTCATACATGGCAGTCTAAGCTTAGAGGGTAGTATGACAAAGCAACAAGGTCACCCATGCTAGGGACCCAGCATCTGTGTCTGTCCCTCATTGTAATGGTGAGTCTGGGGCATGGGCACTGTTAAATACAAGGTCAGCTTTGTTAGCAGGTGCTTGGGATGTAATATGCAAGTTGGCAGAGTCCAGCTGGATGTCATATGGTGCTTATCCTTGGATGACACAACAGAGCCTCGTTATAAGCATAGTGCTTGGCCAAAAATCACATTCACGGGAAAGGCAAACTATGCTGGTCTGGCCTTGGATTTTGTAAAAGCAAAGAGCACTGCAAATGTTTGCAGCCAGTGAGCTGCAGGGATAATTAAACATCTCCCAACGAGAGCCTTGTTTTAGTACTAAAGGTCATCGCCATAATTTGACTGTGTTTCTTTGTCACTATGTTTTTCTAACCAAGTGCCGTATAAAAAGTCCATTAAGGGCTTCAGTACTGCAAACACACCCAGAGATGGGAAGTGAAAAATCTATGGGTAGCTTCCGTTCAACACACCATTTAACAATTCCCAAATGTATCCCACACTCAAGTCTGAGCTTTGTTTACTCAAGTCCTTATTCATGTGTTGGGTTGGCTCACATAACTAGAAATTTAGTCTTACAAAAGGCTCTAACTAGTTGGCAGAATGAAATCTTAACTTGTGCTTGTTTTGTTCTAATAGTAATAGTTCTGGGTTGCTTACAATAAATCACTGGGTTAGTACAGAGATTCTGTTTATTCCCTGGGAGATATATATATATATATATATATATATATATATATATATATATATATATATATATGTTGAATTATATATATATTATAGAGATGACCCAGAGAAGCTGCTATATCATTCTGTCTTGAAACTTGAATTGTAGGCATTTCCATGGGATTGTTGAAGTAACCATGATGGATAAGACCCCAAAGAACTAGAACAATTTGACATCAGATATGCCTTGGAGTCTTAGGGAGCTTTGACCCTTGCAGCTAGAACCACAGAGAACTGAAAGGGAGCTTCCAGGTGTTTCAGGGGGCAGCCCAAGAGGAGAAACCTTTTCTCAAATAGACCTTCTGCATGGACCAGGAAATAAATTAGAGTCTACTCCCACAGCATATATGTGTATGTGGGGGGGCATATATGCATATGTGAAGTGTTTAGAGGAAGACTTTGGATGATTCCTCTACACCTTTCTACCTTATTGTCATGAGAAAGAATTTCTCACTGAATCAGAAGCTCACTGTTCCAGTTAGTCTGGCTGGCTAGTGAGCAACAAGTATCCTTCTCTCTTCTTTCACGCCCATCCCCGGTGATGGGGCACTGTCATGCTTTTATGTGGGCTATGGAGTTCAATGTTAGGTTCTTGTGCTTGTATAGCAGGGGCTCTTACCCATGGTTTTGTCTTCTCAGCCATAAATTAGAACCTTTATATTCAAGTAAAGTTAGACCTCAGAGTACTAAACATTAGATAAATAGCTTTGTGATAGACTTAGAAACCCAGGCATTTGTTTTTCTGCTGTTGCTTTTCTTAGCATATAATTTCTTTTTCAGCTCTGACTAGATATTTTATAGTTAGTATAAAAGACTAAAGTATAAAAGGATAAAGTATAAAAGACTTAAAGCAGAAAGAAATTTGGAGTTGGATAGTCCAGTTTGGTGACTGATGGATATCATCAGGGGACAAGCTTCTTCTAGATTATCACCCTACTTATCCCTACAGCAGACTTCTTATCCTCAGGTGTAAGGACAGCTGTCTCAGTCATCAGATCTGAGTTGCAGACAATATAATGAAGAAAAAGAAAAAGGACACAGAGGTGTTCAAATGATGATGAGTAGAGATTTTAAAGGTCTTTGGTGGGGGTGCAGAGTTCGAGAGTGAGACTGAAATAAATGTTTGGGGTGAGAAATTTAGAAGAACTATAATGCCATGGTCAGACAGACAGTAAATAGTACATTAGAGACAGAAAACACGGTGTAGTCTTTGGAGAAAGGAATCAGAGCCCATGTAGCAGAATTAGGTGTTTCTTTTTACATTTTTCTGAAGATGGATGGGTTTCATAATACAAGTCTGCATCTAGCCTTTCTGATTCTTAGGCAGGGGCAAGATGCAGGGAAGATCCATGGGAGCAAAATATGTGACCCACAACACTGTTTTATTCATGTAAACTCTTTTTCTAGGTGAGAGACCTTGGTACCTGGGAGTCTATTAGCTACAGACTGAGAGACAGTGTCTTAGCAAGGAACATATATAAGCAAGAAGGGAGAGATGGCTGTATTTACCTTGCCCCAAGCAGCAACTGAATTCTAAAATTTCATTCTTAAAACCAGAAGTTTCTATTTCAAACTCTGAAGTCTGTTTCACTAGTTTGCTAAATATTTATAAGTATTTCTGAATCAGTAAGAATAAGCAATAGATTTTGCTGCAAAATATGAGGCTATTCACACACACATAATAAATGAATCATAATATCCTACTCAAAGAAAGGAGAAAAGAAAAATTTGTGATACTCCAGTGCTTCCAAGCTCTTCCACTACCATCATGGCAATGTGACTTCATCTCTTCCTTGTCACAAACAATTTCTAGGTCCATCTTGGTCCCGCCATGTCTTGTGCTAAGGAGTACTACATCCTTAAACCCAATTTTCAAATCCAGCCCAACTCCAAAACACAGTGCCCCTGCCTAGTCTGCCGATCCCCACCTGTACCTCTATGTATGATGCAGGATATACATAATTTGTGCCAGCCTAGTGACCACTGTGATCACCTGACTCGTCACTCATGAACTCTCTCCAATCACTAGTACCAGCCTGACCTAATATACTTTGTGCTGGAGCCCAGCTTTTTGGGTCTATCTGATCCTTTCTTCCATACACTGTTCCCAATTTTCATATTTAGGTCAAATTCCTCATCTCTTGGAGATTAAACAACTCAGTAACTAACAATGAGTATAAAAAAAGAAGGAACAACAACAACAACAACAAAAAAAAGAAATAAAAACTTCCTAGAACAAAATGAAAATGAAAACACAATACAACCATACCTCTGAGACAAATTACAAACAAAACAAGAAAAACACAACCTTTTCATTTTTATTATATTTATAATTTAGAACAAATTTTGAGTTTAAATGTATTTTGATTATATGCTTGCCTTTCCTCAATTCCTTTAACACCCTCTCTTCCTCCATATCCACCCAACTTTAATTTTTCTCAAGAAATGACAACACACAAAAACCCAATATAACCTCTTTCAACCAATAAAATAAAACAAAACCATACCCCTAATGGGGGAAAAAACTCAGAAACAAAACATAGAAAAATGTAGCAAAATAAAAGCAGACACACACACACACACACACACACACACACACACACACACAGACATACAGACACACACACACACACACACACACACACACACACACACACACACACACACACACACTTGTGGAATCCATTATATGTTGCTCAACTACTCCAGAACACAGAACATGAGGTCTGTCCTGGAAATGTCACTCTCTTGGAGAAAACTGAATTTTTCCGCTCCCAGCAGGTATAAATGACAGTTCCTTTGTTAACCTTTACCTACTAGCGAGATGTTCTTTCTTTCTTTCTTTCTTTCTTTCTTTCTTTCTTTCTTTCTTTCTTTCTTTCATTCTTGTGTTCTTTTGTTCCTTCATTCTTTCATTCATTCATTCAAAAATATAACAAAATAAAATATAAGATAAAACATATTATCACATTAAAGCTGGACAAGACAAACCAACAGAAGGAAAATTATGCAAAAAAGGCACAAGAATTAAATACCTGCTTCTTTACACACTTAAATCTTAAAAAAAAAAACAAAAAACAAAAAACAAAAAAAACAAAACACTAAACTGGAAACTAAAATACATAGGACCTGGTTCAGACTTGGTGTTCATATGAGCTTTGCTCATGTTAATTTAGAGGGAGTTGTTTTCTTGTGGTCCTCTATCCCCTCTTTACACTCTTTCTTCACTTTCTTCTGAGGTGTTTCCTGAACTCTAAGGGAAGAAATTTGATGGAGATATTGCATTTAGGGCTGAGTGTTTCAAGGTCTTTCACTCTTTGTGTAAGGTCTGGCTGTGGGACTTTTTGTTCCTATCTGCTGTAGGAGTAAGCTCCTCTGATAATGGCTGAACAAGGCACTCATCTAGCAGAATATAATTAGGAGTCATTACTACAGTTTTTTATTTTGACCACTATTATTTGGTTTTATCATAGGTCCCTGGGCTATCTGGTCTCAGGTTAGTGGTCACTCAAGCAGTGTCAGGTAAGGGCCATCTCTTACTGTGGGCCTTAAGTCAGATCACTTATTGGTTAGTTACTCCCACAAAGCTCTGTGCCATCACTCTGCTAGCATGTCTTGTAGGCGGTACACCATTGTAGATAAAGGATTGTATCTGGCATTGTGTTCCTGAAGGAACATAACTCTTAAGGACTTACATTAAAAACAACCAACCAAACAAACAAACAAACAAAAAACCAGGAAGGGAACAAATAAGAGACTTGATGCAATTCAAGATATTGGAAACACAAAACAAACCCAAATCCTGTAGACAGTAAGAAATAATGAAAATCTGAACAGAAATTAATGAAATGGAAACAAAGAAAATATAACAAAGAAGAATCAAAGTATCCTTTAAAAGCCGGGGGTTTTTTTTTTGTTTGTTTGTTTTGTTTTGTTTTTGAGAATATAAACAAGATTTACAGACTGTGGTCTAAATAACCCCTTTGGTTAAAATAGGACTCAAATGAACAGAAACAGAAATGAACACAGAAACATTACAACTGACAAAAAAGAAATTCAGAACATTATAAGGGAATGTTTCAAAAACCTGTCCTCCATTAAGTTGGAAAAATCTAAAAGATATGAATAAATTCCTAATTCATTCACCATCAAAGATTAATTCATAACAGGTCAATCAACAACTTAAACAGACCCCGTAATAGATAAAGTTGAAAAGTCTCTCTTTTGATAACAAAATCCCCAGGCCCAGGTAGACTCAAAGCAAAATTCAACTAGACTTTCAAAGAAGATCTATACTCAATCATTCTTAAACTGTACAAAACAAACTCAAGGGGAAAAAGTAGCATTTCCAGCCTTCTGTGAATCCAGCATCACTCTGTTCTAATACTCAAAACAGGTAAAGATACAACAAAAAGGGAGAAAACTATAGGCCAATATCTCTGCTAAACAATGATGCAAGTATCCTCAATAAGATACGATGAATTTCTATCACTATCAAGGTGCCTTTATTCAGAGTTGGGAGCAAAGTTCAACATATGTAGGTCTACATACAATAAATTACATAAATGGACTTTGAGACAAATCAAATGGTCATGTCAACAGGGCAGAAAAATCCTTAGATAAAAATCCAAAATGCCTTCAAAATAAGAGTCCTAGAGATATGACAACTATAAGGAACATATCTTACTATAAACAAGACATATAGCACAAACCCACAGCCAACATCATCCTAAAAAGGAAAAACCTCCAGTCTTCCTAAAATCAAGAAGACAGCACTGTCTCTCCACTAGTTCCATTTTTCTTCAATATAGTGCTAAACCACTAGGTGGAGCAATAAGGCAAGAGAAGAAAATTAAAAGGCTAATCTAGGGAAAAAAGTCAAATTATCTTTTTATTTGAAGGTGATATGCTATTACACAAAAGAGATCCCAAAATTTACATCAGAAAGATTATAAGACTGATCAAAAATTGTAGTAAAGTGGCAAAATACTCTAAAAAAATCAATAGCCTTTTTAAATACCAACAACACAAACATCCTGAGAAAGATATCCCAGACATGTTCCCATTCACAATATCCTCAAACAAAATAAATAAGACTTACCCAACACATATACAATGTAAATGTTAAGTATCTGAATACACAGGTTGAGAGAGATACTAGAAAATAGAAAGGCCTCCTTTGGTCATGGACTCGTAGAATTAATATTGTGAAAATGGCTGTTGTATTAGAAGCATCTTGGAGATTCAGTACAACCTAATCCTTACCACATTCTTCACAGAATTGGAAAAAATCCTAAAAAACCTAAAAGAGCATGCATAGTCAACACAATCCCCCCCTTCCAACAACAGCAATAGAAAATAGTTCTTGAGGGATTACCATTCCAGATTTTAAGACATATTACAGAGCAATAGTTCTAAAAGCAACCTGATGCTGGCACAAATCACATATGTTGACCAATGGAGCAAAATAAAAGATACAAACAGAAGTGTACTTAGCTACAGCCATCTGCTGTTTGACAGAAATAGCAAAAACATACACTTGAGAAAAGATAGTATGTTCAGCAAAATGAGCTAGAAAACTAGTAGTCCACACACAGATGAATGGAATTAGAGGTATATGTGTCCCTTAGGAAAAAAACAATTAATTTTAGATAGATCAAATGCTCTAGAAGAAAACATAAGCAATATCCTACATGATACTGATGTAGGAAAGAAATTTTCTGACTGGGGCTCCATTTGTCAAGAAATTAAATCCAACAATAGACAAGTAGACCCTCATAAAACTAAGGAATCTTTTTATAGCTAAGAAAAAAAAATAAAATAATGAGAAATCTTTGCTAGCTATATATTAGAGAGTATTAACCAAAATATATAATAAAAGCTCAACACCCAATCAAAATGCAGAATATTGTGACCCTGACCCAATGGATAGATATAGAAAATATTCTCACACTGATGGTGTAGAGAATATTGTGGAAGAGGGAGTGAAAAGAGTGCAAGAGCCAGAGGATCAGGGAGTTTGCTGTGAGGTTCTGTCTCCAAGTAATGTCAGAAGCTACACACAAAGTATCACCAACATGACTACCTGAACATGACCTGAACACAACATAAAGCACTATAGGCAACTGAGAAAAGCTGGGAGTGGGAGAGGTGGTTTTCCCCAGGGAAGAGCACACCAACTGGTTGTCATTAAAAAGAAACAATTCTAGATATTTTTATTGTGAGCCTGCCTAGCCTTTAATGGCTGTGACCTCTCTACAATTCAATTAGAGCTGAAAGTATTTCTCTGAACTAAAAGAAACATGTTTTAAGTATTCTAAGACTACTTTAGATTCTCTTATATAAGAGAGGAGAGTTAAATATATGCAATCAAATATTACATGTATGTACATGTGATCTATGTAATTTGAAAGTGCATTAGTTGATGAATATATTTAAAATACTTATTTCTTTATGTGATTGGCTATTGGTTTTTTCCTTTTTAAACATTTACATATATTTTTTGAATATGTTTGTTTTGTGGAGACATACCATTCTGCCCATATAGAGGTTAGAGGACAACTTGCAGGAGTCAGTTTGGTCCTGGAGATCAAACTCAGTTTGTTAGACTTGGCAGCAACCATGCCAAGGTTGTTGAACCATCTTGCCTGCCCTCACCTTTTCTTCTTCTCTCCTCTCCTCTCCTCTCCTCTCTTCTCTTCTCTTCTTTGACTTAAGGCTTAACTATGTAACCCATAATAACCTGGAACTCTGTAACCTAGGCTGGCCTCTAACTCTCTATCCTCTTGCCTCAGCCTTCTAACTGCTGGTAATTGAGGTATGTGTCATTATGCCTATCTGAAACCCATGTTGTGGACTCCAGTGTCACTCGGGTCCTGATTTCCTAACCTCTTTTGCACCTTGGTGCCTTCTTACTGGTATTTGGCTTTCTTTCCTTAGAGGGAGCATTATCGGGGATGAACTAAGAAGGTATTGGAGGAAACTGTGGACCATGTATTTTTTCCCATGCCTGAGCTGCCAGCCAGGTTCCCCTTTGGCTTTTCTTGGAATCATATGAAGCTCTGCAGCTTGAAAGAGCCTCTCACTAACTTATTTTCTTTCGGACAGTGTCTCTGCAGCTCAAGCTGTCCATGAATTTACAGCCGTCTCCTTGTCTTTGCCTTCAGTTCTCTTGTGGGCTTTAAAAAAATTATTTGGTTATTCAACTTACATCCCAATCATAGCCACATCCATCTTCTCCTCCAAGTCCCACTCTACCTCCTTTTTTCCTCTACAACCCATCCCCATACCAAACAAAAAAAAAAGGAGAATCCCCTACTAACCAACTCCAGGATATCAAGTCACATCTGGACTAAATACATCCTCTTCCACAGTGGCCTGTCAAGGCAGCCCTGCCAGGGGGAAGTGATTAAAAAGTATGCAACAGAGTACGTGTCAGAGACAGCCTTTGCTTCCCTTATTAGGGAACCCACATGAAGACTAAGCTGTCCATCTGGTACATACATATAGAGGAGCTAGGTCCAGTTCATACCTGATCCTCAGTTGGTATTAGTTCTTCTTTGAAGGTCTGGTAGAATTCTGTGCTGAAACCATCTGGCCCAGGGCTCTTTTTGTTTGGGAGACTTTTGGTGACTGCTTCTACTTCCTTAGGGGCTATAGAACTGTTTAATTTGACTTATTGATCTTGATTCAAATTTAGAAAGTGGAATTTATCAAAGAAACTGTCCATATCCTTTAGATTTTCAAATTTTGTCATGTATAGGCTCTTGAAGTAAGACCTACTAATTCTTTGGATTTCTGTATCCTATTTTTAATTGGATTATTTGGTTTATTGGTGTTTAATTTGTTGAGTTATTTATGTATTTTGGATATTAGCTCTTTGTCAGACGTAGGGTTGGTGAGGATCTTTTCCAAATATGTAGGCTGCCATTTTGTCTGTTGACAGTGTCCTTTGCTTTATAGAAGGCTTTCAGTTTCATGAGGTCTCATTTATTAATTGTTGATCTTAGTGCCTGAGCTTTTGGTGTTTTGTTCAGGAAGTTGTATCCTGTGCCAGCAAGTTCAAGACTGAGTCCCACTTTTTCTTCTAATAGATTTAACATATCTAGTTTCATGTTGAAGTCTTTGATTCACTTGTACTTTAGTTTTCCTCAGGGAGATAAATATAGATCTATTTGAATTTTTCTACATGTAGATATCCAGTTAGACCAGCACCATTTGTTGAAGATGCTGTCTTTTTTCCATTGTATCATTGTGTCAGTAGGTGTGTGGGTTTATTTCTGGGTCTCCAATTTGGTTGTATTGGTCAACCAGTTTGTTTCTATGCCAGTGCCATGCAGATTTTCCAATTTTGTGGAATAACAGCTTTTGAGTAAGACCTTAAGATTCTTTGGATTTCTTCAGTGTCTATTGTTATGTTCCCCAATTCATCTCTGATTTTGTTAATTTAGATACATCTCTCTGCTTTTTAGTTAGTTCGTCTAGGAGTTTTTGTCTATCTTGTTATTTTTTCAAAGATCTGTGTTTAATTTCATTAATTTCTTGTATTGTTCTCTTTCTTTCTTTTTTTTTTTCTTTTTTGGTTTTTTCGAGACAGGGTTTCTCTGTGTAGCCTTGGCCATCCTGGACTCACTTTGTTGACCAGGCTGGCCTTGAACTCACAGCGATCTGCCTGCCTCTGCCTCCCGAGTGCTGGGATTAAAGGCGTGTGCCACCACGCCCAGCTGTTGTTCTCTTTATTTCTAAGCTACTGATTTCAGCCATAAGTTTGATTATTTCTTGCCATCTATTCCTCTTAGGTGTGTTTGCTACTTTTTGTTCTAGAGCTATTAGGTTTTCTTTAAAATTTCTAATATGAGACATCTCCAATTTCTTTATGAAGGCACTTAGTACTATGAACTTTCCCCTTGGCATTGCTTTCATTGTGTCCTATAAGTTTCGATATGTTGTGCCATCATTTTAATTGAATTCTAGAAAGTATTTTATTTCTTTCTTTATTTCTTCCCTGACTCAGTGGTCATTGAGTAGAAAGCTGTTCAGGTTTCATGAGTTTTCAGGTTTTCTCTTGTTTCTGTTGTTGAAATCTAGCTTTAAAACATGGTGGTCTGATAAGATGCAAGGTGTTATTTATATTTTGTTGTATTTGTTGCAGCTTGCTTTATGACAAAGTATATGGTTAATTTTGGAGAAGGTTACAAGAAGCATGTATATTCTTTGGTGTTTGGGTGAAATGTTCTGCACACATCTGTTAGGTCCATTTGATTCACGACATCTGTTAGTTTCATCCATTCCCTGCTTAGTTTCTGTCTCAATGATCTATCCAACGGTGAGAGTGAGATGTTGAAGTCTTCCATTATTAATCTGTGGCATTCTATATATAATTTAAGCTTTAGTAATGTTTCTTTTATGAATGAAGTGACCTTGCATGTGGGCATATTCAGAATTGAGATATCATCTTAGTGATTTTTTCTTTTATGTGCATGAACTGTCCTTCCCATCTCTTTTGATTAATTTTGGTTCAAAGTCTACTTTATTAGATATTAGAATGGGTATTCTAGCTTGCTTCTTGGTTCATTTGCTTGGAAAACCTTTTTTTTTTTAGCCCTTTACTCTGAGGTAATATCTACCTTTATTGCTGAGGTATGCTTCTTGTATGCAACAGATTTATGGATCCTATCTTCACCTCCATTCTATTAGCCTGTGTGTTTTTATGGGGAATTGAGTTTACTGATGTTGAGAGATATTAATAACCAATACTGTTAATTCCTGTTATTTTTATATTTGTGGTAGTAGAGTATGTATGTGGTGTGTGTATGCTATTCTTCTCTGGGTTTTGCTGATGTAAGGTTATTTATTTCTTATATTTTCCTGGGTGTAGTTAGTCTCTTTGTGTAGGAGTTTTCCTTCCACTGTCTTCTATAGGTCTCAATTTGTGCATAGATATTGTTTAAATTTGGTTCTGTTATGAATGTCTTGTTTTCTCCACCTATAGTGTTTAAAAGTTTTCCTGGCTATAGTCATCATGGATGACATCTGTGGTCTTTTAGTGTTTGTAAGATATCTGCCCAGGCATTTCTGGCTTTTAGCATCTCTGTTGAGTCAAGTGCAATTCTGATAGATATACCTTTATATGTGAGTTAGTCTTTTTCTTTATTCTTTTCTTTTTTTCTTTTTTAATGTTTGACACCTGCCTTCAACACTTTATTATTATTATTTTTATTTTTTACATATACATTTATATTATTACACATATATACAATAAACTACCTACAGAAAGAAAAATCATGAAACAGTCAGGAATTATATAAATGTTACATTCTTAGTGTTGTGGCTATTTGTATTTGGCAGCCTTGAAGGAAATATCTCTCCTATGTTGGTGAGTCTAAAATTCTGACTGTAAATCAATATCTATCATATCTTATCATTATCAACTTAAAACTTGCAGCTCTTAGTATTCTTTTTTTTTTCTAGACATTTAGTGCTTTGATTATTATGAGGTGGGAGGACTTTCTTTTCTGGTCCAATCTATTTAGTGTTTTGTAAGCTTCTTGTATGTTTAAAGGTATCTTTTTCTTTAGATTTATTATATGATTTTGTTAAAAAATATTTTCGGAGCTTTGGCGCTGGGAGTCTTCCCCTTCTTCTATCCCTATTATTCTTAGCTTTGGTCTTTTAATAGTGTTTCAGTTTTGTGGATGTTTTGTGTCAGGAACTTTTTAGATTTACCATTTTCTTTGACTGATGTATCAGTTTCTTCAATTGTATCTTCTACACCCAAAGTTCTCACTTTCATATTTTGTATTCTGTGATGATGCCTGTGTCTTTAGTTCCTGTTGTATTCTCTAGGTGTTCCATCTCCAGGATAGCCTCAGATTGTGTTTTTGTTTGTTTGTTTTTTTGTTGTTATTGTTTGTTTTTCAAGACAGGGTTTCTCTGTGTAGCCCTGGCTGTCCTGGACTCACTTTGTAGGCCAGGCTGGCCTTGAACATACAGTGATTCAACTGCCTCTGCCTTCTGAGTGCTGGGATTAAAGGCATGCACTACCATGCCTAGTGATTTTTAAAAATTGCTTCTATTTCCATTTTCAGGTCTTGGACAGTTTTGTTCATTTCTTTCTGTTTTATTGTATTTTCTGGTATTTCTACAAGGGATTAATTGAATAATTCTTTCACCTGTTTAGTTATATCTTCCTGTTTTTTTTTAGGGATTAATTTTTCTCTTTTAAGGCCTTTATACTTTTCATAACATCATTTTCTTGTGCTTCAGTTGTGTTAGGATATCTAGGGCATGTTGTATCAGGAGAGCTATGTTCCATTAGTTTCATATGGCTCTGAATTTTGTTGCTTGTGTTTTTACATTGACCTCTAGACATCTGGTTGTCACTGATTTAGCAGGCCTGGTGGTTTCTGATGGTAGTAAGGCTCTGGGATTGTAGGTAGCAGCAGTCCTCTAGTTTTTCTGGGTGGTAGCAGGCCTCCAGGGATATAGGTAGTCTCTGATGAATGTTAGTCTCTGGAATTGCAGGTGGATTTGGGCCTAGTGGTCTCTGTTGGCTGCCTGACTGCTGCTCTCTGATGTATGCTGGTCTCTGAAATTTTAGGTGGAGATGGGCCCAGGAAATGGGGTATACTCACGAGCTGCTGCTCCCTGATGGTCTGGAGAGGGAAAGGCTAGATCTAGCAGGCTAGGATTTGGGGGAGACTTCTCACCTGTTGATCCCTGATTGTTTCTGATGTTTGGTATTGCAGGTGGATATGGGGCCTGGGAAATAGAAAGTACCTAGGAGGTACTTGGGTGCTTTGTCTGCATGGATGTGTTTGTATCATAGGTGTGCCTGGTGTGTGAGGAGGCCAGAAGAGGGTGTTGGATTCCATTGAACTGGATTTGCAGACCACGGTGAATGGTTGCCAGTTGGGTGCTAGAGACCGAATTCCAGTACTCCAGATCATCCACTGCTCTTAAATGCTGAGCCATCTCTGTAGCCCAGATAAAGACATATTTTTTTTTGAATTTTATCTTCTCTTATATAGTAAATATTTCTTAATTTTTTAAAAGGATTTTAAGCAGCACTGATGTTGGCATCATTGAGATCTTCACTTGAGCTCTCATTAATGTCTTTGTGTGGTACTTGCACAGCTTTTGGTACTCATGGCTTTGAGCTGACTGATGGTCTAGTAGAGAAGCTGGAGGAAGAGAAAAGGATGATGATTTACTGTAAGAAACAAGCTGAAGCCTCCCTGGAGATGACCATTTATCCCACAGAGAGGTGGGAAGATTGAGTGAGACTATATTTGTTATACCCTATTAATCTAAATTGTAGTTCTCAGGGCCTGAGGAAATTTCTTGGTATTATGAAAAAGCATAAGGGTACTGTGTTTTAAACAACATAGAACATGCTTCTCGTATGTTTGACTCTATAAAAAATGAGAATCAGTGTAAAACCACTTGATGTTCTTCCAGAGGATTTGAGTTTATCCCCCAAACTCCGATGAGGTGGTTCATAACTGCTTGTAATACAGCTCCAGGGGATTCCCACATTTCTGATTGTACATCTCCCACAATCACATAATTAAAACAATTAAAACTTAAAGAAAAATAAAAACAATAATCAGGACCTACTTTCCAGTTAGACATTTTTATATTTATAGCCAAACTCATATAATTTATTAGAATTTTCTTGCAACATTTTAAGGTTGTAAAAAGAGAAAACAAAACAAACAGAAAACAACCACACAACTAACCAAACAACCAAACAGCCAAACGAAGCAACCAAACAAACAAAACAAAACATTCAACTCATTGCAAATGAGGATTCTTGGAAAAAAAGCTGTGTTTGCAACGACTGGTTAAGTGATTTCTACTGTGGTGATGTCTAGAGGTTTGAATGTTGTAGCTCCAGAGCCTATATTATAATTAATCTTGACTAATTTTAGTCACACAAATAGTCATTTACTTGACCAAATCAGTGTTAGAGCTAATATCTTGTTACTAAGAAAGAAAAACATTTTGAAATTATCTCAGCTTCCACCAATCTATCTGCAATATAAAGGAGAGATTCCTCTATTTTGCTGTAACCCACTTATCTGATAGTCTCATCAATGTAGATTTTAAATGCTTTGATTTATAGCTCTCTTTGTTCTGGTATATAAATCTTCAAAAAAAAAAAAAACCCTACCCAGATTCCATGTCAGAATATTATACTTGGGGAAATGTAAATGTATTTTCATAGATCATGGTCACTCATTATTATGGCTTCCAAATATTATTCTTCTGAAGTAAGAACTGTTTCTTTCAAGGACACTATATTGTTAACAAAGTAACTAATAAATGAATCAAAGGACTCCAAGAAATACTATTATGAAGGCCAGATTTGAGATATATTAATTTCACCCAAATTGTGGTCTAAAATATGCAACAAAGAAATATATGGAGCATGAGTTATTATAGTTGATCTATAGTTACAGAGCTATGCTGAGGTAGAAGCATCACAAGTTCAAGACCAGGCTGAACTACATGGCCATTCCTTGAGTCTAAACTTCCAACCAACCAAAACAAAATGAAATAAAGACAAACAGAAAACATACTTTCTAGAGTATGCAACATTTCCAAAATTCTTGAAGAAAAAAACCCCCACAGTTTTTGGCAATATTCTATTTAATGGAGATAAATGGCAGGATCGAAAATACCACCTGTGGTAATGGAGTAGAAAAACTGCTCCAAAGGTTCATTTTTTGAATGCTTGGTTTCCAGTTTGTGGACTTGTTTGGAAAAATTAGAAAATATGGCATTTTTGGAGGATGTGTGCCACTGGGAAAGGGCTTTGAGGTTTCTAAAGCCCACAAAAATTCTAGCTAGTGCTTTCTCTTTGCCTGCAACTTGCAGATGACAAATTTGGACATATCTACTGCTGGGCCTTTTGATAGTAATTTTTGGGACTTTTGACTCCTTCACCTTACAGAAGCTTTTCAGTTTCATTAAGGTTCTATTTATTAATGGTTTATCTTATATCTTGAGCTATTGGTGTTCTGTTCAGGAAGTTGTCTCCTGTGCCAATGGGCTCAAGGCTCTTCCTTAATTTTTCTTTTAACAGATTTACTGTGTCTTGTTTTATGTTGAGATCTTTAATACATTTGGACTTTAATTTTGTGCAGGGTGATAGATATAGAACTATTTTCATTTTTTGGTGGATGTATTTTTCTATAATTCTTTATAGGATGTATTCAATTCCTTCATCTCTTTGAATGTATTTTCCTGCATTTCTTTGAGTGATTTATTTTCCCCTTTCAAGGCTTCTATCATTTTTATCATCTCAGATTTAAAGTCTCATTCTTGTACTTCATGGGTGTTCATGTCTCCAGGGCTTGCTTTGGTGGTATCATTGGTTTCCAGTGGTGTACCATGGCTCTGAGTTTTGTTGCTAGTCTTCTTGTGCTGTTCGCTAGTCATTTGGTTGTTAGCAGGACTAGAGACTCCTCCAATGTCATTACTGTCTTTGTCCCACATGGGCCAGGCAGGTTGGGGACAAGTAAAGAGAACTCCAAGGCAAAGGTTGTTTGCTAGGTCTCCCCAGAGGCCTCCTCAGGATGTTGTCCAGTGAGTGTTAGAGCTTGCACCCAGCTCAGCTCAGCTGGGTTCCCTGTCTGTATATTAATTGGATCAGGCAAGAGAGGAGTGGGCTGGTAGATTTCCAAGCCGAAAGCTGCTCAGGTGCCCTACAGTCCTTTTTGAGATGGCAGGGCTCTGCCTATCTGCTATGTGTTCCAGGTGGGTTAGGCCAGTAAGCAGATGTGGGGCTGTGAGAGGTTCAAGCTTGAATATGCTCAGGCACCCCACAGACCTTTTTGAGATGGCAGAAAATGTGGGTCTTGATCTGTGCCAGACTCATCTCTGTCTATCTGTTCTGTATCCCAGATGGGCCAGGTTGGTAAGCAGCTGGGGGTGAGGGCTGAGGGGGAACCAGAGCCCAAAGCTTCTGTGGGTGTTCTACAGGCATTCTTGAGATGACAAGGCTCTGCTAATCTGCTGTGCCCCAGTTGGGCTAGGCCAGGAAGCCTCTGCCTGGTGGAGAGAGATTAGAGCCTAAAGCTGCTCAGAGAAAGGCAGCTAATGTGGAGTGTGGCTTGTGCAGGTCTCTGTTTGCCTGTCTGCTCTGTGACCTAAATGTGTCAGGCCAATGAGATACAGATGGGTGGGGTGAGATCAGAGCTAGAAGCTGCTACCAGCATGGCAGCTAATGTAGATTGTGGCCCACACAGGTCTCTGCTCAGCCTGTGTGCTTTGTGTCTTAGCTATGTCAGAGCAGTATGCTTCAAGCAAGTGGGTAGGAACAGATCCAGGCCTGAAGCTGCTCACAGGATGGCAGTTAATGTGGATTGTGGCCCACTCAGCTCAGCTTATCTGCTCTGTGACCTAGCTGTGACAGGTCACAGGTTTCACAGGTTTCAGGCAGGTGGGCTGGTGGAGACAGAACCAGATCTGAAGCTGCTCAGAGGATGGCAGCTAATGTGGATTGTGGAGTGTTGTTGTTTATTTACCAGTCTGGCCTAATAATGTTTGTTATCAGGCCTAAATTACTATTACAGCAGTATTTTCTAACCCACCAGCAATCAATCAAGACACAGACACCTGTTATAGTTTAAAATAGCCTTAGTTAACCTGGGGCAGGGCGGATAGTAATCTTCTAAACTACTTCCCATAGTGGGGCAGGTATGAGATATCTGTCCCAATCCCATGGTGTCTATTTCTAATCATGTCTATCAAGCCATCTCCCTCCCATAATCCAAAATTCTTGCTAATATTCTTCATCTGGGATAAATCTCCATCCATGCTGGCCATGTGCTTCTCTTCCATCTAACCCATGGTGGCCTTCTTTCTTCCTCTCCTCTCCAACAGTCTCCCTTCTTCCCAAGATTCTTTCTGTCTCCCCAAGCTTGGGAACCTTAGCCATGCCTATCCCATTTGCCTTGCCCAAGGTGGTGGCCTTTTATTAATTAGCATCAAAATACATCAGAACAACAGTGGACAGTGCCTGGATTCAGCTCCGCCCTAAGCACTGTGTCATACATACCAGACCCAGCTGGTAAGAAGCCTTGGGGACGGAGAGAAATAGGAACCCAAAGCTGCTCAGATGCTCCACAGGACCTCTTGAGATGGCAGGGCCCTGCCTATCTGCTCTGTGACTCAGCTGAGCTAGGCTGGCAAGCAGTTTGGGGGGCTGAGAGAGATCAGAGCCCAAAGATGCTTGGGTGCTTCTCCCCCGACCCAATTTTTTTTGGAGGCAGCTAATGTGGATTGTGTCTGGTGCCAGGACTCAGCTCTGCCTGTCTGCTCCCGTCCTGGATCCTGCAAGCAGTTGATGGGCGATGAGAGCCCAAAGCTTCATTCATATCCCACAGTCCTTCTCAAAATGGCAGCTAATGTGTACTGTACCCCGCGATTTTTCTGTGAGTTAGTTGGATGGCTGAGACCAGAACCCACCTGTGCTCCACATAATGTGGATCCCTGTCACCTGAGAATCAGCAGCACTGGTGTTTTGTAGATCTCGGTTTGGTCTTTAGGTCACTGTGAAGTCCTGGTTGTCCTCTTAATCAGAAGCAGTGTGGGATTGAACACCATCCTGGATCTCTCCTTCTTATTTTTCTTTTATGTTTGCTGTGCTGAGGTTCAGCGCAGTAATTCTCATTAAGAACATATCTGGTTTTGAACTTTTTTGTTTGTTTGTTTTGTTTTCTGAGACAGGGTTTTTCTGTGTAGCCCTAGCTGTCCTGGAACTCACTTTGTAGATCAAGCTAGCCTTGAACTCAAAGATGTTCTTGTTCCTGCTACCTGAGTACTAGAATTAAAGACCTGTGCCACCACCACCCAGTGAGAACATTTCTATGTGAATGGTGGATTTCAGGAGAGAAAGACATAATTCCTTGACCTTTTGTGTTGTTTGTGGTTTTGTGATGAGACTTGGGCACAAGGACATCTTTAGCTGGCTTTGTATCTGATGTGCACACAGAAGGCTGGGGAGATACTCAGGATGCTTTACGCAGGCCTAACCTGGAGGTCAGGATAGTCTTAGGCAGAGATCATCACTGTGCTCTGGTCCTTACCAGTTTGTTCCAGGACCCTGTATATGGGAACCAGTGTATGGCTAGGGATTGGAGAGCATGCCAGGAGTGGAGGGTAAGGCAGAACCACACACTGGATTTGAGCACTGACAGATGTATAGTCCAGACTAAGTCTGGAGGATAAATATGATATTCAAAAGTATTTCTTAGAGTAAAAAATACATTAACCAAAACTAAATAAGGAGTTTTATTGTATTTACTCAGAAAATCTTTTTTTTCACTCACAGTATCTTTAATAGTTTATTTGTCTATAGAGATTTGGCAGAATGAGCTAATACATCAATGAGGAACTCCAAGGAAGCTCATAATGTTATCTCCTACAGAAACCTTCCTTGGACAGCAAGTTCCAAGCAAACTGTGACATGTAGGAAATTTCTCTTTACACAACATTTTTCATCCTTCTTTATTTTCCTCTGAGATCTTAGATCATAGGTAGGAGATTCAAGTTGTTTTTTTTTTTAATTCACAACCAAGTACTTTTGATTACTAATGTACCCTAATGTTTCATAATGTGTTCTAGTAATTTGGAGACAGGCTCTCATACATCCTGACTTGAACTTACTATTCAGCTAAATATAAACTCTTGATTTTCCTGCCTGTACCTTCTAAGTGCTCAGGAAATAGGTTAGGCCTGTACCATCAGTATCAGCTTTTTGGGGATTTTTAGGTCAGAAAAATGTTTTCTATACCTTAATGTCTTTGGTTACAATGCTGCTATAGCTAGCGCTAACTAAAAATGTAGTTAATGAATGCATAATTAAAAAAAATATACAGGGTTAGGAATGTACCTCAAGAGTTGAGCTCTTGTCTAGTCTTTCCAAGAATCTGGTTTCTGGGAAAACACTATGTTCCTATAGTTTGCAGGTAAGTGGAATAACAGAAAACCTAACATATATCTTAAGATTGTTGCTAATCAATTGTGGGACAAAAATTCATACCCAACTTCTGTGGGTTACTTTATAGTTTAAAGGTATAGTTATGAATTTTTATTTGTTCTTTCTACAGAAGTTGTACGATAATTTCCATTTAAAAATAACAAATGAGAAAATTGGTATGCAGAGATATTAACAGGGTAGGCACTCATAAGTGTAGCAACCATAGTTTAGAGCAACCTCAAATCCCTCACTTCATGTAGGTTGGTATACAGTACTCCAAATAATGCAGCAAGCTGCTCTTCCCTAGCAACCTCTTAGTGACAACCCATTGGTAACCATATGCTGACCCATATCCTGAAACTAAGAGAAATGGGTTGACTAAGCCTGAACTGGTTTTGAGTATGTATGCAATAAGGCAGACATGTCAATCAAAACAGGAAACCACCTGTGATTTGCTCCTTAGGAACCAACTTTCCTTCCTCTCAGGCCCATAAAACAGAGCCCTAAACAGTAATCCAGTGCTCATGAGTAAATCTCATCACAAGCTTGCTGCTCTCTTACAAGTACATACACATGTCCTGTGTCTTTGAGTCTGAATAATGTTCATTAATGCTATGTAATTTGTGAGTATTTCTTTAACTCTTTAAACAAGATGCCATGAACCTAAAGGACACCCAGTTCAAAGAGACCCATGGCAACACTAGAAATTTTAAAGCTGACAATTTTCTGAGAAAAAAATTTTATATTTTTTAAAAAAGATAACTTAGTGCTTTTGCATTATAGTACATAGCCTCCCAAGCTTTGTCACCTCTGCAACTATTGAGGACACTGCCAGTTTTAGATGAAAGCTTAGTGGAAGCATTTTAGACTATGAAACTCATATTAGCATTTGCCATTGTTAAAAGGATTATTCAGGAAATCAATGAAAAGATATGCTTACATTTCAGAGATTACGTTAATAGCAAGCATATTACAAAATAGACCACTAAAATGCTGTAAGTGTTCTGCTGATACAGCGTGTAAAATATGCTATGTAGTCTAATCTTTTCATTTAAATATAACATCCATAGAAGCAGTGGAAAAATCTAGTAGGGGTAGTTTTTGGCAGCCTATTCAATTTCATATAAATAGTAGATCAACATGCAACTTTGTCATATTCATGTAGTATTTACCAAGAATGCTTTGGAAAATACCATTCCAAGTTCATATTAGTTCATAAATTTATAATTTAACTTTCAATAATTTTTGGCATTGGTGATGGCTCAGCAACTAAAAGCACGTACTACTCTTGTGGAAGAGCTGGGTTTAGTTCCTAGTACCTATACCAGGTAGCTTAGCACCAATCTAGCTCCTGGGGATCTGATAACTTTGAGGTACCTTCATGCCCATGCACATACCTACTTAGAGACATATACACATACACTTTCACATGATTAAAATAAAAATTCTGGCATTAAATACAATGAACATTTTAAAAACTGAAGTTGAGAAGCAGGTAGCTTTTAAGGTCTTTTTAATTGTTTAGTGAGATCAAGGTAATGTTTAGGGGCCTTTTCAATTGTCAACATTAAAGTCAGGAAAGAAAGAAAAGGAAGGGAAAGAGGAAGAGGAAGCAGCATTTTTATCTTCTTTTCATCCCTAGTAGCTTGCTAGCAGACATCTGACTTATTGTATTGTTGGTCAGAGAAATGTGCTTGGACGCTCCCAAGTGTGACAGCCTGTAAATTAAGGATTTAACTCTTGGAGCTTTCATAGAGGAAGGTGTCAAATTAGAAGTGGATATTTTTAGTACAGTTATCCAGCTGTGGAGACTTTCCCCACACATCTCAATCTCCTGCTGCCCTAACACTGCCTTACTAAACTATTATTCCAAACAGATTAAATCCCTTCAGCATAATCCAATTTAGAAAATTTTACATTGGCCCAGTTGATGTTAAGTCTGGCTACCCCTTCATTTAGCTACATCTGGTGTGGGAAAATGTGAAGAAAGGCAAAGCATAGTATTATATCAAAGGGTGTTCTTTGCAGAAGAGTTAATCAGGCCAATGAGGAGCTGGAATGAAGATTTGTTATGCTGAATCTACTTGTAGATACTTGAGAGCTGGCTGCAATTGAACTTTTACTGTTTTGTAGAAATGCAATACACTCCCTAGCCTTAATTTTTTTTTTTTTTTTAGCAGAAAGAGCATGTTTAAAGTTGAAATTACCAGATCTATTTTGCTTTGATTGGCCACTATATAAAGCTAGACAGAGTCCATCTATAGTAGTACCTAAGAGTTCTGCACCATCAATCAAAGTATGTTTCTCCATTTTGTTTCCTGCCTCTACTATTAAATTGTCACTAGGCCCCTGCTTTTATTCTTTCTCATGGTGTGTGATGAATTAAACTAGTTAGCTGGCCAGATAGATTATATGGGACACATTAACACTTAGTGCTTTTGATGGAGTACTAAGTAAAACAAAAGCCATTTCTTACAGGAGACAATTAGGCCTGCAGATTGCTGCATTTCAGACTTTATGGTTCTCAGTTTGTCTGTGTGGGCAGATAATAGCCATGCAATCATTTTACTGCAGGTGCATTTAATTAGTTCCTTTCTTAAGACACTTCTATTAAATAATAATGATCAGTTCTCTTATGTACAAGGATCCCTACACCAGGTTTTCCTCTTACCTTGTGATTCTACTTTTGGTTGAATGTTGACAAAGTCTACATGCAAACTTTCTCCTCAAGGATTAATTTCTAAGACCTGAAACTCTGGATTGACAGGCTAAGATGTTTTTCTGATTTTCAGTGTTTAGTTGACCCAAGTTCATGATGTCTTGTTTTCTATTCATTTGAGCTCTAGTTATCCCTACTTTGTTCAAAGGCATCCCTGAGTGTCTTAGTTATTTTTTTTATTTTGTTTTTTGTTTTTTGAATTCATTTTTATTGCTGCAAAGATACACTATGGCCATGAAAAATCTTAAAATGAAATTATTTAACTGAGGTTTGGCATAAAGTTCATTTCACAGGTTTGGTCCATTATTATCATGGTTGGAAGCATGGCAATGTTCAGGCAGACATAGTGTTGGAAATGGGCTAAGAGTTCTACACCTGGATCCGCAGGCAGCAGGAAGAGACAATGAGCCACTTGGCCTGGATTGACTTCTGAAACTTGAAAAGCCCAGCCTCCAATGACACACTTCCTCCTACAAGGCCACACCTACTCCAACAAGGCTACACTGCAGAAGGAATCTCTTGTGTCTGTATGGGTCACCTGTTAGTAAAAAACTTATGGCCTATTAGCTGAGGCAGGAAATAAGGAGGTACATGTGTACATGTTCTGGGTGGGAGAGAGAGAGAGAGAGAGAGAGAGAGAGAGAGAGAGAGAGAGAGAGAGAGAGAGAGAGAGAGAGAGAGAGAGAGAGAGAGAGAGAGAGAAACTCTGGCAGACACTCAGAGGTGGGGATTCACCAAGGAATTCTGAAGAAGATGGACTGAGCAGAGGTAGCCAGCCATGTGGCAGAGCTAAGAATAGAATAAATGGGTATTAGTTAGGAACAAGTTAGGGAACCTGCCTTGCTGTATTAACCTAGGCTTTTGTAAATATATTTTGAATCTCAGTGTCATTTTTCCAGAAGCTTAGAGCCAGGGAAAAAAAACCACATTTTTACACCACACTTCTCAATTGTGCCACTCCCTGATGGCCAAGCATTCAAACACATGAGTCTGTGGGAGCCATTTCCATTGTAAAAAACATACCCTTCTGTCAATATCACTACCCTTCTGTGGATTGTACCAGCCAGGTCCTTACACAAACCATGAAACCAGGGCCTAGCTTTCTTCTTCACCAATTGGAAGACATAACCTGTTGATGATACATAGTTACTTTCTCTTTCTGTTTTGTTTGTATTCATGTGCTTCAAATTATGTTCTACCTTGATCTTAGTACTTATGAATTATCCAAGAGAATGCTATCAACATTGTCTGTTACTTCCCCATGAAGAATAGAGAGTTCATTTTTCTAAAGCTAGTTCTCTGCTGTCCTGTAAGTCTTCCAAGGACCTTTTATAATGCCTGGTATCTAAGTTTCATCCTCATATGTGGTCACTTTGCATTCCTGGGGAAGCTTCTATGGCTCACTGTTTCACTAGGATCTAGGAGTAACTACAGAAGGAGCAGAGGAAAGGCTGTCTCTGTTTCTGTGTTGCTTCTGGAGCATGGGTACAACTTTCTGTTCAGTGTCAGTGGGCTTTGAGATGATCTTGTAAGCTTGCTGATTCTCACTGTAGCAGAAAATAGTTGCCTGAATGAGACACACATCCCAGAGGCTAGCTCATGTTTAGCAAGGATAAGATAGGGACTAGGAATGCACTGTGAGAGAACTCTTCTTTCTTCTTGCTTTGTATATTGAAAACAACATATTTATTATATGCGTGTAGTTTCCCACAGACTACAAATATGGTACCTGGCAGAGGCAATTCTGAAACCATCACCTGACACTGCTGCTACTTCCCCAACAGTGTCAAAGTGGGTGACAACAGTTACAGTGTCCTCCATGGGAATCAAAACAAGTCTCTTGCTAGGATTTAAAAAATACCAGTTGCCTTAGTTTTGCCTCAGTCTTCAAAAATATTCACATCCCAAGAAATAAAATGATAGAGCCTCACATTATTGATCAATTATTATTCATTAGTGTTTATAATACACTCTTTCCAATCTCTTCAGTGTTGAGATACTGTGTGTGAGCATGTCACTACATACAAGAGGCTATCTGAGGTCATACACATCATTCAGTCCTCACAGTGTTTATCTATCCGAACTCTTATCTCCCTATGATAGCAGGTCAAACCAACCTTTTTAGATCAAAGATACCTGGTGAAAGAATAGCAATAACAGCACCTAGTGCCAACTAAGCACTTACTATGTATCTAATACTATTCATGGAGAAGTAGAGTTTAACTGTATTTTCAAGCACATCCATAAAACATTCTAGCAATTCTATAAAATATCATTAGTTTTATTTTGAGTGTTCATAGTAGAGAGAATCAGTCATATTTTAAGAGATAACTGATTCAAACTGATTGATCTGAGGGAAACACAGTGTTCATTTTTCAGAGACAGAATTATTCTTTGGCTTAAGTAAATGTCTTAACAAGCCTTTTTAGTGTTGAAAGAAAGGAATACGGTCATTGATGGAATAGAAGTTTAAGTAAAGATAGATTAACTACTCTGGATTGTAAAATAACAGGAGTTTTGAATCATCTAAAACATTGAGATGGTAGGGTGACCTACAAGAGAAGGTAGGATGGGTTAGGAGTTCAGTGTCATGGTGGGAGGTTAGGATCCTTAAGGCATTGAAGATTGACAACTTTCCTGTGGATAACATAATGAATGAATCCCTTCTCACCCTAATGCCAAGTAAAGGTAAAATGTAAATTGTAAAACCTCTAATCCTGTCTGCTACGTTTAGGATTGGGATAATCCCCAGTGGAAAAGCAGGATGATCACAAAATCATCCAAGGATATGAGGAAATATTTTCTCTACTAGTGGATGTCCTAAAAGTGAGGCAACTTTATGGAGAATATCTCAGTAGACTTTTTAAAAACAACTGAGTCTCATTGACCAAGACATGGACATTTGTAAACAAAGGAAAAGTTGAGGACATGTTCAGATCTAGGGTTGGGTCACCTCCTCTGAGTCATATGACTGTGAATTGTTCAAGAAAACATCTTTTTAAAAATTTATTTATTTTTAATTTATTCATTTTACATTGTGATTGTAGCCCCCCATCTTCTCTTCCTACTCTCATTCTGCCCTAGCCCTCAGAAAAGGGAAGCCCCCTCCCCTATCATTTGACCCCAGGCTATTAAGTCTCATCTGGACTACCTGCATTCCTCTCTTTTTGTGGCCTGGCAAGACTGCCAAGCCAGGGGGAAGTACTGAGTGGTCAACAGAGTCCATGTCAGAGCTATCCCCTACTCTCCATATTATGGGACCCACACGGAGACTGTGCTGTCTATTGACTACATCTGAGCATGGGGTCTAGATCCTCTTCATTCATGATCTTTGTTTGGTGCATCAGTCTCTGCAGGTCTCTGTGGGCCCAGATTTGTTGGTTCTGTTGTTTTTCTTGTGGAGCTGCTGTCCTCTTCAGGTATATCTATTCCCCCAACTCTTCCATAAGACTTTCTGCACTCCATTCCAAAGTTTGGCTGTGAGTATCAGCAGCTTCAGTTCCCTTCTGGGTGGAGTTTTCAGAGGACCTCTATGGTAGGCTCCTATCCTGTTCCCTTTCTTCAAGCAGTTCCAGTGTCTGTTCTATTTGCCATTCTAAATGAGAATTAAACATGTTCCCTAGGGACCTCCTAGTTATTTAGCTTCTTTAAGTCTGTGGATTGTAGTATGGTTATACTATATTATATGGGTATTATCTGCTGATAAGTGAGTATATAGCATGTGTGTCTTTCTGGATCTGGGTTACCTCACTCAGCATGGTCTTTTCTTTCTTTCATTCATTCATTCTTTCTTTTTTTCTTTTTTCCTTAAGATTTATTTATTATTTATACAGTATTCTGTCTGCATGTGCACCTGCCCACCACAAGAGGACACCAGATCTCACTACAGATGGTCATGATCCACCATGTGGTTACTGGGAATTGAACCTTTGGAAGAGCAGACAGTGCTCTTAACCTCTGAGTCATCTCTCCAGCCCCAGGCTTATCTTTTCTAGTTCCATCAATTTGCCTGCAAATTTCAAGAGTTCTTTGTTTTTAATAGCTTAGTAATATTCCATTGTATAAATATACCACAATTTCTTTATCCATTCTTGGGTTGAGAGACATCTAAGTTGTTTCCCATTTCTGGCTATTGTGAATAAAGCTACTATGAACATAGTTGAACAAATTTACTTGTTCTATGCTGGGGCATATTTTGGGTATATGCCCAGGAGTGGTATAGCTACGTCTTGAGGTATTACTAATCCCAATTTTCTGAGACAGAGCCAATTGATTTCCAAAGTGGTTGTACAAGTTTGCAGTATCCCCAACATGTGCTGTCACTTGAACTTTTGATGTTAGACATTCTGATAGATTTAAGATGGAATCCCAGATTCATTCTGATTTGCATATCACTGATAACTAAGGGCATTGGACATTTCTTTAAGTGTTTCTCAAGCATTTCATGTTTCTCTGTTGAGAATACTCTCTTTAGCTCTGTACCACATTTTTAATTTCATTATTTGGTTTGTTGATGTTTAATTTCTTGAGTTCTTTATATATTTTGGATATTAGCCCTCTGTCAGATGTAGAGTTGGTGAAGATCTTTCCCCAGTCTATAGGCTGTCATTTTGTTCTGGTCATAGTATCCTTTGCCTTACAGAAGCTTTTCAGTTTCATGAGGTCTGGGCTTTTGGTGTTCTGTTCAGGAAGTTGTCTCCTATGCCAATGAGTTCAATCTGAGAAGATTACCTACAGAAACATCTATCTTACTGCCCAGGACTCTTCCCACAACCCCTACCCTGAAATCATAAAAAGGATGGGATTTGGGCTTTACCTGGCATTGGTATAGACTAGCAGTACAAAGAAAAAGAAGTTTTGACAAAAGGTTACTGTTATATATCTAACCCTACAAAGAAAGCGGTAGCACTCTTCTCTCTCTGTCTCTCTACCTCTGTCCCTGTCTTTGTCTCTGTCTCTCTCTCTCTCCCTCTCATCTATATGCCTATCTATCTATCATCTATAATTTATAGTCTTATGCAAATAAAATAATAAAGTAATATTTGGTTGTCCTACACAATGGAGTACTATGCAACTAGTAAATGAATGAGAATTTGTCCTACATATGGGTCAAATATAAGTTTCAGAAAAATATCATTAACTACAAAAAACAAGATATAAAGTAGTGCATATATGAAAGGAGGAAGTACATTTGTAGATATAAGCCACAGACAAATGAAGTATCCTTATTATGTGTTGTTACATAGACCTGAATTTTGAATTATGTAAATCAAAACAAGGTATTAATTTTATAAATTAAAATAAAGAAGCAACAAATTAATTTATGTATCATAAAGATGGTTTACTGCATCAAAAAAATCAGCCTAAAATTATTTTAATGGCATTTAAAACTAAGTAACCTGCACACATATTGTAGGACATGTGTATCTTTTTGCTGAACAAAATCAAGAAAGATATTATAAATTGTTAATGTTAAGATAAAGGAGAATTTTTGTCTTTCAAGTCCTTTACTTAAGGCCCATGAGACATTGTGGAAAAAGGGGCTAAAAGACTGTAAGAGCAAGAGGATCAGACAGTTCACTGTAAGATTGTATCTCTTAGCCATATGCAAAGCTACACCATTAGAGTCTCATCCACATGACTCCTTAACATGCCAAAGTGGATAGAGGAAAGACCCTGAGGTATCAACCTTAGAAAAAAACTGTGGGCAACTAGGAATGCTCAGAGTGGGGGAACATAGTATTCCCCAGGGAAGAACACACCGATTGACTATCCAGTAGCAATTGGTCAATCCTGAGAACATATATACAAAAGCATTATACAAACTGACATGTAATATTTTTTGAGAATTAATTAATAAAAAGAGAGGTCATTAATTTGAAATAGAGCAATAAATAGTATATAGGAGGGTTTGGAGGGAAGAAAGGGAAGGGAAAAGTTGTATAATTCTATTATAATATAAAGACGGAAAGTTTCATTTAAAACATTTATTCAAAAAGTATTTCATGAAAGATATTTTGGTCATATTTTTAGCACCCCAAGAACTCTTTCCAGATATTTCCCAGCTGTTCTCTACCACAAAAATTCATGCTCTTTCAGTAAAAAACCAACCAACCAACCAACCAACCAAACAAACAAACACCCAAAGAGCAAGAAAACCAATCAGACAAAACTTCCAAACCAAATATTTCATAAAAACTAAACCAAAGATAGAATCTTCTTTCTGTAGGCCAACTATTGGTCATTGGGCCTGCTCTGGAGTCTGGTGGATATAGCAAGTGATGCTCCATCAAAGAATATTGTTTTCTCAACAGTTATCAGTTAGCAATAGCTTCTTGGGTAGGAGTGAGATTTTTGTGTCTACTTCCCATTCTCAGAGTTGATATTTTGTCTGGTTTGAACCTGTATAGTCTCTGTGAGTTCATTCCTGTGTCAATCCTATTGGGTCTAGAAGACATTGTTTCTTTGGAGGCATCTGTCACCTCTGTCTTTTATAGCATTTCTGTCTCCTCTTCCACATAGATCCCTGAGCCTCAAGGCAAAAGATCTGTTAAAAGTGTCTCATTCTGGGATGAGTCAATCACTCTCGGCCCCTTATCTTTTTCTTGTGAAGCTTTTTCTTAATTACCATCTCCTGCAAGTAGATGCTTTTCTGATGACAGATGAGCAATGCTCTGACCTATGGACATAGCACTCTGTCACTAGGGGTTTTTGCTATATTCTTTTAGCTTTGTTGGAGGAAGTACACCACAGGGAGTGGACTTTGGTTTTTTGTTTGTTTGTATGTTTTGTGAAATTAATTTTTTAAATTATTTAAGTAATTTACTCAGATTACACTTCATTTGTTACCTCCTTAATTGTATCTTCCCATTCCTTCTCCCTCCTTCTTTCAATCTGTGACAGAAGGTGACCTTGTCCCCCACTATAAGAGTAGGCTTTGTAAGTTTATATGCTCACCTACATCCAGTTCTCAGTTTTCTGTGTGTGGATAGAGCTGCGACCTCTTTGTTTTCTTCTCCTGTTATGTCTCCCTTACCACACTGACTCTTCCTCTAGAACCAGAAGACAGAATAAGCTATTACTTCTGTAACTTGCTTGGTCATGTTGATTTGTCACAGCAGTGGCAATGTAACTAACATAGCAAGAATGGCTTGTAATTGCAGAAAGCAAGTCAGTCATCAAGACAATGGAATACACACCAAATATTTTATTGAAATAAAACATAAAAATGGAAATGGTTAATGAAAAAGAAAAAGAATCAGAAGTCACCTTGAAAATTCTCACTGACCAAAGATGGGACAATTAAAAATCCATAATAAATGAACTGAAATGTATATGATATATTAATAATCCTGAATTTATGGTAATAAATTCTATGGCATATTATAAAACTAGTCAGTTATTCTAAAGATGGATAAACAACAGCAGAAATACAGTCTTTCCTTTTTCTAAGGTACAATTCACACAGGAAAGACAACTAAAAATTTGACCAAAATTTTTTATAGGAAAATTCCAGCTGATAAATGAAAAGAAAATAATAGATTTAGAAAGTCAATGTCTCAACACTTAATGAGATAATTGATCAAGGCAATTAACTTAAATGCCTGCTAAGACAGTTAGTTGAAAAGCTTATAGGGAACTTCATAATGGATGCTCAGAAAGGCAACACCTGAACTCCTTGATCAATATTAACAGCAGGCAGTACATATCTCCTCCACACTATAATAGAAAGGATATGATGCCATTTTATGAAGTCTTCTAGTCACAAAACTGAACTTCAATATAATCCAATATTCTAGTTCATAGTAATTAAGATACATAGAAACCAAACATATTTGGAGAGAATTCTAATTATTCTTGAAAAAATTATGAAACAACAGGAGAAATTTTAACAACGAAATTTGATGATTGAGGAATTATTGTTAACTTTTCAGACATAGTAATATCATGATGACTCAAAAACCTTCAGTGTTTTGAGGCTATATAATGATATATTTAAATTACAAGTAACATAGAGCCTGGGATTTGTTTTAACATATTACAGTACATATGTGGGAGTAGAGAGAAAGAGTACAGATTGAAAAGCCTAACCATGAACTGGTGATTAGTGAAATTAAGTGATGTATAATAAACACTCACTTTCAAATTCTCTTTGTTGTATTTGATACTGTTTATAATAAAATATTTGTAAAAAAAATTAACCATCCTCAGGCTGATGATAAAGGCATCAAAGGCAAAAGGCATCCATTTCCTCCTACCCCACAGTGTGGAGGGTTTGGAGAAACATTCCCCTTGTGCAATTGCATCATAGAGATACCCAACTAATATACCCTGTTTCCCGGGCTGAAGTAACTTTCTTTTCTTGTGGGGAGAGACACATATGAGAGGTTGGTCACCCAATGTCTTTAGCACTCTCATGTTTGTGTAAGTGTTCAGAATAACCCAGAAACACACTAGGAGGAGATGGTGTCAGGGTCAAAGCTGAGAACATAGATTGTAAAAGCAGTACTTAAAACTGACAAAATACACAATCCTTAGCCAACATAGACAGTACAGTACAAAGGAACAAAAATTTGGAACAAGTTTCCCAAAAGGAAGACATGTTTTGAGACACACTGCCATCTGTTATTCTTAGCAGCTTTATGTGTGACATTAGTAACTTTTAAGTATTTGAAAAATGGGGAGAAATGTTGGCAGTCTCCAAACTGTTTTTTTTTTTTTTACATATTTAACAAAGTCTTTGGTCATGGTGTCTCTTCATAGCAAAAGAAATATGACTAAGTCTATATGCCTGTTTTTGGGAACAGTACTGTGGTAGTCTGGGTTTGGCCCCTATAGACTCATGTGTTTGAATGCTTGACCCACAGGGAATGGCATTATGAGGAGGTATGGCCTTGTTGGCGAAGGTTTGGCTTTGTTGGAGGAAGTGTGTCACTGTGGGATGGGCTTCGAGGTTTCCTATGTTTAAGCTCTGCCCAATGTGGAGTTCAAGTCTTCTCTAGTGTGCTCCTCCTGGACTATATCTGCCTGCATGCTGCCATGCTTTGCACTGTCATGATAATGGACTTCATGGTGTCTCTTCACAGCAATAAAACCCAAACTAAGACAAGTATCATATTGTTATTACCATAGATCTATAATATATTTTAGAGTCTGAAATATTAATCACTCCATATTCTTCCTTTTTTTTTTTTTTTTTTTTTTTTTTTTTGCTCAGTATTGATTTGTCTATCTGGTATCTTTTCTGGCTTCATATGAATTATAGAACTTTTCAAATTTCTATGAATAATATTGTGGATATTTTGATTGATTATGTAGAATGTGTAAATTGCTTTTGGTAATATGAATATAAAAGTACTGATTTTAGTGATCCATGACCTAGGGTGTCTGTTCATTTTTAGAGCCTTTCCTCAATCTCTTTCTTTGACTTGAAGTTTTCACTGTAGAGCTTTTGTGCCTCCTTTGTAGGATTATTCTAGTAGTTTTTTTGTTGTCTTTGATGATATTATGATTGCCCCAGAATTTGGTGCATATATATTTAATACTGTGCTGTTTTCCTGATTAAATAATGCCTTAAATAGGAAAAGGTACCTTTTTTATTTCTTCATGTTAGTTAGTTAGAATGGCTAAACTGGCTTAATTCTTGATTTTACTTGCTTTGCATACTTTCCCCCTCTACTTTTACTTCAAGGTTGTGCCTATCTTTCAAAATAAAATACGTTTCTCGTAGAAAATAGCTAGATTTTATTTCCAAGTCCACTCACCTCATCTGTGTCTTTTAATTGGAGAGTTGAGGCCATTAATATTTCAATATTATTCAAGAGTATGAGGATTGTAGTAATTTTGATGCCTGTTGATAACTTTTGCCTTTAGTTGTGTTTTATTTTTTATTAAATTATAGCATCATTTTCTTTCTAGAATTTCCTGGTTGTGCATATTTTTTCCTTAGTTTAAGGTATGGCTTTCGGTTTTCTATTTAGAGGGTTTTTTTTGTTTTGTTTTTGTTGTTAAATATTTTTTAAAGCCTGTTTGGATATGGAAACTTTTCTTCTGCTTCAACTTTGGCAGACTGCTTTGCTCAGTATAGGTTGACAATGGTGGGCTCATAGAAGTTGGAAAATTTCAAGATTTTTTCAGTTTCAGTTTTAAGGTTGCTGAAATTTTTTTTAAAGATATGAGTTGTGAGTTGTAGTTTTTTCCCTTAATTGAATAAAGAGAGTGATGAGCTCAGGAGAAGACCCTACCCAGGAAACTTGCAACTTTCCTGGAATTAAGGAAAGGAATTAAAGACAATCTTAGACAGTGAAAGAAACCATTGAAGGGCTGGAGAGATGGCTCAGTGGTTAAGAGCACTGCCTGCTCTTCCAAAGGACCCGGGTTCAATTCCCAGCACCCACATGGCAGCTCACAACTGTCTGTAACTCCAAGGTCTGACACCCTCACACCAACACAGATAAATTAAAATTAAATAAAATATTTAAAAAAAAAAAAAAAAAGAAAGAAACCATTGAAAACAAAAAGATGGCTGAGACAGACTGGAAGCTCATGACAGGGTAGGCTCCTTGGAAGATATGGAGGTGACTCTAACTGAGACCCCTACTAACAATGAACATGTAGATTGAATAGGCTACCCTCTAACCGGAGAAGATTCCGAATAGAGGGAGGGAAATATCAACCCAGCCACAAAAATTTCTACCCAAAACTTACCCTGCCTACAAAATCTGCAGGGATAAAGAAAGTGCAGAAGTTGAGGGAATATACAACTAATGCCTGGCCACACCATGCAAGAGATCCAACCCCTGACACTACTGACACTCTGCTATACTTTCAAATGGAGTCTAACATAGCTGTCCTCTGAGAGGCTCCACCTAGCAGCGGATGGAAACAGATGGTAACACTCACAGCCTAACTTTGGGCAGAGCGTAGAGAACCGTGTTGAAGAATGAGAGGGAGGATAGAAAGATCTGGAGGGAACAGTAGCTCTACAAGAAGACCAACAGAGCCAAGTAACCTGGCATTGAGGTTGTGGTGGTGCAGCTTGCAGAGACTGTAACACCAACCAAAGACCATATATGGACTGAACCTAAGCCCCTTACACATATGTACCAGATGGACAGCTTGGTCTTTATGTGAGTTCCCTAGTAAGGAGAACAGAGGCTGTCTCTGACAAAGACTTTCGTACATGCTTTTCAAGTACTTCCTTCTTGTGGGGCTCCTTTGCCAAGCCACAATGGTAGAGGATGCACTCAGTCCTGATATGACTTGACTGGCTGGCATGGGTAAACAGAGCGTGGTGGTAGCGTGTGAGGCTCCCCTTTTCTAAGGGGTAGAGAATGAGGACACAGGGAAGAGGGAGGGAAGGTGAGACCCGGACGACAGAGGGAGGGGGACATAATTGGGAAGTAAATTAATTAATTAAAAAAAGAAAACAAAAAGTGGTAAAGATGCATTTGAGCAAAGGGGCCATGTTCCAGCCCCAGCAAACAGAAGAACTTGGCAGCTTCAGCCACGTGGTTGTGGTTTTAGAGTCAAGGATATAAGGAAGAGTTTGTGGAACCTCCCGTCTCTACTAATGAAAGCTGCTGCAGCTAGGTGTATTTCAGGTGTGTCACTGCATAGAGAGCCAGAGAGAACATTGCATGGAAATGTGAAGAAGTGTGGACTGTGTGGGAGACCCCAAGATGTTGGAGATGCCAGAGTGGTGAGATATCTGCCAAACAGAGATGCAAACAGGGTGTGGAACAATCCAAAGAGAGAGAGAAGAACTCAAAGAAGCTGGAGACCCAAAGAGGTCTTTGACATCAGAGATGCCATTGGAGATGTAGAGTCTGGAGTTTGCCCTGCTGATTTTCATTCTGTTTGGTTCAGTAATTCTTCACTTCGCTCCATTTCCTTTCCTTTGTAATGCTCATTCATATTCTGTGCTATTGTATGTTGGAAGTATGTGATCTGCTTTGTTCCATTTGTTTGCTTTGCTTTGTTTTATTTTACAAGAGGTACAATTAAGAGATTACCTTGAGTCTCAGAAAAGATTTGAACTTTGGCCTTTTAGGAGATATGGCCTTGTTGAGAAAGTATGTCACTGGGGTTTCAGAAGCCCATGACAAGCTCAGAGTCTCTCTGTTCCTGATGATGCCTGAGGATCTGGGTGTAGAACTCTCACCTACAATATCTGCCTATGTGCCATGCTTCTTGCCATGAGGATAATTGTCTAAACCCCTGAAAGTGTAACTAAGCCGTAACTAAATGATTCATTTTCATAAGAGTTACTGTAGTCGTGGTATCTCTTTACAGCAACAGAACACTGGCTAAGACAATGCCTTTCTTTGTTCTGAAGTCATGTTTTCTTTTCTTTTTTCTTTTTCTATTATTTGTAAAATATGATTAAAAAGAATCTTGGCATTGATCCAGGATTCATATCCAGGGAAGAGATATGATTGGATAGCCCAGTAAACATAATCTTTGATTAGTATAAACAATTAAAAGGGGCCAGTGCCGAATTCATACATTTTCTTTTACAATGCTGGGAGAAACTTATCAGATCCCGTAAGAATTGTTCTTTTGGCTATCCTCAAAGCTGAAAGGAATTAGTCACTCTGGATTTCAAGCCTACGTAGGCAAAGAAAACTACAAATTGAACAAAATAAAAAAACAGGCCCTGAGAATTTTTTAATGTATTCTTTAGGGAATAAAACAATTACCACCCCCAAGGTTTCTGTCTGGAATACTATCTCAGAGAGATTAAATAAAATCTGAATTAGTATTGTGTCAGACTATGATACCTTCCTGATCTAGCTATCATAATAGAGAATATTGCTCCTGTAGTATCAATCATGGTCCCTCTGTGCAGATGTTAGGTTACCCAGCAGAGAAATGATCCTAATGCCAGCTCATCCTCTCTATAGAGCATTCTTAAGAAGAAAGGTATAGATTAGCTCAAAATATTAGTTAAAAGATTTACTTATATATGGTGTCTACAAGATTGGATCTATTTTTTGATTGTGAATTTAATAAAAATACTTCAACACTCTTGGAAAAATACAGAAACATAATTTTGTATAGATTTCAGAAGCTACCCTTCATGAACAAACAGGTGAACAGAAGGTCAAGTGCTTCTGCCAACTTTCATAGGCAAATTTATAAAACATGTAATAGTTTATTCAACCACTTCAGGGCATGGTCTTGCTTCAAATCCTTTTCTGGAGCTGAGTTTTTGCTTAAAGCCTGATTCAGACTGAACTATTCTGTTATTGCTTTCCTCTTCTGGTTGAAGAAAAAGACTTATTTCCTGTTCAAATAAACAGTGCTCTTATGAAAATGAAACCAATAACACTTTAATGCCCTCAGGAAGTTTCCTGGTTTCCGTCATATCAACTTCAAACTCCTTTGTCAAGCTTTCAGTTTTCCCAAGTAGTGCCAAACAAACACGCTTTTTCTAGGAGTGAATTCTGTGCCCTTATTCCTTTTGTTCATCACATATAAAATTGCTTCCCCACTCTTCAGGTTCTGGCTGACATTTAAAGCTCCATTTATGTTCTAGTTCCTTTATAAAGACTCCATTGTTTCTCTCAGTTATTTTAGGACCATTTGATCAGTGTCCACATAACATAGACACCTCCTGGCTTTGTTCACTGTCACTTAAGGTGTTAGGTGTCATTTCTAAGCTTGCTGCCAACTATCATCTAACAGAACACCTGGCTGTTCTTTTCCCATGGTGATTCTGAGCCTTTTCCTACAATGGAGATGTTTCTAACAATTATAACTACCTCAGATGGAGTGAGGATCCTGGTCTCTGGGAGCTGCTATTATGGAAAAGCTGACAACTAAAGGCCATTTTGAAAGACCTTCCATAGCACATAGATCTTGGTAAATATTTCATACATATTTGATGGATGAATGAATTAGAGTATCAGAAAAGAGATCAAAGTATTCAATTGGCATCTTATAAAATTCTTAATACTGAGATTTGATTATATAATTATAATATTCTTGTTAAAAAGGCCCTTGCTTCATATTCACATGAATATGTGTGAGATATCTGTGAGGTGGAAGAGGGTGGGAATGAATGGTAGAGGGTGGGTGAGATAAAAGTGGTCAGTAGGCATACACACATGTACAAAATTATCTAAGAATAAATTTAAATAATTAAATATTTGTGAAATTAAAGGAAGTCTTTTCTCATGGAAAAACTTCACATTTGTTACCTTATTTGAATTTAGCAAACTGTGAGGGATGTGGACCTTCCCAATTATTCTTAGGAAAATAATGGAAACAGGACAAATATTTAGAAGACACATTAGGAATGGGATCCAAACCAACCAGAGCAAATTAGTCTCATGCTCCAGCCTCTGGCCATTTTTGTTGGAAAACTTGGAAGAGAGGAATGGGGAAGTAAATAGTAGATTAGAAAATGGTTGAACGTTTCCAGTGTGGCTCCAATTCCTGCTTATGCTTAGCTCTGCTGAACTGTCTATTCAGTGAGGAAACTATACAAATGCTACTGGATCCACTCCTCAACAACATGTTAGAGTTGAAATCTGGGTGGACATTTTAGTAGAGTGACAACTGCCCCTTTATTGTCCTAAAAAGTGGAAACAATTCAAATTATGGGCTTTGTAGATATAAAGATGCAACTTATTTTCTGCTTTGAAAATGATACCTTATGGTCTGCAGAGATGTATCAAAGGTTAAGAGCACTGACTGCTCATCCAGAGGTCCTGAGTTCAATTCTCAACCACCACATGATGGCTTACAGCTATCTATGTTGTGATCTGATGCCATTTCTTGGCCTGCTGGTGTACATGAAGGCAGAGAACTGTATATGTAATAATAAATAAATAAATCTTTTTAAAAAAGAAAGTGATACCTTAATGGAGTTACATAACCATATTGCTATCAGATATCAAAAAATGCCATTTAGGGGTAGAATATACAACAAGGCCCAGTAAGCATAGTAACATTTTTTCTAATACTGTCTTGTAAACTATTATGGTATACTATCAGTCTGATGGTGGAGTTATTAGGCACATTATATACAAAAATTTTGCTAAACATCAAAATCTTTGGCTGTATTTTCAATTAAAGAAAACATGAAACATATTGGGTAGCATTGTAATTTATTATAATTTATGCAGATTAGATCCTGAAGTTATCCCCTCACTTCTATGTTCCCATTTCTACCTTCCCTCCCTCTTCTACCCTATTCCTCTCCCCTAGACCTCTGATGAAGGGGACCTCCTTCCACACCACATGACCACAGCTTATCAGTCGCATCTGGATAGCCTGCTTCCCCTTTCTGTGTGTGACACAAGGCCTTCCCAACTAGGGGAAGTAATCAAATAGGGGGCACCAGAGTTCACATCAGAGGCAGTCCCCACACTCCCCACAACTGTGGAGAATGCGCTGCTATTGGCTAGATGTGAACAAGTGATCTAGGTTTACTGCATGCATTGTCCTTGGTTGGTACAGCAGTTTGTGCAGGTTCAGATACGCTGGCCTTGATGGTTTCCTTGTGCGGCTACTGAACACTCTGGGTCCTTCCATCTCCCCATTCTTCCATACCACTCTTAGCGGTCAACCTGGAGTCCAACAGTGAGTTCCAGCATCTGTCCTGATCCCCCGCTGTGCAGAATCTCTCAGAGAACATCTATGTTGGGCTAATATCCACTTATAAGTGTGTATATACCATGTGTGTCTTTCTGGGTTTGGGTTACCTCACTCAGGGTGATCATTTCTAGTCCATTCCATTGGGTAGCATTGTAAGATGAAGTAGAAGCATGACAAATTAAACATTGTTTATTCATGTGACTGTTTTTATTTTCTTTTACTGTATAGCAAATTATTTCAAATTTAGCATTTTAAGAAGACTTGTATTTGGGCCTGGAAAACCAATTAGTGTGCTCTCCCCCGGGGCGGGGAGCAGGGAACCTTTCCAACTCACAGCTTTCCCCATTTGCATAAAGTCCTTTGCTTAGGGGTGAGGACCCATGAGCTTTCCCCCATCCACACTGTTCGTGTTCAGCCCAGGATTTGGCAGCTATTTTGGTGACACTTTATGTGTATAGTCTTCTGACAATTCTAGGAGACACAATAGTACAGCAACCTCCCTGATCCTCTGGCTCTTAGTCTTTCCATCTCCTCTTTTATCTACAAGTTTTGGGGACCACCAGGCATATTCTACCAGATAGACTACAGATTGGAGGGGCCTTATGACCACTTTCAAATTCAGTAATTCACTAAAATTATTTATATAACTCAGAAACCCACTATTTTGTTGGTTTCTTATAAAGGATACAAAGAGTTATGTAGAGTGGGAATAAGGCACAGATGTTTAGTGTTCTATTCTTTCTGTAGCCATAGCACCCTCCCCTCATATTGTTAAACTCAGTAATCCTGAAACCATGTGCCATGGGTTTTTTATTCTCTCACATGTATGTGTGGTATGGTTGCATGTATGAGTACAGTTATACCACATGTGTAGGCTTGAATTTGATGTTGGACCTCTACCTTGATTTTTCTCCACATTATTTGTTGAAGTAGGTTCTCCATTTAAAGCTAGAGCTATTCAATCAGCTATTCGAACTAGCTAGCTAAGCCTAGAGTTCTGATGATCTCTTTGTTTTGAGTGCTGTAATCGCAGGTGGCTACCATGTGACTTCTGGGAATCCAAAGTCTAGTTTTCATATTTTTGTGATGAATGCTTTATTCACTGAGCCATCTCCTCAGCCTTGTTATGGAATTTTAAAATAGGATTTCATTATACAAATTTTATAGAGTTTTTGTCCCAACAACTTCCCTCTCCATTCTGTTACATTACACACATACACTAAGCCTCTAGTTTCATGGAGAGGAGCTCTTTGGAAGATGATTAATGTTACATTAGGTCATGATAGTGGCAGTCTTCTTCATGAGTTTAGTGCTTCTTTTATAAGTGATCTTTCTTTGTGCAGACTCCCAAGAAAGGCCATGTAAGGGCACAATAAAAAAATCATATGCAAGCCAAGAAGTTAACACTTACCAGAAAATAAATTAACAGGAAATCCTGATTTTGGACTTCTTAGCCTCAAGTTGGTGAGAAATAAATTTATACTGTTTAAAATAGCTAGTTACTAATGTGTTCGTGTGGAAGTCAATGCAGAATAAGGCATTAGATGTTCTTCATTAAATTATTTGCCATTTAATTGAATTCTACTTCTGTTTCTTGATAATACGGGGCTAAAAGTTTTCCTCATTCAATCAGGTGGGACCACACTGAAACTTGAGGCTACTTAGGATTCTTTAAGACAAGTAAGCTCAATTCAAGTTTAGCCAACGGTTCTTGTCATGAATAATAAAAGATAATCTTCTAGCAATTGCTCAGAAAATTCCAAGAGATCTAGAAGCTATTTGCTGAAAATTATAGTCAAAGGCTAATTGTATTTTATCATTATGTTACAGAGCGTTTTAGCAACCCTGTGTAATGTAATCTTGACTCCAAGTGTCAATCTTATTGTAATCAGTTCAGGTACTGCTATAAAGGGCCTGTGTTTCAGGGCTTGATCCCCAGCATGTGGTACTATTGTCAGTTTGGGGAACCTTTAAGAGGCTCAAGCCTTATAAAAGGCCTTTAGTCCCTAGGAATGTGCATATAACCAAAGGGAAAGGGGAGATGAAAATCTCCTTTCATCTCCTTTTGCTTACTAGTTGTCATGAGGTAACCAGGTCACTTCAGCATATGCTCCCTTTACCATAGACCCAAAACAACAGGGTCTAGTGACTGTGGGCTGACCCTCTGAACTATAACAAGTAGTCCTTCTTGATAAATTATTTTCAGAAATTTGTTCTACTGGGAGGAAGCAGACAAGCACAGACACTTACCGATGCTTTAAAAAGTTATACTTATCTATATATATAAATATGAACATAAATATATATTCTGGAGAATTCTCAGTGTTCCTGGATACATTTATACTATGTTTAAGCTCTTCAGAGGACTTTTAATTAGCTAGCTGCCTCCAGGTATAGCTTGTCATGCTCATATTTATAATTGCATTTCTTGCTAGTTCTGAAAATCAAGCACATCGCTGTCAGCTGTTGCCTGATCCAGAACAGTGCAGTTTTCCCAGTTATTTTATTTTATATTTTATAAGAACAATCTATTCTTGCTTTGAGGACCAGACAAGCAATCTTCATGCAGAGCAGTGCCTCTCAATGCTTGTCCTATTTTCCTGAATCATGCTCCCACATGTATTTCTCAACTGAAGCCATGCCTATTTTTTTCATGCCATTATTTTATTTTCATGTATATCTGTACTATAGGCATAAAGTAGTTTAAACTGTCCCTCAGTAACTTAATACAACTGTGAACTGATCCCGTACAGAACGATGAGAATTCTCTTATCTTTGTGTTTCATCTGGCAAGGAAGTAATACTTGTGGTGTCAGAAACAGGCGCAGGTAATCTTCAAAGGCAAGAAAGGAGAAGTGAATAAAAAAAGAACATGAGAAGCAAAAGATGGGAGGAGGTCCAGCAAAAAAAAGAGAAAAACAGGCTCAGCAGGTTACAGTCAATGATGAAACCACATACAATCATTGTTTTTAAAGTAATTTAAGGTTTCAAAGTGCTCCTTTTGATAGTAGCCTACATCAGGCCGTGCAAGCCAATGGAACTTAGATTCAGGACAAAACTGGGCAGAAAATCAAGGTGGAGTAAGGAGTGTGGGTTTGATCGACAGCTAGAATTGATTTCATGGTGGAGAACAAGGTATTTGAGCTTTGTTTAAGATGGGACAACTTTCCTTAGGTTCCAGAGTTAGAAGAGACAGAGTAGAATTTAGTGTTTATGAGCGCAGTAGGAAGGATACTGATCTCTCCAGGACAGACCATGAAAATGAGCAGCATACCTGAGAAAGGGCTCTGGACAAATGTGATAGGAATAAAAACAAACGACTGAGCAGTCCATGGGAACAAAGCGAGATAGGATAAAGGTTCAGGTCCCTGATCAGGAACACTGTTACTTGGTCATTGAGCAGGATTTCTTCCATCTTCTATTCTGGACTACCCTGCATAAATTTGTACTGTATTGTTGGAACTGAATGCTGGGGGGATTTCTGTATTACAGTTGGCATAGAGTGGACTCATTCCTGACAAGCGCTTATGGAAAATTAACAGCAATGCTACTAATAACCTTCTTTTTTTCACTTACCATGCTAGAGATTTGTTGCATTTTTTTGTTCACCCCTCACATCTGTTTTACCAAAATCACTGACAACAGAAAACCAATACTAGTGAAGCAAAAAGTACCCTTTCAAATGCAGGTATTGTTATTTATTGATTTATTTATGGATTGTATGATTTAATTTATTTTTATTCAATTTACAGCCTGATTACAGCCCCTTCCTTCTTTCTCCTCAGTCACACCCTAACACCCCTCCACCATCCCCCATCCCTTTATCCTCAAAGAAAGAGAGGCTCCTCACCCCTGGGTACCAATCTACCCTGGTACATCAAGTCACATTAAGACTAGGTACATCCTCTCCTACTAAGGCCAGACAAGGCATCCAAGCTATATGAAAGGGATTCAAAGGCAGGCAACAGAGTCAAAGATAGCCCCTACTCTAATTCTTAGGGGATCCACATGAAGAACAAACTGCACATCTGTTATATATGTGTAGGAGGTCTAGGGACAGACCATGCTTGCTCTTTGGTTGTTGATTTAGTCTCTATGAGCCCCCATGGACCCAGGTTACTTGACTCTATAGATCTTCTTGTGGAGTCCTTGACCTCTCAGGCTCCATCAATCCTTTCTTCTACTCATCCACAAGACTCCCTGTGCTCTGCCTATTGTTTGGCTGTGAGTCTCTGTATCTGTTTCTATCAGCTGCTGAATGAAGCCTCTCAGAAGATAGTTGCATTAGTTCCTATTTGCAAGTGTAGCAGAGAATGTCATTAATTGTGTTTGGTGTTGGCTGTCTTCCATGGGGTGAGTTAGGCCAGTCATTGGTTGGCCATTCCCTTTATTTCTGCTTCACATTTATCACTTGATTACTTGTAGCCAGGACACATTTTGGTTTGATGGTTTCATGCTATGGGTCAGTGTGCCCCTCCCTCCACTGGGAGTCCCACCCAAATGAAGGTATTTTAAGTGGAGTTAGGAATAGTGAGGAAGTCAGGTGAAAGTCATGTCCTGGGACACACAAGAGACAATATGTGCAATGCTATTTTTCTGTCATACATATCTTGCTTGAATTCTAGGATATGGCTGCTTGGAATGGCAAGGGAAGCAAAAAATCTGATTGCACTCATATATTTTCTGTTAAAATACAGTACTGAGTCTTACTTGCTAACATATAGAGAAACAAGTTTACTCAGGTAATTGTTCTAGAGGTTTAAAAGCATGACAGTGCTTCTTCTGAGCTCTGTTGAGCACCTCATGGTACATTTCAACTCAGTGATGGGAACACATGTGATACCAGTAAATCACATGACTAGGTAGGAGGACAGTATCCTAAAGGGGCTAATAATGACTTCTCTGAAGGTTCTTAAATGTTCTACCATGCTTTTTAAAAATTTTTCTTTTGTATTATAATTCATTTACATTACATCTAGATTGTAATCCCTTTGATTTTATCTTCCTGCTCACGCCCTTCTTCCCTCTTCCACTCTATTCCTCTCCCCTAGACCTTTGGACCAGTGGAGTGCCCACCCTTCCATCCCCTATCTCTTGCATACAACTCGCAGCTCTTAACCAAGAGTCTGGCTTTGAGTCTCAGTATCTGTTCCAGCCCCCCGCTGGGTGGAATCTCTCAGAGGACATCCATGTTGGGCTAATATCTATTTATAAGTGAGTATATACCATTCATGCCTTTCTGGGTCTGGGTTACCTTACTCAGGATGATTGTCTCTAGTTCTATACATTTGACTGAAAATTTCAATATTTCCTTGTTTTTGATAGTTGAAGAGTATTCCATTGTGTAAATGTACCATAGTTTCTTTATTCATTCTTCGGTTGAGGGACATATAGATTGTTTCCAGATTCTGGCTCTTCCAAATAAGGCTGCTATGAAAATAGTTGAGCAAATATCCTTGTTGTATGGTGGAACATCTTTTGGGTATATGCCAAGGAGTGGTATAGTTGGGTCTTTAGGTAACACTATTTTCAATTTTCCAAGAAAGAGCCAGATTGATTTCTAAAGTGGTTGTAAAAGTTTGCAGTTCTACCACTTCTTAACATCACCCAAGCTAAACACATGAAACACTGTGAAGACACACAGTGCTCCCAAATGACAGCAGCCAATTTTCTTCTCTGATCAACAAATTCAGCTGACGCAAAACAAAAAGAGTAACTGAAAGAGGAAAATTGGAGATGGATGAATGCTTGAGTGAGTGGCTGGATAGATGAGATGTTTCAACATGGCAGATATACATCTGAATAAAGGAGCTATGAAAAGGGCAGTTTATAGACCTGGAGGCGTAGGTAGTGATAGGACTCTTGCCTAACACATGTAAAGCTCTGAGTTTGACTCCAAGTACAAAAAGTACAAAATAAAGCTGTATTGAACAAACGAATAGCCCATTCATATTGGGACTGAGTATCTTCACAATTAACTGTTGTGTTCTACAGCAACATCATGATCACTAATAATCACCCAGGAACTCTCTACACTCTCTACACTTTTCTTTCTTTCTTTTTTTTTTCATTAGTTTTATTAGACAGGATATCACTATGTAACTCTGGCTATCCTTGAACTCAATATATAGACCAGGATGGTCTCAAACTTCTGCCACTACCTGGGATTAGAGGTATGTCAACTTGGCAGAAGCTAAAGGCATCTGAGAGAAGGGATTCATTTCCTTAAAGAAAATGCCTTCATAACATCTGTTTGTAGGCAGACCTATAAGGTGTTTTCTTAGGTAGTGATTGATGGAGGAGGCCCCAGCCCATTATGGGTAGTATCATCTCAGAGCCTGTAGTCCAGGTTCTATGAGAAAGCAGGCTGAGCAAGCCATGAGGGTCAAGTCAGTAACCAGCAATCTTCCGTGGCTTCTGCATGAGCTCCTGCTTCCAGGTTTGAGTTCCTGTCCTTACTTCCCTTATTGATGAATAGTAATATGGAATTTTAATTCAAACTATTTTCTTTCCAATTTTCTGTTTGTTCATGATGATTAATTGCATCAATAGAAACTCTAAAACATGTATGTACCATCATGCCCAGTCAACATACACTTTTTTTTTTATCAGAAGCTGATTTCATGATATTGTTGGGAACACATTATAAATCATATAAGCTTATTTTATTGTGCCATCATTCCCAGGAGATTTGTATTGGACAAAACAGAATTTATTCACCTTTATTGTCCCCATATTTGTTACAATGCCTGTACTTGGTAGGTGTTTTATAAATATTTAATGAATGGAATTCAAACTCCATATTCAAAGTAATCAAAAATAATTAAAATTTTCTTGATACTTCAGAAAGTGTATGATGTTAAACAAACTGTGTCTCAAGTGGCATTTTGTTTTACAGTCAAACTTAGATGTCACCATGAAATGCCTATGAACATAGCTGGATCTAAATTTTCCTACTATCTGTGCATATAGACCAAAAGAATGAGAGATTTTTTAAACTGTCGCGCATGATCTCTGACTTTTCCTTCTTTTGAGCTCCCTTCACAGATGTTTGATCACAATCTGTTCCTCTTGTTAGGCTAGGTATTATCTAACTGTTCTATATTTATACTACCTCCACCACTCACTCTTTCTCCATCCTTCTATATTGCTCATCTCCCCAGCTTTTTAGTATACCCTGCTGTAGGTTTAAAATTTTCAAAGCCTACTTTATTTAGGGTTGTTAAACATTTCAGCCTCACTTCTAACCCACCAACCAGAGGAAGAGGAGAAAGAATGTTAATAGGAAAAAGGTGTTGTGGACCTGTTTAGACACAGTTCCTTGGGGCAATTTCACTTTGCATTGTCAGGATACTAGCAAACTACACTATAACATGAATCTGTAGTAGTATCATGATCCGTCAGAAACAGCAAGACTCCACTGAATTAGTAAAAGTCAACAGGAGCAGTCAGACTCAGCCAGAGTACAAAGAGAAGTTCTCTGGAGTGTTCCTGCAAAGTGAAGATCAGTGAAGCATTGCACAGCATAGCAATGCAAAACCATCATCTAATTGTCTATGGGGTTCTATTTATATTCTTTCTAATCATCAAGTGCCTTCTCACATTTCTGTCGTCAGCCAAACAACACATGCCCTCTCACAAGACAGTTTCCAGAAACACATCTTGTGACATAGCTGAGTTTGTAGAGAAACCAGAAACTTCCACTTTGCCCTGGCTTGCTGTAACTCTTTAGTCATACTTTTCAGAAATTATGGCTCTAGGTCATGGTCTGTCTAGCCACTCAGCTCACTTTGCCCTGCTTGTGGTAAAGAATTTTCTCAACCCTTGTCATAACTCCTTTTCTACAAGAAAATTGGCATCTTTTTTTCATTGTTACAAGTTCCTGTCTTCTGTTTAGTCTTTTATTCCATAAAGTCTAAGGTCCATCAATCATTTCATTCAAAAATCTCCTTCGAGGGTCATGTCTAAGGTCTCAGCTCATACTTTAATTTTTTTTTCAGTTCCATTCTACTTTTTCTGCATCTAAGTAAACATTCAAAACATTTTTGAGCACTTTCTAGGCACCAAGTATTATTTTCAGGCACCCAATAGTCTAAAACCTCTTAGATGATATTCATAATCTATTAATGTTCCCATACTGATTTTCTACTATTGCTTCCTAGTATTCCTTGAATAATTTTATAACCTTGTTCTTTTCTTCTTAAACTATTTCCTAAGGTTGACATCGTCTTTTTAATCTCTGTTTTTGGTTGACTACTTCTACTCACTTGCTTTTCATACCAATTCCCTGATGATTTCCAAATGTATTTTTCAAGCTCTGATGGGTTGGCTATGTAATTTATTTGGGGAAGGATGGTCAAATATATAAGAAATAATTCAGGCTTTTCTTCATAATTTAATGCTCTCTGCATTGTCAATTCAATATTTGTTTTTTATTTTTGAGAAAAATAGAAAGAACTAGTTTTAGGAGATGTCAGAAAAGTTAGCTAAGTATAGTGCTTAACATGAACTAAAGAGTCAGAATGCTTATGTGGAGCTCTTGCCTGTAATCTCAGCACTCAAGAGATTGAAGTTTGCTAGGAATCCAAATGCAGCTTTGGCTAAAAGTGACAACCCATTAAGAAAAAGCCATGTATGGTTGCTATATGTCTGTAGTGCCAGCATTCAGGGGACAGAGAGGGGAGAATTGCTGAAAGTTGGAAAAGATCTTCATCAACGAGTCTGAGGTAGCTAAGATTACACAGTGAGAGCCATTTCAACATACAAACATCTAAACAATACAAAAAATACTACCAACAAAATTTAGATTTCAACTCTACTTCACTAGGGACTCACTGTTCACTTGATACAGCTTGGGGGATAAATATGTCTCCAGTTCTAGGGTCATGGTGATGATTAAGTGAGATGATAATATATGGAAAATGCTAAACCTAGCATATAGCAAGGACTGAATATCCTCATTTCCTCAAAACTTTTGTGACCTATTTCTCTCTCAAGAAACAAATGTCTGTTTTCCAAGAAATCAATGACAGAAGACCTTAATTATTAATGTAGAAATCTCTGTCTTTTGTGGAAAAAAAAATGCATAACCTAGAACTGGGGTTTTGTGAAGGGGATTCATTTATTTTCATTATGAATAGTCCTGATGAGAAGTGGGTTTAAAATGAGTGAAAAGCTTGGTATGGGAGTTTATCATGTTTTCTGTACCCAGCTTTAGGAAAGCTGATTAAATAGAGTTAGAGGTGAGTAGAGTTGCCCTACTTAAAGCTCTTGCCAGAACGTCTTTTGTGGATCAGGGCCTAGAAATGGCTGTGTTCAAAATATTCTCTGTGGGCCTGAGCTTGGTGTAGAAGATATTTATCTTGTCCAGTTTTAAAAGAGCAAAGAGGATGGCATAAAATGTTGGGAAGAAAATAAGATAGAAACACAGAGCAGGAGACAAGCTGAAGGAAAGTCAGAAAAGTAAGGGAAGAGGAATGTAAGAGGATTTGATTTAGTAGCCGGCTATCCTTCCTCTGAGTGCCACCAGGCCTCCCCGTCCAGGGGACGGGGTCAAATAGGGTCATCACAGTTTGTGTGAAAGTCAGTCCCCACACTCCACTCAACTGTGGAGAATATCCTGTCCATTGGCTAGATCTGTGTCGGGGTTCAAAGTTTTCTGCACATATTGTCCTTTGCTGATTCCATAGTTTGAGCAGGACCCCTGGGCCCAGATCTGCCTTTCATAATGTTCTTCTTGTAGGTTTTTAGGATGCTCTGGAGGCTACCAAGAAGAGACTTGATACCCTATGAGCATATACAGAGGGAAGAGGTTTCCCTCAGTCACAGTCATAGGTGAGGAGAGTAAGGGAAAAATGGGAGGGAAGGAGGAATGAGAGGATACAAGGGATGGGATAACAATTGAGATGTAATATAAATAAATTAATAAAATATATTAAAAAAGAGAAAATTTGATTTAGATAATATTAGATATGTACTTGAAAATAGGTCCTTTATTTCAGTTTCCTCACTTTTTAACTCCCATGTGCACACTCTCTGCTCAGATAATTAATTAAAAAGAGATATACCAAAGAGATTCCTGTTGTCTGTCTGTCCACATAGCAACATCCCTGTTCTTATAAGATGGGTATACTCGCAGTTCTTTGGGCTTTGTTCCTATTCATTGAAGATGACTATAACCTGATATCTGACTTCAAATGGTGGAACAATGTTGTTGCCCTCTGAAGTGATCTTTGGTTCTCTTCTCAGAGACTAGAGAATAGATACATGACTTAAGGCAGCATATGGGCAAGGACCTTTATTACCTGGTTACTCACTCCTGAAATTCTGACTCTGATAACAGACAATTCTTGTGCACAGCCTGTGGTTATGACTTGACAGGGTTTAGATTAGCTGTACCTTGTTGAGTAGGCATGTGCAAAGGAGGTGTGGTGGCAGTGATTGATTCCTTCTATTGATCAAGTCTCATGTTCTTATGTACTCGTCTATTGTGAGAATCTCATATGTTTGGTGGCCTATAATATTGAGGTATCCCTTATCTAGCTCCTCAGCAGTGGAAAATATACTATTGAAAGAAGCCTAAAGACTATCTACAGGTGACTGATTACCTTTCTGTTTTACACTTCATTAAAGCACCTTTAAAGTAATATGATATAAAACCATAACAGAAAGAAGATACCTAAAAACAGTTGCAAATAAAAATAGTCCATGTATTTGATTAAGAACAGGAGATTTGGAGGAGACTGGAAGTTGAATGCACAAAGTAGAGACAGTTAAAAATTGAATGACTTAGTTTCCAAAAGCCAGTAAAGCCACACCATAGAACACAAAGGGGGCTTAAATGCAAGGCAGAAATTTCTGGTACTTCTAGCAGATATGGACAAAGGCTTTCCATCACGGCATAACTGACTCTACTGAACAACTGATGATAACTTAAAGGGAGTGCATTCAATATCAGGTCCTGGCAGAATCAGAGCTGTGTGGAGGAAAGGAAGGTTGAAAAGATCTTGCAGGGCTGAGACTGTGATCTCATCACTTCTTAAAAACAAAAATGGGTGCTAGACATTCTACTGCTACTCAAAGGAGGACATACAAAGGAAAATGGAGGCCTAAGTCTCATTTTTACTTTTCTCCTTACCAGTGCATGTCTTATTAAAATCAGCATAGCATTGGACATGTAAAACCCTCTATTGACAGTGATTCTCAACATTCCTCGTTTTATGACCCTTTAATACTGTTCGTTCCTAATGTTGTGATGGCCCCCAACAATAAACTTATCTTTATTGCTGCTTCCTAACTATAATTTGCTATTGTTATGAGTTGTATCACATGAATTAGATGAATCATATTAGGAGACTAGGAGGTCACAATCCATAGATTGAGATCCACTGCTCTAGAGGAGGCATGAGTGAAAGCAAAAGAAGGAATCTATAAAAAGTTAAATACTATTATCATTCCCTGAGGGGATGCATATGTGATGGCTCCCACAGAGAATAAAGTAAGTGGACTAGGTCTTTCCCAAACTGTATGGTATTTTCTCACTCCTTATCTAATTACATGTAAGAAATATGATAATAATTACTGCTATTAAGCAAGCCAGGTAGAAGAGAGTCTAGGGATTTTGATCCAAACAAGACACAGAGGTCAATTATTGATCTCTTAGTAGCAAGTGACATTATCCATACTAGCATCTGATGCATGAATAGGTTAAACTTCCAGAGCAAAGAATTAAAATGCATTTTAGAGTCTAGACAGCTGTTCCAAAGTAAACTTCTTTAGCCATAACAGCTTTGTTGCTGCAAGAAACTACATTTACAGTGTGTCTTAGTTTCATTCCTGATAGGCAATTGCTTGGAATTGTCACAGCAATTAAATGGGAATTCGTTTTCTCCATTCACTTGATGCCTTATTTAAGCTCTGGGTTTTCGGGCATATATCACATTTCAGGGGCTGGGCTATAGGTGCAATTAAAGAAGTTGACATTACACAGATGTGAACAAGTATTTGTTTCTTCTTTACAGTGGATTTAGGATTTTTTTAGTGTTCAGTAATTTGAATTAGGATCTAATGAATTCAGGGCTTCAGTGTAAGGAAATAGTATTGGATGTTTAGGTGGTAGGATAGGGTCATTCACTCTCACATTAAGAGTATTCTGACAATAGTTCTTTCAGATGTGCTTGGCATGGTTTAGGTATTCTGATCACTGAGATTGCCCTGCTAGCACTGCTGTTTCTGCCTAGTCTGCTCAGCCGTAGAATATTTAACCAAGGCTTGGAGACACTGTTTATGGTGGCAAGAGACCTTTCAGTGTCATGGCCTTTGTACTTTGGACAAATGGAACTGAGGTCACTTGTCATGCTTGGAGGCAGAACTGGTCTGATGAAGTGCCCTGAGTCATGGGGTATGCAGCTGTCTGTTTAGAAGTTGACAGAAGGCAGCTGAGTAGGAATGGCTAGCTACATAATGCATGTTAATTACTGCTTACAGCCTCCCTGGAGGTCAGAGGACAGAAAGACTCTGATGTCAAGTCTGACATGCTAGGGCTGGCAGCAGGCTGGCACATACCTTTGATTAGAGTTGTGGTTAGTTTAGCACAGCCAGGCAGACCCAGGTGGAAATCATGAGACTTGCCTAACTTCCAGATGGACAGTTAATAATCAGTTTTTAGTTCAGTAATATTTTCATGATGAGCTTTAGTAGATGTTTCCCTCTGACTATCCTTCTACCTCTTCTTTTTTCAAAAAATTTATTCAGTCACTTTACATCCTAATTGCAGTCCCCCTTCCTCTCTTTTCAGTCCCTCCATCAGCCCCCCATCCTACCCTCCCTCTCCTTTTCCTTAGAGAAAGGGGAGGTCCTCCATGGGTATCAGTTTGCGCTGGCACATTAAATCACTGCAGTACTAAGCACATTCTCTCTCCCACTGAAGCTAGACAAGGCAACACAGTTAGGGGGATGGAATATAAAGGTGGGCATCAGAGTCAGAGAGACCCTGCTCCAGTTGTTGGGGGTTCCACATGAAAGACCAAGCTACACATCTGCTACATATGTGCAGGGGGCCTAGGACCAGCCTGTTCATGGTCTTCGGTTGGTGGTTCAGTCTCTGTATGTCTTCTTGTGAAGTCCTTGACCTTTCTGGCTCCCTCAATTGTTCCCCTAACTCTACCCTAGGACTCCCCATGCTCTGTCTAACATTTGACTATGAGTCTCTGCATCTGTTTCTATCAGCTCTTGGTGAAGCTGCTCAGAGAAGGTATGCAAGGCTTATGTCTACAAGCATAGGAGCATAAACAGTGTCATGGTTCTCTCTCACGACATGGGTCCCAAGTAGGGCCAGTCTTTGATTGGCCATTCCCTCAATCTTTGCTCCATCTTTGTTGCTGTACATCTTGAAGGCAGGACACATTTACATGGAAGGTTTTGTGAGTGGGTTTGGTGTTCTTATTCAGCCACTGGAAGTCATGCCTGGCTACAGGAGGCAGCCACTTCAGGTTCCATATCTTTTGCTGCTACGAGTCTAAGCTAGAGTGAACCCCATCGAGTTCCTGTGACATCTCATATCCCAGATTTCTGGCCAGTCCCAGAGGTGCTCTCCACATCCAATTTTCATTCCCTCACCCAGCCCTCTCTCCCTTGCTCTCCCTACAACTAACCCCCACACCTGCTCTCATCCCCATACCTCTCTTTCCATCTTTCCCTCTTTCCAACCATCTCCAATATCTCTTTTTATTTCCTCTTCTGAGTGAGAATCAAACATCCTTCCTGGGGGCTTCCTTATAAACTAGTTTGGGGCTATGAATTGTATTCTGGTTATCCTGTACTTTATGGCTAATGTCCATTTATAAGTTAGTCCATATCATGCATGTCTTTTTGAGTTTGAGTTGCTTCACTCAGGACGATATTTTCCAGTTTGATCCATTTTCTTGCAAATTTCATAATGTGTTTGTTTTGAATCACTGAGTAGTATTACACTCTGTAAATGTAATACTTGAAAAAAAAATTCACCCTTCAGAGGAGGCACACCTAGGCTATTTCCAGTTTCTAGCTATTATGAATAAAGCTGCTAGGGACATAGGTGAACAAGTGACTTGCAGTATGGTGGATCATCTTTGCATGTATGCCCAGGAATGGTACAGCTGGGTTTTATTTATTTTTTTGTTTTTTAAATTAATTTTATTAATTTATTCAGATTACAACTAAATTGTTATCCCATCACTTGTATCCTCCCACTCCTCCTTCCTTCCTGCTTTCACCATATTCCCCTCCCCAAGGTCTATGGCTGAGGGAGACTTCCTCCTGCTCTATATGGTCATAGGCTATCAAGTCTCATCTTTGTAGCCTGGTCATTCTTTCTTTGAGTGCCTTCAGGTCTCCCCATCCAGAGGAGGTGGTTAAATGTGGGGCACCAGAGTTCATGTCAGAGTCCCCACTGTCCACATAACTGGGAAGAATGTCCTGAGTATTGGCTAGATCAGAGTAGTGGTTTGATGTTTACTACATGTATTGTTTTTGGTCAGTGCAATAGTTGTAGAAGACCCCCGCCTGGGCCCTGATCTACCTATCATTATTCTTGTAGGTTTCTAGGACCTTCTGGATCCTTCTATTCTCCTATCTCCTACATTTGTTTTACCTAAAGTCCCAGTGGTATGTCCTCACATCTATACCAATCTCCTGGTAAGTGAAGACTTTGATGGGACATGCCTTTTGGGCTAGTACCCACTTATTTATGATTTTTGTTTTTTAAAGATTTTATTTATTTATTCATATTCCAACTCAATTGTTATCCCATCACTTGTATCCTCCCATTCCTCCCTCCCTCTTGCTTTCACTCTATTCCCCTCCCCTAGGTCTATGACCGAGGGGGACTTCCTCCCCCACTATATGGCCATAGGCTATCAAGTCTTATCTTGGTATCTTGCTTATTCTTTCTTTGAGTGCCACCAGACCTCCCACCTAAGGGAGGTGGTCAAATATGGAGCACCAGAGTTCATGTCAAAGTCAATCCCCACTCTCCACATAACTGTGGAGAATGTCCTGTCCATTGAGTAGATCAGAGCAGAGGTTCGATATTTACTATTGTATTGTCCTTGGTTAGTGCAATAGTTTGAGCAGACCCCCCTGGGCCCTGATCCACCCATCATGATGTTCTTCTTGTAGGTTTCTAGGATCCTCTGGGTCCATCTATTTCCCCATCTCCTATATTTTTCTTACCTAGAGTCTCAGTAGGATGTCCTCACATCTATCCCAATCTCCTGGTAAGTGAAAACTTTTTTGGGACATGCTTTTTGGGCTATTGCCCACTTGTAAGTGAGTATATACAATGTGAGTCTTTCTTCTTCTGGGATAACTCACTCCGTATGATGTAGTTCCATCCATTTGTCCACACATTTCTGGACTTTCTTGTTTTTAATAGCTGAGTAGTATTCCATAGTGTAAATGTACCACAGTTTCTTTATCCATTCTTCAATGAGGGACATTTAGGCTGTTTCCAGGTTCTGGCTTTTATGAATAAGGCTGCTATGAACATGGCTGAGCATATGTCCTTGTTGTGTGGTGGAGCATTTTCTGGGTATATTCCAATAAGTGGAATAGCTGGGTCTTGAGAAAGCCCTATTCCCAGTTTTCTGAGAAAGTGCCAGATAGATTTCCAAAGTGGTTGTACAGTTTGCATTCCCACAAGTCATTAAGGAGTGTTCTTCTTTCTCCACATCCTCACCTGCATGTGGTGTCACTTGAGTTTTTGATTTTAGCCATTCTGATGGGTGTAAGATGGAATCTCAGAGTCATTTTGATTTGCGTTTCTCTGATGACTAAAGACGTTGAGCATTTCTTGAAGTGTTTCTCAGCCATTTGATATTCCTCTGTTGAGAATTCTCTGTTTAATTCTGAGCCCCATTTCTCAATTGGGTTATTTGGTTTTGTGAAGTTTAATTTCTTGAGTTCTTTATATATTTTGGATATTAGACCTTTGTCACATGTAGGGTTGGTAAAGATATTTTCCCAGTCTGTAGGCTGTTACTTTGTTCTCTTGACAGTGTCTCCTGCCTTTCAGAAGCTTCTCAGACTCATGAGGTCCCATTTATTAATTGTTGACCTTAAGGCCTGGGCTGTTGGTGTTCTTTTCAGGAAGTTGTCTCCTGTGCCAATGTGTTCTGGGCTCTTTCTCACTTTTTCTTCTAACTGATTTAGTGTCCCTGATTTTATGTTGAGGTCTTTAATCCACTTGGACTTGAGTTTTGTGCATGGTGACAAATATGGGTCTAATTGCATCTTTCTACAAGCAGACATCCAGTTAGACCAGCACCATTTTTTGAAGATGCTATTCCTTTTCCATTGACTAGATTTGGCTTCTTTGTCAAAATTCAAGTGACCGTATGTATGTGGATTAATTTCTGGGTCTTTGATTCGATTCTATTCATCAACCAGCCTATTGCTGTGCCAGTACCATGCAGTTTTAATTACTATTGCTCTATAGTACAGCTTGAGATTGGGTATGGAGATTCCTCCTGAGGATCTTTTATTGTATAGGACTGTTATAGCTATTCTGGGTTTTTTGTTTTTCCATATGAAGTTGAGAACTGATCTTTCAATGTCTTTAAAATTTTGTAGGTATTTTGATAAAGATTACATTGAATCTGTAAATTGCTTTTTGTAAAATGGCCATTTTTACTGGGTTTATTCTCCAGTTCCATGAAAAGGGAGATTCGTCCATCTTCTGATGTCATCTTCAATCTCTTTCTTCAGAGATTCAAAGCTTTTTTTCAAATAAGCCCTTCACTTGCTTGGTTAGAGTTACTCCCAGGATGAAGCCTACTTGATGATGGTGGATGATGCATATGATGTGTCCTTGGATTTGCCTTTTGAGGACTTCATTCAAATTTTTGCATCAATGTTCATAAGGGACATTGGCATGAAATTTTCTTTCTTGCTTAAATTTTTGTGAGGTTTATATATTAGGATGACTATAGCTTCATAGAATGTATTTCACAATGTTCCTTCAGCTTCTATTTTGTGGAATAGTTTGAGGAGTATTTGTATTAGTTCTTCTTTGGAAATCTGGTAGAAATCTGTGCTACATCCATCTGACCCTGGGCTTTGGAGGGTAGATTTTAATGACTGCTCCTATTTTCATAAGGGTTATAGGACTATCTAGAACGTTAACTTGATCTTGTTTTAACTTTGATAAATATGATCTATCAAAAAAAGCCTCATTTTCTTTAGATTTTCCAGTTTTGTAGAGCATATGCTTTTGAAGTAAGACCTATTGATTTTTAAGATTTCCTTAATCTCTGTTGTTATGTCCACCCTCTAATTTCTGATTTTGTTAATTTAGATATAATCCTCTATGCCTTTTAGTTAGTTTGGCTAATGGTTTGTCTATCTTGTTAATTTTCTCAAAGAACCAGCTTTTAGTTTTATTGATTTTATTTGTATCGTTCTCTTTGTTTCTAAATTTCAGCCCCAAGTTTAAGTATTTCCTGCCATCTACTTCTCTTGGGTATGTTTGCCTTTGTTTCTAGAGCTTTCAGATTTTCTGTTGTTAGTATGTGATTGCTTCAATTTCTTTGTGAAGGTGTTTAGTGTTATGAGCTTTTCACTTAGGACTGTTTTCATTGTTTCTCATAAGATTGGGTATGTTATTTATTCATTTTCATTGAATTTTAGGAAGTCTTTAATTTCTTTCTTATTTCTTTCCTGAACAAGTGATCACTGGGTAGAGAGTTGTTCAGTGTCCATAAGTTTGTAGACTTTCTGTTGTTTTTTAAGTCCAGCTTTAATACATGGTAATCGAAATGGTACAAGAGGTAATTTGAATTCTCTTGCATCAGATGAGGCTTGCTTTGTGACTGACTATATGATGAATTTTGGAGAAAGTTTTATGATGTGCTGATACAAAAGTATATTCTTTTTTGTTTATGTGAAAAGTGCTCTACATGTATGTTAGGATTTGATTGATGACATCTGTTAGTTTAGTTATTTCTCTGTTTAGTTTCTGTTTTGTTGACCTATCTATGGGTGAGAGTACTGTGTTCAGGTCTCCCATTATTAATGTGTGAATTAAGGTTTAATAATGTTTCTTTTACAAATGTGAGTGCCCTTGTATTTGGGCATAGATGTTCAGAATAGAGATATCCTTTGGTGGATTTCCCTTTTGATGAGTATGAGGTGTCTTTACCCATATCTTTTGATTAATTTTGATTTAATGTCTATTTTATTAAATATTAGAATGGCTATTCCAGGTTGCTTTTTGGATTTATTTGCTTGCAAAATCTTTTCCCATGTCTTTACTTTGAAGCAATGTCTATCTTTGTTGCTGAGGTACATTTCTTGTATGCAGCAATATTGGATCCAGTTTATGGATCCATTCTGTTAGTCTCTGTCCTCTTATTGGGGAATTGAGTCCATTGACATTGAGAAATGTTAATGATCAATGATTACTCATTACTGTTATTTTAATGATAGTGTACATAGAATGTGTGTATGTGTGTCTGCGTTTCTCTTCTTTTGGTTTGGTGCAGTGGACTTATTTCTTATGTTTTCTTGGGTGTAGTTAGAGTCCTTGGGTTACAGTTTTCCTTAAAGTATCTTCTGTAGGGTTGGCTTTCTGCACAGATATTGTTTAAATTTGGTTTTGTCGTGGAGAATCTTGTGTTTTCCATCTATGGTGATTAAAAGTATTTCTAGGTATAGAAGTCTGGGCTGACATATGTGGTGCCTTATGGTCTACAAGACACCAACCCAGATCCTTCTGACTTTTAGAGTCTCTGTTGAGAAATCAGGTGCAATTTTGATAGGTCTGCCTTTATATGTTACTTGGCCCCTTTCCCTGGCAGCTTTTAATATTCTTTCTCTTTTTTTTTTCCTACATTTAATGTTTTGATTCTTATGTGGCAGGAGAATTTTCTTTTCTGGTCCAATTTTTTTGGTGTTTTATAAGTCTCAGTATGACTATAGGTATCTCTTTCTTTAGATTTGGGGAAATTTTCTTGTATGACTTTGTTGAAAATATTTTCTGGTCTTTGGAGCTTGGAATCTTTTCTTCTATTCCTATTATGCTTAGGTTTCTTCTTTTCATAGTGTTCATGATTTCTTGCATGTTTTGTGTCAGTAACTTTTTAAATTTAATATTTTCTTTGACAAATTTATTGATTTTTTTCACTTGTGTCTTCCATGTCTAAGATTCTCTCCTCCCTCATTTGTATTCTGTTGGTGACGCTTGCAAATGTAGTTCCTGTTGTCTTCCCTAGGTTTTTTATCTACAGAATTCACTTAGTTTGCATTTTCTTTATTGTTTCTATTTCCACTTTTAGGTCTTGAACCATTTTATTTACTTCCTTCACTGGTTTGCTTGCATTTTCTTGTATTTCATTAAGGGATTCATTCATTTCTGCCATCTGGTTTTCCCTGGTATTGGCTATGGTTTTGTTTTGTTTTGTGCCTGTAGGACTCCTTGGAAGTGAGGAAAATCCCTGTTCAGAGGCTGGATGTTCCTGGGGTCTGGCATCTATCCTTGCTAAGGCAACTAGCACTGTGGACTGGAGGTTAGAACCAGGTGTCCCTTGGGCCCCTTCCCTGAAGGCTTCCTTGCAAAGGCAGGTAGAGCTGTGGGGTGGAGGCTGGATAATCCTGGGGCCTTGGCCCTCTCCCTCTTCTTGATTTAATCAGAACCTCTGAGAGTTGCAGAGTATTATTTCTGAGTCACACCTTTTTTGATAGAATTAAAACCAGGAAATCTAGACAATGTAGAATTATTTAAAATTTTCATTTACCAAGTTCTTGCACTCAAAAATTGCAATCATTTTGTTTAAATGAGACAGAAAAACACACAAATTATTATTATTACTAATTGTAATACAAATGGCAGTACTCCTAGGACTGAGCCCTGATTCTTACAGTGAAGTAGAGTTTTGTAGGTGCTTGCATGCAGTACATTATTTTTACAGCATCATTTCCTAAGGTGGCATATGTACAGTATTAGTTCTGAATATCTATGACTACTGAAATGTACATTTAAGAATTAAAACGTGAGTACAGGAAAATGGCTCAGGAGGTAAAGGCATTTGCCATTAATCTGACAGCCTCATTTAAAAAATTTTTTTTAATTAATTTATTCTTGTTACATCTCAATGTTTATCCCATCCCTTGTATCCTCCCATTCTTCCCTCCCTCCCATTTTCCCATTATTCCCCTCCGCTATGACTGTCCCTGAGGGGGATTACCTCCCCCTATATATGCTCATAGGCTATCTAGTCTCTTCTTGGCAACCTGCTATTCTTCCTCTGAGTGCCACCAGGTCTTCCCCTCCAGGGGACATGGTCAAATGTGAGGCACCAGAGTACATGAGAAAGTCATATCCCACTCTCCACTCAACTGTGGAGAATGTTCTGCCTATTGGCTAGATCTGGGTAGGGGTTTAAAGTTTACTGCCTGTATTGTCCTTGGCTGGTGCCTTCGTTTGAGCAGGACCCCTGGGCCCAAATCTGCCTATCATAATGTTCTACTTGTAAGTTTTTAGGACCCTCTGGATCCTTCTACTTTGCTATTCTCCCATGATTCTCTCATTTAGAGTCCCAATAGGATGTCCTCCCCTCTGTCCCAGTTTCCTGGTAAGTGAAGGCTTTCATGGGACATGCCCCTTGGGCTAGTATGCAGATATAAGTGAATATATACCATTTGAGTCTTTCTGCTTCTGGGTTAACTCACTCATTATGATCATTTCTAGCTCAATCCATTTATCCATAAATTTCGGGAATTCCTTGTTTTTAATAGCTGAATAGTATTCCATAGTGTATATGTACCACAGTTTCTTTATCCATTCTTCTACTGATGGACACTTAGGTTGTTTCTAGGTTCTGGCTACTAGGAATAAGGCTGCTATGAACATGGTTGAGCAAATTTTCTTGTTGTGTGCTGGAGCATCTTCTGGGTATATTCCAAGGAGTGGAATAGCTGGGTCTTGAGGAAGGCCTATTCCCAGTTTTCTGAGTTAGCCCCAGATAGATTTCCAAAGTGGCTGTACTAGTTTGCATTCCCACCAGCAATGAAGGAGTGTTCATCTCTCTCCACATCCTCGCCAGCATGTGGTGTTGCTTGAATTTTTGATCTTAGCCATTCTGATGGGTGTAAGATGGAATCTCAGCGTTGTTTTGATTTGCATTTCCCTGATGACTAAGGAGGTTGAGCATTTCTCTAAGTGTTTCTCAGCCATGACAGCCTAATTTTGATTCTATGACCCATATGATTAGAAGGTAAGAACTAAGTTCATTATGCTTTACTCTGATTTCCATATTTGAGGCATATGTGGAAGCATAAGTACAAGCACACAGGCATATGCCTACACACAGACACACACACACACACACAGACACACACACACACACACAATGAATAAATGTTAAAAAGAGTAGATGTTGAAGCAGAACATCTGTGATATTAATAGAACCCATGCATTTTACCCTAAGGATGACCAAGTGGCCAGTGTCACCTTTACATACGTTCTGAGTGGAATAGAAAAATGTGGATTGGAGTAGTCCTTTATTTATTATTTCTGGGTACATATACATTAGAGAAATTAACTCAAATGCAGATTTGAGAAACATCACTTGGCAGAAAATGTCGAAAAGTGTGTTTTCTGCAGTGAGAAGTGCAACTTTGGTAATGCCAATGAGATATTCTGGGTTACTTTTAATTTCTGTCTATAAATCCATCAAGACTGAAGGCCTCTCAATTCAATGTATACTGTCAACCAAAAAAGAAGTGTTTTTGTTTTGACTTTACAAACTCCTGGAAACCATAGACTATTTCAAAGTAATGTTAGTAATTTTTAACCTTTTTATTAAGATGTAACTTATGTACCATTAAATTCACCATAGCATATAGCTTGTCCAGCCTTGACAAAAGTGTCATCAGATAACTAACACTCAATTAAAATATACAACCTCCTGGGCTGGGCATGGTGGCACACACCTTTAATCCAAGCACTTGGGATGCAGAGGCAGGTGGATTGCTGTGATTTCAAGGCTAGCTTGGTCTACTAATGAGTCCAGAACAGCCAAGACTACATAGAGAAACCCTGTCTCAAAAAGCAAAATCCAAATTTTATATATATATATATATATATATATATATATATATATATATATATATTACATGCACACACACACACACACACACACACACACACACACACACACACACACACACACAACCCCCCTGTCATGTGGTAGATCACTCATATTCCTCAACCTCTAGTGACTGCTGGTCTATTTTCTGCCTTTATAGTTTTACTTTTTCTAGAATTTCCTATGAATATTACATGTAGCCTTTAAATCTTTTTTTACTTAGACTAAATCTGTGGTTAATTCTTACAGCTGTTTATTTACATTGCTATATATTCTGGTATAGGACTATAGGACATAACAGAGTTTATTCATTGCCTAGTTGGAAGTGTTTACATTGTGTTTAGTTTTTTATGAAACCAAACTTGACTTTGTTTTTTTTTTTTTTTCAAAAACAACAATAAAAACAACCTGACTCATATGTGATGATAAATTTTTTTTTCATTTGGGTCAGTTCTGAAAATGAGAGGGATGAGTTGTATAAGAGATTTCTGAACTGTTTGAAAGTGGTAATACATTTTTATTTCCACAAAGAATGATAAGATTTCCAGTGTTCCATATCTTGGACAGCACTTAATATTTATTATCAAATTTAAACTTAAATATTATAATAGTTGTTTGTTCCTCCTTTATCAAGGTTTCCATTAGTATTATATAGAAACTAACAAAGTTGACATATCTTCATGATTTTATCTGAAATATATATATATATATATTATATAGTTTAAGATATTTATTCAGTTTTTACCCATTTGAAAGCAGATTTTGTATTTGATAGAAAAGTGGCAATTTGCTTTATTTGAGTTAGTTTTGTTTAGGTCAAAATGGTCTGTAAGCCTGATCAGATACTCTTTCTATTTTCCTCCCCAAACCCTACAAATTCTTGAAAGACCCTGAGATAAATATTTAGTATCAATAATATTACAATATATAATTTATTGCTGTTTTAGTAGTAAAAATAACTTTTTCTACTTTCTTTATAGGAGAAGAAACAGCCTTCCTTTCTTTTTTAAATTTAAAAATTTTTTTTGAAGTAGGCTTTGTCTGTGTCCTAGAGTAGACCAAGCTGGCCTGAACTCACAGAGATCTGCCTGACTCTGTCTCCATGACTGTTGAGATTACAGGCATGTACCACCACACCCAGATAATCTTACATATTTTTAAGAGGCAACTTGTTTTTCTTTGAACTGTGAAACATCAGATTATAGGATTATGGATTTTTAAAAATCCTTAGGTTGTCCTGAAGAAATATAGTGATTATTTTTGACTCGATGTCTTCAATCAAGATAGACATGTTTCAGATGTTGCTTTAAAAAAGAAGTTGATAGTACATGTGAGACTGACAAGTAATTGTAGGGTGATATCAATAGAAGGAGTAGAAACCAGATGAAAGTAAAAGGGAACAAGTCCTTGGGATGCTCTATTGTTTGGCAGGATACACTTGTTGGAGTCTTCTTTTCAGACTGTCCTCAGCACCTGGTGTTCTAATGTTTTCTTCCACCACTTCTTTCCTTCCTTCTTTCTTTCTTTCTTTCTTTCTTTCTTTCTTTCTTTCTTTCTTTCTTTCTTTCTCTCTCTTTTCTTTTTTGATAACCAGAAGAAATTCTTCATCTCCCTTCTTCCCTTGGGAATGAGCCTCATAATACAGTAATCCTACTCCTTGAATGAAATTAATATGAAATCTAAGCCAATCATATCTTATTGCTGCTGAACCAGATACGATAACATTTAAAGGCCTTGAAACATTTTGTCTTATAAACATGGAATTAGAAAGGGTCAGTTTAGCTGGGCATGGTGGCACACACCTTTAATTCCTGCACTCAGGGTAGCAAAGGCAGGTGGATTGCTGTGAATTGGAGGCCAGCCTGGCCTACAAAGTGAGTCCAGGACAGCCAAAGCTACATGAGAAACCTTGTATTGGAAAGAAGAAGAAAATGAGGAGGAGGAGGAGGAGGAGGAATAGGAGGAAGAGGAAGTCAGTTGACAGAGATAAATAGAAATAATGCTTTGTTTGTTTGATTTGTCGAGTCATGGTGACAACGTATCTTATCTTCAATATTTTTCTGTGAATTGTAGTTAATGAACAAAACATCATGAGTGCAATGTTTGGGGGATAAAACTTTTTCCTCTGATGGAGGTAGGCGGTAATGCGGGGAGCTGAGGCCAGAGCTTGATGTGTGACAGGCAAGCCTTCTCTCATGGGCTACAGCTACAGTACCAGAAAAAAATGGCAATTAAAAAAAAACCCTCAAATAAAGTCTGATTTCATTTAAAGGGTCAGACTTGTTCTTTAGGGAACTCACATGAACTGAACTAATGGTCAGAGGAAGAACAAGGGTGACCTAGGGTGGTGCCTGCTTATAACATATGCATATATATATATATATATATTTGGATGTAGAAAAGCCTGAAAGAAAGTATCTTTGCTGCTTGTGGTTAGATTTCCTCCCCTCATTTAAAAACAATATAACAGGCTTTGCAAGAATAGCACCTTTAAAATGTTGCAGAGCAGCTCAATTTGAAAGTTCTAAAAACTCTGGAGGTACTAGGCTATGTCAGACTGATGAATTATGTAAAACCCGTTTTGCTTGAGTATTATTAATCATCCTCAAGCAAATGAAGACATGCTAATTAATTTGTGGTGGTTTTTACCTGCAAATGCCAAAGGAACTAAACCAAATTAAATCTTCCATTCTCTTCCAGACCAACACCTTGTTAAATATTCTTTCCAATTCAATTTCAAAGACATGGTTCTTTGGACACTGAACTTCCCTGCAGTTTTAAAGTCTTACAGGCTCTTTTTGGAATGTGTACCCTGAAGTTTTTCACAGATGGCTTGAGAAATGTATGGATAAAATGTAGCACTATAGGTTACAAAGGACTCAGGATATATAACAAAACCTTTGTTAGTTTATCTGTCTTATCTCATGAGTAGTTATTAATAAAACCTTGTGGTAAATACTATTTTAATAGTACAAAGGAAGAAATAGATGCGCAAACAGACTTACTGTGACTTTTCCAGGACATACAACTTATAAGTACAGAGTTGTGTAGCATTTTCTTCTGAGGTTAAAATTATCTTTCTTGGAGAATGTCTCATTAAGACACAGAATGTATACAAAGAGATAAAACAGGTATTCTAATGGGAAATAGTCCATCCTTCAAAGAAGCTAATTAAAAAAGTAAACAATTTAAAATAATTTCAAGATATCCCTGAAACTTACCAGATTCAATAAGCCCCTTTCTTTCCTAGTATATGTAAGCTGTAAGAACTACTGAAATACAATGAGAGAAGCTGAGATATCTAGAAGACTCTTAGACAAGCTGTCTTAATTAGGGTTTCATTGCTGTGAAGAGACACCATGACCAAGGCAACTCTTATGAAGGAAAACACTTAATTTTTGCTGGTTTACAGTGTCAGAGGTTTAGTCCTTTATTATCATGACAGGAAGCATGGCCACTTCCAGGCAGACGTGGTATTGTAGAAAGAGCTGAGAGTTCTGTATCTTGATTCACAGGCCTCAGAAGGAGACTATGTGCCACACTGGGTATAGCTTGAGTGTACAAAACCTGAAAGCCTGCTCCCACCGTGACATACTTCCTCTTACAAGGCCTCATCTAATCCAACAAGGCCATACCTCCTAGGAGTGCCACTCCCTATGGGCCAAGCATTCCAACATATGAGGCTATGGGGGGCCACACCTATTCAAACTGCCAATTCCACTTCCTGGTTCCCATAGACTTTTAGCCATAACATAATACAAAATGCACTTGGTCCAATTTCAAAAGTCTCCACAGTCTGTCATATTCTCAACAATGCTTCAAGTCCAAAGTTGAAAGTCTCTTCTGGGATCCATGCAATCTCTTAACTGTAATCACCTATAAAGTAAAATAAAAAACAAACAGATTACATACTTTCAACAAACAATGGTGCAGAAAATACATTACTGTTTCAAACTGTATGGAAGGAAGCATAATGAGGAAATACTGGACCAAAGTAAGATGAAAAGTCAGCTGGGAAAACTCCAAATTCTGCATCTTCATTTCTGATGTAAAAACACATTTTTCAGATATCTGACATATTTCTTTCTTGGGCTTGTTCCACTCCCTGTTAGCAGCTTCCTTAGGCAGGTATCCTACAGCTCTGGTATCTCTAATATCCCGGTGTCTCCAAGGCAATAGAGGCTTCACCTTCAAAGCTTCACATGATGGCATCTCTGGGCCTCCATGAAGGGATGCCTCTGCCACAAACCTGGCCTCAGCAGCTTTTATTAGTCATGGAGAGAGAGAGAGATTACATAACCCCTTTCACACAATGTCCTCTATGGGCCTCCATGCAGGAACACCCCTACCCCAGCTTTATTTAGTCACAGAGGAAGATACTATTGCCACTTTGTTCTGTCTTTGACTCTGAAGCCAGAACTATGTGGTCAAAGCAGTCACATTATTCACCAAAATATCACAAGAATGATCTCTAGGCAACATACTAAAAGGCTTATTCTCTGAAACATCTTGAGCCAGTCCCCCACAGTTCAAATTATTCTCAGCGCCATTGTCATCTATGCTTCTACAAGTACAGCCCTTTAAGCCCCACTTAAAGCATTCTATTGCTGTCCTAATCCAAAGTTTCCAAATCTACATTCCTCCAAAGAAAAACATGATCAAGTCTATCACAGCAATACCCCACTTCTGGAGCCAACTTCTGATTTAGTTTGGGTTTCATTGCTGTGGAGAAACACAAAGACAGATCTTATAAATGAAAACACTTAATTGGGGCTGAATAACAGCTTCAGAGGTTTAGTCTATTATCATCATGACAGGAAGCAATGCAGTGTCCAGGCAGACATGATGCTTGAGAAGGAGCTTATAGTTTTACACCTTGATCCACAGGAAGCAGAAGGAGTCTGTGTGCCACACTTGTTGTAGCTGGAGTCTAGGAGACCCCAAAGCCTGCCCTCATAATGACACATTTCCTCCAACAAGATTACACCTACTTCAACAATACCATACCTAATAGTTCTACTCCCTATAGGCCAAACAACCAAATACATGAATCTATGCAGGTTATACTTATGCAAACTACCATGCAATCTGAATCTTATAGAAAACTCTCATATTATCCAAGTTTCCAAGAAGAAGCAAGGACTATCTGAGCCTGGAAAAGGCTTAGATTGACTGTGCCACTTGAAAATGGAACACTACAACTCACTGAGCTATTTGCAAGTTGTATAGTGTGTTCTGGGTTTCCAGATTCCATGAGCTGGGGTGGCTTTAGTGATGTAGCTGTTTTTAGTCATTTCTGCTCTTGTAACTCTTCACTTATATCCTTATATATAACCTGAGTAAAACTCATTGGTTCATCAAATTGGCATTTGGTAGTGGCCGTAGTTTGGACTGTAGTCAGTTTCTTATCTATGTTGATGTCCGTTCATGTCTTACCAGCAATAATGATTTATATAATTGATGTCAAAACAAGGGGGCTGGGGAGATGGCTCAGAGGTTAAGAGCACTGGCTGCTTTTCCAGAGGTCCTGAGTTCAATTCCCAGAAACCATATGGTGGCTCACAACCATCTGTAATGTGATTTAATACCTTCTTCTGGCTTGCAGGTGTACATGTAGTCAGAGACCTGCATACATAATAAATAAATCTTAAAAAAACAAGGGTAGACATAACCAAAGTGGAATAGGGCCTCATTTCTTATGAGTGCATGGTCGTGATTATGAATATCAAGGAATGCAATTTCTGCTAAACAGCTTAAGGGTAGAAAATATGACAGAATGATGAAATGAACCTTTTCTGATATGATATGTGTGATTCCATTCTATGTAGGCATTTTCAGTATATGCTGAAACATACAACCAAAACTGATTCCTATATATAGAATAAAAATCTGGGCCCTGAGTCTGTTGGGAAATTCTGTGATGCTGTTTTATTCTATGCTGTATGAGAAAGGAGAGTCTAGTGCGTGGGTATAGAGATGACCTAAAAATATCTTAAAGGCTTGAAGCAAAGTATGTGGTCTAGTTGAGTAATATGTAAAGGATGAGAGTGTTAGCAAGCTGCTACAGAGGTTCTGTGGCTGTTGATGGATATTAATAATTAATATTCAGTCATATACTTCATTAAACCTCATTTATTCCTTAATCAATAATTTCCCAAATAATCACACAGAGACTATGATTCGTTCAAAATTAAGCATAGAGGTGAACCTAATAACTAATCTACTATCCCACTATCAGTTTTTCTTCCTTCCTTCCAAGGTCCCAGGCACTTGTGTTGTTATCTTCTCTGGAATCCATCTACTCTCCTCCTCTCCTGTTCCTTCTCCTTACATCCCCCAACCTCTGGTCTTACAACCTAAAAACACTACCCCCTTCTCTCTTGCAAATCCCAAACATCAGCACTTTTTATTAACCAATCAACTTTGAATTAGATGGAGCAAGGTTTACATAGCAAAAGAATATGTCTGAGCAGGGACCAGATCTTGAGGCCAGTAATTAGCACTAAAATACATGCATGGTGGTGTATGCCTTTAATCCCAGCACTCAGGAGGCAGAGGCAGGATGATCGATGTGAGTTTGAGGCCAGGCTGATCTACAAAGTGAGCCCAGACCAGTCAAGGCTACACAGAGAAACCTTGCCTCAAAAAGCCAAAACAAAATTACCCTACAAAGTCTCAGACATCGGACTGGCTGCCTGGGGACGAAAGGCCCTAGACATAGCCGAGAATGAGATGCCAGATTCGATGAACATGTGTGAGTTGTACTCAGCCTCCATGCCACTGGAGGGTGCTCACTTTGCTGGCTGCCTGCATATGACTATGGAGACTGCTGTCTTCATTGAGACCCACCTAGCCCTGGGTGCTGAGGTGCAGTGGTCTAGCTGCATCAGCTGCCATTGCCAAGGCTGGTATTCCAGTGTTTGCCTGGAAGGGTGAGACGATGAAGAGTACCTGTGGTGCATTGAGCAGACACTGCACTTCAAGGATGGACTCCTAAACATGGATGATGGTGGTGACCTTACTAACCTCATCCACACCAAATATCCACAGCTTTGGTCAGTTATCTGAATTATCTCTGAGGAGACCATGACTGGGATCCAAAATCTCTACAAGATGATGGCCAAAGGGATACTGAAGGTGCCTGCTATCTATGTCAACGACTCTGTCACCAAGAGCAAGTTTGACAACCTCTATGGCTGCTGTGAGTCCCTCACAGATGGCACCAAACGGCCCACAGATGTGATGATTGCGGGCAAGGTGGCAGTGGTAACAGGCTATGGTGATGTGGGCAAGGGTTGTACCCAAGCCCTGAGGGGTTTTGGGGCCCAAGTCATCATCACTGAGATTGACCCCATCAATGCACTGCAAGCTGCCATGCAGGGCTATGAAGTGACCACCATGGATGAGGCTTGTAAAGAGGGCAACCTCTTTGTCACCACCACAGGCTGGGTTGATATCATCCTTGGCTGGTACTTTGAGCAGATGAGGGATGATGCCATTGTGTGTAACACTGGACACTTCGATGTGGAGATTGATGAGAAGTGGCTCAGTGAGAACGCCGTGGAGAAGGTAAACATGAAACTTCAGGTGGACCGCTACTGGAGAAAAATGGATGCTGCATCATCTGGTCAACTTGGGTTGTGCCATGGGTCACCCCAGCTTCACGATGAACAACTCCTTCACGAACCAGGTGATGGCACAGATTGAGCTGTGAACTCACTCAAATACCCCGCTGGGGTTCACTTCCTGCCTAAGAAGCTGCATGAGGCAGTGGCTGAAGCCCACCTGGGCAAGCTGAATGTGAAACTCACTAAGCTGACTGAGAAGCCGGACCAATACCTGGGCATGTCCTCTGACGACCCCTTCAAGCCTGACCACTACTGCTACTCAGAGCCAAGACTGCCCTTCACCTTCCAGTCGCCATCCGTGTTCCAGGTCCTACCCCTTTCCCAAGAGAAAATGTCACCACTGCTTTGGCAGTGTTTGTCCCCCACTGGGGCTGGTCACTCTGTCTTTGGCCTCTCTTGTATCCCTCATACAGTTCCAGGTGTGACAAGGGGAACTGACTCACCAGTCAAGATAGAGGTACTTTGGAGCTATCCACAGGGAGTGTGAGCTCAGAAGCCGTGAAGTCCTGAGGCTGGATGCTGCTGGAGGTAGCCACAAGGGCATGCACCTTACCGTGCAGGCCTCACTTGGTCTAGGTCTGTGTGCTTGGTTTACAGTTCACTGGTTTCTCAGCCCAGGACCTGAGGAGCTCCAGCAAAGGGCAGGAACCTCTGAGTTTGAAGGTTCTTGAGAGCTGGGCTTACTTACTGTTGGGCTGTCTCTTAAGCCTCACAATGCTGAGGTTGGTACTTTTGGTCTCTATCTCACAGGGTTAAAATAGATTAAAGAGAAAGGACCAAGAAAGGATAAGTGACAGCTACAGACTGAAAGGGTCCTGCAAGAACAGATAGACATAGCTCTGTCACTGTTAGTCATTGATAGCTCCTATCACAAGCCTGGGTCACAAAGAGATTAATTTAATTTGTAATGTTTATATATTATTTAGAATGTTAACAAAGGAAGTTAAATTAAATACAGTTTCTAGTGCTTAAAAAAACTTGTCCTATAAAAAAAAAATACATGGCACCAGATCAAGTCCCAACAAGGACCTTTTAAAATGTATAATAGCGCACAGTAAAAACAATTATGAAACAATTATACAAACTAATAGGTAAGAATTATATACATAATGCCTGATAAAATGATATTTGGCAATCTTAAAGAAAATATTGTCTAGCCTACCTTGGTAAGTCTAAAGTTTTGTACCTAAATTAATTTTTGTCATGTCTCATAGCTAACAGCCTAAAAACATCAATCTAGACCTTAAAACATCTTCTTAATTCCTAAGCAACTAAGTTTAATTGTAAAACTACAACTATCTGGTTATCAATCCCTTCAGAAACTTGAGAAAGAATAAAATTAATTACCTTAATAAGCAGGAAGTGCAGTCTAGCAGCTTCCAATATTAAAAAAAATATATATGATAGAGACGGTTTGCTGCCTGGACAGCCACACAAAACTCCCTATAGCATTGGAGCATCATCTTCAGCCTTCTGACAGACGTATTTGTGAAGCAGGAACTATTAAGGACTTGCTTACCCTGTTTGGCAGAGTTCAGCAGTCGACTCAGCCTGCATCCAAGCATTCACATTTCAGTCAGAATTCCGTCTGTGGTAGAAATGAGGAATTTTTTTGAACAGGGGCTTTGGGTCAAGACAGTCTATATATGTATCTTGTAATTTCCTCTCTACTAGAGTCAATTCCTTTTCATCTTCAGCTGATAGCTTTCTTAGACCATGGAAGGTTTGACTGTGTAAGGTTTGAAACAAATTACTTAGCTATTGAGTGGTCAAACCAAGTGTATGTCATAGCCAGTTAATATCACCCAGCAATTTTTGAAAATCATTAAGAGTCCTTAATTGGTTTCTCCTTTTGTGGTCCAATTTTCTGTAGACATATTTTCTACCCTAGATAATTAATATAATCTCCTCTTTTTGTTTTTTCTTATTTTGGGGGGAGCAATCTGCAATCCCCAACAAGTCAAAGCTCTTTTAACTTCATCAGTTTTTTCTAATGTACTCATATCTTAATTAGCCAGCAATACATACATACAATGATAAAATATGAATTGAAAAAATTGCTTACAAATTATCTCCAATGGCTGTTGTACAAAGTACTGGCACAAAGTAGTGCTGTTTAATATTCCTTGTGGTAAAATTTTCCAATTATATCTCTTTTGGGGGCAGCTTCTATTAATGGTAGGTACTGAGAAAGGAATACTCTTCCTATCTTGCTCATATAAAGGAATTTTGAAAAACAAATCTTTTAAATCAATCACTATAATAGGCAATTCCCTAGGTAACAAGGAAGGAAATGAGATTCTAGATTGTAATAATCCTATTGGCTGAATAGTTTTATTCATTGCTCTGAAATTTGTTAACATCCTCCATTTGCCATATTTCTTTTTGATGACAAATATGGGAAAATTCCAAGGGCTGTTAGAGGCCTCTATGTGTTGAGCCTCTAGCTGTTCAATCCAAATAGCTTGGTCGGTCAACCACTTTAGTAGTAAGGCTGTAGGTTTTTATTAGCAGTGGTTCGCCAAACATAAAGTTGATGAGTCTGCTTCTGATGTATCTTGTTTATGGGCCTCCTGGGCAGTCTGTAACTGGTTTTGATAGCATTTTAAAATAAGTTTAGTGTTTTCTTATCAGGAGTATCACCTGTCTTTTGGATTGTCTCTGAAATTGCGAGAGTTAATCTGGGTTTTCCACTATTTTAACAGAACTCTTCCCCATAAGTTTATGATAGTATCAGCCACATATGGTCTTAATTTTTTCTATTTGACCTTCTGGCCCTGTACCTTTAAGACATCTGACATTTGTTTTACCTGATACAAAGTTTCATTTTCTTGAAATTGGATATCTACCTCTTGAATTAACCAATCTGGAGGCAAGGATTTAGGAGTGATAATTGTGACATTAGCTCCAGTATCTTCCATGACTTCAATTTCAATATTATTTAAAATTATTTTTAACTATGACCTTTGATAATCTATAGAAGTTTGCCAACATATTTGTTTTTTGTTCCCTCCCAGGTTTTTGATTTATCTGTAGAACTCGCACTAACTTGGGTACCTGATATTATTTTTGTATCTTTTGAGGCTTGTTTTGTGACCTATTAAAGGATCAATTTTGAAGAAAGTTCCATGAAGTATTGAGAAGAAGGTATAATCTTTTGTGTTTGGGTGAAATGTTCTGTAGATATCTGTTAGATCCATTTGATTCATGACATTGGTTAATGTCATTATTTTTCGATTTAGTTTCATTTTTGTTGACCTTATGCTTTGGTGAAAGTGGTGTTCACCCACTATTAATGTGTGTGGGTTGATGTGTGGTATAAGCTTGTTAATATTTCTTTTACAAATGTAGTGCCCTAGTATTGGGAATATAGATTTTCAAAATTGTGATGTCATCTTGGTTGACTTTGCCTTTGATGAGTATGAAGTGTCCTTCCTCATCTGTTTTGATTAATAGTGGTTTAAAGTCTACATTATTAGATATTAAAATAGCTACACCAGTTTGCTTCCTTTGTCCATTTGCTTGGAATACTTTTTTTCCAGCTTTTTACTCTGAGGTAATGTCTATCCTTGTGGCTGAGATGTGTTTCTTGGATGCAGAAGAATGTTGAGTCTTATTTATGCATCCATTTAGTTAGTCAGTGTCTTTTTATTGGAGAATTGAGATCATTGTTGTTGAGGGATATTAATGACCAGTGACTGTTAAGTCCCTTGATTTTGATGTTGGTTGTACTAGAGGGTTTGTGTGGTTATGTTTTTCCACTGGTGTGGTTATCTATTTCCCATGTAATTTTGGTTGTAGCTTGTCACTTTGGGTATGAGGTATCCTTCTAGTAACTTCTGTAAGGCTGGATTTGTGGTTTGTTATTGTTAGATTTGTTTTTATCATGGAATATCTTGTTTCCTCCAACAATGGTTATTGAAAGTTTTGCTGGATAGAGTAGTCTTGCCTGGCATCTGTGGTCTCTTAGGGTTTGTAGGACCTCTGTCCAGACCCTTCAGGATTTTATAGTCTCTGCTGAGAAGTCAGGGGTAATTCTGATAGGTTTGCCATTATACGTTATTTGGCCCCTTTCTCTTGCCACTTTTAGTATTTTTCTTTATTCTGTATATTTTGTGTTCTGAATATTATGTGAAGATTTTCTTTTCTGATCTATTCTATTTGGTGTTCTATAGGCCTCTTGTATGTTTATATGCCTCTCCTTCTTTAAAGTAGGGAATTTTCTTCTATGATTTTGTTGAAGATATTTTCTGGGCCTTGGATCCAGGCATCTTCTCATTCCTCAATTCCTATTATCCTCTGATTTCATCTTTTCATGGTGCCCTTGATTTCTTGGATGTTTTGTGTCAGGAATTTTTCAGATTTAGTATTTTCTTTGATGCTTGTTTCAAAATCTACCATAGTATCTTCTACTGCCGAGATTCCTTCCTTCATCTTTTGAATTCTGTTAGGCTTAGGTCTGAATTATTGACTTGCTTCTCTGAGTTCTCTTGTTCCTGACTTTCTTCTGTTTGTACTTTTATCATTGTTTCCATGTTCATCTTCAGATCTTAAACTGTTTTATTGATTTTCTTTATCTGATTGTTTGTATTTTCCTGACTTTCTTTCAATGTCTTTTTATGGTCCCTCAGATCTTGAACTGTCTTGTTGATTTCCTTCATCTGATTGTCTTTTCCTGAATTTCTTCCAGTGCTTAACTATAGGCCTCTTTAATGTCTACAATCTGGTTGGCTCCATTTGTTTATGGATTTTATTCATTTCCTTCATTATCATCTTCATTACTCTGGCTTTGAGGTTATTTTCTTGTGTTTCAATTTTGTTTGAGTTCTCAGGGTTGATTTCTTTGTGATATCTGGGACCTGTGGATGCTGTTATTTTATTTATTTATTTATTTATTTATTTATTTATTTATTTATTTATTTATTATATTTATGCTGACCGCTAGTCATTTTGATGTCTCTGATGTTGAGAGGTAGTTTCTGGTGTCCTTCCCTGGATCAGGCAAATGAACTGATTTCAGCTCCAGGGGACTTTACTCTACACTCTGGGCTCTCCAATGGGTCAACAAAGGCTTGTGCTGGTGCTCTGCAGTCCAAGAATCAGTTTGAGGTAGTGTAGATAAAGCCTGTTATCCTGCCTTTGACTGGGTTTGAAAACCTTGCCATAGGGACCTGGGGTTTTGGGAGCCTAGTCTCAGTCCACGCTAGAGTGCCAGAGCCCCTGCTGGCTTGTGGGGATTGACTAGGATTCTGCCTGCTCTGTCCAGGCTGTGGGGCCTAGGATCAGTCCCACCTGAGAGAGCAGATACTGCCCTCTGTCTTCTGGGAGTTGGCTGGGCTTCTGACTGATCCCTTCAGGCTGGTTCAGACTCCTCTGGGCATGTGTGTTTACTCTCACTGGGTTGTGTCAGCTGGTCAGGTTCTTCCAGAGCTTGCTGGAATGGCTCCCTGGTTTGTAGTGGGTGGCTAGTTTTCTGCCTGATCCCCCTCAGGCTAGTTCAGACCCTTGGGAGAGAGTGGGAGCCCCAACTGAGCTGTGCTGGCTGGCAAGGCATCTTCCTGGTCCATTTATGGCAAATCACCAAGCAGTTTGTCCTTAGAAGCATTGAGACTTCTGGCTCAATTTTTGTGTTCTATCTAGCTTCTTCTTTCCACTAAGAAAGCATTGTAAATATGGCGCAGGTTATAGCCTTTGTCATAGCTTAGTCTTTTGGAGTTACTCTACTTTTGATTGACCATGAAGTCATTATTTGTTTTATAAATGGTGAATGAATTCCAAAATTGGTGACACTTCACTTAAATTTTCTCAGATCTTACACTTCGACAGAGTGGGATTCAGCTTCTTGATAATCCTGTGGATGATTATTGACTGGTAGTCTCTGTTCTATACCAGCTGAATAGGCTAGCATTTGTTTTCTAACTACCTTTTATTGGTTTACTTTATGTTTATCTTTGTCTCTGTCTTAATATTTTCTTTACCTAATATTCTCTTAAGGTCTGAGCCCATATTCCATACTTATCTCTCTATTTTTCATTTTGGTCTATAAGTTTTGGATCTTTCGTTTTATGCTTTGCTTCCAACTTTTTTCTTTATACTGATCTAATTGTTCTTTGTTTGTTTCAGTATCTTTTCTAAAATCTTTGCCTTTGTAAAACCATAAAAGGCTAATCCAACTATTAAAGTTAAAATAAGAATTATGAATGTAACCATAATTTCCGAATTTTCCTTTATTTCTGTCTTAAATCATAGAAGAAAACATTAGCCAAGCTCCAAGAAGTCTGTTTTATTTTCTCCCCCATAGTGCATGTTTTGTTACTTAAAATTTGTTTTCAGCATAGAAGTGTGATAATTAAACAATTTCCTGATCAGAGGTTTATTCCCTCTCTGTGTCTGGTCTCTTTCTCTCCTGCTGTGCTGTGCCTGACCTTGCTCTTGTTTTTCAACTCACAGAGAAGAGGCGTCATTTTGCCTCCCACCTGTAACTTAGAATTATTTTGCCAGATCCTCCACAAATCAGTTAAGCACATGTCTGACTTGGAAGCACACTTAGTTTGGGTCTAGTAAACTGGATTTTTCCCTTTAGGTAAGCTTTTATTTAAAAGGCCTCTCCAATCTTCTTTTAGCCTTGTTACAGTGAGGGCAGCTTGTTTACAAGTCCTGAGCCACCAGGCTCTCAGAATGTAAGTTGCTAAGAAACTGCACAGTGGAGTTTTCCTAGCAGGTGGTGTCCAACTCCTCCTTTGGGAGTTGGGCAGTCAGAGCAAAGTGCATTCCCTGTTAGCCTTTGGCTCTTTTTTCACCTAGGTCTTCAGCTGTACCCAATCTTACTTGCTTGTGGCAAATTTTAAAGATAGGGCTCTGGGGGCAGCTGCCTTTTCAAGCCCCAGAGAATTAGATTAAGCCTATGCTGTAGTTGAACCTCTCTCTCTTCATTTTGCTATATTAAATTTAGTCCTGGAGAGTATTAGTTAGAAGTTTCCATTCAGAACTTTTATAATGTTTAAATCTGAACATTAAGGGTATGGGTAACATTAAATTCATTGGGTGCCATTTGTTATGAATATTAATAATTAATATTCAGTCATATTTAATGAAACATTATTTATTCATTAATTATTAAATTTTCCTCAAATAACCACACACTGTATGAGAGCTAAACAAAAGGCCCCCTAGCCTGCACTTTATCAGCTTAAGGCCAACTTTCCCTTTATCACCTTACCCAAGTACGTGAAAAGATCCACAATGTAACAGCTACAGCAGATGGAAAATTTAGATAAAAGTCCCCCTATAGCATGGCTCAAAGCCCCTCTGCCCAGTACCTTATCAGCACTAAGGCCAGCTTTCCCTATACCCCTTACCCAATTATGTATTGCCAAGGCTTGGAATGTCCTGCTTGCAGTTTTTGCCTTTATAATCCCTGTATCCTAAGGAGTTTGGGCTGTCACCTTCTTCAGCTCCTGGGGAATGGACAGTCCTTGCTCCAGAGCTTGCTCAATGAAAAGACACTGTATAAATTGCATTCGGCTGGTCTCTGGTCATCTATGGGGTTCTCATGACTTAGGCATAACAATTGAGACTATGATTCATTCAAAATTAAGCACAGAGGTAAACATAATAACTAATCTATCATCGCACTATCACTTGATCTTCCTCCCATCCAACATCCCAGGTAATTGTGTTATTATCATATCTGGAATCCATGCATTCTCCTCCTCTCCTTCGCCTTCTCCTTGCATCCCCTAGACCTTTATCTAGCCTTGCAACCTCAAAACTCTGCTCTTCTGCCAAATTCCAAACTTCACCATTTTTTATTAACCAATCAACTTTAAACTAGGTGGAACAAGGTTCACACAACAAAGACAGGTATATGAGAGAATGTGCTCCTCTGAGCAGGGACCAGATCTTGGGGCCAGTAATTAGAATTAAAATACATGGCACCAGACCAATCCCCAATCAGTCATGTAGCCATGGTTCTGTATAGAAAAATAGTAAGTAAGTAAGTAAATAAATAAATAAACAGCTAAAGCCAAGATGGGTACTGTAAAATAGGAAAATATATCACACAACATACATGGTATAAGATTTATTATAGAAGCGTGGGGAGAGAAGGAAAAGGGGGCACCCCAGGGGAACAGAGAGGAAGAGAGAGAGAGACACATGCACACAGAGACAGAGAGAGACAGAGAGACAGAGTAAGTGAGAGAAAGAGAAACAAGAGAGGGAGGTGAGAGAGTGAGAGCGAGAGCGAGAGTGAGAGTGAGAGTGAGAGAGAAAGAGGTGGGTTTGCCCTTTTTATAATCTTGGTGGTGGGAAACCTAGTGTCAGGCAGGGAATGATGTCATAGGTTGCTAGACAGATTGGGGGATTATGCTAATATATCTCCCTTTTCCTATACTTAAAAATGAGGATACATTGTTTTGATGTAAGGTACATTAAAGTATATAAATATAGGTTCATAGGAAGCAACTCTTGACTGCCATGTAATGGGGTGATGGGCAAGGAAAAGCTCTGCCCTGTAAAGTTTAGGGTAGAGGGCAGGGCATGTTGGCCATGTCCTACAGCAGATAGGGACAGAGGAGTGTTAGGAGAATCTGGAGTCCTGGGTCTGAAGCAAACAATTTCATCCTTTTGTAAATGGATAAAGGATGAAGAAATCAATATCTTTGTTTCCTGCTGACAGTAGTGCAGCAATAGGAGGTTAAAATGCTGAAGTGTTGGCCAATTCCAGGAAAAACAGGCTGTTATATTTGATGTCCATGGTCTTAGAACATCTGATGCTGGAGGCAAGGAAGGTCCAGCTGGCATGATCTGTGAGCTTGGACTGGAGCACCTGTGGATGGTTGCTCTGATGATGTCCTGGAGGTAGGGAATCTGGCAGGATACTGGAACATATATGTGGACAGAAGACAAAATTAGTAGGTTAGGGAGAAAATCTCCTTTAGGTGTACATTTGAAACTCTTAGGAGAGTGAGCAGAGACAGAGTTTTGAAACAAAAAAAGAGAAAAGCTTGAATGTAGTGAACTTTTTTCATTTTATCTTTGGTATATATTTGAGACTTTTGGGAAAGCAACGGAGAGAAAAGTCTTGAAATTAAGGAAAGAGACAATGCTTGAAACTAAGGAGGCTCCTTTTATTTTACCTTAGAAAAAGCTTGATCTTGGGGAATTTCTTTTATTTTACCCTTAATGTGGGCATAGGGATTTGAAATTCTCTAGAAGGCATCCCAGTTGGAAGCCTAAAGAGATCCACCTGGACTGTTCCCATGGGGATATTAGAAGTCAGTGACCTGTCAAGGCATCCCCTGAGCAAGATTTAACTCAATGAGATTGGTACAAACTGTTCCAGCAGCGTGTTAGCGCTGGTCAGAGACCAAGGCCATGGCTCAAGAGCATACACGCTTACCCAGAATTAGGGTTTTGACCACGAATGAGTGGAGAAGGAGATGAAACAATGCTGGTAGAGGGAGCTCTCACCCAAGAGAGAAGGTCCTAGATGAAGGTTTAGATGTAAGCTGGCAAGACTGGCAGGAAGTGTTTATGTCAACCAGAAGGGAAAATTCAGCAATTAGCCCATGTTAGGTGCAAGAATGTAGTAACTGGGTAGTTAGGGGAGTCCCAAAGGCCAGGGAAAGGGGTAGGAATCTCACCCTCTGAGAGAGGTGATAGGTGTGAAACTTTGGCTGCAGATGGACAGTGCTTATCTGGGTTCCATTTGACCTGAGAAGTGGATTTCCTGTAGCTTAAAGGAATCCTTTTAAGTATATAAAAGGAGATAAATTTTAGAAATGTTAGTATTGTCATAGTTTACAATCTGTAGTGAAATACACATTGTAGGAAAAGGCAGTAGACATACAGCATAATAGAGGCTTGGAAGAAACTTTGTGTTAAAAGCATGAATACTTTCTCAGGTGAGTTTAGGAAGGCAGAAGCCTTGTGGATCTTTCTGACATCTGTGAAACAATAACATGGGAAAGACAGGAACCTGCTGTAAAGAAGACTGGCAAAAGCTCACTTTCACCTCAGTACACATCATGAAACATGTGTTTCTTCCCTTTGTTCAGAAGACTGGATGTATATAATTTTAGCACAATGAGAAATATTTTAAGTGAAAGACAAACTAAGGGAAATTTAAACATTTGAGCTTGGAAATATGATAGAGGATTGTTTAATGGAATGTTCTGCCATATTTAGATTAATAAATCAGAGTCCCATTGGTTAGTGTCAATACTCTGAACAGTTAATGTAACAATAACAGCAACAGGAAGACTTAAGACATTCTTTTAGACATTTTGATCTTTATAACGTGTATTTACCAACCTTAAAACATGTCCTTAGGCCTTCTAACATTCATAACTTTCATCTATCAACCTTAAAATATCTTCCTTGACTCCCCAACATTCATAAAACACCTTTTTAGAAACCTTAAGATATAGATAAAATTGCTGTGAGCAGTCACTGTCCTTTAGCCAAAAGAATGGTAAAAGTTTGTTTCTGAGACCTGTCTCTTAAGTCTGGTAATGAGGTAAACTGTATCTAGACCTGAAAGTTAAAGTTTGCTCTCCTGCATATGTAAAGGACTGTCAAGTTATCTGAAGCATCCCATGATAGAAGTTGCCAATGTGACTGTGTAGCCCAAGTATGAGGTTAAAATAGATCATTAGCATTACCCTAGCATTGTCAAGGTTGCTGAATCTAGGAGCTATCTGTACTTGACCAGGTCAAGGAGCTTGAAGGTTAATGCCGATATCATTTGTGCTGGTTGAGCCTCCAGTGGCTGGGCACAGAGGACAAGTCTGCATGTGAGCATTTTGACTTTCAGGGGTTGGTGGCACTCTAAAGAAGGGGAAGCAGGCTATCTGGTTGAGACCTGATAGGCTGTGGTCATAAGGTGTGGGAGAAGGTTCCCTTCTGTCAAAGGTCTAAGGGAGGGGAACAGGGTGAAAGAAGGAGGGAGGGGGAACAGGAAGATACAAGTGAGGGGATAAGAATCAGGATGCAATCTGAATAAATTATAAAAAAATCAAAGAAAAGTTTTGGAGTGAGAAAAAGTCACAGGAAAGTAAAGTTTTTTGTGTTCCCCAATTTCTTCGGCAGTATGATGTGGCAATTTAGAAGCTATGTGTCTCCAAAAAGCTTTGAGATCAGAGTTGGGAACTCTGTTCCTGTGGTGGGTGAAGAAATAAATGCATCCCAGAAGGCTTGGGGACTAGAAACGAGCTGGCACAAGCTGGTCAAATGTGTCATCACACTGTTTGCCAGTGGGCAGGGCAGATGCCCGAGTGGAACAATTTCACCTTGTTCCAGGATTTTTGGTGTTCAAGAAAGGAGGAAAGAATACCATGCTGGTAGATGAAGTCTACCCAGAGGATGTGTTCAAGTGGAGGTTAGCAGAAACAGAGTAGACCGGAAAGGAAAAACCTCACAAGCAGTCAGTTGCTGTTGGATGGAGCTGCACTTAGTGATCAGTGGAACAGAAGGTGAATTGCTGCAGGCAGTGTGGCAGGTAGCATGAATCCGATAGAAAGGATCTCATAGTTAGACATTTCTGGAAAAGCCTAGCCAGTATGAGGCCACCAATTTTAAATATGAAAAATAAGATGCCAAACAACAGATATGATATTGAGAGCCTTATTAAAGGAACACGGTGTGCACCCAGGGAAAGAGAGACAGAGAGATAGAGACAGCGAGAAATGAAGAGAAGAATGTTTGTGTGTGTTTGTGTGTGTGTGTGTGTGTGTGTGTGTGTGTGTGAGAGAGAGAGAGAGAGAGAGAGAGAGAGAGAGAGAGGGTTTGCCCTTTTTATAATCTTGGGGAGGGGCACACCTGGTAACAGGGAGGCAGTGATGTCACAGTTTCATAGGCAGACTGGGGCACTATGCTAACAGAGCCTCCTTCCATTTAACCTTAGGTGTATATTTGAAACTTTTGGGAGAGCAAAAAGAGAAAAGGCTTGAAAATAAGGAGCTTTCTTCCATTTTACCTGATTACTGGTGGCAATTATAAGATTCATTTTGGATTTTTGGATCTGTCCAAGTTTGGTTGCAGAGGTGTGTATGCTTAGCAGCCCTTAATGTGTGTGTAGGAATTTGAAATTCTTCAGAAGGCATCTCAGAGGAGCCTGGAGAGGTGGCGAATGGACTATTTCTTACAGGGAGGTGAAGTCTGTAATCTGTTAGGGTATCACCAGAAATGGGTTGTGACTTTAAAAAGGCAGGTACAGACTTTTCCAATAGGAATTTGTGTTTCTTGAGAGAGGATGCATGACAAACGCTGTCTTATGGCTTCTTACAATTGACACAAATGAGAAAAAAAATACAAGTTAATTTTTGGCTAAAAATCTTTTCTGGAACTCAAAAGCTTAAAACCCACAGAGCTATTTTTGATGATACTCTGAACTAAGAGTTGTGGAAAAGGTCAATTTATTAGAGAAATCAGGATTACAATGGAGTTTTAGAGGCTTTAGTGAGTCCCAAGGTAGGGCATGATCTTTGTAAAGTAAAAGAGGCTTTAACAAACCAGAATGAGCTAGGTTAGTCTGTAAACTAGGTTAAGAATGGGATACTACCAAGTATGACTGAAGGGTCATGCTAAATTGTAGTCATTTTGTTTTAATATCAATGTTAAATATTTGGGGTTTAATGGGTGACAGAGAAGGTTTGCCTCCATTTCCTGGTGGCTGCTAGGAGTACAAAAGACAGTAAACACACAGTATACATTGCTCACCCAGCCAAGGAAGAAGTCACATATATATCCAAAGTGTATTCTAATAGTGGGATGACTATTTCTCAATTGGTCTGGATTAGATTGAATAGTTAGAATTAGTTCCATGAAGCTTAAGAATGAAGGAAACCAAGAGGCCTAATGAGAATACTCTGGGATGATACAGTCTGACAAGTAATAAAAATGGATAAAATCTTTCATGCTGTGTTAGAACTTGTTAATTGTTTATTTTAGTATTTCCTTAGTTGCACACTTCCGCAATCACCAGACAATTTCCCCCAATATATGACAACAGATTTCAGACTACTTCCCTAAGTTTATTTCTATAATCCCTATATTTGATATAAGACAGCTGTTCTGGACTTTGCATTATTGTCCAGCACATACTTTATATCACAATGTTATTTTTAATTTAGAGATAACATAATGTTAAATCTTTAAGTCTTACATATTTAGAAACCCATTTAAAACATTTAAATGTACCTAAAGGAATAAAGATATATACATCTTTTCACAAAGAATAAATAAGGGTATGTTGTAAAACTAGAGGCACATACTCCCCAAAGCCAAAAGGTTGTTGAAAATTTCCAACGCTAGGGATAGGTTATTTTCATCTGGGTTATGGTCTATAAGCACTAGAGTTGCCTAAAATAATAAAGGTATTGTTATTGCTGTTGGTTGCCTTCAAAAATTGAATCATGAAACCTTATTGCTAAGCCTGTTATATCCTTTAATTGCAGGATTTGGAGAAGACTGAGACTAAGTTGAAAGTGCTCCCTTCCTATGGTCTAACTCTTTTGGTAGTGGAAGGTACTATTAAAATTGCTATAGAGAATTATGGCCCAAAGTCCTACTTAACTGAAAAATTTACATGATTCCTGAAAATTTTACATGATCCCACACAAGATGTGTCAGCTAGTGCAAAAATGGTGAGTATGATTACAGATAAAAATCAACTTTTTGATTGGACTTAATGCCTATTCCATAGAGAATAATTTATAGCAGATACTAGGAACTTAGGCAAAATATTTGGCCACAAGAGTCAGAGGCCACAGTAGAAAAACAATGGTTATTGTTTTAGTTTATGGACATGATGTACTTGCTAAGGTGCTTCCCAACATTTGTATTTATGACTATAGGCTGTTACTGTTTTCATTGTTGACATGGATATTTTTCCATTAATTTTCTGACTTTTCTTCACTTGAAACAAAACACATCTGAGATTGACCACTAATTATGCTTTGGAATAGAGGGATAGATAAAAAGACACAAAGTGTCAGTAACCCACTATTCTGAGAGGACCATAGGTATTGAGAAATACTCCAGAGTTTAAGAGATTTAGAGTTTTTCACTAGCACAGTACCATAGACATTTGATTGACTCCAGGTGTAGTTAAGCTGGCAACCAAGACTACCTGTGACAGGGGCCTTCCTCACTGCTGTAACACTGTAAACACTAATATTGCTTGTCAATTTGACTACATCTGAAGTTAACTAAAACAAAAACTTCTGGGAATTCATGTGGGGAATTTTAAAAATTAGATCATGTGAAGTAGGAAGATACACACCATATCATTGGCCACAGTTCTTCATTCTCATTCATAGCTACAAGTATGCTTTTTAAATTCTGACCCAAAGTATTTTTGTTTGGTGATAACTATAAAGTTCTTGCTTAGAAGAGAAATATCTTTTTTACCATGAGTTTGCCATACACATAGTATGCGATGTTTATTGGGAAGAAATTGTTCTCTAAATATCTATATCAAATGGTGGAAAGATGAAAATAAATGACACCAAGACAAAAGCAGATGTTATCCTATATCTGACAAAATATGCCTCAAACAAGAAGAGATAAGCAGAGAAATTTCGTTCTAATCAAAGGAATAGTTACACAAAATGATATTACTTTCTTAAACTTACATGCACCAAACTCTAGGGTATCCAGTTTCATTAACATTGTATAACTAGATTTTAAGGCCACAGATGAATATGAATCCACTAAGAGTAGATCATTTTTTATGCTTACAATTTATTTTTTAATAAATTGTTCACTTTATTTCTTAATTGTACTCCCCTCCATCATTGCCTCCCCTTCCCCCTTCCTCTAGTCCCCCAAAAAAGGGAGCCCTAACATCTGCCTTAGCCTATCAAGTTTCATCTGGACTTCTGTATTCTCTTCCTCTGTGGCCTGACAAGACTGCCCCACTAGGAGGAAATGATCAATGAGTGGGCAGCAAAGTCCATGTCAGAAGTAGTCCCTACTCCCCATATTATGTGACCCATAAGGAAACTGTGCTACCTATATAGTTCATCTGAGCAGAGAGTTTAGGTCCTCACTATGCAGTGTCCTTGATTGGTGCTTCAGTCTCTGCAGGACCCCCTTCCCCTACCTAGATTTGTTGCCTCCATTGGTCTCCTTGTGGAGTTCCTGTCCCTTCCAGGTTTGTCTATTCCCCAACTCTTCCATAAGACTCCCTGCCTTTCACCCCAAATCTTATAAAGATACATAATCAACAATGACAGATAAGATTACACAATAGGCCAGTATCCCTTATGATCATAGTCTCAAAATGATCAATAAAGTAATATCCCACAGAATGGGAAAGATCTTTGCCAGTGAGCATTTGGAACTGAAAGATTCATGGCTATAATGTATGTATTCCCTCTCCATTAGGAGTCTTGTCTAGTTACAGGATGTCCTCTTTAGTCTGCATGGCTCCTACTACTACGAGTATCAGCTAGTGTCCCTCTTAAGTGCTCCCAGAAGCCTACTCTGACTCAGGCCTCCAGCTTGTCATTGAGCTTCCCCTGCCCACAGTTTCTCTTTTCTCTGCAGGCCTTTTGTCTCCCACTCCTCACCTCCTTTCTGTGCTCTCTCTCCTACCTTATTCCTTCTCTTCAACCACTACCTCTGTTTATTCTATTTCCCCTTCTGAGTGAGATTTAAGCATCCTTCCTTGGGTACTCCTTGTTACTTATCATCTTTGGGTCTGTGGTTGTAGTATGTTTATCCTGTACTATATGGCTAAATCTGCTTATAAGTGATTGCGTACCACGTGTGTCTTTCTGTTCTGTGTTACCTCACTCAGGATGATCTTTTCTAGTTCCATCCATTTGCTTACAAATGTCATGATTTTCTTGCTTTTAATAGCTGAGTAGAATTCCATTGTGTAAATGTACCACAATATCTTTATCCATCCTGCAGTTGAGGGACATCTAGGTTGTTCCTAGTTTCTGGCTGTTACAAATAAAACTGCTATGAGCATAGTTGAGCAAATGTACTAGTTGCATGGTCTGCATCTTTTGGGTGTATGCCCTGGAGTGGTATAGCTGTGTATTGAAGTAGAGCTTTTCCCAGTTTTCTGAGAAAGTGCCAGATTTGTGGTTCTCCTCTTCCCTGGGGGGGGGGGGGCTCTTGCCCACCAGTTCACCTAGGCAAGAGGAGCAGAAGATGAGATTCAGGGCCTGGAAGGCTGTAAGCACAATGGAGATTGGACACTCCAGGAGACAGTTCAACTTTACAGGGGGAGCAAAGGCTATATAGCCATTGGGGAGTGGGTGGGGGGCTCCCAGGACAGGCATTCATAATTGGTTGAAATCAGGCACTTTATTATTTGTTTGTTTTGTTGTTTTTGTTTATTTTTATTATAATTTATTCAGATTATATCCTGATTGTTAAGCCATCACTTGTATCTTCCTGTTCCCACCCTCCGTCCCTCTTTCACCATATTCCCCTTCCCTAGACATCTGACAGAAGGGGACCTTCACGCCCCCATATGACCACAGCATATTAGGTCTCATCTGGATAGCCTGCTTCCCCTTCCTTTATGTGCTGCCCATCTGGCCTCCCCACCAAGGGGAAGGAATCAAATGGGGATACCAGAGTTCATGTCAGAGGCAGTCTTCACTCTCCTCACAACCATGGAGAATGAGCTATCCATTGGTTACATCTGAACAAGGGGTCTAGGTTTACTGCATGCATTGTCTTTGGTTGTTACAACAGTTTGTGCAGGCCCCTGTGGGTCCAGATCCACTACCCTTGATGGTCCTGAACCCACTGGGTCCTTCTATCCAAAGACTTTTAGAGGACATATATGTTGGGTTAATATCCACTTATGAGTATATACCATGTGTGTCTTTCTGGGTCTAGATTATTGCACTCAGGATGATCATTTCTAGTTCCATCCATTTGCTGCAAATTTCAGGACTTCCTTGTTTTTAATAATTGAGTAGTATTCTATAGTGTAAACATACCACAGTTTCTTTACTAATGCTTCAGTTGAGGAAAATCTAGGTTGTTTTCAGATTCTGGCTATTATGAATAATGGTGCGCTGAACATAGTAGAGCAAATGTTCTAGTTATATGGTGGAGCATCTTTCAGGTATATGCTCAGGAGTGGTATAGCTGGGTCTCATAGTAGCACTATTCCAAAATTTCTGAGAAAGCACCAGATTGATTTCCCAAGGGGTTGTACAAATTTGCACTCCCATTAGCAATGGAGGAATGTTCCCCTTTTCTCTACATCCTCGTCCACATGTGCTGTCACTTGAGTTTTTTATTTTAGCCATTATGACAGGTGTATGGTGGACTCATTTTGATTTTCATTTTCCTGATGACTAGGGACATTGTGCACTTCTTTAAGTGTTTCTTAGCCACTTGATATTCTTCTGTTGAGATTCTCTGTTTAGCTTTGTGTTTCATTTTTAAACTGGGTTATTTTGTGTTTTGGTTTTAGTTTTTTGAGTTCTTTATGTTTTCAATATTTACCCTTTGTCAGATGTAGGGTTGGTGAAGATCTTTTCCCAATGTCAAGACTGCTGTTTCTGTCATAAATTTTTATAAGACTAGTAAAACTCATCGTGTATCTTCAAAGGGAAGATGACAAGAGGTTCATATATCAACCCTTGCTGATGGCGGCATAGTCTTATGTAACCTGCTTCTTGCTGAGCTATCTGACTTCATTTGTGTCACTTACTCCCATATTCACTTTGTTTTAGTCAATTTGACTATCTCTATGTTATGTGACTGCCTCTACTTCTTTCCACCACAGTGTCTCTACCTTTCCTCTGTCAGGACAACTGGTTTTGTTTGTTTGTTTTTTGGGGGAGATGTTCTTTTTAGTGCTACCTTTAAAAATAATTCCAGTAATACTGAAAAATGGGACTTCCTCAGAGAAAGTCTCTGACCATCCTTTTCTTCCTAAATCACTTGTTTGCCCTAAATATTTCCTACAAAGTTTTTCTTTTCTTCTTCTTTCTTTCTTTGTTCTTTCCTCTCTCTCTCTCTCTCTCTCTCTCTCTCTCTCTCTCTCTCTCTCTCTCTCGTTAGTATGTTAAGTGTACTTATTTGTATCTTGCTTTTTGTAAAACCCCAAGAGCATAAAGCTGATAGATGAATAGTGCTTTATTTCTTTCATTTATTAGCCTTATGTTAGTTTAGGGCCTGCAACATCAGGTTTTATAAAATGAGTTTGTAGTAGGTGAAAGCGAAACAGCACAGAAGAAAAATTCAAGGATTGCATCTGATAAAAACTAAAAATATTTTTTCTGTATATCACTAAGATTTATTTACCCAACTCACTGTAATCATCAGAATTAATATAACTTTAAAGCAAATGAATCTTGCTGACATTTTGGAATCTGTATGCATGCATTAATACCAATCAGTTTAAGTGTGTGTTCACAGCATGCCATTCAGATGAGAAATGTTGGAAAGGAGAAAGGTAGACAGCTTCTTAGCTTATTTTTTATGGCACATTTAACTTTATTCCACTAAGCTGGATTTTGGACTTAATTAAAGATTGTTTGGAGTATGGGGGAACATCAAGAGAATCATAACAGCTACTTACTTTTTAGACTTTATTTTTAAAAAAAATCTAAAAAAAAGATATTATAGTTAAAAAAGGCCTTCTATTTAATTCCTCAAAAGTATAGAGGGTTTTTCCTATTTATTATCAAATTGATATTTTTGCTTAGTGATTTTTTAAAATAAAAATAACACATCTACCTTAGTAGAAACTTTCTTTTTTTTCCTTTTGCATTTTATTTTATTTTATTTTATTTTTCTTTTTGAGACAGGGTCTCTCTATAGCACTGACTATCCTGGAACTAACTATATAGATGAAACTGGACTGGAATTCACACAGATCCACCTGTATCTGCCTCCCACACACTACCACTTCAGGCTTGATATTTTATTTCTTTGAGACCGGGTTATCTGTAGTCCAGGCTGGCCTCCAACTGGCTATGGGGATGACAGTGACCTTGAGCGTCTAAATCAAACTTGGCTTCTTCCTGTATGTGGTGTTATGGTTTGTCCCTTTACAGACCAAACCTGATCAGGAGGTCAGAGTGGATAGAGCATACAGCTTGTGTTTTATTTAATTTTGAAAAAAAAAAAAAAAAAACCTCCAAGAAACCTGTAACAACTATTTGAACACATCCATGCATGACCTCCTCCTTTTCCTCCAATATCTCTTGGAATTTAGTCCTGGCCTGTCAGTTGGCAGGTAGAGAGGCCACTGTGCCCAGTGGAGAATGACACCTCGTCAAGCAAAGGCCATGGTCTGTGCCATCCCACCCAGTTTTATGTAGTACTGTGTACTGGATCTAGCTTTGTGTATTCTGGGCAAATCCTCTTCCAGGTGAGCTGTACCCCATCTGAGCTACATTCTCAGCCCTTACTAATTCCTTTGATAAGTGACCTGATTAGTTGTTATTCTTTCTGGATAAATCGATTGTGCTTTGAAGGCCCAAGGACCAGGCTGACCTCAAACTCAGAGATCTGCCTACCTCTACCTCCCTGAGTGCTGGGATTACAGGAGTGTGCCACCACGCCTGGCTTGAGCATCTGGCTTGAGTGTTGAGAATGCCACGTGAGATGATCCGTATAAAACTACATACCAGTAAAACATTCAATAGACAAAGCCATTATAACCCGCAAGCTAGTGGCGTAGAAGATGACAACACTAATGCTTCAGTGTACAGTAGAGTCACTATGACCCAAGTAGAAAAATCCTAGGGGACCATTTATTTACCATTTGAAAATTGGTGAAACCAGTGAAAAATTTGAGGCCATTTTTCTGTTTGAGCCTGTACCCAATTCTCGTAAACAGACTACATTATTTCTGACACAGACTCCTTCCTTATCTATAGAAGTCCTCAAACTTCAGAAAATTACTGGTTCTGGGGATTAAACCAGTGGCCTCAATCGTGCATGCGGAGCACACGCACTACCGTCAAGCTAAGTGTGGTAGCTCATGCCTTTAATCCCAGAGGGTGGGGGTGGGGGATGGGGCGGTCAGAGGCAGGCGGATCCCTGTGATTTCGAGGCCACCTGGTCTACAAAACGAGTTCAGGACAGCCAGGACTTGATACACAGAGAAACCGTGTCTTGAAAAAAAAAAAAAAAAAAAGAAAAGAAAAGAAAGAAAAAGAAGAGAGAGAGAGAGAGAGTGTCAGATGTATGAGAATAAGATAAGGACAAATGAGTAAGGATTCTGCTTTCCAGAGGAGGGCTGGGAGAAAAAAAGGAATGAACAATCACATCTCTAGCGATCACTGGCTTATCCCTAGATGAAGCGCGAAAGGCTGGGGTGCTGGGAGTTAATGCAGATTACAGAGCTCAAGAGCTTTTGGAGGAAGCTGAACTTTGGGAAACTGATACCTCGCTTCAAACCGCTTCTGACCCCAACCAAAGAGAGGCTTGAGTCTCCCAGCAAACAACTCAAACACTGCAGACTTCAAAATAAACCCTCAGCCCCGTCCCCCACCTCCCCGGCGCCGTCCCCACTGTCCCAGCAAGAAGTGCTCCCTGGCGAGGGCTGTTATCAGTAGAAACTTTCTTATATATAATATATAAGAAACTCATATATATATTATATATTATATATTATATAAGAGTTTAAATGAAGTTAGTCTATAATGGGATGACAATGTCCTACAAGACACCATATACTCACAAATAAATCCAGTTAATGCCTTAGAAATGTCGGCCAATGGAGACTCATAGATCTCCAAACTTTACTGGCTACTGGAATTGTGTTTGGCTACTTTCTAGGACTTGATGATAAAACTGTTGCTGAAGATACTACATATACAAATAATAGAACATAGAGAAATCAAGATAGTGCTGACCTGGAAGCTTCATTCTTATTGGTTAGCTTTCAAAATAATATAAGTGGCTATGTATGCGATTGGATTAGAAAATGTAATCATCAATATTACTCATCTATGAATCTTATAAACTATAGTGATCGGCCTGATAAGATATATCCACTGGTATGACACTGGCACAAATTTTATGGTAATAACCAATTGCTTTCTAATCTCATCTAAGACCCATTCCTATCTATCATGATTAAAGGGTCAAAAGCATGTGGCTTTGAAGATCATGTACCCTATATGATAACTTACGTCTACTATTCTGTTAAACAGAAACAATATTAAACTGATTCCAAATGAGTTCGTTTTATCAACTGATTAGTGTTGCTCTCAACTCTAACCAGAGAAACTTCTTTTTGCAATATATGTGATTAATACAGAGACTCTCGACTGGTTACTCTGCAAAGAATAAGAAACTAAGGCGTGATCATCTTCGAAGAGTGAAGCAGAAGAGAATTAGAAGTGGTAGATGAGTACAACAAACAGTTTCCTGGACACCAAAGAAGAATTGCACATATAAACCCACAGTAGTTTGAGACGACATCCTGAAGAGCTTTAAAAATCCCACGCCAGAAAAATTCCAATGTAAAAAGACAAGGCGAATGTGAAGTTACATCCCTAGCTGAGGAGCTATTGGTAATGGATAGCTGTTGGGAAAGAGATAGACAGTCTTCTTTAAGGACATGCCCATCAGCAAGCCAAACTACTTCAGCAGAATGCTCCACATCCAAGAACACACAGGATATATATATATATATATATGTGTGTGTGTGTGTGTGTGTGTGTGTGTGTGTGTGTGTGTGTGTGTGTGTGTATTGTTCCCTAGATTAGAATGATGTGTCCTTTTTATCTTCTCAGAATACTTTTATTTTGAAGTCTATTTCATCAGATATAAAGATAGCCACACCTATTTTCTATGTGTTTCATTGCCTTTTCTGTTTTTTCCAGTACCACAGACACATATATACACATATATGTATGTCTATGTACACATACACACAAACACAAACACACACACACACACACACACACACGAAGTAAGAGGGGGAGGAGATGGGAATCTGGAAGAAGTTGGGAGAAGGTGAATATAATCAAATCACATTGTATGAAATTAATAAAAATATTTTAACTTTGTTGATATGGCTAGATCTAGAAATTCATCCATTTCTTTATGTCTTCTAAGTTAATGAAGTCTATGTTTTTAAAGCATTCTTTATTTTTGAATTTCTGCATATTTAAATTTTTTGTGTCTATTGTAATGTTTCCTTATTCATTTCTGATTCTGTTAATTTTATTCATCTCTTTCTTTTTCTTTTCTTTTCTTTTGTTTAGTCAGATCAATGGTTTGTTAATTTTATTTGTTTCATAGAATCAGCTCTTATATTAATTTATTCTTTGTTATGTTTTCTTTGTTTCCATTCACTAATTTTACTAATGTCCAACGTCTCCTCTCATTATTATTTCTTTCTGTCTAGGAGATTCAGGTTTAGATTTTCAAAACTTTTTTAAAGACAGGGTAGCTCTGGCTGTCCTGGAACTCACTCTGTAGACTAGGCTTGCCTCAATCTCAGAGATCCACTTGTCTTGCCTCTGGAGTTCTGGGATTAAAGGCATGTGCCACCACTGCCCAGTGTAGTTTTTCAAAAGTTTTGAGTTGCATCATTAAGTCACTTATTTATTTTTATTCCTGATTGTTTAAATTTGTCATTAAGATAACTTTTTTCTGAGTTCTTTTTATTTTTATTGAAAATTCATAATTCTAATGGTGTTTTCCCCCACCATCTCTTACCAGTTCCTCCCAGCTCCAACTCTATGACTTATTTTTCTCTCTTTCCTTAGAAACAGGCAGGCAAATAAAATGCAAGATAACAAGAATTTATAAAAAGTGAAGAGGCACAATAACTATACACATATACATATAAATACCACTACTATTACTATTAAAAACAAACAGGAAGCTATAATATTCAAGCAAAAGACCAGTAGCACAAATGTCCAAAGAAAACAATATAAGACAAAACAAAATGACAAAACCACCACTGAGCTCCTTTTCTGTGGACCACATATTGAGGGCATCAGGCCTTCCCTTAAGTGTGGTTTATATAACTAGTAAGAATCCATCAGGGAAAACTAACTTTGCTTTTGCAAGTGATTGTCAATAAAAGATAGCTTCTTGGTTATATATGGGAGAACCTGTCTACTTGCCCATCTCTGCACTGGCTTGAACCTGTGTAGGTCCTGTGCATGCTTTCATAGTCTCTGTGAGTGTATATGTATGTCAATTGTGTTGTGCCTAGAAGACACCGCTTCTTTGGCGCCACCCATCCCCCTTGGCTTTGATAATCTCTCTGCTCCCTCTCTAGTGTAGCTTCCTGAATCTTAAGGTTAGAAGTTTGATGGAAATATTAGGATTGGGACTGTTTCTCTGCACATTGACTAGTTGTGGATCTCCATGCTAGTTCCTCTCTAATATATGAAGAACCTCCTCTGATCATGGCTGAGCAAGACACTGACTTATATGTGTAGTAGATTGTCATTTATGGTAATTTAGTTGTTGTGTTCCATTAGCAGAACAATAGTATTTGGTTTTCCCTTATACTCATGGCCTATCTAGTGTCAGGTTATTGGTCACTCAAGCAGTGTCAGGCATGGGTTTCATTTTCTGGGCCTTAAATTTAATTATATAGTATTTGGTTATTCTCACAATGTATGTGCCATTATTGTTCTAGCTTTTATGTAGACAGGTCACCACTGTAAATTTCAGGATTTGTGGCTGGTTTGGAGGATACATTTCTACGTAAGTAGCTTGCAGTGTATCTCCCAGTACCATGAACACTATTTACTAGGAATTAAGGCTTTATAAAGCAAAAGTGGGATACTAAAATTACCTCCTATTATTGGATTGTCATTAATCTGTGATTTTAATTATAGTTGTATGCTTTTTATTAAATTGCATGCCCCAGAATGTGATGTATATATATTTGTGACTATAAGGTATCCTTAGTCGATTGTTCTCTAGATAAGAATGATTATCTCTTCTGAAGAGTTTTATTTTGAAGTCTATTTCATCAGATACAAGGATTGCCACATCTGTTTTATTCATGTTCCTATTGCTTTTTTTCCCATCATTTTCCATTAGAGTGGTAGTTATCTTTAAATCAGATCTTCCCTCAGCTACAGAAAGATGGGTGTGTTTATTAATCTATTCAGCTATTCTGTCTTTTGATTGGAGAGTTGATGCCATTATTAATTATAGTTATTTTTGAAAGGTGTGTGTTTATTGCACTCATTTTTTGTTTGAGTCCTTTTTGTATTTTCTATTTATTTCATAAACAAGGAAAGCAAAAGAAAAGGTGGGGGATAGTAAAGGAGCTCTGAGAAAGTAATAGCAATATGTAGGTAATATGATGGGGAAAAGGAAAAAGAATGAGGGCTTAATTAAGGTTAAGGTAGGGAATACAATTCAGAAGGAGAAGAATAGAGTTGTGATAACACTAAGGATACTTGAAATAGCAGTAAGGGATTATATTATTTCATATTTACCTAAATTACATATAATGTATATAAACTCCTACTTATGAATGAAATTATGCCATTTGGGATAACAATACACTTCCCAAGAACCATAATTTCTGGCAAAAAAAATCTCCTATCAGTTATGAGAAAAACCCTTTCAAGTTGTTGGTCAGGGGAATTTAAGAAACTGCCTATAGTTTAGATAGACTACTATTTTTTATTGCCTGCCATAAGTCAAAACTAAGTCTCCATTGCTGAAGACAGCATGCACATTGGGCATAAAACTCAAATAATTCACTACATATATGATATAATTTCTTCCTCCTTCAAGACTATCTTTTATAGCACAGAAGTTATTACATATTCTGTCAAGGGAGGGAAGCATTCAATACATGTACCTAGCTGCAATGCTTATGGATCATAACAATGACTAGCACAGCAAGACATTCTTGATGGCACTTGTATTTTGGTGGTTGCCATTAAATGTCTAATTAGACTTAATGCCAGGCCAACAGAAAGGAAGCAATATCTTGTACTGGAAACCTAGCCAAGAACCCTTGGCTATAGAGGTCATAGTTCTTGTGAGAGGAACGTACTAATGCCACTTTAAAAAACAGGTACAATTCTTACCTGCATTCTAAATATGAATCCTTATACCCATAGGTAAGTGTAGCTCCTGTAGCTCATTAAAGACATGTCTTTTATCAGAAGATGGAGATGATTACAGAAAATTGCAACTAGTCAAGATGCAGAGAACAACTGACCATGATCAGTTTTGTTACATTTAATAAATCTATGCTATCACTTCTACACTTAAGGTTCAGGGAATACTGTGAAGGAGGGGAAAGAAAGATGACACAAACTAGAGAAAAAGGAATTGTGCTTCAAATTGTGTCTCCTAGATATGTCATTGAAGCTACACCCATGAAGATTGTTTTTACTTAAACAAGACTTGAATTATCATAAGACCAGTTGACATTCCAACATGGATGAGTGAGTTTTCACATTACCTCTCTGAAAGCAAAGAGCTATGGAAAAAGAATTATAGAAAATCAATTACTATCTACAAGGGAGAATTAGTCTTCTCTAAGGATTAGCCATTAAACTTTTACCTAATGACAAGTATTGAGCCCAAAAATCACATACATATAGGAAACACTAAATGGACTTAATATGTTGTGTTTATATCTTTTTCATATGCATACGCATATTCATGCAAACTCACACACATGCACACATATATATACTTGAAAAGAATCATAAAATTGAAATGGGGGATAATATGAAAGGAACTGGAGGGAGGAGAAAGAAGAGGAGATGATATAAACATAATTAAATTAATATAATTTAAAAATAAAATTAAAAATGAAAACAAGATAAATGAAAACCTATTTATACACACACAGTTGTCTTAATAACACCCCTTATGTTTACCATTTGTGAAATTCATCTACACTGTTTAGAAAAATTGAAAATTAAGAAAAAATACAAAGAGGATAGCATAACTGATCTACCCAGCTCTCATCAATGATTGGTTACTTCATTGGTTTTCCTATGATTATGAATACCAGTATATAATCTACTTTTTCAATCTATGATGCAGTCTATTATAAAACACAACACTAGTTACTATATTTCAAAAGGAACAAGTCACCGCTGAGATTTTATAGCTGTTCAGATACTCCATTCTATGGTCTACTTCTGACAGTGTGCACTTTACATCTTGACTGTTTGACACCACCATTTATATTTTACCATCAAAATATATTAAAAAGAATGAGATTTTATCTGCATTTCCTGTTTGGTCTTTTTTTTTTATTGAACTGCATATCACAAATTTCTCCTGAAATCTAGCCAGGAATTTTATTCATGGATATCCAGTGTCCAAATAATTGCCTTTCATAACTCATGAATCAGTCATACCAAACTCCATTGGCTTTAAAGACTGCGTGATATATTTGGAGAGCCTGGGCACAGTTCCCATATGTATTGTAAGAACTGGTAAGTATGTTACAGCTTAATCCACTTGGACGCTTGTAAATTCTCTTGATAGATATTAATAAATTTATGCTAACTTAAAAAGTGATAAAATAGAACACAGACAAGAGCATGTGGTAAATGTACAAAATTGGGCATGCCTTTTATTTCAGAATATGGGTTTTAAATGCTGTAGTAATTAGAATCACATGGATACTCCTAGATAGCATCATTATATGGGAATTTCATTTTACTTTTCCAATATACATCCTAGCAATTCATTATGAAAGATGGGATTTAATAAGTGTCCATGTCATTTTCATGACATAAAAATACTCTTTCATTTTAATATCACTAAAATAAACTATTGATATTTAATACACATGTGAAAACTATTTCTTTCATGTTTATTTTATTTCTGAGTCCAGTAACTAATGTAAAAATTCTTTTGAAATCTATAAAATAACTGTGATGAAACAAGTTTGTCTAAAGAAGAACACACACACACAGATTCACAGACACACACACAAAGACACACACACACACGCACACAGAGAGAGAGAGAGAGAGAGAGAGAGAGAGAGAGAGAGAGAGAGAGAGAGAGAGAGAGAGAGAATAAATTCGTACCAAAGCTATTTAACTCAGTCATTTCATAGGAACCACAAAACTAATATTTGTACATCAAACAAACTTAAATTTCAGTTTAAGGAAGGTCACTCTAATAATAAAAATGAGCACATTAGGAAAGTTTCTTCAGTGCAAATTGACTTTTGGAATTCCTTGGCAAGCAGAGTAGGATAGATAGTGGAATCCAGAGGGAAGCACTGTTGAAAAACCTCAATTATAAAAAGAAACTTGAGTGTCTTTGATGGTCCGATGAGGTAATTTGTTTTAGTGCTTTAAGGAAGAAAGGTACAGAAATAATGGAAGAGGGAAAAAGGATGACTTTGGGAATGATGTTCTTCATCAGAGAAATAGTCTAATGTGGCTCTATTCATCACAGAATGAATTGATTGGTAATTTTTTATTATGCCTTCAAAAGAAGAAATTGTAGATGGGTTTTTAAAGCACAGTCACAGTATACTTGAACATGATCTTTGAACCACATAGTACCTTATTTCAAAGTCTTATATAAGAAGCACTCATGTTCTTCTTAGAGCAATGCATTTCTAAAGTGTCATTTGCTTTGATTTTTGTTTGTCCAAATGCTTCCGAAGAGCTATCCCTTTATGTTTCTCTTCTAATCCAAAGTCTTCTCTGTGTTATTTACTCAATTTCGCCTGCACTCTGCCAATCTTGTGACAAAGAAAACCAATGCTAAAATTCCATTTCTCAATCTTCAAGAGCAGTTTGTGAAGATACAAAGGATAAAATATTTCAGGAGTCAGCAGTTTGAAAATGTGGCTCGCAAAATTGCACTTAGAGTTATGATTAATCACAAATATTTGACAGCAAAGCCTCTTCAGTCTCAACAAAGTAGGACTGTGTGATGGGTCTTAATGAGCTCTTTGTTAAAAGGAAAAGTGGCCTCATTGCTGTGTCAGTTGGATAAAAAGCCTAATGGACTTGGCTGGAGTATAGGAGATTAGTGTTAAAAGCTAAAAAGCTGGGGAAGCATAGCAAAAGCCACATATAGCCCAGCATGGCATGTAAGGTGTGAGTAGACATATTTTACCCTTAGAGGCAGCAAGGGAATCTGTTTCCATTTCTGTGGACTGCAAATGATCATTTGATAATTTAAATTATTTTGAATTATTTATATTGAACCTATTTCGTCGAATAACTTAACACAGATTAATTATATATAAAGTTATAGTGAACATTGTTGTGTACATGTCATATTTTATGTCACTGTATGATATATGTCATGTGAACCATATTATTATATGAACAAGTAAAACATTTTTATTATATTATATTTTCTAGAATTTGATAAAAAGAAAGAGTAGAGAATTTTTGAACACATTTCAATGATTTTATACTGAAGAACTAGAATTTCAAGCTGTGAATGGGATTTTTATCTGATCGTTATTGAACACAGTGTTTTGTGATGGGACAAGTCAAAAATATATTAAGGCATTACTTTCTTTTTTTGTAAAGGCACCAAATGCTGTTTAATCTTTTCCTCTAGAGAACACACCCACCCACCCACCCACCCCCACACACACACCCACCCACCCACCCACCCACCCACACACACACACCCACACACACACACACACTTATATTTTACTGTACAGCTGCACATACTTCGCTATGTAAACATGCTACCAGAATTCTACATTCTCTTATAATTATTTTAATGGTGACTTTAGTCCCTTGCTATTCTAAAAAGGCTGCAAAAATAATCTTGCATGGAACATACTTGTATAAATGTCTTTAGTTACTAGATGTATAGAAATGGTCTCTCTGTAATAATATTGTCAAGAACATGTGATATGTGCAAAGTTAATGTTTAGGCAATTAGAGAGACTTAATGTATTCACCTTCTGGCATTACTAGGAGACAAAATCTCACAACAAACTTCCCTGTGCACAAAACACAAATTTAATGTTAAATTGAGGTTTTCATAAAATAAATAAGTTATGTTTTCTTATTTTTTTGTATTTTTATAATTAATAGAATTGCATAATTTTCCTCTTCCATTCCCTCCCTCTAAACCTTCTCAAGACCACTCCTTGGCCTCTTTGAAATAAATGACTTATTTTTCATTAACCACTGCTACATATATATGTATGTGTTTATATGTATATTCCTAAATATAACCTGCTCAGTCTATATGGTGTTACTTGTATGTATCTTTTCAGGATTGGTCATTGGAACTGGATAAGCAGTTGGTGTGCTCTCCCCTGGGGAAAACTACTTCTCCCATTCTCAACATTCTTTAGTTACCTGTAATTTTTGTGTAGAGTTTTTGTCTTCTGATCATTCCCCTACCTACTTTGTTATGTCTAATTTTTTTTTGTCCTTGTGCAGATGTTTTGTCACTCGTGTTGGTGAGACTTAAAGAATTTTCAGTTTGGAATTACTAGGAGACACAATCTCACAGCAAACTACCATGTCCTTCTGGATTTTACATTCCTTCTGCCCCTTCTTCCACAGTGATTTCTGAACCACAGGTGTAGAGGATGAGTGTTGATGTATCAGTTGGGACTGGGCTCAAAAGCTCTGTGTTGTGATTGGTTGTGGTTTTCTGTACCAATTTCTATCTGTTGCAATGAGAAGGTTTCTTGATGAAGGGTTAAATATATGCTTATCTGTGAGCTTAGGGAAAAATGATTATATAGTGTTGCTAACAAATTAGTCTGGTTTAGTAAAGTAATGGTTGTAGATTCTGCTCCAAAAATCATGACCTTATTAGCACTGAGTAGTTAGCTAGGTTTCTAGTACCAGGCATGTTTTTTTTCTTGTGGAGCAGGTATTAAGTCCAATTAAAGAGCTGCTAGTTACTGCCATGGCATATGTTGCACTACTGTAAATTTTGAGTTATCCTGCTATACTTGTTATTGTGGTTCAAAGGTAGCATAGCTTGGAAAGACTGATGCTTTTTTCCTTTCTTTGGAAATTTTCATGGTAACTTGTATATCATGAAGGTTAGTTCTCAGGGAAGAGGCTTTCAAATTAGCTTCAGCTCTGTGGTCTGTTGGTGTTCTTTCTGACGTACACGATGTTTTTAGCAATATGACTTACCTTCCACTTCTGGGGTCAACCAAAGGAAATAGTAATAGCCTGTTGGGAGTCTATTGGACACCCATGACTAACAACTCGAAGGAAGGCTTCTCATACCTTTTAGGTGGCCTTTGACTCTTGGATTTACAAGCACAGATGGGAATTTTTTTTTAATTTTCTGTAATATTTTATTTATTTATTTTCATGTTTTTAAATTAATTTATTCTTGTTACATCTCAATTATTATCCCATCTTTTGAATCCTCCCACCCCTCCCTCCCTCCTATTTTCTCCTTACTCCCATCCCCTATGACTGTGCCTGAGGGGGACCTCCTCCCTCTGTATATGCTCATAAGATTTCAAGTCTCTTCTTGGTAGCCTGCTATCCTTCCTCTGAGTGTCACCAGGCCTCCCCACTCAGGGGACGTGGTCAAATATGTGGCACCAGAGTTCGTGTGAAAGTCAATCCCCACTCTACACTCAACTGTGGAGAATGTCTATAGGTCATATTTTGAGTTATTATTACTATGATAAAGCATCATGACAAAAAAGCAAGCTGAAAAGAAAGGGTTTACTTGGCTTACACTTCCACATCATAGCACGTTGCTGAAGGAAGCCAGAAACCAGAACTCAAACAGGGCAGGAACCTGGAGACAAGAGCTTATTTAGAGGTCATGAAAGATTCTGCTTACTTACTTACTCCTCAAGGCTTGCTCAGCCTGTTTTCTTATGGAACACAGGAGCATAAACCCAGGGATAGCACCATCCACAATGGGCTGGGCCTCTTCCCCATCACATACTAAATAAGAAAACGCCATATAACCTGATCTTTTTGTTGTTTTATTTATTAGTTTATTAATTATTAATTAACTATATATCCTTACAGCCACTTCCCTCCCTTTTCTCCTCCCAGTTCTTCCCCCACCCCATTGACTTCCCAATTCAGTCCTCTCTTTTTCTTCAGAAAAGGGGAGGCCTCCCATGGATATCAACCAGTTTTGGCATATCAAGTTGCAGTAAGACTAGGTGCATCTTCTCTTATTGAGGCTAGATAATGCACACCAGTCAGAGGAAAGGATCCCAGATATGGGTAACCATGTCAGAGATAGCTCCTCCTCCCGTTGTTACAAGTATCACATAAAGACAAAGCTACACAATTGTTACATGTAAGAGCCTAATACTATGGAGACATTTTCTTAGTTGATATTATTTCTTCTGAAATGACCTTAGCTTGTTCCAGGTTTCCATAAAATTATCAAGCACAGTATATGAATATTTTTTTTCAGAGACCTATACGCATTTTAAGGTTTTCTTTCTAGGGAGAAAGTTAATTGTATGATTCCTTATAACTTTTTAGACATCGTTACCCTCTTTATTTTTTCTGTCTTTATCTCCCTCATTCTTTCTTAATTAGAGGTCACCATTTACATAATTTATATAATCAAATCCCTTGCATCATAAAATTCTTCTTTCTATTGCTCCCCCATCTTCTGCCTCAGCAATGGTCCCATTTTATTTTCCTGATTTCTGCTGTTATCCAAGATATGTATACAAATATGAGAAATTTGGAGCTAAGAGTTTTGATGAGAAAGAACATGAGATTTTTGAATTTCTAAGTATTAGTTGCCTTATTCAATAGAATCTTTTCTAGTTCTGCCCATTTACCTGCAAAGTTCATTATTTTATTTTTATTTATAGTTGAATGGGATTCAATAGTATATATGTACCATTTCACAAATCATTTGTCATTTGAAGGATATTTAGACTGTTTCCACTTCCTGCCTATTGTGAATAAAGTAACAATAAACATGTCTGAGCAGCTATTATGAAGTAGGATGTCAAGTCTTTGGGCATATGGCAAAGAGTGGAATAATTGGGCTAGGAAACTAACCACACATCATTAATTTTCATACTTAGGAAGGCAGAAACAGGCTAAAATTTTGAGTTTGAGGTCATCCTGGTCTGCAAAATGAGTTCCAGGGAAATCAGGGCATAGAGAGACCCTATCTTGAAAATATCTTTTTTTTTTTTTTTATTAATTTATTCTTGTTACATCTCAATGTTTATCCCATCCCTTGTATCCTTCCATTCCTCCCCCCCCATTTTCCCATTATTCCCCTCCCCTATGACTGTTCCTGAGGGGGATTACCTCCCCCTATATATTCTCATAGGGTATCAAGTCTCTTCTTGGCTACCTGCTGTCCTTCCTCTGAGTGCCACCAGGTCTCCCCCTCCAGGGGACATGGTCAAATGTGAGGCACCATAGTACGTGAGAAAGTCATATCACACTCTCCACTCAATTGTGGAGAATATTCTGACCATTGGCTAGATCAGGGAAGGGGTTTAAAGTTTACCTCCTGTATTGTCCTTGGCTGGTGCCTTAGTTTGAGCGGGACCCCTGGGCCCAAATCTGCCTATCATATTGTTCTACTTGTAGATTTCTAGGACCCTCTGTATCCTTTTATTTTGCTATTCTCCCATGCGTCTCTCATTTAGAGTCCCAATAGGATGCCTTCCCCTCTGTCCCAGTTTCCTGGTAAGTAAAATATCTTAAGAAATATATTTAAAAATTTTTGAAGATATTTTATATAAATTTATGCTGTATATTCACCATATTGCTCCAGACTTATCCTATCCTTCCTTTTCTCACCTCTCCCTATTCTTGATACTTTCCTTGTACCTTTATATTTTATCCTCAATTTTCATGACATATATATATATATATATATATATATATATATATATATATGTCTATATACATTATGTATCTATCTAAAAATCTAAGAATCATAAGTGAGAAAACATGTGACATCATACATTCAAGGTAATGATACACAGCACTGGCCAGTTTTTCTAGTCATATCATGTCTGTCTCATTATTTTCAAAAATTGAAAGAAGGAAGAGAAATTAAAAAGTAAATTTTAAATGAGATAGTGATGGAGAAGAATAATTCAATTTTGAGAAATTTAGCTATGTTAGAAAGGAAATCATGGACAGGTTTAGCTAGCTAGGTGCAAAGCCTCTGAATGAATAGATGAAAAGGAGCAGAGATCCATCAGTTTTACATAGATTCACACATTAATAGTGGGAGATTTTAACACCCCATGCTCACGAAAAGACAGGTCAATGAAACAGAAACACAGAGAAATAATGACACTAACAGATGTCATGAATCAAATGGACCTAACAAACATCTACCGAACCTTTTACCCAAACACAAAAGATTATATGTTCTTCTCAGCACCTCATAGAACATTCTCCAAAATTGACCATATAGTCAGTTACAAAGCAAGCCTCAACAGAAGAAGACTGAAAAAACCCCTTCTATTTTCTAAGATCACCATTGACCAAAGCTGGAACTGAACAACAAAATAAATAACAAAAAGCTTATACACACATGGAAACTGATGAACTCCCTACTCAGTGACAACTGGGCTAGGGAAGAAAGAGAAAGAAATTAAAGACTTCCTAGTGTTGAATGAAAATAAAGGTGCAACATACCCAAAATCATGGGATAACATGAAAGTAGTGCTAAGAGGAAAGTTCATAGCATTAAGTACCTTCATAAAGAAATTTGAGACATCTCATACAAGCAGCTTAATGGCACATCTGAAAGCCCTATGGGGAAGAAAAAAGAAGCAGACACACACAAATTATTGATGTCCAGCTTTGATATCATCTGGGGAAAGTGAGATGGAATATAGATCCCAACTGAAGACTTTCTCTAGGGCAGCCATCCAGGCCAGACTGATGTTAGAGCAAGCAGTTCTGGCAAGCAGTTAGAGCTGATGGCTCCTATCAAGGGTTTCCTCTGATGGTCATTGTCAGCAATCTATATCTGTAGGCTCTTTTCAAGGGTAGTGCCTGAATCATTAATCTGCTCCAGCAATAATGCCTAAAAGAGATCAAGCACTGTTATTGCATATGCCAATGATATTGGCCAGTGAATGGCTGGAAACCCCCTTTATAATACTCTCACAATGCATACATTAAGGAGATTAGGAGGACCTCAAGGGAAACAGATCTACAATCCATACCAGCATAAGTCCTCTGGACACATAGTTCTCACGTTATGCCTGACTGAGACATGCTCATCATGGCTATGCTAACAGGTGGATCTTATTCCATGAATTCTAGAGCTGTTTCGCTGTTCCTCTGGCATGGCCCCCACCACAAGAGGAGTAGAGGTCTACAAATCATCAAACTCAGGGTTGAAATCAATAAAATAAGAACAAAGAGAACAATTGAAACAATCAATTAATTAAGAGCTGGTTTTTTTTTTGACAATATTAACAAGATAGACAAACCTGTAATCAACTAACTAAAAGGCAAAGAAACACTATCGAAATCAACAAAATCAGAAATGAGAAAGAGGAGTAGGAGACGGGCATAAGGAGAAGATGGAGGGAGCATGCGACCAGGAGAAGTTGAGGAAGCGGGTAAAGTGAATACATTTTAAAAAAGAGTTTTAATTAAATAAAAACTCTTTGCTCTCCTTTAGTTGTCTTATTCCTTTAGCTATGTCTTCCAGTACTATATTGAAGAGACACGGAGAGAATGTGCCGCCTTGTATTGTCCCCGATTTCAATGGAAATGCTTTAAGTTTCTTTCCATTTAGTTTGATGTTGGCTATAGGTTTGCTGTATATTGACTTTCCTATGTTTAGATATATGCCTTGTATCCCTGATCTGTAGAACAACAGTAATAAAAACTGCATGAATACTGGCATAGAAGCAGGTAGATCAATGAAATTGTACTGAAGACCCAGAAGTAAACCCACATACCTATGGACACTTGATTTTTAACAAAGAAGCCAAAGCCATACAATGCATCTTCAACAAATGTGCTCGTCTAACTGGACGACTACTGCTAGAAAAATGCAAATGGACCCTTATTTATTTCCCTGCACAAATCTTAATAGTTCTCTTTTGGCATTTACTTACACCATTACTGTTAGCTTGGTAGTATAATCATATATAAGATAAAACATTTTTTTTCTGATGATTGAATGCACATCCAAATTTGTTTAATGGAATTTTAAAGTGTATTTTGTAAATTAAAACATATTCATATCATTTCTGCTTTCTCCTTTTCTCCTTCCAACTCCCTCTCAAGTTTATTGTAGAGGAACTTTAATCCAGCAACATGGCAACTCTGGCAAGGTAACACATCCAAAGACTTAGTTCTGTTTGACCTAGCTGGAATGCAGACATACACTTATTACACATATTTAATCCCTCTGGCTGGAATATAGATGAAACACACCTTTAATCCATTTGGCTTGAAATTGGTACACAGCTTTATCCCTAAACAGTGATGTCTAATTTAGGACCAGACCAAGTGACAAATTAGAGAGAGAAAAAGATATGGCAGAATGAGTCAGAGGATATGCCCAACTCTCACAAGAACAGGAGATAGAAACTACTTGAGAGAAGTAGCAAAATAGAGGGAGAGGGAGAGGGAGGGAGGGAGGAAGGGAGGGAGAGGGGGGGGGGAAGGAGAGAGAGAGAATTCATGGAGACTGAACGGTAGAGTTTGAGAGTATATACAATTCTGCTCAGTTTGGTGCAATTTAGTTGAGTGCAGTCGACTGCATGCAGTTCAGTTCATAGAGTTCAGAGGTGGATTTTCCAAGCAGAGAAATTCAATGAGAAGGGGAGAGAAGCCAGTTTGAATCAATCAGGGTTGAGAAGAGTTTTGAGCCAGCTAGGCAGGGTTCTGAAAAAACTAGAAAAGGTGAGCTTATTCAGCAGCAAGTCTTAGAGGTTGAAACATTCTAGGCCTAGGTTAGCAGATGGAAGATGGAAGCAGAAGCCTTCAACGTCCAGATTTGCAGCAGATTGGATTGTATGAAAGCTAGAAGCTTCAGGCCTATGTTTAGGGATATTTAGATAGGAATGCTCTGGCTTCAGCCCAAGCTATGTACTACTAAGCTTGACTATGACTCTCATCTCATGTCTTCTTCTAAAGAAAAAAGAATAACATTTACAGTTTATGGCTCTTGAATTTTTTTTCTTTCTTTCCTTTTTTTTTTTTATTGATTTATTCTTGTTACCTCTCAATGTTTATCCCATCCCTTGTATCCTCCCATTCCTCCCCCCCCCATTTTCCCATTATTCCCCTCCCCTATGACTGTACCTGAGGGGGATTACCTCCCCCTGTATATGCTCATAGGGTATCAAGTCTCTTCTTGGCTACCTGCTGTCCTTCCTCTGAGTGCCACCAGGTCTCCCCCTCCAGGGGACATGGTCAAATGTTTACTGCTTGATATATGGATAAACACATAAAAATAGAGATATAACATGATGATTACTTGTTTGACCATTTGGAATTCAATAATCATTTAGGGGATCATGCCCAGAGATGACCATTTATGCTTCTCTCAGCAGACCTTATTTGCCTCTAGTTCTCTGACTAGAGTGGGCTCTTATGGTAGTTTTACCTTACACAGTAGACTATTTCTTGGCATTGTAATTGTTGAAGTACTGTTTAGACAGGCATATTGTTGAGTTATTATAGGAGTAGCTTTCCTACTATTGATAGGAGAAATCTGGTCTTATGGTTCTTACAATCTTTCCATCCATTGTCCATGATGTTCCCTGAGCCTTAGGTCCAGAAATTGTGAACTGTGTTGTAAATATATCAAGTGAGGCTTTGAACCTAGCAGTCAGATGTTCTCTACATTTTTGACCAATTGTAATTATCTGGTCCTCCATCTGCTAATAGAAAAAACTTCTTTAATGAGCTGTGAGAGCTATACTTTTCTGTAGGTATAAGATTAAGTATTTAGAATGCAGTTAGGAGTCATATTTCTTTAGGGAAGTAGCAGAAACATTTTCTTGAAAATCCATGACCTCACTAGCCAAGGATATGGGGGTAAATTTCTAGTATCAGGCAAGATTTACTTTCTGTCCAGTGGGCTTTAAATTCTATTATACAGCTGTTGTTACTGCCAAGATATAAATGCCACTATGAAACTTTTAGGGATATCTTGCCATATAAGTGATTGTGATGGATCCTAGGTATCACAGCTGTGTAAAACCATTGATTGCTTCCAACCCGTGGCAGATAGTATGTTACTTTTTGTTACTGTGAGAGCTAGTCCCCAGGAAGGACGCTCTCAGGTCAGATCCAGCTTGAATCCAGCGAGTTCTGTGTCTAAAGTGCATGGTGTCTTCAGCAATATTATCTTATATCCAACCTCTGGGAGGTAACCAAGGCAATAACAATAGCCTATATTATTCAGTGAGTTTCTTGGACTCCCATGCCCAACAACTTAAAAGGTGGTTTCTCATACCTAGAAGAGGTTTTATTAGAGAGTCAATGGCATTGGCAGAAAGTTTTGCCTGTGTGTGTGTGTGTGTGTGTGTGTGTGTGTGTGTGTGTGTGTGTTTAGAAAAATTGTGCTAATTGATTCTCCTTTATGGCCTCATCAGCATGGGTAGTGGGATAGGCTTATAGCACCAAAAATAACATTTTTTTCACTTAGTCTTAAGTTCAACTAGACAGCTGTGGCATAACTCCATTTAAACTATATGTACTTATTTATATGTATCTATTTTATTACATTATGTCATGTATAATATCATACATTATGTATGTAAAATTACATATTTATTTTAAAGTAAGTTGATAAGGCCATATGTTCATTGCCTTTTCATACATTCTTGGTGTTATCATTCCTTCCTCTTCTATATTAACCACTGTCACTGCTGCCCAGTTAAAGATCCTCTACTGTTCTCATTCTGCTCAGATTTCATAAAATCTGTGTCTTACTATCCTCCTCTTGGTAGCACTTTCTCTATGCTTCTCCCATGTTTCTTCTTTCCTGTCATCTGAGGTTACCTCAGGTTATTTACTCAAATCTAAAACCATCAGAGCTAGGACCCCAAATTAAAGAGAACATTTAGCGTTTGCCTTTTTGCCCCAGACTATCACACTCAATATATTATTTTTCTATTTTCCTACAAATTTCATGAATTAATTTTTCTTTAAAGCTACACAGTATCCCAAAGTGTATATTTATGACATTTTCATTATCCATTTATCACTTGAAGGACATTTGCCAGATAATATGAATAGATCATCAGTGAACATAAATGAGCAAATATTTGTGAAGTAAGACACTGAGTCCTTTGGGCATATGTCAAGGAATGTTATATCTAGGTCATACTGTAGAATCTTTTTGCCTACATAACTTATCTTAAAATTTAATTATTATTGCTTCTTACATATTCTAGTTACTAAGCTTCTATTAGAACACTATTAGCTACCAGATGTGGTGGCATACACCTTTAATCTCAGCACTTATTTAATGCCAGCACTTACTTCAGAGGTAGAGGCAGATCTCTATGATTTCAAGACCAGCCTGCTCTACATAATGAGTTCTAGGACAGCTAGAGATACATAGTGAGACCCTGTCTCAAAAAATAAAAGAAAATAAAACAGACAAGCAAACTAACACAAAAATCAAACAAAAATGAGAAGAAGAAGACTACTTAAACATATTCTCCCTTTTTGGGGACTACATCTTCACTCAAGTAACAGTTTCTGTTGATATATCAAAGTCTTACTTTATGAGATATCACTAGTTGATGAGCTACCTGTACTATTTTAGTCCTACTTATAAAATCCTTACCTATACTGATGTGTCAAAGAATACTCTCTACTTTTTCACCTAGCAGCTTCAAAATATCAGGTATTATATTGATCCTCTTGGATTTGAGTTTTGTGTGAGTTGATATATAGAAATTTATTTTTGGTTTTTCTTTTACTATTTATGGTTATGTTTCCCTGCATTATTTATAGAAGATGGTATGAGAAAGTAGGCTGAGCTAATCATGAGAATAAAGTTTTCAGAGAGAATATCTTTTCTATTGTATGGATTCATTGCCTGTCAAAAAAACCTATAGTCTATAGGAAAGTATAGAATAGAAGGTGAGACACCTGGTAGGCAGGATTATGGGATAGAGCCAGGTGTGGGAAATTTATTTGGAAAGATGTGAGGAGAACAGATGTATGGTGCCTGAGCAGAGGGAACCAACCATGTGGCAGAACTTAGATTTGAATAAATAGATTATTAAATTATGAGCTAATCAGGGAATGCACCTATCTCTATGGTCTAGGTATTTCTAAATATATTTTTAGTCTCATGAGTCATTATTCAGAGAGCTTGGGGCCCGGAAGAAAAACTGTCACTGTACTATAGACCGCACCTTTCATGGTAGGCATATAATCCAAACTTTTGTAAAAATTCATGCTTAAAACACATGATCCTGGTAACCTGCTATCCTTCCTCTGAGTGCCACCAGGTCTCCCCCTCCAGGGAACATGGTCAAATATGAGGCACCAGAGTTTGTGTGAAAGTCATACCCCGGTCTCCACTCAACTGTGGAGAATGTTCTGTCCATTGGCTATATCTGGGTAAGGGTTAAAGTTTACCGCCTGTATTGTCCTTGCCTATGAGCATATACAGGGGGAGGAAATCCCCCTCAGGAACAGTCATAGGGGAGGGGAATAAGGGGAGGATGGGAGGATACAAGGGATGGGATAATCATTGAGATGTAACAAGAATAAATTAGTAAAAAATTAAAAAAAAAACACATGATCCTGGCATAAGCCAAGAATAATGGACAGAGGAGCTGAACCAGAAAGCCACACAAAGTCCCTTTAAGACCCACTGAAGAGGTGTGCCAAACACTGGAGTGGAGGCTCTTGGACCAGAGCCTGAAGGCACTGTAGCTGCAACTTCTCTGAGAGCAGCATAGTTAAAAGCACACTGGGAAAAGAGTAGCCCAGTTTGGATCCATGCAAGTACAGTCCTAAATCCACACAGAAGCCCCTCAGGTTGGGATGGCCTGGCATGCCAACAGAAGCCCTAAGCTAGCTGAATGGCTAGGTTGGAGACAATGACAGCATTAGATGCAAACTGAGAAGCTCCAAATTGTCTAAACTTGTGAGGTGCTGAGTTTGGAAAACAGCAAAAGAGAAAGGAAACTGGGTGTAAAACATCACAGGAAGAATATTTTTGTTTGAAAACAGCGAAGTCCTTAGGCAGAGAGTTGGAAAATATATTTTCTGTGTTAAAAATATAGGAAAACACAATACATCTGGATTCCATTTGATTTTGTTGCAGTTATCATCATAGATTTTTTTTCAGTAACAGTTACTGTATTGTATATCGGTAGGCTCTGAACTTTTTCAAACCTACTTTATTTGGGGTTCTTTAATGCTTACACCTCCTTTCCAACCCAACTATTTTAGATAGGAGAGAAAAAAAGTTTATAAGAACAGAGGAGATAGATCTTTTTTATACTCAGTTCCTTGGATTGATTCCAATAGGCCAGTTAAACAGTAAATGAGCAATTCAGCGAAGGTGACTGTAACAGCAACTGCTGGAACCTGGAGCAATCGCCAGAGCCCAGAGCATCAAGCAGAGTCTGGAGCAGCAGCTAGAACCCAGAGCTTTGAAGCCTTCACTGGAGCAGTTCTCTCTAGGAGTGTCTTGAAGTAGAGTGATGAACAGCCAAGAAGAAAAGAGTCACACCTCTTGTTTTGGGATGATGTATATATCTCCTCTCAGTGTCTGCACTAGGATGTTTATTAGTTGGAAAAGAGTGTGCCTTCCCAAGAGGTGGTTCCTCTTTCAGTGGACAAGTATCACTTGTTCTCTCACAATTCTGTTTTCAGTGGAAAACACCATACACTCTCACATAAGTCTGTTTCACATTGCACACTTGGGATCAAAACAAAAACACAATTACATCCACTACATATATCATTTTTAGGAGGGATCAAAATAAGGCAGACTTGGAGAAAGACAGCGAGGACCTAGTCCCTTTGCTCAGATGTAGTAGATAGACATCAGTCTCCTTGTGGGGCCCATATTTTGATCACCTCCCCTGGCCAGCCAGCCTTGCCAGACCACAGAGGAAGAGGATCCAGACAATTTGTATGAGACTTAATAGGCTGATGTCAGTTGTTAGGGAAGGAAGGCTCCTCCTTTCTGAGGATAAAGGTCTGAGGTATAACACATCCAGTTAGACCAGCACCATTTGTTGAAAGATGCTGTCTTTTTCTTTTCTTTCTATTGTATGGTTTTAGCTTCTTTGTCAAAAATCAATTGTCCATAAGTGTTTAGATTTATTTCTGGGTCTTCAATTCAATTCCATTGATCTACTGGCCTATTTCTATGCCGGTGCCATGACATTTTTATTACTGTTACTCTATAGTACAATTTGAGATCAGGGATGGAGATAACTCTAGGAGATCTTTTATTGTATAGGATTATTTTAGCCTTCTTTTTTTTTTTTTAAATATTAAGTTGAGAATTGATCTTTCAAGGTCTGTAAAAAATTGTGTGGATATTTTGATAGAGATTGCATTGAATCTATTACTTTGTTGATTCTCTCAATCCATGAGCATGGGAGATCTTTCCATTTATGATATCTTTTTCAATTTCATCGCTCAAAGACTTGAAGTTTTCTCTTTCTAGAGTCAGTAGGATGTCCTCACATCTATCCCAATCTTCTGGTAAGTGAAGACTTTTGTGGGACATGCCTTTTGGGCCAGTGCTCAATTATAAGTGAGTATATACCATGTGAGTTTTTCTGCTTCTGGGTTAACTCACTCATTATGATAGGAGATGGGGAAATAGAAGGACCTAGAGGGTCCTAGTAACCTACAAGAAGAACATCTTGATTGGTGGATCAGGGCCCAGGGGTGTTTGCTCAAACTATTGCACTAACCAAGGACAATACAAGTAGTAAACATCGAACCCCTACTCTGTTGTACCCAATGGACAGGGCATTCTCCACAGTTATGTGTAGAACAGAAACTGACTCTGACATGAACTATGGTGCCCCATATTTGACCACCTCCTTTTGTAAGGGAGGCCTGATGGCAAAGAAATAATAAGCAGGCTACAAAGATGAGACTTGATAGCCTATGGCCATATAGTGGGGGAGGAGATCTCTCTCAGTCTTAGACCTAGGGGAGGGGAATAGGTTGAAAGTGGAAGGGAGGGAGGAATAGGAGGATACAAGTGATGGGATAACAATTAAGTTATAATCTGAATAAATTAATAAAATTAAAATAAAAGACTTGAAGTTTTTTTTTTCCATATGTCTCTTTTACTTGCTTGGTTAGAGTTACACCAAGATACTTTTATTATTTGTGGCTATTGTGAAGGGTGTGGTTTCCTTAATTTCTTTCTCAGCCCTTTTGTCATTTGTATACAGGAGGACTACTGACTTTTTGAGTTGATTTTGTATCCAGCCACCTTGCAGACAGTATTTATCAATTGTAGAAGTTCCTTGCTAGAATTTTTGGGGTCACTTATGTATACTATCATATCATCTACAAATAGTGATACTTTGACTTCTTCCTTTCTAATTTGTATCCCCTTGATTTCTATTAGTTGTCATTCCTCTAGCTAGGACTTCACATACTATATTGAAGAGATACAGAGAGAGTGGACAGCCTTGTCTTGTCTTTGATTCCAGTGGAATTGATTTAAGTTTCTGTCCATTTAGTTTGATATTGGCTATACTACCAAACCAAATAATCCAATTAAAAATGGGGTACAGAAATAAACAGAGACTTCTCAACAGAGGAATATCAATGGCTGAGAAACAGTTAAAGAAGTGTTCAATGTCCTTAGTCATCAGAGAAATTAAAATAAAAATGACTCTGAGATTCTCTTTTACACCTACCTGAATGGCTAAGATAAAAAATTCAAGTGACAGCACATACTGGCAAGGATGTGGAAAAAGGGGAACACTTCTCCATTGTTGCTGGGAGTGCAAACTTGTACAAACACTTTGGAAATCAATATGGTGCTTTCTCAGAAAATTAGGAATAGTGCTACCTAAAGGCTCTACTATTCCACTCCTGGGCATATATTTGAAAGATGCTCCACCACACAACAAGGACATTTGCTCAACTATGTTCATAGTAGTTTTATTTGTAATATCCTGAATCTGGAAACAACCTAAATGTCCCTAAACCAAAGAATGGATAAAGAAACTGTTGTTCATTTACACAATGGAATACTATTCAGCTATTAAAAATAAGAAAATCTTGAAATGGAACTAGAAATGATCATCCTGAGGTAACACAGACCCAGAAAAACACTCATGGTGTATACTCATGTATTAGTGGATATTAGCTCAACATAGACGTTCTCTGAGAGACTCTACCCAGTGGTGGATTGGGACAGATGCTGAGACTTGAAGCTAGACTCTGGGTGTAGCATGCTAAGAGTTGTAAGGAAGAGTGGAGGATGGAAGGCCCACAAGGGAGCAGAAGCTCCACTGGGAGATCATCAAGGCCTTGGGATCTGGTCACAGGGGGACCTGCACAAACTGATGTGGGAACCAAGGACAGGCATGCAGAGTACCAAGACCCCCTATTCAGATGTTGCTGATTCTCTATGTGGAGGAGGGAGAGGAGACTGTTTCTGAATGTCTGATATGCACTTGGGTGCCCAAGATTTGGTCACTGCCCATTGGCAAGATGGCCTAGTGGGTGCACAGAGGAAGGGAATGCAGGCTATCCTGATGAGACCTAATAGGCTGTTGCCAAAAGTTGGGGTAGGCAGGGCTTCCATCAGAGGTCTAGGGGTGGGGAATGGAAAGAAGAGGAATGGAGGGTGGGAATGGAAAGATAACAAGGAGGGAATAGCAATCAGGATGTGATGTGAATAAATTATAATAAATAAAACAGATTAAAAAAGAAATTAGGTTTGAAAGATGATGCAGACAGGAAGAAGGAACTTGAAAAGACCAAGATATGTAAAATATATGCTGATCCCTCTTTATGGAAGTAGCTGTGAGACTGGCTGAGACTTAGCATGCCATTCTTTGAAATGGCATAAATAAAAATTTACATTGAAGTTTGGTCCAAACTAGCTTATAAAAAAAGACAAATGTCTTTCACCTGCTCAAACAAAGAACAGAAAAAATTTTCATTGATTAGCACATCTTGCACATTGTAACATGTTATTACAGAACTGTATATTACTTGTGTGAGTTTATATGTTTATAGAACAAATGTACCAAATACCAATAGAAAGAAGGCCTTCAAAAACTCATTCTCCAGGATGTTGAGGTGCTGAAACACATTTATTCTAGATCTAGCCTCAGGCTACTTCAGTTTCTGTTTCATCAAAGCTTGCTTCAAGGAAAGCTTCAAAGGAAGCTGCTTATCCCAACTGGTCCAGCCTTTCAGACTTTCCAAATAGGACTTCATTAAAGCCTGCATTTTCACAGCATTTACTGACTGGACAAGAAATGTTAGATCTGGCTTTCTTAACCCAAATTTCCCCAATTTTCTTTGACACCCAAAAGGACCACTACTCCTTAAATTACCTGAATGCAATTTTAGAGAACAACATTCCATTCCATTAAGGCTGGGTAGCTTTTGATCATTCTATGGCTGATGGATGCTTATCCTTAAACTGTAGTTGGTTACAAATTATTAATTGGTCTTGATCAGGGAAGAAACCAGATATAGAAGTTTAGACTCAGGGATTTCACTCTTCCCTATCCTTTTCTCTACCTTTTTCCTTAGGTAAGGAGAAAAAGGTTGAGAAGGGAAGAAGGAATATAGAAAAAGAATATAGAAATAATGTAGAAATACAGGAAAAAGATTTTTGAATCTTCTCTTAAACCAATTTTATATGTCAATAATAGTTGTAATGCTTACTTGATAAATTTCATAATTGTTCTCATTGTATATAGCTTATTTGTAAGAAAAAGAGCCTTTTAGTGGACTACAGGGGGGAACTGTAGAGAGAATATCTTGAGTACTGTATGGATGCATTACCTCTAAATTAAAAAAAATAGCTTATAGGAAAGAGTAGGATAGAAGGTGGGACATCCAGCAGGCAGAAAGGAATATCAGATACAGCTAGGTCTGGGAGGCTCACCCTGGAAGTTGTGAGGACAGACACATGGTATCTTAGCAGAGGCAACCAGCTATGTGGCAGAATGTAGATTAGTATAAATGGATTATTTTAAGTTATGAATTACTCAGAAAAGAGCCTAGCTCTATGGCCTAGGTATTTGTAAATGTATTTTCAGTCTCATGAGTCATTGTTCCAGGAGCTTGGGGCTAGGATGGAAAATACACACCCTACTGCAAAATCCGGTAAGCAGGACTACTCCATGGTCTCTGCATTAGCTATTGTCTCCATATTTCTGCTTAAGTTCCTGTCTTAACCTGCCTGGATGATGGGCTTATAACATGTAAGGCAACGATCAAAATTTTCCTCAACAATTTGTTTTTGGTCAGGGTGTTTTATTATAACAATAGAAACTTTAATAATTCAATATTTCTATGATGTTTTCTAGGACATCTTTTAAATTACTGCCCTGAAATTTTTATTTTTTCCTGCAGCTTCTTTGGTGTGCTTATGCTTCTGTTTGTTCTGATATATTACTTCCACTTTCCTCTGTATTGAGGTCTTATTATTAATAAATTCCTTGAGTATGTTTATATCATATATGTTTTTATTTTTTCATCACTTATGCAAGGATAGGTTTGCTGGGTATAATATTCTGGGTTAGTAGCTGAGGTCTATCAGATCTTGGAATAAAGCTTGTTCTAATGAGTCTATCTTTGTATGTAACATGGTCAATTTTATTGCAGGTTTTAATATCTGTTATTTATTTTATGTTTTTAACTTAGAGTTATGTACAGTAACTCTATTACTTTATGAGGACGTTTCTTCTGGTCCTATTTGTTGTTCTATAGATCTTTTTGGTGTATATGGTTATATTTTTCTCAAGACTTGAAAATATTTGTTTAAAGTTTTACTAGAAGAAGTATCTGAATTTCACATGAACTCTGGTGCCCCATATTTGACAATGTCCCCTGCATGGGGAGACCTGGTGGCACTCAGAGGAAGGATAGCAGGCTACCAAAAAGAGACTTAATAACCTATGACCATATGCAAGAGGAGGAGGTCCTCCTCAATCACAGTCATAGAGGAGGGGAGTAAAGGGAAAACGGGAGGGAGAGAGGAATGGGATACATGGGATGGAATAACAATTTAGATGTAATATGAATAAATTAATAAAATGTATTTAAAAAAGAAATATCTATGCCCTTAATATAAAGTTCCTCTTTCTGACACTTATTCATAGATTGTCTACTTCATGACATCTCAAGGGCCCTGAATATTCCACTCATGAGTCCTCATTCTTCATTTTCTCTGAGTGTGTTATTTAGTTCTTATGCTTTGTTTTGTTATTCTGCCTTCCACAAATTTAACTAATTGAAAATTTCTTTTCTAGTTTCAATTAATTTTGTTTCTTTCAATATTTCTATCTCTGTATTGATTTCTGTTTTAATAACCTGAATTAACTTTCTTTTTCATTCACCTTTTTTTTTTTTTTTTTAGGTTCAACTAGCTTATTCTTATTCTCTCTCAGTACATTCAGGTTTTTGTTCATTTGTCTTTAAATTCCTTCAACACTTTGAGCATGTTTATAATTTTTATTTTTAATTCTATATCTTACATATTATTGAAGATATTCTTCTTTGAAATTATTACTATGAGGTTGATGCTTGAGGGGCATCTTTTTTGGGGTATTGTATGTGTTTTTCCAATAATATCTTGGTATATTAAGCCAGGTGTTGTACTTCCGCTATATATATTCACCCCACTACACTCATGTTTTTATGTGGTCAGTGTGTTGAACCACTTAAGAGCACTAGAGTGTGGAAGTCACACTGGGAAAAGCTACTGTCTTTCGAGATGTCTACCATACCAAGTCACTTATGGCTTTTAGCTGAAGTATGCTTCTGGAACGAGGGCGGAGTTATAGGCAGTGGAATTGGAGGAGGGTACCTTATTTAATTTCCAATGGGACAGGCTGCATATGATAGTTCAGCTTGAGTAGGCTCCAGGCATGGGTGGAGTGTGAAGGGGGTAGGGGTGAGTAAATTACTGCACCTGTTCTCCACTGGGCCATGTGTATGCAACAATTTGACTTAAACATGCTCTGGGATGTAGGGAAAAAATTGTAGGCATCAGTAACAGATGGAGTGCTTTGCCTGACCCCTAAAGTGTGAGGCCTTAACTTAGTCAGACTCCAGGATGTAGGAAGGGAGTTGCAGGTAGTCTGGGAGGAAAAAGTGTTTTGCTTGGTTTCTACCAAGTTGTGCTACATATGCTGGTTCATTCTAATTTGAGCAGCCTCCAGGGTGTGAGAAGCTCTTATTTATTATACACTTCCATATGTTTTTTCCCTGCAGTTCTTAGTTTTGGTTGACTGCAGTCTCTACATCATCCTTTTCCTTATTGCTTCACTGTCATCTCAATTAAAACCTCTCTATATACAGTATTCATGTCATTTGCTTGCATATGTGCTTTGCTCTCCTCAACCCAAAGAATCTCACCTACCATCTGGCATTTCTTTTTGTTTTATTCCTTTATAATCACTCACTTCAGATTAAACATAGAAATAAAAGACTTACAAACTAGGATCTGCGTATAAAGAAGTACACATGGTATTTGTCTATTTAGTTCTTAGGTACCTCACTCTGTATACTAGTTTTCATTTTCCTCTGTTTTCTGAGAATTCTGTAATTTCATTTTTATTCAGTGCTAAATAGAATTTCATTGTACATACATTTTAATTATCTATTTATATGTTGTCAGATATCTGTATTAATCTAATTTCCTACTTATTGTTAATAGTCTATCAATAAAAATGAATGCGCATGTATTATTTTTCTGTTCTACCTCCTTTATTTGATGGATGGAGAAACTGAGGTCCGTAAACACAAAAGTGTGTTGTGACCATATCATCTGGTTTTACAATTATATGCAAGTATTTTTTGTGTGTTGTGAATTTTTTATTTTAACTGTTTTATTTTTATATTTTTACAGATTCATTTATATTACTACACACATATGCAACAAACTACCTAGAGCAGGAAGAACCAAAAAACAATCAGGAATTATATAAATGTTATATCCATAGTGTTTTGGATATGTATATGTATGAATTTTTATAGGAGAATAGAGACAATTGGGTAAACGCCAAGGAAACCACATTTCTTTCTGGTGAACACACTTGTGCTGTTGCTGCTGCAACCCACTGTCACTGCTACTTCCACTGCTGAGGTCACCCATCACTGACTTGGGAACCTGATATCTTTGGCTTTCCAAGGCAGACTGAAAACACTACTGGTTCCTCAAGAAATCTCTAAGCCTTCAGAAGCATGTTGATACTTCTGAAGTATGCAGCCTAATGGACTGAGCATCACTACCAAGTTTAGAGCTTATCCAGTGTAAAGTCAGCCATAGTTGAACAACCTTAACAATATCATGTAAGCTAATATAATAAATACCCTTTTACTACCTAATAATTTTAACAGTTCTGCTTCTCTGGAACAGTGGCTTTCAACCTATGGATTTCCATGCTTTTATGGGTCCCATATTAGATATCCTGCATGTCATATATTTACATTATGATTTATAACAGTAGCAAAATTATACTTATGAAGTAGCAAGCAGTGAAATAATTTTATGATTGGAGTCATTACAAAATGAGGAACTGTTTTAAAGAGTCTCAGCACTAAGAAGTTTGAGAACCACTGTTCTAGAGACCCTCAAGTGATTCACTTCATATTTTAGATTATCAATCCTCTAGCACATGCAAATATTTTCTATTTTATATCCTGTATCTTTACTATGGTTGCTATATCATCATCATCATCATCATCATCATCATCATCATCATCATTTCTGCCAAGAACCATTTTAATTTCATGTTATTCTACTTGTAAGTTCTTGGTTTTATTTTCATTACAATTGGAATCTCCTTCATGAAGTGTTTGGTATGTGATATCTTAAAGTACTATACCCAAGTTTTCCTCTTACACTTTAAAAATTTCAGTTATTACATTAAGGTTTTTAGTTGAATTTTGAATTGATGTGTGTATGTGTGTGTGTGTGTATGTCTGTGTGTGTGTGTGTGTGTGTGTGTGTGTGTGTAGGATAAGTCAAAGAGATCCAGTTTTATTCTTCTACATATGCATGTCCAGTTTTTATATCATCTTTGGGTAAAGAGGTTGTCTTTAAAAAAAAAGTATTTGACATCTTTGTAAAAAAATTAGGTGAATATATGCAGTTGTGTAGTTTTGTGTTTCTTTTCTTCTGTTCCATTGTTCTATTCTTTCATTTTTATGCAAATACCTTGCTTTGTATTTTGTGACTATAGAATATAAGATGAGATTGTAATATCCCCAGAATTTCTCTTCCTGATTAAAAATTGTTTTGACTATTGATATTTTGTACTTTAGTATGAATTTTGGGTTTATATTTCTAGTTCAGTGAAAAGCATAAATTTAAATAAAAACACTTATTTATTTTATGTGTAGGCACATAAGTACATATGTGTGCACCATGTGTGTGTGTGAGCCTGCAGAGGTCAGAAGAGTCATCAGATACCCTGCGACTGGAGTTACAGATAACTGGGAGCTGCCATGCACATGCTGAGAAATGAATGTGGGCCTTCTGCAAGTTAGAAGAATGGGTCAAAATGGAAGAAACAAAGGAAAACAGGAAGAAGGAGAGAATAACAAAATGAGACTGGCACAGAGGAAAGAAGACTGATACACTCTCTGTGGGTTCTTAAGTCCAGAAGGAGCAGCATGGGACGGAGAGTGAGAAAGCTGTTCACTTGGAAAGGCTACTTTACACTTTTCCATACAGATTCTTTATGTATGTAATTATTAAAGTTGATAGTGATGAATTCTGAACGTTGGAATAAATTGAGGTTTATTGGAGGAAACTTATTTTTAGAATATCTCAAAAGGAAAAATTATCTAGGGAATATTATAAGACTATTGCTTAGACTAACGACCTAAATAATCTGTCTATTGATTCGGAAATGTTGCAACAACCTGCTTATTTCTGTTTAAGATAGGAAGGCATAAAAAAAAGATAGGAAGGCATATATAGAAGTGGAAATGACATGGTAACTGCTCTGAAATGTGTAGTGGTTAAGCTGAGCCTTCTTTCTAAGAAGTGTGAAAGAGGACTCTGGGGAAAGATATATGATGTTAATGATCTATCTAGTGCCTTTTATTTATGCACAGACAGGGTTTTTGTCACTGTGTGGAATAAAGGCATTTCACCCATAAGGATTGTGTGATTTCCTGTGAGCTAGAATGGCTCTCTAGGGCTTGGAGGGGGTCAGTGAATCAATTTACCAACTCTAATGGCCTAAGTTGGGACAAAAGAATTGAATTGTTTGTATGTATCTTCTACTTCAATTACAAGAAGACTATAGAGTATAAAATAAGATCTTTTAAAAATAGAGCTGGTACCTAGAATTCCCACAGTTGGAAGGCTAAGAGGCAGGAGGAAGGCAGGAAGATCATGAGTCTGAGGCCAACTTGGACTACATAATGAGTTTTTGTTTCAAAATGTTATATAAATATAACCTTCTTGAACCTATATAAATATAATAATAACAGTAACAACCTATATAATATAAGCTTATATAAATATAGCAATAATGGTAACATTTATCAGAGCAGCACACCATGAGACTAACACCTTTTTTGAGAAATGTTCATTTTTATCTTATTTTTATTTTTAAGTCTATGAAACTTACTTTCCAACAATCCTATGGGACAACAGAACTAGAAAATTTAGGCATCTTACTCAGAGTCCTTATTTCCTTTTTGTTTTTGTGTCTGTATAGTTATTTGACATCCTGGTTAAAGTCCTCTGATATAAGAAATACCACAGAAACCCATACACATATGGGAACCAAACTTCCGCTGGTCTGAAGAATTCTTAGTTTCCTTCAGAAAGTTTCCCCCAAGGTGCTCTTTTTACCACTCCTCATATAAGACTTCTCTCTAAGTCATCCTCCTCATCAGTCATCTTTTAGTAAGTTGATGCTCAAAATGTTACAGGACATTATTTTTCTTCCATTTCTTTATATCTGGTATATATTCCAAACCTAAAGAAATAGATTATGATTCTAGGGTCTACTAACTGCACATATAATTTTAGTGAAATTTATTCCATTCTAAAACAAACAAAGAAACAAACAAACAAACAAACAACTCCCACCCCACCCCCCCAAAATAAAACAAAAAACGAAACTCCAGGCTATTATAGAAAGACATGGAAGTTTTGGAAGAGAAGATAAGAATAGTACAGTAGTGTTTAAGCAAATCTCAAAGAGAAGCCTATCAATACCCTCCATCTTGATCTCAGGCATTTATTCCCTCCCCTTTTAAATTTTTTATTTATTTTTGTTAGACAAGGTCTTAATCTATAACTTACTGCAGCTCACTGTACAGACCAGGCTGGCCTTAAAATCATTGCAAACATCTTGCTTTAGCCTCTGAGTGCTGGGATACAGTCATGGGCCTCTGCATCATGCTTCTGAGTCTTGTATTTCATATTAAAAAGAAATGAACTAAAACAATTTCTGAGAAGTTTTGAGAAACTCTCTTATTCTTCAAATAGCTAGGAAAATTCATCAATAGTAAATCAGTTATTGTGAGAAGCATCAGAGAGAATATGCACCATGTACCTATAACTGTACTGTATTATCAATAAGGCTAAATGTTGACAGAGATTTATTCTGTATTGACAATTGAGACAGAGGCTTTCTGCATTGATTAATAATTGATAGGTCAAACTATGAGGTAGATAATACAAAATCTTATATGTTGTTGGGAGAGAAAATATTGATTCAGGCCGGAAAATACATCTCTTGCAGTTGTGTTATCAATTAAAGTTGCTTTCTCAGAAACTGGCAAATCTTGTTAAACTACATGATTATAAACAATTTCTTGTGTGAAAAGGAAGAAATGACAACTAAGATATATTACAGTTATTGTTGAGGAGCTCTGATCTTTTTTTATCTATTATTATGGTGGGGCATTTTATAAAAAAGCCTTTGTAGTATAAGTAAAGTCAGAGACTTTAAGAAAGTGTGTGTGTGAGTGTGTGTGTGTGTGTGTGTGTGTGTGTGCGCGCGCGCCCGCGTGTGTGTGTGTGCACGCGCGTGCGTGTGTGTGTGTGTGCAATATACCAAATGACAGAATTTTTTTACTGGGCATATGAATGAGGGAAAAACATTTGAGGTGCTTTCAATGGAGCATAAAGAGAGAAAATGAAAGGAGAACTAAATGAATTCCTGTTCCCCGCCACTCCAGTCTGAGCCAGAATACTAAGTGAGAGTTCTCAGGCAGCTTATAGAAAGCAGAGAGATGGAGGACTACCTTACAGGAACTACTTGTGATTGTAAGAATGAAGAGTAGAAGGTGAGAGAAAGGGAGGAAACCTGAGGGATATGGGCTGAGAACAGATTTTTCATCACCTGAGGGGAAGCAGAAACTTGGCAGCAGCAGATACCATACTTCCTGGAGGGGCTAAGATGACCCTGAGGAGTAGGATACCCACCATCTGTATTCATAAAAAATTTTTGAGATTGCTTTAGCTAATAATTTGCTGCTACTTTTAAAAGCACTTGGAAAAATGCAGCATTGCCAAGAGGGACCAAAAGAAAAAGGGAATCCTAAGATTTTATTTTCAGAGGGAAGTAGAGATTAAATCGGACATTTTTGTAAAGGTATATATGATGTCATATTATTTTATTAGTGGCCTATTTAGCTTAAATGGTTTGTACTGATAAATAAATGCAGTTATTTGAAATGTTATCCTTTTACAAAAATTTTATAACCTTTCAGTACTAGGAATGGTAAGCATTCTACCACTAAGTTACATTTCTAGTCCTGAAAAACGCTGATTTTTTTTCTTACTTTAATAAAATATTTCCCAGAGATCCAAGATGGCAGCAAGCAGTGTGGACTGTGTTTAGAAGCTCCAGTAAACAATTCAGGGAATTGCACAGATTTCTGAACCAGGAACACCAAGGTCCCCACACCATGGCAGCAGGAGTGCTCCATGGTTCGAAGGGACCAGGGTGCAGAGGACCTGCATGCCCCTTCACATGGGAGGAGAGTGGATCTTGGATTGGAGCAGCAGCGGCAACAGTGGTGGCAGCAGCAGCAGCAGCAGCGGCTGAGGTTTGCAGCTCAGAGCCCTCCAGCAGAGGCCATTAGTGTTGTGGCTGGTGGGAGTTGCTACGGGAGAGAGGACTCTGGACAGGATTTGGGTCACGCAGTACCTTGAGAGCCAAACTGGACTCGGCGGACAGCTCAGTCCCTGAGCCCCAAGTTCAGCTCAGTGCACAGTGCCTTGGAGACATTAGCTCAATTCAGAAAGCAGTTCTGCCCGAAGCACTAGCTTAGCTCAGCCACAGCTCCCCTGCTGTGACACAGGCTGGGCGAAGCACTCAGTTCCACCCGAGGTGCTAGCTCAGCTCAGTGAACAGTTCTGCCCAAGACACTAACTCAGCTCAGGGTGCAGTTCTGCTGCTCTGACACAGGCTGAGGTCAGCATGCAGATTCGGCCCAGAGTCCCTAGCTGGATTGCCAGGCAGGTTGGGTCCAGAGACTCTAGCTGAGCTTTGCAGCTTGATGGCCCTGAGACTCTGGCTGGATTCTCCACGCAGTTTAGGTCTGGAGTCCCGTGCTGAATTTAGCGCACAGTGTGGATCCAGAGTCCCTGGCTGAGCTTGGTGCAAATTTCGCCCTGGAGACTCGGGCAGAGCTCAGCGTGCAGTTTGGGGCCAGAGTCCCTAGCTGTGCTTGAGAGACAGTTTGGACCCAGAGTCTCTAGCTGAGTTTTAGGCACAGTCCCGGCATGAAGACTCTGGTTGGACAAAGTGCGCAGTTTGAATCCTGAATTCCTGGCTGAGCTTGGCGAACAATTCGGGTCCTGAGTCTCTAGCTGACCACAGCACGCACTTTGGGCCAAAAGCCTCTAGCTGAGCTTGGCACGCGGTCCCAGCCCAAAAATTCTGGGTGGACTCTGCATGCATTTTGGGGCCAGATTCACTAGGGAAGCTCAGTGCACTGATTGGGCCCAGAGTCCCTAGCTGAGCTCAGCAGAAGGTTCGTTCCCTGAGAATCTTGCTGACCTCGGTCCATGGTTAGGGACCAGTGGCCCTGGGTGGACAAGGCAGGGGACGCAGAAGGCTATGGATACTTTGACATGACCCAACACTCATTCAGAGACCCAGAACGATTACAGGACCCACAGTATAGGGGAGCTGAGGATCACTGGCTGTGAGAGTCCAAAACGACAGGGTTAGCCTCCTGCCATCCACACCAGTGAAGCATCAGAGCTTCTAGACTAGGGAAATCATGAGAAAACAAGTGAATCTATAATCAGCCTCCCTCCACCAAACTCTGGAAGCTACCCAACAAAAACAGAGACAGCAAGCTATCTAAAGGACAGCATAAAAGCATACGCAAAAAAACCCAAAACAACATGGCATCTCCAGTTTCCAGCTATCCCAAAGAAAACAACCCAGGGAACTCAAACACAATGGAAATAAAAGAAAATGACATCAAATCCTTAGTAATGAGGATGATAATGGAGGAAACAAATAAAATTCATAATCAAATGCAGGAAGACGCAGATAAACAGGTGAGAGACATAAAAGAAACACATAGAGTGGAACTGGAATTTTCCAGGAAAATGCAAACAACCAGATGAAAGAAATAAATAAACCGGTTCAAGCTCTGAAGATCTATAAAGAGGCAATGGAAGAAACTCAGGAATATACAATCAGATGAAAGAAATCAAAACATCAGTTCAAGATCTGAAGATGAAAATGGATTCAATGAAAAACACACAGACAGAAGAAAAAGAAGAATGTGAGACCTCAGAGAAGAAGGTGATCAACACAGAGGTGAGCTTTTCTAAGAGAATCCAAGAGATGGAAGAACGAATCTTAGGTCTAGAAGATACAATCACAGATCTTGAAGCAACCATTAAAGAAAATGCCAAGTCTGGAAAATTCCTGACACAAAACATCGAAGAAATTAAGGACACCATGAAAAGAAGAAATTTGAGGATAATAGGCATTGAAGAAAGAGAAGACATCAGACTCCAGGGCCCAGAAACTATTCTCAACAAAATCATAGAAGAAAATTTCCCCAATCGAAAGAAAGAGATGCCTATATACATACAAGAGGCCTACAGAACACCGAATAAAATTGACCAGAAAAGAAAAACTGCCCATCACATAATAATCAAAACATGAAACATACAGAATAAAGAAAAAATATTAAAAGCTGCAAGGGAAAAGGGTCAAATAACATTTAATGGCAAACCTATCAGAATTACACCCGACTTCTCAGCTGAGACCACAAAAGTCAGAAGGGCCTAGACAGAGATCCTGCAAAACCTAAGAGACCACAGATGCCAGGCCAGACTACCTTACCCAGCAAAACTATCAATAACCATTGATGGAGAAAACAAAATATTCCAGGACAAAAACAAATTCAAACAGTACCTATCCACAAATCCAGCTTTACAGAAGGTACTAGAAGGAAAACTCCATCCCAAAGGGTCAAGCTACAACCAAAACCACTCAGGAAATAGATAACTATCCCATGGAAAAACACAACTACACAAATGCTCGACTGGAAACAACATCAAAATTAAGACTCTTAACAGTCACTGGTCATTAATATCTCAACATCAATGGTCTCAATTCTCCAATAAAAAGACACAGACTAACTGAATGGGTGCATAAACAAGATCCAACATTCTTCTGCACTCAAAAACCACAACTCACCCATAACAATAGGCATTACCTCAGGGTAAAAGGTTGGAAAAAACATTCCAAGCAAATGGTCACAAGAAGCAAGCAGGCATAGCCATTTTAGTATTGAACAAAATAGACTTTCAACCAAAATTAATCAAAAGGGATGCAGAAGGACACTTTATACTCATCAAAGGTAAAGTCAACCAAGATGACATCACAATTCTGAACATCTATGCTCCCAATACAAGGGCACCCACATTTGTAAAAGATCTGCTAAAAAAGCTTAAACCACACATCGATCCCCATACAATAATAGTGGGAGACTTCAACAACCCACTCTCACTGAAGGATAAGTCATTGAAACAGAAACTAAGCTGAGAAATAACATCATTAACCAATGCCGTGGGTCAAATGGATCTAAAAGATGTCTATAGAACCTATCACCCAATCAAGAAAGAATATACCTTCTTCTCTGCACCCCATGGAACCTTCTCCAAAATTGATCACATCATAGATCACAAAGCAGGCCTCAACAGATACAAGAGGATTGAGATAATACCTTGTATCCTATCAGATCACCATGGTCTTAGGCTGCAATTCAACAACAACAGAAATAACAAAAAGCCTACACGTACATGGAAACCTAAGAACTCTCTGCTAAATGACACCTGGGTCAGGGAAGAAATAAAGAAAGAAATCAACGAGTTTCTGAAAGGCAATGAAAATGACGGAAAAACATACCCAAATTTGTGGGATACATTGAAAGCAGTGCTACGAGGAAAATTCATAGCACTAAGTGCCTTTAAAAAGAAATTGGAAACATCGCATACAAGCATCTTAATGACACAACTGGAAGCTCTAGAAAAAAAAGAAGCAGAAACACCCAAAAGGAGTATATGTCTTGAAATAAACAAATTCAGGGCTGAAATTAACAATTAGAAACTCAGAAAACAGTCCAAAGAATCAACAAAACCAAGAGCTGGTTCTTTGAGAAAATCAACAAGATAGACAGACCGTTAGCCAAACTAACTAAAAGGCAGAGAGACAGTCTTGAAATCAACAAAATCAGAAATGAAAAGGGAGACATAACAATAGACACTGAAGAAATACAAAGAATCATAAGATCTTACTTTGAAGGCATATATGCCACAAAATTTGAAAATCTAAGGGAAATGGACCATTTTCTTGATCAATTTCACTTGCCAAATTTGAGTGAGGAACAGATAAACAAGCTAAATAGTCCCATTTCCCCTACAGAAATGGAAGCAATTATTGATAGTCTCCCAACCAAAAAAAGCCCAGGGCCAGATGGTTTCAGTGCAGAATTCTACCAGACCTTCAAGGGCAAGCTAATACTGATACTATTCAAGCTACTCCAAAAGATAGAAATGGATGGAACATTACCAAATTCATTCTATGAGGCAATAGTCTCATTGTTACCTAAACCTCACAAAGACTCAACAAAGAAAGAGAATTTCAGAACAATTTCTCTTATGAACATAGATGCAAAAATACTAAATAAAATACATGCAAAACGAATACAGGAACACATCAAAGATATCATTCATCATGACCAAGTAGGCTTCATTCCAGGCATGCAGGGATGGTTTAATATACGGAAATCCATCAATGTAATCCACCATATAAACAAACTGAAAATAAAAAACCACATGATCATCTCCTTGGATGCAGAGAAAGCATTTGATAAAATTCAACACCCATTCATGTTTAAAGTTCTAGAGAGATCGGGGATACAAGGCACTTTCCTCAACATAATAAAGGCTATATACAGCAAGCCAATAGCCAAAATCAAAGTAAATGGTAAGATACTCAAGGAAATTCCTCTAAAATCAGGAACAAGGCAAGGTTGCCCACTCTCTCCATATTTCTTCAATATAGTACTCGAAGTTCTAGCCAGAGCAATAAGACAACAAAAGGAGATCAAGGGTATCCAAATGGGAAAGGAGGAAGTCAAATTATCCCTATTTGCAGATGATATGATAGTGTATGTAAGTGACCTTCAAAATTCCTCCAGAGAACTCCTACAGCTGAAAAACACCTTCAGCAAATTGGCTAGATACAAAATTAACTCAAAAAAGTCTATAGCCTTCCTGTACACAAATGACATGCTTGCAGAGGAAGAAATTGGGAAAACCACATGCTTCACATTAGCCACAAGCAATATAAAATATTTAAGAGTTACTCTAACTAAGCAAGTGAAGGACTTGTTTGAAAAAAATTTCAAAACACTGAAGAAATAGATTGAAGATGACCTGAGAAGATGGAATGATCTTCCTTGCTCATGGATCAGGAGAACTAACACAGTAAAAATGGCTATCTTACCAAAGCAATCTACAGCACAGATTCAATGCAATCCCTATTAAAATAACTACACAATTTTTTAAAGACATTGAAAGTTCAATTCTGAACTTAATATGGAAAAACAGAAAACCCAGAATAGCTAAAACAATATTGTACAATAAAAGGTGCTCCGGAGGAATCTCCATACCTGATCTCAAACTGTACTATAAAGCAATAGTAGTTAAAACAGCATGGTAGTGGCACAGCAACAGCCTGGTTGATCATAGGAATCAAATCGAAGACCCAGATATGAATCCACAGACATATGATCACTTGATGTTTGACAAAGAAGCCAAATCCATTCAATGGAAAAGGATAGCATCTTCTACAAATGGTTCTGGTCTAACTGGAGGTCTATGTGTTAAAAAATGCAACTGGACCCATATTTGTCACCTTGCCCAAAACTCAAATCCAAGTGGATCAAAGACCTCAACGTCAAACCAGGGACACTAAGTCATTTAGAAGAAAAAGTGGGGAAGAGCCTGGAACATATTGGCACAGGAGACAACTTCCTGAACAGAACACCAACAGCCCAGGCCTTAATGTCAACAATTAATAAATGGCACCTCATGAGGCTGAGAAGCTTCTGTAAGTCAGGAGACACTGTCAAGAGAACAAAGTGACAGCCTACAGACTGGGAAACGATCTTCACCAACCCTACATCTGACAAAGGTCTAATATCCAAAATATATAAAGAACTCAAGAAATTAAACACCACCAAACCAAATAACCCAATTGAGAAATGGGGCTTGGAACTAAACAGAGAATTCTCCAAAGAGGAATATCAAATGGCTGAGAAACACTTAAAGAAATGCTCAACCTCCTTAGTCATCAGGGAAATGCAAAACAAAACAACTCTGAGATTCCATCTTACACCCATCAGAATGTCTAAGTTCAAAAATTCAAGTGACACCTCATACGGGAGAGGATGTGGAGAAAGAGGAACATTTCTTCATTGCTGGTGGGAATGCAAATTAGTACAGCCACTTTGGAAATCTATCTGGTGCTATCTCAGAAAACTGGGAATAGGGCTTCCTTAAGACCCAGCTATTCCACTCCTTGGAATATACCCAGAAGATGCTCCAGCACACAACAAGAAAATTTGCTCAACCATGTTCATAATAGCCAGAACATGGAAACAGCCTAAGTGTCATTCAGTAGAAGAATGGATAAAGAAACTGTGGTACACATACACTATGGAATACTACTCAGCTATTAAAAACAAGGAATTCCTGAAATTTGTGGACAAATAGATTGAGCTAAAAATGATCATAATGAGTGAGTTAACCCAGAAGCAGAAAGAATCAAATGGTATATACTCACTTATATCTGCATACTAGCCCAAGGAGCATGTCCCACAAAAACCTTCACTTACCAAGACACTGGGACAGAGGGGAGGATATCCTATTGGGACTCTAGATAAGAGAAGCATGGGAGAATAGCAAAGTAGAAGGATCCAGAGGGTCCTAGAAACCTACAAGAAGAACATCATGATAGGCAGATTTGGGCCCAGGGGTCCCGCTCAAACTAAGGCACCAGCCAAGGACAATACAGGTGGTGAACTTTAAACCCCTACGCAGATCTAGCCAATGGACAGAACATTGTCCACAGTTGAGTGGAGAGTGGGGTATGACTTTCACACGAACTCTGGTGCCTCATATTTGACCATGTCCCCTAGAGGGGGAGACCTGGTGGCACTCAGAGGAAGGACAGCATGTTATCAAGAAGAGACTTGATACCCTATCAGCATATACAGGGGGAGGAAATCCCCCTCAGGAACAGTCATAGGGGAGGGGAGTAATGGGAAAATGGGAGGGAGGAAAGAATGGGAGGATACAAGGGATGGGATAAACATTGAGATGTAACAAGAATAAATTAATAAAAAATTTTACAAAAGCAACAAAACAAACAAACAAACAAACAAAAAAAAGAAAATGGAAAAAATAAAATATTTTCCTATCCATTAAATATTATTTAAGAAGAAAAATATCATAACTATAAAAATGTCATAGTCAAATTAGACCAACACCCCATTTGCTAAACTGCTATAGACAGCATCACAGTACAGTGCATAAGAACGTAGAGTCGGAAATATGGTATTGTATTAGATGGTTTTGGGCTTCACTCTATGCTTTTCATCTAAGTCTATGTTCATAAAGAGTTTTATTTCTGTAAGTATATAGTTCTCTCTAGTATATTGATAAATAATACAGGTCTTGTCTTTTCACAAAAATAAGACCCAATCAAAAATAATTATTTTTCAAAATTGAATGAGACCATTTTAAACTGTTTGCAGCATTCTCCCATCACATGCAGTTCAGGTATGAGCTGCGTGTGACCTAGTATGGACTAATCTTAGCCCTTTTTCATGATTATGAATATTAATTGAAAGCATGATTGAAGTCATGAAAAGGAAACAAAGATATTTGGGTCTCTTTTTTTATATGTTTTTATATTTTGCTTCTCTATTGTTGTTATAACCACTGTTGTCAAAAGCAACTTGTTTAGAAAGAGTTTATTTCAGCTTATAGCATACATGGCCCCTATGTATCACTGAAGGAGGTCAAGGCAGGAGCTCAAACCAGAACTGAAGTAGAAACCATTTAGAAGTACTTTTTCCTGGCTTCTTTTTTCTTGCTTATACTGAACCATTTTTGTAATACAACCTAGGACCGTTTGCCAAGGGATGGCATTGCCCATAGTGGGATGGGGCCTCCCACATCAAGTAGGTATCAAGAATTATACCCCACAGACATGCCCACAGGACAGTCTGATTGAGGCACTTCCTTAATTGAGGTATCCCTTTGTGTCTGTGTCAAGTTGATAGTTGAAAACAACTAGAAGACTCCATTCTTGTCCACTTGACATAAAAATACATCACTTTAAGCCATAATCTTTCCATTCTGTCCTCAGGATCTCATGTTAATATGAGGATACAAGCTACACACATTTGTATGTTTCACACAGGACCTTACAGAAAACTGCCAGAAGTTGCCCAACATGCTATTTTTCTTTGTCTCTTTCATCTTCAATGTGTCTTTTTGTGATGCTAGAGATTGGACCTATGCAAAACTAAAAAATGTACTTAATGCTGAGATACATCCTTGGTGCATCTCATTAAAAGACACACTAGCTTTGGTAGTACATTCAGTGTATTCCAATGCACACCATCCAGTTAGTACATAAGCAAACATTTTTATATATGACAAGTGTCACTAAAAGATTTGGAATAAAATTATTTAGGTTTACTTCTTTAAAAATATTTCATAGTACCTATAACTTTATATTTATATATATATATATGTATCTTATATATGTACAAATATAGTGTAGTATACAGTTTAGATGAAATTTTGCTACTTGGGATTATAGTGTTCCTCCCAAGAGTTGTAAACTAACAAAAACTGTAGTAGCAAACATGAGAAATTCCCTTTTGATTTATCGATCAGGGGAGTCCAAGAGACTTCCAAACAATATAAGTTCCTGTTTTTTATCCTTGATTGATCCAAAGAAATTGAAAGTCAGTCCCTATTGCCAACGACACTGTGAACTGAGGACGCATGGCTTAGAGGAATGGAACTAGATCTGACTCAGAAGCCTACTTTGTATTAGTTTTCATAATACCCAGAAGGAATGCAAGCTGCCATGGGAGGAGCACACTCAATAATGCTCTAGCAGTATGGTTCCATATAAATTTTAGGATGAGGATTTGGATTGTGGAAAATTGAATCTGGGAATTACTTTTGGTAAAATGATCATATTAACTTTACCAGTAGACAACTTTGAGAAGGTTTTGCATTTTCTAATCTCTCTCTCTCTCTCTCTCTCTCTCTCTCTCTCTCTCTCTCTCTCTCTCTCTCTCTCTCAGAGATACTAGTTTTCCTTTTAGATTTCTTTCATATCTTTGGCTAGATTTATCCCTAAACATGCTATTTTCTTTGAGATTATTGTGAACTGGAGTGTGTTCATGATCTCTTCCTCACCATGTTTTTTGTTGATATATAGAAAGACAACCAATATCTGTTTTGCCTTCTGCCACTTCATTGCAACTATAGATCATTTCCAAGCTTTCTGTCAAAAATACTGTAACTTCTCATGTAGTAGGAATAGTTTGATATCCTGAATGCAGCGGTTCTAGTATTTGTCAGGCTGGGCCAGTTTATAGGATGTCCCTACCGGGAAAGACCGGAAGGGATACTGTGCTATGGGGTAATTAGATATGGTCTGATAGATGGAGAGCATTGAACAATTTTAGAGTTGTTGTTTAAAGTTATTTGAAGGTCAGGTATAGTTCTCCTGTGAATATATGTTTAGATAGTGTTCTCCTGTGACCTTGGAACGGGCTTTTCTTAGTCAGAAAACTTTTTATTGCTATTTTGATCATTTTACTACTTTTGTGTCAGTCCACACTGCTTATCTCTTCTTGCTTTAACTTTGGTCTGTTGGATAAATAATGAAGTTTACAACTCATGTTTTGCTTTCTTTTCCTTAGTTGGAGAAAGCAAGTGCTGAACTTGTTCATTTTCTTATATAACAAGCTCTTTCATTCATCGATTCTTTGTGCTTTTCTTTCTTTTTCATTAATTTATGCTCTGAATTTTGCCCTTGACTGCTGCCTACTGGATTTAGATTTAGTTTATTCTTTTTCCATTTTCTTGAATTTCAGCATAAAGTCATTCTTTTGTGATTTTTAAAAAATACTCACTTTTTTTTTTTTGCCTTTTTCCCCCAGAGCTGAGGACCAAACCCAGGGCCTTGCACTTGGTAGCCAAGTGCTCTCCCACTGAGTTAAATCCCCAAACCAAATATTCAATTTCTTAATTCATATATATGCACTGTATTTACAGGATTTTCATTCTTTCTCTGTTCATTCTAACCCTTCCTATTGCTCCATAATCCTTCTCAAATGGCTTTATTTTCTGTAATTATAATTTCTATGTATATATCCATGTACATATATGAATACAATTATTTATTAATGTTGCTCAAATGTAAATGTTTTTAGAGTGGACCACTTAGTATTGAATATCCAGTTAGAGGGTTCATCTCTCAGAAAGATTGACTCTACTCAGAGCAATCATCTGCTGTCTGTACCTCTTCATGTAAGGAGGGTACCCATGAGATCCCCCCTGCCCTTGCAATTTGACACGCTAACTGGTTTTGTCATTGTTCATGTCCCATTTAGGTAACCCGATTGTGAGAATCTCATAGGTTCAGCCTCCTTGTCATATATGGAAGATACATTCTTGCAGCTTATCTTCTAGCTCACTGGATCTTATAATTTGATCCCTCTCTTTTACGATGTTCTCTGAACCTAAGGTGTAAAGGTTGTGTTTCAGAAGTATCAGTTGGGATTAGTCACTTTTCTGTAAGCTGTTATGTGAATTTTGAGCAGTTGTGCATACTATAATTGTCTCTGTTTGCTGAAAAAGAAGCTTGCACGATGGAGATGAGAGAGCTACACTTATCTGTGGTTATAAGAATAAGTCTCAAGAATGTAATTTTAGATTGTAGTGGTCTGGGAGAATGGTAGTTATAGGTTCCCCTGTAGGGCTCAGAGCCTCACTAGCCATGGAAAGTTGACTATGTTTATAGTAACAGACATAAACCCTCTCCTATAAAGTGGGCCTAAAGTCTGTTTGGATAGCTGTGGGTTATTGGCCAAATATAAATACCACTATTGCACTTTTATGAATACCTAATCCTTTTTAGTTCTTTGTCAATTTTGCACCATCCAAATCCTCATTCTAAAATTCATATGAAACCATATTGTTAGAGCATTACTGAGCGTGCTCCTCCCATGGCAGCTTGCATTATGTCTTCTGGTGTTATGAAAACTAATACTCACAGAGTAGGCTTTTGGGTCAGATCCTGTTAAATTCCTCTACGACATGTGTCCTCCATTTGCAGTGTCTTTGGCAGTAGGGATCGCCTTTCAATTTCTTTGGAGCAATCAAGGGTAAAAAACAGGAGCTTATAATGTTTGGAAGTCTCCGGGACTCCCCTGACCAACAAACCAAAAGGAAACCTTATATTTGCTATTACATTTTTTGTTAGATAGTTTACAACTCTTGGGAGGAACATTATAATCCTAAGTAGCAAAATCTCATGTACACAATATACTGCACTATATATATGTACATATGTAAATTATATATTTACACAGTTATAGGTATTATGAAATATTTTTAAAGAAGAAAACAAATAATTTGATTTCTTATAAATTTCTCAAGTGTACTTATTGTTATTTATCCCCTTTCCCTCTCCTTTGTAGACATCTCTCTCTTCTCCCAAATTTATGTTGCTCCCTTAAATTTTCCAGTTTCTCCCTTTATACCTCCTCTATTCTGTTATTCTTTTCTTTCACATGACTCCTCTGTCTCCACAGTCCCTTTTCAGTTTTTTGTTCTCCATATGCTTATATCTGAAGATTGGGAGTTAGGAAGTATAAATGAGAGAAACGTACTGTTTGTTTTTATGGTTCTCAGTTGGCTTAGTTAATAAGAGGGGTGGTTTGAATGAGAATGGCCTTCACAGGGTCATATATTTCAATGCATAGTCTCTAGTTAGTGAAACCGTTTTGGAAGGGTTAGGAGGCAGGCCCTTGTAATATATGTGACCTTGCTGGAAGAGGCATTTCACTAGGGCTAGAGTTTGAAATCTCAAAAGCCCAAGGCAGACCCTGTCTTGCTTTCTCTGCCTCTTTCTGGCAGATCGGGATATAAGCTATCAGCTATCATTCCAGGCTATGCCAGCCTACCCACTGCCATGCTCTCCAACATGCTCTCCTCCATTATAGAGATATAATCAGCTTCTGAAAGTGTAAGCAAGCTCTCAATTACCTGATTTCTTTACAAGTTGTCTTGCTCATCATGTCTTTTGCAATTGAACAGTAAGATAATATAATATTTTCTAGTTCCACTCATTTGCCTGAAAAATTTAAGAATTTCATTTTTTCTTTACAGTAGAAAAATATTTGTGTGTAGTGTGTGTGTGTGTATGTGTGTGTGAGAGAAACTTTTCATTATCCATTCATCAATTAAAGGCATTTAGTTTTTTCCCTATTTCTAGATATTTTGAATATAGTGTCTATGAATATTGCTGAGCAGGTATCCATGGAGCGTGATGTTGAGTCCATTGGGAATATGCCATGCGGTAGTATAGCTGGGTCAAAAGGAAGATTTATCTGTACCTATTTGAGACTTCTCAACACTGAAGTCCATTGTGGCTGCAACAGTTCGCAGTAGCACGAACAGTGACTAAGGGTTTGGTTTTTTTTTTTTTTTAATCTTGCATTTTCCTAATTGCTAGGGATGATGAACACTTTTTGACATGTTTCCTCATCACTTTTATTTCTTCTATTCAGACATTTGTTCAAATGAATAGCCTTTTAAAAATGGGCTCCTTTTAAAACTGGGTCATTTGTTTTCTTGATTCTTTTTTTAAATAATTTATGTAATCTTATATGAGTATCCAGAATATTCTGTTAGATATATAGCTGATAAACATTTTCTGCCACTCTGTTGTTCCTCTCTTCACTTGATTAATTGTTTCCTTAGCTGGGCAGATGGTTTTAAGTCACAAGTTCCTCTTATCAATTGTTACCTTTCATTTTGGGGCAGATTGAATTCAATAAGAAAGTCTTTTCTTATACCTATATTGTGTATGTTTTCTTCTAGCAGTGTCAGGTTTCATACAGATATCATTAATTCATTTGTAGTTCAGTTTTCTCAGAATAATGGATACATATCTAATTTTATTTATCTGTAAGATGATATCTAGTTTGTCGAGCACCAGTTATTGACGATGTTATTTTCTCCAATTTCTATGTATTATATAGCTATATTTACATTTACTCAAATTTGGTTTTTATTTTGTTCCATTACTCTACATATGTGTTCCAGTACTGCATTTCTTCTCTTGCTATATAAGTCTGATGCCTATGAATGATAAGAGTAAGACCAGCATGGCACATATCTCTAAAGGAACATCAGCTGCACTTATGTCTTGTGGCTAAGATATAACTATTTTAACTCCAGATTCAGCCAGGAGGGAAATCATACCTAGTACTGTAAACAGCGAGGTGCTAGAACTCAGAGGACATATTATTGCAAATTTCCTAAACAGTATCATTCCTAACTTCTTTCTAAATACATATTTTTATAAATATGGCTCCCACCCTTTGTCTAAATAAATTCTTTTGCAGAAGATGAAGAAAACAGAGAAAGCCACAGATAATCAAAATACAGAGAGACACTGCCTTTGGAGTGCTCAGGCCCAATTTAAGTATCTTACACATAATTGAGGCTCAGTGGACATTATAAAAGAATAAGTGGAAATATTATATAAGGCTGAAGACCAGAAAGTCCACTGCAACATTGAATCTTCTAGGTATGACAAATTAACTACACTTATGAAACCTCGACAATATGGCTGCTTAATCAAGATCTAAAAATCACAACACCAGTCGACATGCAAATATGAGTTAGGAAATTTTCATGAGCCCTCTGCCCAACAATGAACATGTTTGGGAAATTAAAATTTGCTGAAAGAGGGAGAATTAGTCAGACTGTTGTGTTTTTATATTTAATTACATTTGAGGTCATGAATTTGACAGGAAGTAGTTAAGATATGAGAAGGCTTGGAGGGAGAAGAGGAAGAGTAAATGTTGTGATTATATTTTCATTGAGTATTTAAAATATTTTAATATTTTTGTGGATTATAACTAGACCATTTAATACTTTCTTTTTCTTCCTACAATCCCTTCTAAGTACCACCAATTTTGCTCTTTTTCAAATTTAGAGTGGCTTTTGATTTAATTGTTGTTATATTTCTTTTTCTTTTATTTTTTAAAATTTTTTATTAATATTTTTTATATATGCACTTACATTATTATACTTATATACAATAAACTACCTACTGCAAGAAGAACCACAAAACATTAGGAATCATATATATGTTATATTCATAGTGTTTTGGCTATTTTTTATAATATATAAATATGACCTACCCTATCTTGAAATGTTGTTTGTATGTATTTTTTTCAGGACTCACCATTTGATATTGGATTTAGGAACAATACAAGAAATTGTTAGAAAAAAGATGAATTTATGAAGAACTGAAAATACCCCAAAAGTCAAGAAAAAAATCCTCTTAAAAACAGGGCTTGAAGTAAACAAAGAATTTTACATAGATGAAATAAGCATCCCTGAGATATATTTTAAACATATTCAATATAAATAAAACTACTTTGAGATTTAATTTTATATAAGTCACAATGACTAAGATCAAAGCAAAATAAAAACAAAGCAAACAAAAACAAGAAATAAAATTGTGGCAAATGATGACACGAATGTGGGGAAAGATAACATTTATTTATGAATGATGGGAGTGCAGCTGGTACAACCACTATGGGTATCAGTATGGAGGTTTCTCAAAAATCTAAAAAATGGTCTACCACATTAACTACCTGTACAACTCTTGAGTATATTAACCAAAGACCCTTTCTTCTTCTAGAGAGATACTTGTTTATCCATGTTTATTGTTACTATATTTGCAGTAACAAAGAAATGGAAATTACCTACATGTTAAGAAACCGATGAACAGATAATAAAACTGTGGTATATCTATACAATGGAATATTACTTATCTCTTCAAAATGAAGATACGAAAAATTCAAGTAAACATATATAGAGAGAAACAATCATCTGAGTGAAGTAACCGAGTCACAGAAATAGAAACATCACATGTTTTCTCTCATTTGATAATGTTAGCTTTGATTCTTCAGATATGTGTGTTCCATTTGGAATACTCATGGATATCAGTAGTTTAGTCAAGGCTACATACATCCAGCCTAAGTGTAACCAAGCACATATTCTATGCGGCTGATGAAAAGAATCTTATCTACAGAAGTGAAAACCACTTGTTATCTTACATGAACAACAACCTCCAGTATTCCAGGAAGTTATCTGTTTTGGAGCAAGTAGGGATTATGGCTTAGAAGTGGTTTTTGTTTTATAGATCTTTTTCTTAAATTTATTTCTAATTTATATATTCACTTTACATCTCAATCTTAGCCCCTTGCTCTTCTACTTCTGGTCCCCCCTTCCCACAGTTCCCCCTATCCCACTTCGCTCTGTCTTCAGAAAAGAGGAGAACTCCCCTCCTACAAACCCACCCCCTGCACATCAAGTCACATCAGTATTGAGGTCATTCTTATCCACTGAGGCCAGGCAGGGTAGCCCCATTAGGTCAAACCCTTTCAACTTACTAGGGGATTCACATGAAGATCATACTGCCCATTAGTTACACGTGTAGGTGGCCTACTTCCAGTCCATGCATGCTTTTTGGTTGGTGCTTTCACTTCTGTAAGCCTTTGTGGGTCTAGGTTAGTTAACTCTGCTAGTCTTCTTGTTGAGTTCTTGTCCCCTCAGGGATCTTTTATCCTCTGCCCTGCTCTTCAAGAGTACTCCCCAGCCTCTGCCTAATGCTTGGCTATGAGTTTCAGTATCTGATTCAATCAGCTGCTGGGTGTGATTAAAAGGATGATTAAGTTAGGCTTTTGTCTATAAACTTAACAGAGTTTCGTTAATGGTGTCAGAGGCTGCCTCTCTCCCATGGATTGGACCTCAAGTTAGGCCAAGCATTGGTTGGACATTCCTACTGTCTCTACTCTTTATTTATCTCTGACCATCTTGCAGGCAGGATAAATTTTGGCTCTAATGATTTTGTATGTGGATTGGTGTTCCTCATACCACTATGAGTCATGCTTGGCCAGAAGGTGGCCTCCTCAGTTTCCATGTTGCCCTGAGTCTAGGAGTCTCTTCTAGAGATATCTGCATATCCTTCCTGTAGCCTACCCTGTAACAGGTCTACAGCTTGTCTCAGTGATGCCCCTGCCCTCAGATTCCATTTTCTCTCCAAGTCCTCTAACTTCCCCTTCTCATTCTTCTCACAATTGATACTTCACCCCCATTATCCTCCCCACACCCTCTCCTTTCCAGTTCCCTCTCTACTTCCATTGTCTAGTTTATTTCATCACCTGAGTGAGATTCAAAGAGGTCCTCCCTAGTGCCTTCCTTGTTATTTAGCTTCTTGGGATCTGTGAATTATAGTAAGGTTATCCTGTAATATATGGCTAATATCTGCTTATAAGTGAGTACACACCAATGTGAATCTTTCTGGATCTGAGTTACCTCCCTCAATATGATCATTTCTAGTTTCATGCATTTGTCAGCAAATGTCATGATTTCAATAATTTTAATAACTGAGTAGCATTCAATTGTGTAAATGTACCATATTTTATTTATCCATTCTTTGGTTAAAGGATAACTAGATTGTATTGTTTTTGGCTATTATGAATAAAGCTGTGGTAAACATAGTTGAGCACATGTGCTTGTATGGTGGAACACCTTTTGGATTTATGGCCAGAAGTGTTTAGCTGGGTCTTGAGGTAGTACTGTTTCCCATTTTCTGAGAAAGTGGAAAGATTGACTTCCAAAGTGGTTGTACAAGTTTACACTCCTACCAGCAATGGAGGAGTGTTCTCCTTTCTCCCCACCCTTACCAGCATGTGCTGTCACTTGAGTTTTTGATCTTAACCACTCTGATGGTGTAAGATGGACTCTCAGAGTTGTTTATATTTGCATTTCCCTGATGACTAAGGATGCTGACCATTTCTTTAAATGCTTCTTGGACATTTGATGTTCCTCTACTGAGAATTCTCTGTTTAGCTCTATACCCCATTTTAATAATATATTTTATTAATTTGTTCATATTCTGTACTCCATTTAAAATATTTAATAAATTTATTCAGATTACAACTTAATTGTTATCTTATCACTTGTATCCTCCCATTCCTGCCTTCTTTCCACTTTCACCCTCTTTCCATCCCGTAGGTCTATGACTGAGAGGGACCTCCTCCTCAATGTTATGATTATAGGCTATCAAGTCTCATCTTGGTAGCCTGCTTATTCTTTCTTTGAGTGCCACCAGGCCTCCACACCAAGGGGAGGTTGTCAATTATGGAGCACCAGAGTTAATGTCAGAGTTAGTTCCTGCTCTCCACAAACTGTGGAGACTGTCTTGTCCATTGTCTAGATCGGAATAAGTGTTGGATGTTTACTGCTTGTATTGTCCTTGGTTAGTGCAATAGTTTGAGCAGACTGCTGGGCCTTGATCCACCCATCACGATGTTTTTCTTGTAGATTTCTAAGACCCTCTAGATCCTTCTATTACCCTCTCTCCTATATTTCTCTTATCTAGGGTCCTAGTAGGATGTCCTCACATTTATCCCAATCTCCTGGTAAGTAAAGACTTTTTGGCACATGCCTTTTGGGCTAGTGCCCACTTATAAGTGATTACATACCATGTGAGACTTTCTGCTTCTGGGTTAACTCACCCAGTATTATCATTTCTAGTTCCATCCATTTGTCCACAAATTTCTGGATTTCCTTGTTTTTACAGCTGAGTAGTATCCCACAGTGTAAATGTACCACAGTTTCTTTATCCATTCTTCACCCGAGGGACATTTAGGCTGTTTCCAGGTACTTGCTACAATGAATATGCCTTCTATGAACATGGTTGGGCATATGTCCTTGTTGTGTGGTGGAGAATTTTCTGGGTATTTTCCAAGGCATGGAATAGCTGGGTCTAGAGGAAGCTCTATTCCCAGTTTTTTGTGAAACTCCAAATAGATTTCCAAAGTGGTTGTACAAGTTTGCATTCCCACCAACAATGAAGGAGTGTTCCTCTTTCTCCACATCCTCACCAGCATGTGGTGTCACTTGAGTTTTTGATCTTAGCCATTCTGATGGGTGTAAGATGGAATCTCAGAGTCATTTTGATTTGCATTTCTCTGGTGACTAAAGATGTTGAGCATTTCTTTAAGTGTTTCTCAACCATTCAATATTCCTCTGTTGAGAATTCTCTGTTTAGTTCTGAGCCCCATTTCTCAATTAGGTTATTTGCTATGGAGGTGCTTAATTTCTTGAGTTCTTTATATATTTTGGATATCAGACCTTTGTCAGATGTAGGGTTGGTGAAGATCTTCTCCCACTCTGTAAGCTATTGCTTGGTTCTGTTGACAGTATCTTCTGCCTTGCAGAAGTTTCTCAGCCTCATGAGGTCCCATTTATAATTGTTGACCTTAAGGCTTGCACTATTGGTGTTCTGTTCAGGAAGTTGTCTCCTGTGCTAATGTGTTCCAGGCTCTTCCCCAGTTTTTCTTTTAACTGATTTAGTGTCTCTGGTTTTATGTTGAGGTCTTCAATCCACTAGGACTTGAGTTTTGTGCATGATGACAAATATGGGTCTAATTGCATTTTTCTACATGTAGACATCGAGTTAGACCAGCACCATCTATTGAAGATGCTATCCTTTTCTATTGAATAGATTTGGCTTTTTTGTCAATTCCATTTGTGTGTGGATTCATTTCTGGGTCTTCGATTCAAATCCATTGATCCAAGAGCCTATTGCTCTGCCAGTACCATGCTGTTTTAATTAGTATTTCTCTATAGTACAGCTGAGACAAGGAGTGGAGATTCCTCCTCAGTATATTTATTTTATTGAATAGGATTCAATAAAACTCCGGGGTTTTTTGGTTTTCCATATGAAGTTGAGAATTGATCTTTCAATGTCTTTAAAAATTGGGTAGTTATTTTGATAGGGATTGCATTGAATCTGTAAATTGCTTTTGGTAAGATGGCCATTTTTACTATGTTAATTCTCCCGATCCACGAACAAGGAAGATCTTTCCATCTTCTGATGTCATCTTTAAGCCCTTTCTTCAGAGATTCAGGAACAAGTCCTTCACTTGTTTGGTTAGAGTTACTCCTAGATATTTTATATTGCTTGTGGCTATTGTGAAGGGTGTAGATTTAATAATTTCTTCCTCTGCATGATTGTCATTTGTATATTGGAAGAATACTGACTTTTTTTCTGTTAATTTTGTATCCAGCCACTTTGCTGAAGGAGTTCATCAGCTGTAGGAGTTCTTTGGTGGAATTTTGAGGGTCACTTATGTACTCTATCATATCATCTGCAAATAAGGATAATTTGACTTCCTCCTTTCCCATTTGGATCCCCTTTTGTTGTCTTATTGCTCTGGCTAGAACTTCAAGAGCTATATTGAAGAGATATGGAGAAAATGGGCAGCCTTGTCTGGTCCCTGCTTTTTGAAAAAATTTCCTTGAGTATCTTTTGATTTAATTTGATATTGGCTATTGCATTGCTGTATATAGCCTTTATTATGTTTAGGTATATGCCTTGCATCCCTAATCTCTCCAAAACTTTAAATGTGAGTAGGTGTTAGATTTTGTCAAGTGCTTTTTCTGCATCTAAGGAGATGATCATGTGATTTCTTTTTTCAGTTTGTTTAATGGTAGATTACACTGATGGAATTCTGTATATTAAACCATCCCTGCATTCCTGGAATGAAGCCTACTTGGTCGTATTGAGTGTTGTCTTTCATATGTTCCTGAATTCGGTTTATGAGTATTTTATTCAGTATTTTGCTTCAATGTTCATAAGAGAAATTGGTTTAAAATTATCTTTTTTTCTGTTGGGTCTTTGTGGGGTTTAGGTATCAATGTGACTATGGCCTCCTAGAATGAATTTGGTAATGTTCCACCCATTTCTATCTTTTGGGGTAGCTTGAACAGTATCGGTATTAGCTCTTCTTTGAGAGTCTCATAGCATTCTGCACTGAATCCATCTGGCTTTGGGCTCTTTTTGGTTGGGAAACTATAAATGATTGCTTTTATTTCTATAGGAGAAATAGGACTATTTAATTTGTTTATCTGATCTTGATTCAGTTTGGTACATGGAATCAATCAAGGAAATTGTCCATTTCCCTTAGATTTTCAAATTTTATGGCATATATGTTTTTAAAGTAGGATCTTATGATTCTTTGTATTTCTTCAGTGTCTGTTGTTATGTCTTCCTTTTCATTTTGGATTTTCTTGATTTTGATAGTGTGTCTCTGCCTTTTAGTTAGTTTGGCTAACGGTTTGTCTATCTTGTTGATTTTCTCAAAGAACAAGCTCCTGGTTTTGTTGATTTTTTGAATTGTTCTTTTTCTTTCTAATTTATTGATTTCAGCCCTGAGTTTGGTTATTTCTAGCTGTCTACTCCTCTTGGGTGTTTCTGCTTCTTTTTTTCTAGGGCTCCAGATGTGTCATTAATTTGCTTATGTGGGATATTTCCAATTTCCTTATAAATGCACTTAGTGCTATAAATTTTCTTCTTAGCACCACTTTCAATGTGTCCCACAATTTGGGGTATGTTATTCCTTCATTTTCATTGAATTTCAGAAAGTCCTTAATTTCTTTCTTTATTTATTCCCTGACCCAGGTGTCATTAAGTAGAGAGTTTTTATTTTCCATGTATGTGTAGACTTTTTGTTGTTTCTGTTGTTGTTGAAGTCCTGTCTTAGACCATGGTGATCTGATAGCATACAAGGTATTAGTTCAATCTTTTTGTATCTGCTGAGGCTTGCTTTATAACATACTATGTGATCAATTTTGGAGGTTCTATGGGGTGTTGAGAAGAAGGTAAAATCCTTTGTGTTTGGGTGAAAAGTTCTGTAAATATCTGTTAGGTTAATTTGATTCATGATGTTGGTTAATGATGTTATTTCTTGGTTTAGTTTCTGTTTCTGTCACCTTCAGTTATCCTTCAATGAAAGTGGGGTGCGGAAGTCTCCCACTATTAATGTCTGGGGATTGATGTGTGGTTCAAGCTTTGTTAATAGCTCTTTTACAAATGTGAGTGCCCTTGTATTTGGAGCATAGATGTTCAGAATTGTGATGTCCTCTTGGTTGACTTTACCTTTGATGAGTATGAAGTGTCCTTCCTCATACCTTTTGATTAATTTTGATTGAAAGTTTATTTTATTAGATATTAAAATGGCTATACCAGCTTTCTTCTTGTGACCGTTTCCTTGTAATATTTTTTTCCAGCCTTTTACCCTGACGCAATATCTGTCCTTGTGGGTGAGATGTGTTTCTTGAATGCAGAAGAATGTTGGATTATGTATCCATTCAGTTAGTCTGTGTCTTTCTTTTGGAGAATTGAGACCATTCATGTTGAGAGATATTAATGACCAGTGACTGTTTAGTCCCTTAATTTTTGATGTTGGTTATAGTAGAGAGTTTGTGTGGTTGTATAGTTATCGATTTCATGTGTAGTTGGGTTGTGGCTTGTCTCTTTGAGTTGGAGTTTTCCTTCTAGTAACCTCTGTAAAGCCAGATTTGTGCAAAGGAACTCTTTGAATTTGTTTTTGTCATGGAATATTTTGTTTTCTCCAGTAATGGTTATTGATAGTTTTGCTGGGTGTAGTAGTCTGGCTTGGCATCTGTGGTCTGGTAGGGATTGCAGGACCTGTGCCCATGCCATTCTGGATTTTATGGTCTCTGCTGGAAATCTGGGTGTAATTCTGATAGGTTTGCCATTGTATGTTACTTGGATTTTTTTCTCTTGCCACTTTTAATATTTTTTCTTTGTTCTGTATATTTTGTGTTTTTATATAATGTGGTGGGAAGATTTTCTTTTATGGTCTATTCTATTTGGTGTTCTGTAGGCCTCTTGTATGTTTATATGCATCTCTTCCTTTAAACGGGAAATTTTCTTCTATGATTTTGTTGATGATATCTTCTGGGCCTTGGAGTTGGGTGTCTTCTCTTTCGTCAATGCCTATTATTCTCAGATTTCATATCTTTTGATGGTGTCTTTGATTTCTTGGATATTTTGTGTCAGGAATTTTTGAGACTTTGCATTTTCTTTGATGGTTGCTGTTAGATGTACAATTGTATCTTTTAGTCCCAGGATTTGTTTCTCCATTTCTTGGATTCTGTTAGAGAAGCTTGCCTCTGTGTTGCTTACTTTTTTCTCTAAGGTCTTTCATTCCCATTTTTCTTCTGCCTTTGCTTTTATCACTGTTTCCATTTTCATCTTCAGATCATGAACTGTTTTATTGATTTCCTTCATATGGTTATTTGTATTTTCCGGGATTTTTTTTTCAGTGCCTGTTTATAGGTTTCTTTTCTGTCTTCCACTTGTTTGGCTGTGTCTTCCTGCATTTGATTATGGATTTATTCATTTCCTCCATTTTCATCTTCATTACTAAGGATTTGAGGGCATTTGATTATATTTCGATTGTGTTTGAGTTCTCAGGGTTGCTTTCCTTGGGATAGCTGGGATCTGGAGATGCCAAGTTGTTTTTGTTTTTGTTGTTTGCATCCTTATACTGCCCTTTAGTCATCTTGCTATCTCTGATGTTGGGTGGTAGCTTCTGGTGTCCTTCACTGGTCTTTAAGAACATATAGTTGGTGAGTGATAATAGGTCATGTGCCCTTGATTATGGGGATCAGGGAGTTCTTCCCTGGAACTAGCAGGTGACCTGATTTCTGCTCTAGGACACTTTGCTCTATACCTTAATCTCCTGATTGTGTCAGCAGAAGTATGCTTCTGCCTCATCCTGTTCAAGCTACTGCGGGGATTTAGACCAGCTGTGTTGGGGACCACTGTTTAATTTTTTTTCCTGACCCCTCAGGGCAGTTCAGCCTCTCCAAAGTGTGTGTGGGACCCCGTAGGGCTGTGGAGACTGGCCAGACCAGGTTTTAACTGCCCAATTGTGCAGGCACAGACTGCTGTGGCAGGTAGATAGGTTCCTGCTGGGACCTGTTCAGACTGAAGGACTGTGGTGGTTTTGTCCCACTGAGTTGTATGCACAGTTCAGACCCCATCCAGATCCCTCAGGGTTGTCCAGCTTCTCACAAGAGTGTGGGAGACCCTGGTAAGCCATGGGGACTGGCCAGGCCAGGCTTTATCTGTCCAATTGTCCAAGTCTAGACCACTGTGGCCCACATTCAGGTTCCTCCCTGGACCAGTCTAGATAGCGAACCTGTCTAGATAGTGCACCTTTGATGGTTCAATCCCACTGAGTTGTCGCCACAATTCAGACCCCCTTCCACACCTCTCAGGGGTGTTCAGCTTCTCTCACAAGCATGGGAGTCTGGGGACTGGCCAGGTTGGGTTCTGTCATCCCAATTTTGCAGTCTCAATCCATTGAAGCTGGCTGCCTGATGTGGTCTGGGCACCATGCTCTCCACTGCCTGAGCTTCCGTGCAGCCTCTGAGGCTCTCGGTAGACCAGCGTGGGGCAAGTGGAGGTGTCTGAGGACAGATTCATCTGTTTTCCTGAGACTTCCCCAGCTCAGGAATTCCAATGTTCCACCATCAGACACACTGCATTTCAGCTATAGAGACCGGCTTCAGTTCATAGGTGGCTTCCGTTCCAAAGTCTGGGGAGTGTGTTCAGGACCTCTATGGGCTATTGTTTGACCCAGGACCAAACCTGCCTGTTGTCTGCACTATGCAGGACCCCACTCACATAGTGTTCTCCAGTTCTTGCAGTCTGTGTCTCCCAATCTGGTCCCTGGTTTTTGTGCGGTAGATCAGATACAGTGCATGATAGGCACTGCCATCTTGGATCTGAAAGCCACTTCTACATTTTAATTTGGGTTCCACATTAGCCATGTACAGGAAATCTCAATTCTTTAGTTATTCTTCTGGTATTATAACATTAATATTTTCTTTAAATATTGAGTGATAATAACATGTTGTATTATCTGCTCAATAAATAGCATGAAATATAATATTAGTCTTTTATCTTGTCAAGAGTTACATTTACTGGAAAAGGTGGCCATACTAAGTCTGGATATCTCTGCATTATATTTCTTCTGACTTCTCTGTACCTTAATTTCCCAGAATACTCTTTGGTAATGACTACTGCTGTTTGTGATAGTTGTATGCTTTTCTTTAAACAAAGATGGAGCTATTTGCTTACAGTTCCTCAGGTGACAGAGAAACTGTCCTCTCATGTACAAATTTATTCTAAACTTTCTAAAACTGAGAGACAAAAATCTTTCCTCCTCTGAGTGGTTCTCAAGACTTTTGGTGAAATTATGAGAAAATGACTTACAGAAAATTTGTACAAGAGGTATGAAATTATTGCTCTGGCTAAATCTCACAAGAAAGGTTCTGCTTTGTTAGCCTCTTCCTTTGTAACTGATTTGCAGGAGTCAATTTTAAGTGTTGGATAAGCATTTGTAGTAAAGTGGAGAATTTGGAAGGAAACCTTAAGGGATAATTCTACTGAGACTCCCAAAACCAAATGACCACAGAAGTGCAGTCAGTTTATAATGTTGCATACAAGAAGAAGAACTACTAGAACTTGGACTAGATACCATGTATGTTACTGGGTGGGAAAGTTAGTGGCTTTTAAAAATGCCAGTCAGGATGATGAGAGCTAATTTAGTTGACACAGGCTTTTCACATTGAAAAGGAACTAGATGCCCTTGTCTGAGGTAGCTGACCATTGGAGCAGAAAATGGAGATAGTAGTTTTCCTGGTAAGGAGTATTTCTGAAGAATGTTGAATTTAGGCTTCTGTTTATCCAATAACAGTCTTTCTATTTACCTGGTCATAGTCCTTTTGTTTATGGCATTGTCACCAGCAGCATCATTTCTGGGTCCCTGCTTTAGAATTAACAAGAATCAGAGTCTTATAGTCAGTCCCTGAGAGGGTGATAAATAAAATCGTGTTGTTTCCTAAACAAATAAGTGATCCACTGATATGCGGCCACAGATATTGCACTCTGATGGAGAAAATAATGGAACTGAAGTTCCCTTCTACCAGGTGGCTCAGTTTGTGCCAAGTTGACAAAACAAATCTTACTAGAACATTTGCTTTTCTATATTTGGCTCAATCATTCTCTATTCTCTTTTTCCCTTTTGGAATGGGAATGCTTTTAGTATGCTTTGGTGTATTTGGAGTGTAATTTTTTTCTTTTTAGAAATACAGGCAAAAATCTTCCTTGGATATCAAAAAAGTTATTGAACTTATATGACTGACCAATGGTGAGATAATTAAGATGCCAAGGTCATTTTTCAAAAATATGCTTAGGAGGCCAGATTTTTCACAAAAGGCTCGCAGGGGGAGACACTATTTTCCTTTACAGAGATTTGTTTTCTTTATTTTCTTAGGAAGTAGAATGAAGTGGAAAGTTTTAATCTGACTCATCCCTTTTCAGCTCCTTTTTCTCTAATGTAGCTATTCTGGAAATTGATATGGAAGCATATTAGTCAATGTTTTTATAGGATAAAAATTTTTATGGAATTTATGAGTATATCAATGACAATCTCTTAATAGGAAAGCCAAGAATCCAATAGATCTAATATTTCTTCAGTCTCACTACTGAATGAGAACACAGCATACAAAAATCAAAAGCTTCCTTCTTTTTATGTCTTTTCCCTGTCACCCTGACACACAATCATATCTTTTCATGCCATGCTTAATTTTCAAATGAAAACAACAACCAGATCATAATTATACTTAATATCACATGACTAGCTCATGTACAACCCTAAAGCCATTATATATTTTAGAATAGATGTAAATATTCCTTGATGTACCATCTTTTACTGTCTCATGCCTTAATATGATAACCATTGATATTATGCCAATCAGTGTTATAGTATATCATAAAGGAATAGAGAACATACAAGTATATTTAATATATGTGTGTTTATTCAGAAACACATTCTTAAGAAAGTATGATAGAGATAATCATGCCAACTATAGTTCTCCTTTCTGCTACTGGTTATATAGAATTAGCTGGAATTTAGAACTACTTCTACTGTGAATTCAGTCTATCTTTTACCCTTAAGGAACACTTCATTAGGTCCTGGCTCTTTTCCTGGAGGACAAAACTATACCTTCATTCCTGAAGGGTCTGGGCCCATTGTCATCCTGTTTGCTTGTTTGAAGTTTTGTCTGCTTATGTAGATCTAACAAAGTTTTAGTAGGGTGCTTATCTGTTTCTTGCCTAGAAACCCCTGGGAAAAAGGTCCATATGAGTTATGTGTGGTGGTTTGAATGTGCATGGTGTGCATAGGTTCATATATTTGAATACTTAGTCACTAGAGAATGTAACTGTTTGAAAGGACTAGCAGAATTAGGAGGTGTGCCTTTGTTGGGGGAAATTTGTCACTAAGGGGTGTATTTTGAGGTTTCAAATGTCTATGGTGGATTCTCTTTATTTCTTTCTCCCTCTTCTACTCTGCCTATGGATCAGGATATTTTCTCAGATTCTTCCCCAGTGGCATGTTTCCATTATGTTCCCACCATGTTCCCACTATGATGATAACAGACTAACCCTCTGAAACTGTAAATAAGCCTCCAGTTAAATTCTTTCTTTTATAAGTCTTAACTTGGTTATTATGTCTCTTTATAGTAATAGAACAATGACTAAGACATAAGCCTTTATAAAAATCACTTTGCTGTGCCCATTACAGGTCAGCTCATTATAGATATTGCTTTGTCTGTGCTGCCAATTATAACTATATTCACCTTGCTTTTGGTGATTTAATGCTGCCACACTTGGCCCCTGGTACTCCAGAGCCCAATTAAACCTATCACATTTAATTCATTCAATTAAGCAGCATCTCCAACCCTAAGGTCTGGCATAAGAAAATGAGCAATGGCAAAGCTCTTCAAATGTGCTGGTGTCCCTCTAACCATTTTTCTTCTTAGAATTAGTAAAGGGCATGTCTTCTAAGCCTGTCCATTACAGAGGATTAGGTCTAATACAGCTTATCCACTCTATCATTGTAATTTCCTTGAGCCTTAATATCCATTTATCAACACTATGCCAAGGGATACCAGGCATCTTCAGTTCTTTTTCTGTAGGGCATCTTTTGACAAATGCTTTAGACAATGAATCAAACAAACTTTTGACACCCTCTTAAATTCTCTGAGCCTCTGTATTAACTTAGAATCTCCACACAGTAGGACTATATCAATAAATTCTTACTGATTCAGTTTTATGTTTTTTCCCACTATACTACACTCTTAAAATCCATTCACACAGATTCCCCAGATTTGTGCTTGGATGAATTAACACATACATAAGCTCTTTAGTGGTGAGTTCTTCTGCTCATGGGCTACCCTTTTTATCCTCTCTCTAGAAACCTGCTTAGCCTTACATATGTTTCTAGGTCTAGAGGCAACTTTTGGAAGGCATTGAGGAAACATCCGTATTCTCTTGTGTCGCATTTCCTTCAGTAAAATTCATTGCAGATTTAGTGGACAATGATGTCCCTAATTAATGTCTTCATGCAAAGGCAGAGAAAGCAATATCACTTTCAGATCTCCATGATGCTATATTAACAGATACCATTTGTTAGCAATTGGTGCTCTTACATTAACTACCAACAGACTTTGAATCTGGGACTTGAAATTTTATTGTAATCCACCCAATCTTCTAATCAGAGCTTTTGTCTGATTTTTCTGTGACTTGAGCTCTATGTCTTCTGTAATTTAGCTAGCGTTTTGTAGCTTCTTTTATTGTTCTCTTTGTTTCTAATTTGTTGATTTTATTCCTGAGTTAGATTATTTCTTGCCATCTACTCCTCTTGTGTATTTGCTTCCTCATCCTCGTCCTCCTACTCTTCTTCTTCTTCTTCTTCTTCTTCTTCTTCTTCTTCTTCTTCTTCTTCTTCTTCTGCTGCTGCTGCTGCTGCTTTCAGGTGAACTGTTGAGTTGATAGTATGAGTATCTCTAAGTTCTTTATGAAGGGACTTAATGTTATGTACTTTCTTCTTAGCAGTGCTTTCATGGCCTCCTATATGTTTTGGTATGTTGTGCCTTCATTTTTGTTGAACTTTAGGAAGTCTTCAATTTCTTTATTTTTTCCCTGACCCAATGACCTTTGAGCAAGGTGTTGTTCAGTTTCTGTGAGAATGTAGTCTTTGTTATTTCTGTAGTTGTTGAAGTCCAGCTTTCATCCATGGGGATCTGATAAAGAACAATATGTTAATTCAATTGGTTGAGGTTTGCTTTGTGATTGAATATATGGTTGATTTGGGAGCTGGTACTCTGTAGTGCTGAGAAGAAAGTACATTCTTTTATGTTTGGATGAAAAAGTGCTGCAGACATCTATTATGTCTATTTATTAATGGCTTTTATTAGTTTCATTATGTCTCTTTTTACTTTCTTTTTCAATGATGTGTCCATTGGTGAGCATGGTGTATTGGAGATTTCTATATTAATTTGTGAGGTTCAATGAGTGACTTAAGCTTTAATAATGTTTCTTCTACAAATCTGGGTGCCCTTGTTTTTGAGGTATAGATGCTGAAGATTGACATGTCTTCTTGGTGATTTTTTTTCTTTGATGAGAATGAAGTGTCCTTCCCCATTTCTTTTGATTACTTTTGGTTGAAAGTCTATTTTACTAGATATTAGGATGGCTACTCTAGCTTGCTTCTTGGGTCTGTTTTCTCAGAAAACCTTTTTCCAGCTCTTTATTCTGAGGTAATGTCTATCTTTATTGTTGTGGTGAGTTTCTTATATGCAGCAGAATGCGTGATTCTCTTTACACATTCATTCTGTTAGCCTGTGTCTTTTTATTGTAGAGCCAAGTCCATTAATTTTGATAGATATTAGTGACCAATGATTTTATTGTGGTGTTGGTGGTGATAGTGTGTTTGTGTGCTTGCCTTCTTTTGGTTTTGGTGTTGTGAAGTTATCTATATCCTATGTTTTCTTGGATGTAGTTGACTTTGTTGGGTTGGAGTTTCCTTCTAGTGTCTTCAATAGGGCCAGGTTGGAGTATAGATATTGTTTAAGTTCAGTTTTGTCATGGAATTTTTTCTTCCTCTATGGTGAGTGAAAGTTTTGCTGGGTCGAGTAGTCTAGGCTGGCATCTGTGGTCTCTTTGAAACTATAAGATATCTGTCCAGGACCTTCTGGATTTCATTGTCTTTGCTGAGAAGTCATGTGTGTTTATGATAGGTCTAAAAGTTGCATGGTCTTTTCCACTTGCAGATTTTAATATATTTGTTGTTGTTGTTGTTGTTGTTGTTGTTAATATTATGTAGCAGGAGAAATTTATTTTCGGGTCTAATCTATTCGGTGTTCTGTAAGCCTATGTATGTTTAAAGGCATCTCTTTCTTTGGGTTGGAGAAAATTTCTTCTATGATTTTATTGAAAACGTTTTCTGGTTCTTAGAGCCAGGAATTTTCTCTCTCTTCCATTTCTATTATTCTTAGATTTCATCTTTTCACGATGTCCTTGTTTTTTACATGTTTTATGTCAGGAATTTTTTTGATTTAGTGTTTTGTTTGACATATGTATCAATTTCTTCAACTGTGTCTCCTACATCTGAGATTCTCTTCTCTATCTCTTATATTCTGTTGCTGATGCTACTTCTATCACACCAGGTGCTGGTAACCCAGGATTTGTTATGACTTGTTGGCATAATGTTATTGTGTAATTCAAATGTTGATTTTTGTACCCCCCCTCCATATCTGGTTGCAAACATTGTTCTGAGAATCACCAATCTTAATGTTGTCTAGACTCTATTTTCCAATTGTCCCCTTGTATGCCAATAAATCAGCTTTTAGCCAATCATTGAGCAAGGGAAAGAATCTGGATGGACTTCCTGACCAGTAGGGGAGGAAGAGTTAGAAGAGGTAGTAGGGGTTCAGCAACGGATTCAGCCACAGGCAGAGAGGTATAGGAAAGATGAAGAAGATTCAGATAGAACAAAGAAAAAACTAAAAAGGAAGTAACTTGGAGATTTTGGCAAAGATGGGTTCAGTATAAGAGAGAGGGTTAAGAACTGACTTAAACTGTTCAAGATTGTGTTATAAAACTTTGTAAACAAATAATAAACCTAGAGAAACAAATGTAATTATATACAAATAATAGTAACAGTGACTCTTGGACCAAACAATGGTTCACCGGGGTCCTGGAACTGTATGCTCCTAGCTCCCAGAATGCCTCATGTTATCCAGGAAACATAGGCTTTTGCATTTTAGAATTAGCAGTCAGATTCTTTCCTCTAAGTTTTCCATTTCCTGTATTTCCTTAGTCTGTGTTTTCTTTATTGAATCTATTTCCATTTTCAGGTCTTGAACTGTTTTATTCATTTTCTTCACCTGTTTGGCTGTGTATTCATGTATATCTTTAAGTGAATTATTCATTTCCTCTTTAAAGGTCTCTATTTGTATCAGTGCATTTTCATGTATTTCTTTGAAGAATTTGTTTCTTCCCTTTTCAAATGCCTCTACCCTTTTCATAAGCATAGTTTTAAGCTTTTTTCCTATGTTTCAACTGTTTTAGTATATACAGAGCTTTTAGCCATATTGTCCTGGTTTTTGATGATTGTTTTCTTATACTGGCCTTTAGCCAAGTGGTTGTGGTGTTGATTGGTTGTTGCAAGAATCTGCGGGGTTTTCTTTGGCATGTGGGAGGAGCCATAATTCATAGTCTGGGGCTTGAATCACCTTCCATAGCCTACAGCTCTTCTCTGCTGGTTGTATTCCAGTTGGGCCTATAGGCAGAGAATTGGGGTATGGGTTTTGATCCATTGAGGTTCTGTAGTCTCCTCAAGACACCTAGCAGAGCCATAAACTGAAGTGCAGATCTGTACATCTCAGGAATCTAGAGTAGTTTTTAGTATAGCAGAGATAGTTGGGAAGTCTGAGGTGGTACAGATCATGTCTGGCAGCCAAGAACATCTCCTTTATCCCAGGGAACATGAATGGATCTAGTTGTTTTGGAGTCAGCAATGCAATGGATTGCTTGCCCAGCAGACACTGGTACTCAGACTAAGCTGGTACTCAGACTAATCTTGGAACAGGTACTCTGTATGCTTCTATTGTCAAGCCAGTCTTCATGGAGGGACCAGAAGAACCATGGAATGGAGGCTGGGATGGTAACCCTGGTATCCAGTAGTTGTGCTGTGGGAGGTGGGAGGAGTCTGGGTTCCAGTTGCTGGAATATATATATATATTAAAAGAAATATAGGAATTTAATAATTTACTAATAATTTACTAACAATAATGAGACTGGCTCACATTAAGTTATAGTGAGGCCTTATAACTAAAAAAGAAAGAGAAAACAAATGAATAGAACAAGTCAGTTTGCAGCATGGGATTACTTTCAAACCTTTAGGCTAGACTAATGCACAAATTGTACTTTAACCAATATGGATTGTTCAAGACTTGGGAGCTCACCTAGACTGGCTCAGATATTTTTCTACCTGCTCAATATTTCACTTTCCTAAAATATTAGAATGTCATATTTCATAAATGTAGTCTAAAATGATTTGAGATTGATAATAACTATTCTTGCGACAATTATCTAGGGACAAAATGATATGATGTGTATTTCTATTGCCAACATAGCCTTGCCTCTTTTGTGAACTCTGTATAAATAAAAGAAACAAACTGGTTGCTAGCAAGCCAGATTCTCCCAGCCATGATCTCTAACTCATTCATCCATTATTTTTCTCAGCCCATTCCTTATCTTCTCTTGTCAGACCTGCCTTACTGCTGGGACTGCTCCCTGGCCCCACATCCATCAGATGTCTTCCTCAATTCCCATTCACCTTATCATTTTCTGAGACAAGCTTATACTAATTTGAATAGATCAGTTGGCCAGGAGGTCCCAGGGGTCATGCTGGATTTTTTGTTCCTGTAGTACTAGGGATTATATATGTGTGCTACTATATGTACCTTTTACTCAGGAGTTCTGGTGTTACAAAATCAGATTCTTGTTCTTCCTCTCCTTAGGCCTTAATGAATCTTAATTAATGGAAAAAATAAACAGAAAAATTCAGAATATTGCTGTTTCAGCCATTTTTATTGTTGTGTAGTGATTTCCTCCAACTTGAAACATTTATTTAAGAAATACATATGCCTTACAAGGCTCAGGAAGACATCAAAGCTTACAAGTTTCATGAAGTTCCTGGAATTTACAAACCTACTCTCCCTATTTACATGAGTAATAATAGATGTTTAGAGAAGAGTGTCTCCCCCTGAATGAGCTGCCTGTAAGTCATACAGGGAGTTTCCAGGATGCATCTTTGGTGAAATATCACCTATGATGGAGTAGGCTTCTTAGAGTTGCAGTTGCTTTGGAGTCATCCATGTTACTTTAAGTAATACTTTTTTCATAATCCTATAAGTAATGAACCAATAAACTCATATGTTTACTAAGCTGGATTTGGGTGGAATAGTTTGGTTTTCTGTCTTCAGAGTCCTATATGGGGTGAATAGTTGTTTGCCAACATCTGTCTTAGTTGCTTCTCTGTTTTTCTGGTAAAATACCATAACAATGGCGCCTTATGGAAGGAAGGATTTATTTTGCCTTATGGTTCTAGAGAGTTAAGTTCATTCAGGGGCTTCCATAAGCAAGTCATTACCCACAGTTTTCTAAGGAACTAACGTAAACTCACTAGTTCACTAAGCTAGAGATGGTCCATTTTTGATGTCCGATATGGGGTGAAGATTATGCTTTACCACAGTTCCATAGGGAAAAAAAGCACACAATACTCACTAAATGCTATTGTATTCTGGACGATATTTCCAAGTGGTTAATCCGGTCATTTTATTTATGTTTTATTCTATACAAAAATCTTCACAACTTAATAAAACTTTTACAGAATAGTTAAAATCTCCAACAAACATTTCAAATGAATAAACCTCCAAGTTAAGCAATGGACATAATAAAAATGTTCACTTTTTTCTTGAATTTAGGAGAAAAAATTTTAAAAATGTTAAAGAAGTTTGGGTACATCTTGAAGACAGTAATCCAGCATAACTTTTCTCCTTACAGGAAGCTGTCAGCAATAAAATGGAGCATCAGATAATTAATGATATCTCTGAATGGAATGAATATTGCATGATACTATAATATAGTTACTGTCTCTCTTTAAAGCTGTATTCTTAAATGTTAATACTTCTCAATTTTAAGAAATGTCTGAATGACTTTGAAGATTCTTGCCAAGAGTTGAACTTGTTAAACAGTTTTCTTCAGTAAATTGTATTTGTTTAATTTGGGGGCATATTTTTGTTGCATTAGTTTTTCTCTCAGACTGAGAGCAATTTGACCTGAGAACCTACTGCTGCTATGAAAAGGCTGGTTTTTCTTCTGTTTTTGATAATAGCCCCTCACTTAGTAAGTCTCTTCTCATGCAAGAGTGATATTTTCACTTATGATAATTCACTAAATAGCTTTTCACCCACAGCTTTGGAATAGACTCATTGGCTCACTAATCTAGACATGGGGCCTATTGTTTCTTTGATCTGGTGATTAATGTAATCTCAGACAAATAGATATTTGTTCAAGAATCCACAAGAAAAGCCACACACCACAATATTGCACTGTAAAACATGCATGAAGACAGGGCTACTGAAACCACCAAGCCTAGAATGTAGTTTGTCTGCTGTGATCAGGGTGCTATTGTTATTCTTGACTCCAAACCATGATTTTTCTAGTATAATCAAAAAGCTGTCACCACCATCAAAACCTCCAAAAGTTTTTCACTGTTATTAACAACATAGATCAGTGTGTGAAGTTAATTCTTGTGAGAAGAATGACAGAAAGTATCAAGTTCTAGAGTCTATTTTAATCACACACAAATCAGGATATATTGGATGACAAATGAATCTATTTTCAATAAAAAGGAAAAAAGTGAGAACTAAAGATATAGCTCAGGTCTTACAAATTTAATGATCTACATGGGTATATTCACATTACTACGTACTTTTCTCATAAAAACCTAAAAGATAGTAATATTTAATTCAATTTATATAAAATAATTCATCAGAGTCATATTTCTGGTTGTAAGAGTACAAGACAGTTTTTTTTCAAATTTGCCTGCTTCTGACTGAAAATTTCACACTTTTGTGTTAAGCTGATATGATTTAAGAACTAATTATTTCATTTATTAGTTTGCTATTTAACCTCCTTTCACTCATGTGCCCTCGGCTATAACTTGAAAATCATGGAATTATAAACCTCATATGGTTATTGAATAACTGAGTGAAAAAACAACCTATTGTTTAGTATTGTGTAACAGTAAATAATCAGTGAATTATGTGTGCTACTATTATTGTTTTCTAATCTTTGGTATTTTTCATGTTACCATAAGAGAACTACCAGTGACTATGTACTCTTAACTAGTCTTAAAAAGGGGAAGACTAATATATGAATAACCCAGGCAGACATGGATTTACTAACTTTACTTATTGACCTTATAATCTTTAGGTTAACTACTATTGAAAGCTGGTGTTGAATTTTCTTTATAGAGACAAGGAACTTCATTCAAATGTAGGTATTCTTTCTATGTTCTAGGAATGCCACCAAATGAATACATTAAGGCAGCTTGATATCTAAGGGAAAAAAATCCTCTCATTGATCTTCTCTTACAAGTTTGGAAGTTACCAAGGAGTCTTCCAAAGGTCTGAGAGCTGGAATAAAATCAAAGTAAAATAAATAATAAATAAATAAATAAATAAACAAATTAAAAAAATCTTCCTATGGGAAGGAAGAAACTGAGTAAGTTACTTTGAGACTGCAAAGAGGCAAAATTGTTAATATGGCACAACATAACACTTTTTGGAGCTCTTCTCTCCATTCTTTGTTTGTTCCTTTGTTTTTACTTTATTTTAGTAAACTTAACTCACAGAATTTTACACACAGTGATTTCTTTATCTAATACATTAAATCAATAAAGATAAAATAATAAACCATCCAACATGTTGATTTAAATGACACATGATAAAATTCTTTGAGATCATGGCATATATACTGCTAAGAAAAAAAGAAATTTACCCAATAAATGTTGAATAACTAATTTATTAATACTAGGTACAAGAAAATTTCTATTTTCAGGAAACATTCATAGATATATGCTTTCCCCATTATTTTTTTCTGATATTTAATTAATTTATTCAGATCACATCTCCATTGTCCCCCCCCACATTTGTATCCTATTCCTCCTTCCCTCCTGCTTTTTCCCTATTACCCTCCCCACAGTTTGTAACAGAAGGAGATCTCCTCCCCCACCATATGGTCACAGGCCATCAAGTCTCATCTTGGTAGCCTGCTTATCCCTTTTCTGAGTGCCAGCAGCCTTCCACCAAGGAGAAATCATCAAATATGGGGCATCAGAGTTCATGTCAGAGTCAATCCCTGCTTTCCCACAACTGTGGAGAATGTCCTGTCATTGGCTAGATCTGAGCAGAGGTTCAATGTTTACTGTATGTATTGTCTTTGGTTGGTGCAGTAAACTGAGCAGACCCTCCTGGGTCCAGATCCACCTGTCATGATGTTCTTCTTGTAGGTTTCTAGGAACTTCTGGGTCCTTCTATTTCCCCCTTCTCCCATACTTGTCTCACCTAGAGTCCCAATAGGAGGTCCTCACATCTATCCCAATCTCCTGGTACGTGAAGACTTTCATGGGGCATCCTTTTTGGGCTAGTGTCCAATTATAAGAGTATATACCATGTGAGTTTATCTGGGTCTGGGTTAACTGACTCAGTATGATCCTTTCTAGTTCTGTCCATTTGTCCACAAATTTGAGGATTTCCTAGTGTCTAATGGCTGAGTAGTATTCCATAGTATAAATATACCACAGTTTATTTATCTTTTCTTTGACTGAGGGATATTTAGGTTGTTTCCATGTTCTGGCTATTATGCATAAGGCTGCTATGAACATGGTTGAGCATATGTCATTGCTGTGTGGTGGAGCATCTTCCAGGCATATTCCAAGGAGTGGGATTGCTGGGTCTTAAGGTAGCCCTATTCCCAGTTTTCTGAGATAGTGCCAGATATAGTTCTAAAGTGGTTGTACAAGTTTGCATTCCCACCAGCAATTCAGGAGTGTTCCTCTTTCTCCACATCCTCACCTGCATGTGGTGTCACTTGAGTTTTTGATCTTAGCCATTCTGATGGGTGTAAGATGGAATCTCAGATTCATTTTGATTTTCATTTCTCTGATGACTAAGGACATTGAAATTTATTTAAGTGTTTCTCACCTATTTGATATTCCTCTGTTGAGAATTCTCTGTTCAATACTGAGCCCCATTTCTTAATCTGGTTATTTGGTTTGGTGGTGTTTACTTTCTTGAACTCTTTATGTATTTTGAGTACTAGACCTTTGCCAGATGTAGGGTTGATGAAGACCTTTTCTTAGTCTCTAGACTGTTGCTTTGTTCTGTTGACAGTATCTTCTGCCATTCAGAAGCTTCTCAGCCTCAGGAGGTCCCATTTATTAACTGTTGACTTTAAAGCTTGGGCTGTTGGAGTTCTGTTCAGCAAGTTGTCTCCTGTGCCAATGTGTTCTAGGCTCTTCTCCACTTTTTCTTCTAACTGATTTAGTGTCTCTGGTTTTGTGTTGAGGTCTTTACTCTACTTGGACTTGAGTTTTGTGCACGGTGACAAATATGGGTCTAATTGCATTTTTCTACATGTAGACATCCAGTTAGACCAGAAGCATTTGTTGAAGATGCTATCCTTTTACGCTGAATAAACTTGTTTTTTTTTTTTTATCAAAAATCAAGTGAACATATGTGTGTGGATTCATTTCTGTGTCTTCAATTCGAGTCCATTGATCAACCAGCCTATTTCTGTGCCAGTACCTGCTGTTTAAATTACCATTGCTCCATAGTACAACTTGAGATCAGGAATGGAGATTCCTCTGGAGGATCTTTTATTGTACAGGATTGTTTCAGTTATTCTGTTTTTTTTTTTCTATATGAAGTTGAGAATTGATCTTTCAATGTCTTTAAAAAATTTTGTGTAGGTATTTTCATAGGGATTGCATTGAATCTGTAAATTGCTTTTGGTAAAATGACAATTTTGATTATGTTAATTCTCCAAATTCATGAACAAGGGAGATCTTTCCATCTTCTGATGTCATCTTTAATCTCCTTTTTCAGAGATTTGAAGTTTTACAAGCAAGTCCTTCTCTTGTTTCGTTAGAGATACTCCTAGATACTTTATATTGCTTGTGGCTATTGTGAAGGGCATACCTTCCCTAATTTCTACTTCTGCACAATTGTCATTTCTGTGTAGGAAGGCTACTTCTGACTTTGATTTCCTCATTTTTAAGGCAAAAGAACACTGACTAAAATTTTCTCTTGAGCAAGCATTCTTGGGAGTTTTGGTTACACCAAGCAGCTTCTTCTTATTAAGGTGGCCTGTTCATATCTTCTGCCAATTTGGGTAAATGAGGCTTTGATCAAAACATGTTGATTTACTTCATACCATTTTCCTTTTTTGTGTTCAATGATTCTGAAATAAAAGGGTGGGGAGATTCAAACAGTCAACAAGCTTTTGCTTTGTGTTTCTCTCTTGATGTGCTCAGTTATGCCTTAAGCAAAATACCTACCAAATCTTTGGCTTCTGAAAAATTTATACCTTGAAATCTTTATTAAATCTTTATCTGGACTAATATTTTTATTCTTGAAGGCTGAGCTAATGCTATATGCTCCATTTCTACTATGATACTTTGCTTCCCACAAAACAAAATGTAAATCAAGTCATTGCTTATCTTTTTCATCTTTGGCAACCATGAGCATAGGTTAAATGAGTCACCAGAGAAGGGCACTTTGGCTATTATGTGTTGGGCAATGAAATTTTATTTACAATGAAACAAGCCTTGGTGAGACAAGTCTGTGTATGGGATCAGTCATAAGGCAATCTGCCATTACTAAGGGGTAAACTGGGCCAAGGCAGTTCTAGCTTGCCATGATTTACCAAATCAGAATAGGAGTTTATTTTTTAAAATATATTTAATTAACTCATTAACAATTTTATGTAATGTATTACAATGTATTTGGATCATATTCATTCCTACTCCTCCCTATATCCTACTTTTGTGGGCCATTTTTTTTTTTTTTTAGAGGAGAGAATCTTGTAGCATATATCCTCTAGCTCTTACAACCTTCCCACTCCCTATTCCGTAATGTTTCCTGAAGCATTGATGTAAGGCTGTGTAGCAAATATATTAATTGGGAAAGGCATACACTGGTCAGATAATCTCTGGGTTTTGAGAAGTTGTGAGTTTCTGTAATAATCTTTGCCTGTTGAAAAAAGAAACTTCTTTGACTAGGTGTTAGAGCTATACTTCTCTGTGGATATCAGGATAGGTATTTCAAATGCAGTTAAAAATTATTGCACTTGACCGGGCGTTTGTCTCCCTGTTGCCCACTTCACCCTTCAGCTGTCAACAAAGTTGGCAGTGGGGGACTCTTAGGCCCCTCCTTTTCTGGTCCACCCTCTGAATGAGCTGGGACTGCGTCTTCTGTCTACTTGTTTGAATACACTAGTGCCCTCAGCTCTGGGCATCAGCCAGCTCCAGGTAGTTCAGTAAGCAAAGCAGCCAAAGGGTGTGCCAACTGATTGGATGGCCATACCTACTACATTTCCAGAACAGTGTTAATCTCCAGGAAGATCAGAGTCCTTTGAGAGAAGGTAATGACGCACGCCTTTAATCCCAGCACTCGGGAAGCAGAGGCAGGTAGATTGTTGTATGTTCAAGGCCAGCCTGGTCTACAAAGTGGGTCTAGGGGAGGCAAGGCTATACAGAGAAACCATGTCTGGAAAAAAAATTATAGCACTTTAGGAAAGTGGTAGTAGTATATAGACTTCTAAGTTTTATGGCCTATTATCTGTGCGTTTTTGGCTCAGTTCAGAGTACCAGAAATGGATTCACTTCTATTGGGTGTGCCTTAAGTCAAATTAAATGTCTACTGATTGCTTCCTGTATTTAAGTGAGAGCATTTCTCCTTTAAGAATACCTAGCTGGTCATTGTTACAGTTTATAGGTGTTACAGCAGGATAGAACTACAGATTGCTTTTTTCCCTTGGCAGCTTGCACAGCACCTTCAGATACTATGAGGGCTAGTTCCCAGAAAGGAGGATTCCAGATCAGATCCACATTGATTTTCACAAGTCCTGTCTTTGAAATGTGTCATGTCTTCAGCAAAAATACTCTTCCTCAAACTATAGGCTACCTAAGAAACACCTCAATGCCAGGAATTGAAATTTTTCTTTTAAGGTCTTTACCAGGAAAGCACAAAAGATACCCTAAACAATATAGGCTATCCTCATTGCCCTGAATACCTTCTAGAAACAGAGACATTTTAAAGATTGCTACTTCCTAAACAAACAAACAACGAACCTCATGAAGTTCACAGTAATCAAGTGTCCTCTTAAAGAACTCAAAGAGCAGTAATAGATGCAATTCATTTGGCTTTAGACACAAAGAATTTATCAACTGGGTGAACCCTCAAATCTACAACCTCCCTTTTCTTTAAAGATTTAGGCAACCCCTTTCACCACTAAATTGGTGTTGGTTTTTCAAACTTGCACAAAATTAATGAAGGTCTCCTTCCCTAATTGCATAATAAAAATAATTGTATCTATAAATTAGAAGGCAAGGAAATTGCATATGTATTTTGGGTGTCCTGATAATGTCTATCAGTAAATTGTTTTCATGTAAACTGCATACTTAATTAATCACTTTTAAAAATGCCCATGTGCCTCCTTGCAAATACATCTCTGCCTGCAATTCATAAAATATAAAGACAAATTAAACTGCCAATCCCAATGTAACTATGCTGCCCTTGGTTGATCCTGACTGGGCACTTTCAGCCCTCTTTCCAGAAAGTTCAATAAACTCAGTAGCCCCTTCCTTTTTGAGTTGCCCCTAGATATCTGATTCAACCGATTTAAGCTCTCTCTTAAATTAAAACTAGATGAGGCAATAAAGCTAGCTTGTGCACAAAAAACTGTTGGTGCTGAAAATATGGCTGGCTCTGGATGTTTGAGACTCTGATTAAAAAAAAAAAAAAAAAAAAGATGACTGGAGGCAGTGAGTTGTGGGAAAACTATTGCCACTCAAAACACAAATAAACACACATCTCTGGTCCAAAAATTTGAAACAGTTTTGATAAAAATGCATACCATCATTTTGGTTCAAATAAAGAAAAACATGAACAAATTATCTGGTATGGTCCTAATACCCAGATAGAATATCCTATTTCAACAGAATATTACATTTTAGAATAATTTGGAAAATTTGTTTAGAAATTTATTTTATTTTTAGGAAGGAGCTTGATATTGCACAATTTCTTATTAGTTAGAAATTTTGTTTTCTTTCAAATTCCCACATACAGGATGCCTCAGTTAGCAAAAGTTGATACCTACAACAGCCCACATGTAGGCTACCTGTGACAAACCCTGCTGCTGAAATTTCTAGAAGAGAAATTGTGCTGAGAGAAAGTTACAGAAGTACTTTGCTAGATAATGGAGCTAATTTTTGAAAAAGATTTCAATACCTAAATTTTTAAAAAGAAAGATTTAGTGAATGTTTTGAATCCAGAAACCTCCATATATTTTGCAATTCAGTATGAGTGGGGGGGAGGGGGGTCTGGGAGGGAGCAGTCTCCAGTGAGTCCTCTTGCTCAGCCAGTGTTATCTGAAAGAGAAAGGACCCAGCAGAGCAGTGCTCATCAGCCAGCACAGCTTGGCTTTAGCTGCTAATCCTTGCAGCTACAGCTGAAGAACTAGTTTGCCTTTTGAAAACAAAGAAAATTCAAACCGCTGTACTAGTTTGCATTCCCACCAGCAATGAAGGAGTGTTCCTCTCTCCCCACATCCTCGCCAGCATGTGGTGTCACTTGAATTTTTTATCTTAGCCATTCTGATGGGTGTAAGATGGAATCTCAGAGTTGTTTTGATTTGCATTTCCCTGATGACTAAGGAGGTTGAGCATTTCTTTAAGTGTTTCTCAGCCATTTGATATTCCTCTGTTGAGAATTCTCTGTTTAGTTCCAAGCCCCATTTCTCAATTGGGTTATTTGGTTTGGTGGTATTTAATTTCTTGAGTTCTTTATATATTTTGGATATTATACCTTTGTCAGATGTAGGGTTGGTGAAGACCTTTTCCCAGTCTGTAGGCTGTTGCTTTGTTCTCTTGACCATGTCTCCTGCCTTACAGAAGCTTCTCAGCCTCATGAGATCCCATTTATTAATTGTTGACATTAAGGCCTGGGCCATTGGTGTTCTGTTCAGAAAGTTGTCTCCTGTGCCAATATGTTCCAGGCTCTTCCCCATTTTTTTGTAGTACAGCCACTTTGGAAATCTATCTGGTGCTATCTCAGAAAAATAGGTATATTCCACTCCATGCTGTGGAGGATGTGGAGAAAGTGGAACACTCCTGTCTTGCTGGTGGGAATGCAAACTTGTGCAACCACTTTGAAGACAGCAAGTAGCCAAGAAGAGACTTGATACCCTATGAGCATATATAGGGGGACGTAATCCCCCTCAGGAACAGTCATAGGGGAGGGGGCTAATGGGAAAATGGGGGGGGGGAGGAATGGGAGGATACAAGGGATGGGATAAACATTGAGATGTAACAAGAATAAATTAATAAAAAAAAAAAAAAAAGAAAACTAATCCTATGCTTTCTAAGAAAGTTGGGAATATTTTTCCTCAATATCAACCTATGTGACACAGTGGCCCACACCTTTAATTCCAGCACTTGGGAGGCAGAGGCAGGTGGATTGCTGTGAGTTTAACACCAGCCTGGTCTATAAAGTGAGTCTTGTAGCCGAGGCTACACAGAGAAACACTGTCTCGAAAAACCAATTTTAAAAAGACCCACTATACCACTCCTGGACATTTACCTGAAAGATGCTCTTCTGTCCAATGAGGATATATAGACAACCATGTTACCAACAACTTTATTCATAATAACCAGAATCTCCAAACAACTAGATGTCCCTCAACTGAAGAATATATAAAGAACCTGTGGTACATTTACACAATGGAATATTACTCAGCTTTTAAAAGCAAGGAAAGCTTCAAATTTGCAGGCAAATGAATGGAAATAGAAAAGATCATCCTAAGTGAGGTTACCCATGACCAGAAAGGCATGTCTGGTATATACTCACTTATATGTCGATAGTAGCTACATAGTACAGGATAATCACACTGCAGTACATAGACTCAAATATGCTAAATTACAAGGAGGATCCTATGGAGAATGTTTAGTTCCCATTCAGAAGGGCAAACAGTGTAGACATCAGAAGTGGTTGTCAATAAAGAACAGGTAGGAGTACAACATAGAGGTACTCTGAAAGACTCCACCTAGTGAGGGATAGAAGCCAAAGCTGAGACTTACCGCCAAACTTCAAGGTGGGACACAGGAAGTATTATGGAAGAGTTGGGGGATAGAAGGACATTGAGGAGCTCCACAAAGAGACCAATGGAACCAACAAATCCATGCCCCAGGGTGGGGTAGGCTGGGGTGCTGCAGAGACTTATGCACCAATTAAGGGCCATGCGTGGTGAGGACCTAGACCCTGTGCTCAGATGTAATAGATAGGCAGCACAGTCTCCTTGTGGGTGCCCTAATATAGGGAGTAGGCACTACCTCTGACATGGACTCTGGTGCCCATTCATTGATCACTTCCCCCTATTGGGTTGGTCTAACCAGGCCATAGAGGAAGAGGATGCAGGCAGTCCAGATGAGACTCTATTATGCTGAATTCTGATGATAATGGAGAAGGACTCCCTCTTTCTGAGGACTAGGGGAAAGAGGAGGAGGATTGAGGAAGGGTGGGACCAGGAGCCAATGACAGAGGGGCCTACAATGGGGATGTAAAATAAACAAATTTTTTAAAAAGTCAAGGATTTTAAAGAAGACACAGAAAAACAGATCACTTTGCTTAAAGAGAACAGACTTTAAGATAATTATTTTCTGAGTGATGCCCAAGAAAACACAAAACATAGGCCAATGAAAATGATAAAAATAATTCAGTATTTGAATATAGAGTTAAAAAAGTAGAAACATAGAATTGTTGCAGACTCAAGTTGAAAGGAAGGCAAAACCTTAAAAAACAATAACCAAAGTAAGCAACAAGAAAGTCTTGCAAGTAGAAACAATCAAGTATAAGATAGAATATCAGCATTAAAAGATATATTAGAGGGTCTACATGAAGTAAGCAAAATTTTGGAACACTTAATATAACAGAGTAAAGTAATATACAAAAAATATGGGACACTATGAAACGTCCAAAACCTTCAAGTTATAAGAATGGATAAGTATCCCAAGAGCATACAAGAAAATTTTCCCAAACAACAACAACAACAACAACAAAACCATACTTATATGGAAGCAAGAGGCTCCACACTAAATAGTCAAATCAGAAAATAAAATTTACATGAAATATCATAATTAAAATATTAAGTATACAGAAGAACAAATTGTATTGAAAGATCCAAAAGAAAAATCAAGACACAGAAAAAGAAAGATCCATCTGAATAACAGTTTCTCAAGGGAAACTTTGAATGACAAAAGAGCTTCAGTCAATAGTATTCTAAGAACTAAACTGCCATGAACAAATGCCTAGATTAATATGTCTAGTAAAACTATCTGCCAAAATTGAAGGAGAAAAAATTTTCCATGTTATAAATAGCCTAAAAAGTATTTCCAACAAACCAAACATAAATAAAATACAAGAAGCAGTGTTTCAGGCTGAAGAGAGAAATGAAATTCAAAGACAAAATTGCTAAGACACAAAATACCACTGAGAACATAAGTAAGTACATTGAAAAACAAATCAGTGGATCAATGACCCTATTTAACACACATATTTTGATAATAACTTTAAAAACAAATTGCCTCAATTGCCCAATCCAAAAAAACAACAACAAAAAAAAGCAAACAAAAACCAAACCAAACAAAACAAAAACCCAAAACGTTGGCAAAAAGTTTCAAGAAGATCCATTGTCTACAATAAACACATCTTACCTTTAAAGATAGTTACTTATTTAGAGTAAAAGGATGGATAATTGTATCTTAAATACACAGGACCAGGAAGCAAGCAGGTGTTACTAACTAAAATCTGATGAAACAGATGTCAAACTGAAATTAATCATAAAAAATAAAGAGAGAAACTTCATTGTAATCAAAGGAACAGTTAATGAAGTAGACATTATGATACTAAATCTATTTCTACCAAATTCTGGGGCACCCATTTTAGTTAACTATATAGGACTAAATTTAAAGGTACAGATTAACATCAAGCTATTAATAGTAGAACATTTCAATACCCCACATTTTCCAGTAGACAGGTCATCTGGACAAAAATAAGCAGATAAACCTAAGAATAAATTGATATAATCCATCAAATGGATTATACAGCTCTCCACAGAATATTCCACATAAACAACAAGTAATACACATTACACTCATAAGAATGTGAAAGCTTCTCCTAAATAGAGCATATTCTGGGCCTCAGAACAAATCTTTAAAAATAAATAAACACTGAAACAATTTAATTTACCCTAAGTGGCCAGAATATAATAAAATATAAAACTGACAGCAACAGACAACTCATGATGCTTAAGAAAATCAATGCTGCATGATTAGTATGTTAAAGAAGAAATAAAAATATAAATTAAAAATATCCTATAAGTGAATGAAATGAAAACGCAACACAACAAAACATTTCTGGCATTTTGAAAGCAATACTAAAAAGATATTTTTTTATAGCCTCATGTATCTACATTAGAAAATCAGAGTAAAAGTAAGGTACTTAATGATGTAGGTAAAAGGTTTGGAAAAAATAAGACCAAACCAATAGAAACCCTGCCAAAAGCTGGAATTAATAAAGAAGCATACATTAAAGAAACAGAAGCAAAGAAAACAAAACACAGAATCAAGAAATCTAAGGTATGGTTCTGTGAGAAGATAAACAAGATTGACAGACCCTTGGCATGAGTAACCAAATGAAAGAAAGAAGGGACCCAATGTAGCAGAATTAGAAATGACCATCAGGAGAATATCCGAATTGACACCAAAGTAGTTCCAAATATTATTGAAGAATATGTTTAAAATGTATACTTTGACAATCTGGAAACTTAAGAGAAATGGATGCATTATTTAGGTTTAAAATTAAACCAAGAATAATTTAACATCTTGGATAAATTAATAATTAATGAGGATGTTGAAAGAATAACAATGAAAAAAAGACTTTCAATATGATGCTATAATTAACGGTTCTAGGGAAAGAAGGAAGAAAGCAAACATACCTCAATATAATAAAAGTTATACATAAGAAATTCTCAGCAAAAATCATCCTAAATGAAAAAGAAACTTGAAGCAATCTTACTGAAGTGAGGAATGGGACAGGGTTGTCCAGTATTTCTTTTCAGTATTGTGCCCAAAGCACCAACTGAAGTGAATAAGTAGAGCAAAAAATTAAAGAGATACATATTAGAAAAAAAGAAGCAAACTATACTTATTTACAGATAACATGATAGATGTAAGAGATACCAGACATTATAATGGAATATGTCCAGAAATAATAAACAATTTCAGCATCAAGGTAGAATAAAATATAAACATAAAAAATCGATAGTTTTTTAAAACACCAACAATAAACAAGTGAGAAAGAAAGATTGTGTGTCTGCACTCCTATTAACAGTGGTTTCAAAGCAAGTAAAATATCTAGTAATAAACCTAACCACAAAGGTGAAGATTTTTTACAATAAAAACTTTAAACCACTGAAGAAAGAGATGTAGAAAGACATTAGAAATTTTAAAACAAATAAACAAAAAGCAAAAACCAAGCAAACAAAAAAGACCAAACCAGCCAACCAAACATACAACCAAACAAAAATAACACATAGTTGTAGATCACTAGACTTAATGTTATGAAAATTATCATCTTACCAAAAGCCATTTACAGATTCAGTTCAACCATAATTAGATCCTATCTCATTATTCATAGAGAAAACAGACAAAACAAACAAACAAAAAAACCCTTACCAAATCCTATCCTAAATTTCGTACCGAACCAAAAAGACCAAAAAGTAAAATGCTGGTGGTATTAACATTCGAGATCTCAAGATGTATGACAGGGCCATAGTTATAAAATCTACCCAGTACTGGCACAAAAATAGAGCATGTAGAACAATAGAACAAAATCAGATTTTGATTTTATGAACACACCTATCTTAGTTACAGTCTTATTCCTGTGACTAGATGTCATGACCGCAGCAATCCATATAAACATTTAATTAAGAATGGCTTACAGTTCTGGGGTTCAGCCCATTATTGTCATGGAAGGAAGCATAACAGCATTCTGGCATGTTGGCAGGCATGGTACTGGATAGGTAGCTGAGTGCTCTACAACTGGACCAAAGGCAGTAGGAAGAGAGAACAACATAGCAGCTGGCTGAGCTTCTGAAACCCTAACGCTTACCCCCAGTCATACACTTCCACCAATAAGGCCACATCTACTCCAACAAAGCCATACACCCTAATAGTGCCACTCCCTTTAGGCCTATGGGGCTATTTTCATTCAAACCACCAAAATAATTGACCTCAGCTGTTTAATATTTGCAAAAGTAACAAAAATATATGCTGTAGCCATAATAACCTGCTGGCAAAAGGGACCTCCAGGTAAGACATCATTCACCACCTGCTAACTCGCCTTAAAGCTCTCCCAGCATCCCCGAACTGAAACCCCTCCCTGGGTTCCATATTCTAAGTGACAACTTTGTGAGAAGAATTCTGTTTTACTGGAGGCTCTGCCATACTAGGTAACCCAGAGACTAAGCAGGTATCCAAAGTTCCAAGGCCAAACAGGTAATTGAAATCCCAGAGGCAAGGTTGGCACCCAAAATCTCAGAGGTTACACAGGCCACAAAAACTCCAGTGGAGACATCCTACTGGACTTGAGAATTTGCTGGTCACTAGAACCCTCGGCCACTCAAGCTGGAAGACAAGAGAGGAAACAGAAACCAACATAGGAAAACATATAAAAACAGCCATCTAAAAATGATAAATTCAGAAATTAGCACCTTGAGCTATAATAACCATAAAGCCAGATGACCAGAGACCAAGATAAGAACATAATCAACAACATCCAGGTCAATATGGTACCAGCAGAGTCCAGCAATCCTACTGCAGCAAGTACTGGATATTGCAACAGAGCTGAGGCACAATAAATCACCTTAACTCCAATCTTATGAAGATTACAGAGATCCATAAAGATGAAATGAATAAATCTCTCAAAGAAATTGAGAAAAACACAAACAAAATGTAAAGAAAATGAATAAAACTACTCAAGTTCTAAAAATTGAAATAGAAGCAATAAAGAAAACTCAAACTGAGGGAATCCTGGAAGAGAAATCTAGGCAAGTAAAGTAGGAACTACAGAAACAAGCGTCACCAACAGAATGGAAGAGAGAATCTCAGGCACATAATAATTAAAACACTAAATGTACAGAACAAAGAAAGAATAACAAAAGCTGCAAGGGAAAAGGGCCATGAACTGTTAGAATCATGCCTGACTTCTCAACGAAGATTCTTAAAAGCCAGAATGGCCTGGACAGACATCTTGAAGACTCTAAGAGACCATAGATAGAAGCTAAGACTACTATACCCAGCAAGACTTTCAATCATAATAGATGGAGAAAACAAGATATTTTATGACAAAGACAAATTTAAACAATATCTACCCACAAATCCATCCCTACAGAAGATACTAAAAGAAAAACTCTAACCTAAGGAGGATAACCTCCACCACCATCATCAAAATAACATGAGTTAACAAACATAGGTCTCTAATATCTTTGGACAACAATGGACTCAATTCCCTAATGAAAGTGCGCAGGCTACCAGAATGTATGTGAAACAGGACTGAACATTGTGCTGCTTATGGGAAACGAACCACAACATCAAAGACAGACAAACACCTCAGAGTAAAGGAATGAACAAAAATTCCAAGCAAATGTTTCCAAGAAGCCATTCTAATACTTAACAAGTTAGGCTTCAAAATTAATAAAAAAAATATAGGGAAAGACACTTAATATTCATCAAAGGAAAAATCCACCAAGATGACATCTCAGTTGTGAACATATGTGCCCCAAATACCAATGCATCCACATTTGTAAAAGAAATATTGAAGCTTAAATCACACACTGAAACCTACACATTAATACTGAGAGACTTCGACATCCTGTTCCAACCAATGGACAGATTATTTAGAGAGATGCTAAACAGAAATTATTGATCTAACAGACATTATGACTCAAATGGGCAGAATAGATATCTACAGAAGAATTCACCCAAATGAAAATATACCTTCTCCTTAGCACCTCACAGAACATTCTCCAAAATTAACCATATACTTAATCATAAGGAAAATCTCAACAGATAGTTGAAAAATGAAATAACCTCACATATCTTATTAGACTCTGTGGATTAAAGCTGACTTTAATGACTTCAACAACAGAAACAATAGAAAGTCTACAAAGTCATGAAAGCTGAACAATTCTCTACTGAATGCCCATGGTTTCAAGAAAGAGATGAAGACAGAAATTAACAACCTCTTAGAATTCAGTGAAAGTGCATGTATAACATTCCCAAACTTGTAGGACAAGATAAAGGCAGTGCTAAGAGGAAAGTTCATCACATTAAGTGCCTTTATAAGGAAATTAGAGAGATCTTATACAAGTGATTTAACAACACAACTGAAATGTCTACAGCAAAAAGAAGAAAAAACACCCAAGAGGAATAGATGGCAGGAAATAAACTCAGGGCTGAAATCAATAAATTAAAAACAGAGAACATTACAAATAATCAGTGAAACAAACAGTTGGTTTTTTGAGAAAATCAACAAATTAGACAAACCATTATCCAACCTAGCTAAAAAAGGAGAGAAAGAATATCCAAATTAACAAAATCAGAAGTGAAAAGGAGACATAAGAACAAACACCAAGGAAATCCAAAGAATACTTAGGGATCTTACTTCAAAATCCTGTACTCCACAAAACTGGAAAAATTTAAAGAAGCAAACAATTTTCTTTATAGATACTAAAGTTAAACCAACATCAGATAAACAATTTAAGTAGACCTATTACTCAAAAAAAGAATAGAGGTAGTCATTAAAAGTCACCCAACCAGAAAAGCCCAGTGCCAGTTGGTTTTAGCATAGAATTTTTTTAGACTTTTGAAGACAAGCTGATACCAATACTCCTCAAATTATTCCATAAAATAGAAACAGAAGGCACACTGTCAAATTCATTTTGTGATGCTAAAGTCACCCTGGTTCTCAAAGCACACAAAGAGTCAAAAAAGAAAGAAAATTACAATAATAATAATAATAATAATAATCAGAAGAAAAATTACAGACCAATTTCCTTTATTAACATTGATTAAAAAAAAAAAAACTCCAAAACTTGGAAACTGAGTCTAAGAACACATCAAGAAAATCATCTACCATGGTAATTAAGATTCATTCCAGAGACTCAGGGGTGGTTTAACATATGATATTCTGTCAAGCATAAACAAGTAGAAGAAAAAAAGTATGATCATCTTATAAGATGGTTTAGGAACATTGTCTGTTCTTCTGCAGATCCTGAGTTCAATTCCCAGCAGCCACATGGGGAGACTGCAACCATTTGCAAAGGAATCTGATTCTCACTTCTGGTGTGAATGAAAACAGAGCACTTGTATACATAAAACACAATAAATCTTAAAAAAAAAAAAAAAAGGTGCTGAAAAAAGCCTATGCCAAAATCCAATACCTCGGTATGATAAAAGTCTTGGAGAGCTGAGCAATACAAGGGACATATCTAAACATAATAAAGCAAATATACAGCAAGCATATAGCTAACATCAAATTAATTGAGAGAAATGTAAAACAATTCCATGCAAACCAGGGATAAGACAAGGTTTTTCACTCTCTATATTTATTCAATATAGTACCTGAAGTATTAGCAAAAACAAAAAGACAACCAAACAAGTTCAAGGGAATAAAAATGGAAAGAAGGAAGTCAAATATCACTATTTGCAGATGATAAAATAGTACACATAAACAAGCCCAGAAAGTTTACAAGAAGACTCCTACAGCTAATAAACGCCTTCAGCAAAGTGGCAGGATAAAAAATTAACTAAAAAAATTGATATGCCTCTTATATACAGGTGATAATTGGGCTGAGAAAGAAATCAGAGAAATAACACCCTTCAAATTACCAAAAATATTATAAAATAACTTGTTGTATGCTACAGGCCAGCTCCAGCACACAGGGTAAACCAGCTGATGGCTGGTGATTCTCTCTGTGCTTTAACTCTTAATCCTTCAGGCTATTTACTGCAGCGGGTCCCAGCAGGAAATTCTGACCTTTCCTAACTCTTAACTGTCAGGCTGATGGTTCTGGCTCCTGTCCTTTAACTCTCAGGCTGGTAGCCTTGCTATTTGGGGCTGCTGCTTGCAATGAAAAGAAAAAAAGAGAAACCATCCATTTACACAAATATAGGGAGCTTCCACAGATTATTTATAAACACACATAAAGACACAGACAATTAGACAGACAGACACATATTTGGTGAATGGAGGAAAACTCTAACCAACCACCACCAACTTTACTTATATCTATGAAAAACTACCTCATTCAGAAATAGATACAACTGTTACATTAAAAGGAAGTTATAGTAGGATTACGGAGTCTAAGTTCTTCATTAGAACTATATCTGACTAGATACTTTTGTTTACCATAAGTTTAAAGCAGTGCTTTTATCTATATGCTCATTATGAATTCAAATCAGACATTTTATCTTTTTATTATTTCAAATGTATGTTATATATCCAAAGCAAGAGTTTTTTAAGTCAAAGTTTTTCTAAGAAACAGGTATTTGTCTTGTTTTTGTTTCTATATTCATATGCTCTTTCTTATAGTTGTGTATAGCTGGACTTTATCCTTGGACTAAACCTCGAATGAATGTATTTCCTTGATTATTAATTTGTTTCAGTCTTGTTTTCCATCTTGGTGTAATTCACATGGAGGTTCATAGAGCCTCCTAACAGCTTTTGCTTTATTGTAGGAGGCTTTTTAAATTATCTGAACCAATTCAGAAACCATTATCCAGAATTATAGAATCATCTGTAGGAAATATGCCCAACAGAGAGAATAGACCAATGGAGGAATAATATTATGGTATAGGCAGTGAGGGTCTAAGCCATGTTCAACTGCATTATGGCAGGCATAGGGCACAAGCATGGAAAGGCAATATAGCAACAATAAGCAGTCTTGAGGCAAAATCCCTGGGCTTTGCCAAAACCAGAAACTTTGCAAAACTGAATGAGTTGCCTCCATAAAGCTCACTTGCTTGCATTTTCCAACTCAGCATGCAATTGCTTCCATCTGGTGTAACTCTAACCATGCAAGTGAAATATCTGTATGACAAGAAATTCAAGTCTTTGAAGAAAGAAACTGGAGAAGATATCAGAAGTTAGAAAGATCAACCATGGTCATGGACATTAAAAACGGCCATCTTACCAAAAGCAATCTACAGATTCAATGCAATTCCCAACAAAATTCTGAATTCAATTATTTACATAACCTTGAAAGAACAATACTCAATTTCATATGACAAAAGAAAAACCCAGGATAAAATCTTGTACAATAAAAAAAAAATTGTAGCGGTATCCCAGTCCCTGATCTCAAGTTGTACTACAGAGAAGTAGTAATAGAAACCACATGGTATTGGCATAATAACAGACATGTTGATCAATGGAATCAGTTTGAAGAATCAGAAATAAACTCACACACTTATGGATACTTGATTTTTGTCAAAGAAGCCAAAATTATACAATGGGGAAAAAAAAGCATCTTCAACAAATGGCATTGGTCTAACTGGATGTCTGCATGTAGAAGAATGCAAGTAGATCCATATTTATTACGCTGCACAAAACTCAAGTTGAAGTGGACCTCAACATAAAACTAGACACACTAAAGCTAATAGAAGAGAAATCGGGGAAAACCCTTGAACACATTGGCTCAGGAGACAATTTCTGGAATACCAATCAAGCAGGCACTAAGATCTACAATAAATGGGACCTATGAAATTGAACAGCTTTTTAAGGCAAAGGATGCCACCAGTAGGCTAAAAGGTAGGCTACAGAATGGGAAAAGTTTTTCACCGACGCCATATATTTCATAAGGCCAGTATTCAAAATATATAAAGAATTGAATAAAGTAGACATCAACTAACCAAATAAACTAACTGAAAAGTGTGGGATACAGATCTAAATAAAGAATTCTTGACAAGAGGAATTTCTAATGGCCAAGATTTACTTAAAAGAAATGTTAAACATCTTTAGTCTACAGACTCTGAGATTCCATCTTACACTCTTCAGAATGGCTAAGATAAAAAACAAAAGCAAAACAAAACAAAAATCCCCACAAGTAACAGTTCATGCTGATGTGAATGTAGATCAGGAGGAACGCTACTCCATTGTTGGTGGGAGTGCACGCTTGTACAACCACTTTGTAAATCAATATGGCTGTTTCTCAGAAAATTGGGAATCAATATATCTCAAGATGCAGCTGTCCCTGGCTGTCCAGACCCGCCGGACAGTCCACTGAGACCCACGGACCCATAGGGAGAGAATGGGGGGGGGGGGACAAGAGACACAAAGAATAGACAGCAAGTCAAAGAGTCTGATCAAGCTGACAAAATTTTATTTTCTCAGGCTGCTTATAAGCACATGGCAGTATGTGGGGTGGGGGCAGCGGGGGAACTAGGGTGAGAGTGAGGTCAGTCCCCTACTGCTGCATATCACACAATGTTCCCTTCATGGTCAGGTAGCCCTGCGCTGGCAGTTCCCAAGAAGCGTGGGACTGGAGCTAACCCAGGTGAAACAGATCTATATCTGGTTATTGCGGAAGCTAAAGACAGGAGGTCTCCTGGAAAGTTCTCTGAGAGGTCACCGAAAGGGAGGGAGCAGGAAAGGTTTTTGTCAAGTAGAACACAAGGGGTCCAAATGGCCGTATTTGCTGAAAGTGCCCCCATCATCTCCCCCTTTCTTGTATACAACGAAAACAGAGAGGGGGAAGTAGAGGCCTGATCCCCATGAAGAGAAGGGCATTGCGTTAAAAGGTCGATGTTCAGTCTCTCTGGACTGACCATGTCCTCAACCTCCCGGGCGCTTTTGCGGGGGAAAGGGGGGCATCTGGTGCCATGGATTCGCGCCAAACCTTTATGCAATCAGGCATGCTTCTCAGGAGTTTGCCAAGGAAGGAGTGCGGGCAGAACTCCATGCAGTGCTAAGCCTCGCACCCTCTCTATGGTCTTTGGGAGAGTGATGATCTTTGGGGGGGCTTCATCCTCAAAGTCAGCCTCAGCCAGGTGCAGATAGTGAACTGTAAAGGTTTTGCTGCGAGGTCTTCAAACTGCCTCTTTATTAGAGAGGTCAGTCGAGCAAAGGCCCAGGGACCGAAAGAGACCAGGAGTAATAGACCAAGAAGTGGCCCGAGAACAGAGGGAAGAGGAGTGGACAGCCACGGAGAAGTAGAGAACCAGTTTTTATACCAGCTTTCGCTTTTCTCCCTCTCTCTCTCTGTCATTTTTCCAGTGCTTCTCGTACTCTACGCGTGCTATCCCTCACCACGCCGGATTTATCTGCCAAAAAAGCAGCATTCTTCTTTTAAAGCTGCACAGAGCCTCCCCCCCCACCCCCGTTGTAAAAACAGAAGATCAAGACCTCATCAGTTTTGCAAAACCACCTCTGCTAGGGAGGGAAGTGACTCACTGAGTGCCTCAATGCTTTTTTGAATTTCCCGAACATCCTGATCTAAAGTAGCGCTGAGTTCAGAATAATATTGATTGGAAAGGACCAGGGATGAGATCCCGCTACCTGCGCCCACCACCCCGAGTCCCAGGATGATTGCAACCATGATTGCTGTTATGGGTTCCCGGGGTCATCTATGGAGGAGTGAGGCGGAATTGTCAGGGGAGTCGTCCGAAGGGGAATGCTCTTCTTGGTTCCACAAGTGAAAGAATTCAGGGGGAGAGTACGGTTAATTGTGGGATAATTTGAACAAGAACACAAAAGTCCTTGCCTGCAACAAGATTAGGAGCAAATATACAGGGCGTAAGACCTGATAAGCAGGCCCACCAAGTATCTAAAGGGGGGACAATATATGTAGATGTAGAACTATTGGGATAAGTCAGGGCACTGTTACTTAGGAAGGATAGGGAGGCGGGAATAAGAGTCCCAGGTCCCAACAATCAAGTTCCTGTCCCCGACACCCATTCGAGGGAGAGACGCTCAGGACTGGGCTGATGCCAGCGACAGGTGGAGTGATTTGAAACCACCGTATAGTCAAGGAGACTGCAATGCCCTCATAAAAGGGTGGGGAAGAATGATAGCAAAGCCAACATTCTTCTGAAAGGTTAGGATGAGAGGCATTAATGGGCAAAAAGGTTTGTTGTACAAGGGTAAACACAAGGTGTGAGGAGGCTGTTGAAGGAGGGGTAGTAGTGGGCATTTGTGGGGAGTAAAATATATCTATGGAAGGTGTGGGAGTCTGAGAAAGCTTAGGTATGGGAACCTGAGTAGGCTTAGCAAGAAGAGGTTTACGAGGTTTTGGGGCTAGCACAGGATTAAGCCCAATCGCCTGAGGAGCATGCGGGCAGGGGGTCTCTTTTAGAAGCTTTATGGAGAAGGTGATTCCAGTATCTGTGCCCTGTTGGTATAATCGAAGTCCCCAATGAAATCCTCGAGTCCAGTCGCACAAGACGACCTGGAGCAGTAATATTAATCTGAAGGGGCAGGCACCATCCCTGAGTATTATGGTTGGATGATTTGCAAGCATCAATGGCCTCAAGAGGATTATTGGGTTTGGGAAAGCCCCGTTTTAAGGTAATATAATCCCATGAGGAAGACGGTTTCCAATATGTACTTCCCATTGTTTCACAGCCTCAAGCTGCGCAATAATAATCTAACTTGCCACCGCATTTGTGATGCCAAGCCCTATCGCGGTGGGTCCCGGGCAGACATAGAAATCAGTCTCTTGCATCAGGGTCCGGAGAGAGTTACTGGAACCGGGCCCAGATGTTTCGGCGCACCGATGCAAGGGACAGAGATACCCCAACAGGAGCAGGAATCCCGAATTGAGGTGCAAAAGGGGCGGGCTTTTCAGGCAGATGTCTCTCTGGGGAAGAATGGGCTGTAAGTTGAAATTCCAAACCCCAAGGTACTCCAGCACCAAGTGCCATTTTACATAAGTCAGGGGTCAAGTGAATCAGGATACCAAATAACAAACAGGAGAAATCCGTGAGGAAGACCAGACAGGATCACCCCTCTCGGAGAGAACTACCCAAGTCCAATTCCAGGCATAATGGATGTTGGTCTGAGGTCGTTCCAATCCGCGCATGTGAAGCAGAGGGCCCATCAGGAGGAACAGGAATAACAGGCACATCGTCGTCAGGGCTGGCTGGATTGTTGTTATGTTCTATGGAGACAGAAAAGGATGGAGCCTCAGCAGGAGCATTGTCCTCCATGCTGGGCAATGGGTTAACTTGTCAAAGAAGTCTTTCAGGGAGCCATCGAGGACCACTTTCCTCAGTATCAAAAATGCAAGCCGAACCTCGGCCCCAAATGAGGATTGGGTCGGGGTCCTTCCATTGACCAATCAGGGGATCTTTCCAGCGGGCCAGAGCATGCCATAAACGGTCAGCAGCTGACTTGTTATTTTGGTCAAGGGTAAGGAAATTAAGCACGAAGAGCGTGTGTGAGAGCCAATTATGGGGGGGGGGTAGAGTGTTGGAAAATGGATTTTCAATTTATGGAGGCTGTTTTTATAAGTGTTTGATGTGCCCGCTCGACAATGCCTTGGCCCTGAGGATTATAAGGAATGCCTGTAATATGTTTGATGCCAAGGGAGGCACAAAAGGCCTGGAATTTATTACCAGTGTATCCTGGGCCATTGTCAGTTTTAATAGTTTTAGGGAGGCCCATCACGGAGAGACAACGAAGCGTGTGGGTAACAACATCCTTAGAGGCCTCACCCGACAAAGGAGAGGCAAAAATGAAGCCACTCAAGGTATTAACAGTGACATGAGGTATCTGAGTTTGCCAAAAGGAGGAAAATGAGTAATATCCATTTGCCATAGGGCATTGGGGAGCAACCCACATGGGTTAACATCCAAGTGGGGAATGGGGAGATGGGAAACACAAGTATGACAACCCTTTACTATCTCCCTAGCCTGTTCTCTAGTGATTTTATACATAAGACGCAGGGTGGTGGCATTGAGATGATGAAGGGAGTAGGCATGCTTTGCCTGAGTTAATGGATCGAAAAAGGTTAAATCAAATGCGTCAGTACGGGTGGCTGCGTCTGCCGGGGCGTTGCCTTCTGACAAGGGGCCAAGAAGGCCAGTGTGAGCTCGGAGATGGGTAAGAAAGAAAGAAAGGGCACGAGTTTGAATGTACTTTTGTATCTCAGCAAATAAGGAGGAGGCCCGTGAAGAGGCTTTAATGTAAGGCACAGTTTCCAACAAGGGAACAGAATGTGCCACATATGCCCTATCTGTATATATATTAAGAGGAGCGTGAGGAAAGGTTTTGAAAACCTGGAGCACAGCAAAGAGCTCAACCAACTGGGCCGAAGAGAGGTCGGTAATGAAGGTGTGTGTTTCTCCATTAATCACATAGGCTGCACTGCCATTTGAGGAACCATCAGTAAACACCAGAAGGGCATTTACAAGTGGCCTGTGAACTGTTTTTCATGGAAAAACGAAGGGGTGAAGTCGGGCAAACTGAATGAGGGGAATCTTCAGGATAATAATTATCAATCTGTCCCGGGAATGAATCAAGGGCGGTGCCCCAAATCGAAGGAAGTTTGGAGAAGCCAGTTGACTTGATCTGCCGTATATGGCGTAACTATTAAATCAGGTTCCTTACCAAAGAGCTGTCGGGACATCCTTCTTCCTTTTACTATGAGTTGGGCAAGCAATGAAGCATAGGTGGCAAGGACCTTTGAGGGGGAGGAGGACAGAGGGACCCAAAGGAGGGGAGTTCCCCTGGTGGGAGAATGGGATGAACCCTGCCAGAAAACTCCAATGGGAGAATGGGTGGTAGCACAGAGTATATACACGAGAGGTATATGGGAAGCAAACTGAAAGGAGGATTGTGATTGTATTGCTTGGTTGATTAAGGTAAGGGATTCTGTAGCCTCAGGTGTAAGTTCTCTGGGGGAGGAAGGGTGAGAGTCTCCCTTTAGTAACTGGTAGAGGGGCACCAAAGCTTCAGGAGGTATCTTTAAATGAGGCCTAAGAAATTGTAGGTTTCCTAGAAAATTTTGATAATCATGGAGTGTTTGAAGAGATGAGGTTCGTACCTCAAGCTTGGGGGCATAGACCTGTTGTGACTTGAGTTCATACCCCAGATACATGAAAGGTTCAGACATTTGAATCTTTTCAGGAGCCACCTTAAGTTTAGCAGCAGAGAGAGCGCACTGAAGCTGTTGAAAACAGGCGACAAGCCCTTGTGGACAAGAACCTGCCAAGAGGATGTCATTCATATAATGAAGGATGTAAATAGAAGCCCAAGCATCGCTCACGGGTTGTATAATATGTCCCACAAACTTTTGAGCCAGGGTAAGGCTGTTAGCCATCCCCTGGGGCAGTGCCTTCCATTGATATCGTGGCATAGATTGTTGGAAATTAATCTGAGGGAGACTAAAGGCAAAGTGACTACAATCCTCCGGATGGAGGGGTATAGTGAAAAAACAATCCTTAAAGTCAATAACTATCTTATGGAAATCACGAGGGATGGCAGAGGGGGAGGGAAGGCCAGGTTGCAATGCTCCCATTACTACCATGGCCTTATTTACTGCCTGTAAATCCTGTAGAAGTCTCCATTTGCCTGATTTCTTTTTAATAACAAATATAGGAGTGTTCCAGGGTGAGTTGGAGGCTCAATATGTCCAGCAGCAAGCCGTTCCTGCACTAACAGCGTAGCCGCATCAAGTTTTTCTTTGGAAAGGGGGCATTGGTCAACCCAAACCGGAGACAAAGACTTCCAAGTAATCTTGTCCGCATGTAGGGGTGCATTTATGGCAGGGCCCCCTAGAAAAAAGGGTAACCAAGTCCTTCTCTTCCTCTTTTTGGAGAGGTCTCTATGGGTGCTGTCCTGCCCTGGGCATGAGTGCCCAGTCGCTGACCCGGTAGCTACCCTTGGTTCATCATGAGTTTAGTTACTGTTTCGTTGGGGCTAAGCATCAACACATTCATGTGAGACAAAATGTCTCTGCCCCAGAGATTGATAGGAAGGTCTGGGATAACGAAAGGAATGACCAATCCTGAGTTGCCTTCCTGATCTGACCATCTGATTGCAGAAGCACTAATGAGGGGATTTTGAGAATGTCCAATGCCCTGCAAATGGGTCGTTGATTCCGTCAAGGGCCAATGTTTTGGCCAATGCTCATATGCTATTACTGTGGCATCAGCTCCGGAATCGAGGAGCCCCTTAAATGACCTTCCATTAAGAAACAAAGTGAGCATAGGTTTGGAGGGAGAAATCTTTTGCACCCAGAATGCCTCTGTGGATGGAGGGTCAAGATTGCGGGTTTTAGTTAGTGCCCTAGAGGGCCCAGGCTCCAGAGGGAGGAGCAGGGCCTGTGTCAGGCTTTGACCAGCAAGGATATATACGGGTCCCTGTAGGGCAGAGACCAAGAGTTAGTACTCTCCCGAATAGTCAGAATCAATGGCACCTGGATGATCTTGAATGCCCTTTAAGGCAGAAGAGGCACGTTCAATGATTAGACCAAAGGTATTAGCAGGCAAGGGACCAAATATTCCAGTAGGAAGTAATCTAGTTCCTTCCTCAGGTGTTAATATTGTGCTGGTGGTGGTACAGAGGTCCAATCCTGGGCTGTTTTCACTTGTTTGCCAGAGATCTGAAATGGATTGTGGGCTGACAGAGGGCAACATTGGGAGTGGTGACCCGAGGCTGGGGTGAATGTCAATGCTGGGTTTTGGGGTGGCATGTTGGCCAGAACGAACCCAATTCCTCCAAGGCTCGCTCAGTTGATGGGGGCTGGAGGTTGCCCCCGAGGGAAGTCTCCCGACCCATGAGGAGGAAGGATGTTGCCCTGTAAATCAGTCTTGGAGCGGCACTCAATAGCCCAGTGACGTTCCCGTTTGCAATGTGGGCAGACTGTGGCTGGTTGGAGCCGAGCAGTCAAGGGTGTGTTAGTTAGTCTACCTGAGAGGGAAGTTTGGCCATTTTCCAAGGTCTTACAGGGCCGAGGATATTCCCTGGCAAAGTGCCCAGGCTGGCCACAATTAAAGCAGGCTCTTTGCAAAGAACGAGAACCAAGACCAGCCCTCTGAAGGGCGGCTCCAATGGCCAGGCCATATACCATGGCTGGGGCCATATACCAGCACAAAGTCGAACGTAATCAGAAAGAGTTCTTTTCCAGTGGTGTTTAAGAACGTCCTGACATGTCGGGTTAGCATTCTCAAAAACCAACTCCTTGATAAAAGGATTTTCTGGATCCTGAGGTCCAAACAAGCGGCTCGCAGTCTCATTAAGGCCACTGATAAAACCACTATAAGGTTCCTCAGGGCCCTGTCTAATTTTTGTAAGAGCGACTGAGGCAGAGCCCCGTGAAGGGAGCTTTTTCCAGGCACCAAGGGCGGCTTGTCTCACCTGTGCCAGGAGGCCAGGAGTATAAGCAATTTGTTCATTGAGGGTATCAAAGGGGGTGTCACCCAATATTTTATTTGCGGTCCAATCTCGAATGCCTTCATTACGGGCGTTTCTCGTTGATAAGTCTTGTGCTGCCTCCTGGAATTCAGCCTTCCATAGTACAAAGTCTCCTCCTTGAAGGGAGGCATGGGCAAGTTGTTTAAATTCATTAGGAGTGAGCCAGGCCTCTGTAGAAGCCTCCAACAAGGCCAGAGTAAAGGGCACTGTTGCACCATATTTTGTCACAGGTGCTATCATTTTCTCTATAACAGACAAGGATAGAGGAGTATAGACCAAAGGATGCGCCTCCACAGGAGCTTCCGGATCGCCCACAGTACCTTCCTTGGCCTCTCCCTCGTCCGTTTCCTCTCCTTCACTCTCCTTCCGGCCCCTGGGAATTCTCCTGCTGTCTGGCGAGCAGGTGTTGCACCCCCACTAGGAATAGTCATACCACTATGAAGTGAAAGTGGAAAAGCATGTGTAGTGTGGGGTGGCCGCTCAGAGAGTGCCTCACCATCCGAAAATGAGAGGCCAGCGAGCTGTTGGTTCAGATTCCTAAGTGTCTTAAGGAGAACAATTTGTTCCTGTTGGTTACGGACTAGCTCAGAGAGGGTCGAGAGGTCAGCAATGGTGACCGTTCGTGCCTGACAGAGTGGAGGGTTGGCAGCGAAAATCTGATTAAGTGGCTGAGGATCATAGGGAGGCGGAGGGTGAAAGGGGGTGGGGGGAAGAAACAGAGAGAGGCTTAGGATCCCCTAAGTTTTTGTTTTAGGGTTAGCTAAAGTTGAGGAGGGAATGTCATCAGGTTTTGCCTCCTTAGACACAATTAGGGTCGCCTCCAATTTCACAGGTGGCCAGTCAGAGTTATGGTATCGTGCGGCCTCTTCTTCCAGGGAGGCAGCATCATCAGGGTCAAGAAGTTCATCATCTCCAAAATCAATGAGGGAAGGATATACTGTTGCTAGTAAGCAGAGGCAAAAGGCGAGACAGGGCAGGAGGGGAGAGTGGAACAGAGGAATTGGAACAACCAACAGCCGTCTCTGAGTCAGGACTCAGCTTGTGGGTCTAGTTCCCTTCAGGAGTCTGAGGCCGGGATCGAGAGGTCACAGATGGCGACCGGGAGCAGCGATGGAGGAGTTGCTCTCCTTCCTCAATTACATTTTTGACATCAGGCCAATCATGATGAGTCTTAAGGACTTCATTAATGAGATTCCAGTAACTAAAAGCCGTCACAGGCACCTTTCCAGGACCGAAAGTATTATAATAATCCTGGAGACAATCCCCAACCGTTCACCACTTTTTCTCACTAATAGTTCCTTCTTGTGGAAACCATGGACAGATATCAGCTAAGAATTTTAAAAACCTAATAAGATCCTTCTTTTTAACTTTACTACCTCGCGTCTTGAGTGAATTTTTAAGCCCAGAACCAAAGAGATCATGTCGAGAAATGGCTTGTCCCATAAGAAAAGAGAGATATATGATATGCACTAGAAACCTATGACATGCACCGCCTGAAACTCACCAATTGCCTGAGAACCACTCAGGAGACTCCAAGTCTTGAATGCCGGCCTTTCCACTGATAGTGGGGCGGTGTTCTCTCCAAAGGCGTTGCGTCGAGTCCCACGTTGGGCACCAGTTGCCCAGACCCACGGGACAGTCCACTGAGACCCACGGACCCCTAGGGAGAGAATGGGGGGAACAAGAGACACAAAGAATAGACAGCAAGTCAAAGAGTCTGATCAAACTGACAAAATTTTATTTTCTCAGGCTGCTTATAAGCACATGGCAGTATGTGGGGTGGGGGCAGCGGGGGAACTAGGGTGAGAGCGAGGTCAGTCCCCTACTGCTGCATATCACACAATGTTCCCTTCATGGTCAGGTAGCCCTGCGCTGGCAGTTCCCAAGAAGCGTGGGACAGTAGGACTGGAGCTAACCCAGGTGAAACAGATCTATATCTGGTTATTGAGGAAGCTAAAGACAGGAGGTCTCCTGGAAAGTTCTCTGAGAGGTCACCGAAAGGGAGGGAGCAGGAGAGGTTTTTGTCAAGTAGAACACAAGGGGTCCAAATGGCCATATTTGCTGAAAGCGCCCCCATTACCTGGCATATACTGAAAGAATATTCCAACCTACTGTAATGATACTTGCTCAACTATGTTATTAGTAGCTTTACTAAAGTAGCCAGGAATTGAAAACAGCCTAGATGTCATTCATCTGAAGAATGGATAAAGAAAATGTAGCGCATTTACACAATGGAGTATTACTCATGAAATGTGCAGGCACATGGATGGAACTAGAAAATATCATCCTTAGTGAGGTAACCAAAACTCAAAAAAAAACAAAAGTAGTATGTACTCACTTATAAGTGGATATTTGCCATAAAGGGTAACCATGCAACAATCCACAGATCCAGGGACAGTAAATAACAAGGAGGGCTCAAGGTGGGGGGTACATGAATCTCAAGGTAAAGGGGCATAAAATAGACGTTGAGGATGGATAGGGGGCTTCTGGAGAAAGAACTGAAAACAGGAGAGATTTGGTGTGGGAGCGATGGAGGGGGAGAGTACTGGAAGAGACAACAACTAGAATGGGGGGCATCTCTGGAAAGAGATAGAAACCTAGTGTATTTAAAACTCCCTTGAAGCCATGAAGATGATACTAGCTAAAACTCTTAGCAATGGGGGATATGGAATGAACTGACCATCTCCTGTAACCCAGTAAGACTCCCAGTAGTAGAATTGAGACAGAAACCCAGCCACAAAGCCTTTTACTACCAATTTGTCCTGCCTGCAAGATGTGCTAGGGTAAAGGTGGCATAGAACTTGTGGGAGTGGCAAACTAACGCATGGCTCAGCTTGAAACCCATGCCATGAGAAGGAGCTGTTGTACTACCTGGAAGATCATGACCCAGAGGCTGGATAGCTTAGATACCTAGGATAGAAAATGATTCTTAATGATATTCTTCTGCACTAATAAACTATTGCCTAGACTAGCTGTCATCAGAGAAGCTTCACCCAGAAAGTGATGGAAACAGATGCAGAGACTCACACCCAAACATTAGGCAGATCTTGGGGAAAGGGAGAGGAAGGATTATAGAAGTCAGAGGGGACAAGGACACCATAAGAAAACCCAAAGAATCAACTAACCATGGCTCATAGAGGCTCACAGAGACTGAATAGTCAACCAGGCACTCAGCATTGTACTGACCTAAGTCCTCTGCAAATATATTACAATTGTATAGCTTGATCTTTGTGTAAGACTCTGAACAATGGAAAGAGGGGCTGCCTCTGACTCTGCTGCCTGCCTTTAGGACTTTTTCCTCCTACTGGGTTGTCTCCTTTAGCCTTAATAGAAGAGGAGGTGCCTACCATTCCTGAAACTTGATATACCATGGCTGGTTGATGTCCAAGGGAGGCCTGCCCTTTTCTGAGGAGGACTGGATGGAATGAGAAGAAGAGGGGAGGTGGGGAAAGGGCCTGAAGGAGAGGAAGGAGGTGAAACTGTAGTCAAGATGTAAAAATAAATAAGTTTATATAACTATTTGCACCCCTTACACTCACGTGTAAAGCATCCTCAACAAATGGTGCTCAGAAATTTGGGTGTACATGCAGAAGAATGAAATTAGACATCTATCTATCTATCTATCTATCTATCTCTATCATTTACCTATTTTCTTGTTATTATTATTTGTCCTCTATCTTGTTATAATCTATCATAATCTCTCTCTCTCTCTCTCTCTCACACACACACACACACACACACACCTATCATCTATCATCCATCACCTATCACCTTGAACAAAATCAACTCTAGTTGGATCAAAGACCTAAATGTGAAACCATAAGCATGGAAATTTCTAGAAGAAAACCTAGACAGTACCTTGCATAATATAGGTATAGGAAAGGGCTTCCTGAATAGGACTAGATTTGCCAAGGAACTAAGCTCAATAATTAAGAAATGGTACATCATAAAACTAAAAAACTTCGGTATAGCTAAAGATATAATCAACTGGGTGAAGAGAAGCCCACAGAATTGGAGAGAATCATTGCCAATTATCCATCTGAAAGAGGCTGAATATCCAGAATATATAAAGTACATAAAAACCAAAGAATAAAAAAACCTAAGGACCCATTTAATAATTGACATTTGATCTGAACAGAGATTTCTTAAAAGAAGGAAAAATGGCTTTTGAAAAATCCAAGAAATATCTATCATCACCAGAAAATAGGGAAATACAAATCAAAACGACTTTGACATTTGATCTTATTCTACTTAGTATAGCTGTGATCAACAGAACAATTGACAGTAAATGCTGAAAAGGATGTGGGAGAAAGGGAACTCTCTCTTACTATTGTTTGATTTGTTAACTGCTCTAGCCACTCAGAAAATTGGTGTGAGGAATTCTCAAAAATCCAAAAACAAATCTACCATATGACCTAGTCATACCACTCCTTGGCATATGTCCAAAACATTTGACATCCCATTCCACAGATACTTGCTTAGCTATGGTCATAGGTGCTCTACCTGCAATATCTAGGAAATGGTGACAACCTAAATGTCCTTCAGTTTTTAAAATAGATAATGGAAATTTGGTAGAAACACACTATGTATATTCAGATTTGACTGCATAACAATAGCATCTAGAAAAGTGAGAGGACCGACTGAGGAAGAGGGTAGTGGAGCAATAGAGATGGGGAAAATAGGGTACAAATGATCTAAAGGGAGAAATGAGAAATTTCCTGGGTTCTAATTAGGAATGAGAAAGGAGATAAAGTCATAAAGAAGGAGGTGAGTAAAATAACAATAATTACACCTGAAAAATTCATAAGACATAACATTACCATATATCTGCTTCAAATTACTTATAATACAAATAAGTCAGTACATATATAGATAAGCATACATAATTTAAATGAAAATTTCTCATCTGGGTTTGGCAGACTAGGAGTTACAGAGATTCCCAAGATAGGCAAACAGATAGGAAGGGGGTCCATGGCTAGGAAATAAAGGTGGCAAACTGCCAAGGTTTCTTCTTCACTGTCCTAACCTGAGATAAAATCTTGGCACCTTAGAACAAAGGCTTTTCAGGCCTTTTCTCTGCTTGATAAGGCACTCTGCTGATGAACTGACTCAATAAATTCTAAAGCCCCATCAGGAGTTGTTTACACAGCAGTTGTGGGCCAAGGCAATCTTTCTTCAAACTGCTCAACTTTAAATTAAAGAAGGAATAGTGTTTAGAGACTTAGCAAAGAAAACAAAATAAAACCCAGCCTTCTCTCTCTCTCTCTCTCTCTCTCTCTCTCTCTCTCTCTCTCTCTCTCTCTCTCTCTCTCTCTTTCTCTCTTTCTCTCCCTCTCTCTCCTTTCTTTCTCTTTCTTTCTTTCTTTCTTTCTTTCTTTCTTTCTTTCTTTCTTGTGCTTCCCGACTTCCTCCATCTTTTTTGCAGAGGGTCTTTTTCTCTTTGTACCTGCTGTGCTTCTGCACCTCAATAAATGCATATCTTCTGATTCAGCCGATTCTCTCGCCTCCTGTGATTCTGTCTGCTACAGTTTCAATGTTTGAGAATCCTCTATTGCTACCAGTCGTGCTCAAGAATTTTCCTGCCTTTAAATTTTTTTCCTGACTGTGAAAATAATCCTGGTCTAGACCTCTAGATGGTAGCAGGCTGAAAATACTACTCGAAGAGCCATAGACCATCTAAAAGTAATCCCATCATCTGGGGAGTGAAGTGATCTTGGAGGAGAATTTATGAGTACCACTTACTAAACCAAGATAATCCCAAACTACATCTTAGCTAATTGTCCTCCTACCCACAAATAAGCGTTAACCTAGGCGCTCATTAGTGAATACTTTCTTTGCAAGAAATGGAGAGTATCATAGAAAAAAAGCCATTCAAATGCAGAGTTGTGGAGCCCAGTCACAGCTGATACATCTACAACACAACTCCAGCACCTAAGCTTCAGGGATTCATTGGGAAAAGGGGTGGAAAAATTGTAAGATTTCTAAGAACAGTTTTCTGTGATATTGTGTAGAAAAAATAACATAATACACCCAATAAAGTCTTACCAATATGGCTACCTATACATGACTTGAAAAGGATGGCACAAATAAATGTGCTAATGTTGGGTCTAAGAGAGGAGCAAACACTGAGTTCTGTGCATGGATAGTTTTGTGATAGCGGGTGTTTACATAGGTTTAAGGGGAAGCAATAGGGCTATCTCTTTCTGCTGCCTGTTGCAGGCCATTTAGCCTTCCCTGCAATAAAGGGGAATGTAAAAATTGGTGCAGAAAAGGACATTTGACAGATGTTCCATTCCATGGAGTCATTCAGGGAGGGGTACTTCAAGGGGAAGTGCAGGGATGGGGGAGGGGGATAAAGGATCTGAGGAGTGACATCCAGGAGAGCTGAGGGGCCTCACTGGTGGGATGGCATACTAAACTTCTCTCTCTCTCCCTGCCCGCCCCCCCCCCCCGTCTCTCTCTCTCTGTGGTGAGTGGCACAGGTCTCTGCCAAGGTAACACAGCTAAGCCCCCTGCACCCCCTTTGCTAACATGGAAAGAAGGAATTCTTTAGAAGCCTCAATTCTACAGGAAGAACTACTCTGTCTAGTATTTTTGTCCAGATAACCTGCCTATTAGACAAAGTGAGGGACTAAAGTGACCTAATACTATTGAGTTGGAAGTAATCTCTCCCTTGAAGTACAGCAGTACGATCTTTATGCAGTTATATCTAGAGGAATTTGCTGTATATATGTTTAGGATTATAATGCATTATTTAAAAATTGTTCCCTGGGTCAGAATCAAATGTCCTTATAGTTTAGTGTGAGGGCTGCTTTGCCTGAAATTAGGATAAGTATACCTATTTTTGTTCCTATTTGTCATTAGTACTTTTTTCCATCTTTTGCTTCTAAAATGGCACCTACACTTGAATAAATTAAGATGGATTTCTTTTATAAAATAAAGATAATTTTTCAAAAATTAATCTTTGCAGCTAACTTGTGTCATCAGATTGGGTAATTGAGATCATTCCTATTTAAAGCTATTATTGAAAGCTCTTTGTTTCATGCTGCCATTTTGTTGCTTTTATTTTTTCTACTTGGATTCTTAAATTTTGTGTTTCTGTAACAGTTCTGTCATGACATACAGACACCAATTCATTCAAGTCTTACCAAGCCTCTGGTTCTTACAACCTTCCCCATTTCTTTGTTTATAATTCTTGAGCCTTAGGGGTAGGGAATATGGTATATGTATTTGTAGCTGAACACTGAACAGGTTCTCTGCATTTTGGCCAGTTGTGAGTTTCTGCATTTACTAACTCTACTGCACAGAGAAACTTCTCTGGTGAGGTCTGAGATTTTCATTAATCTATGAGAATGCAACTAGAGAGAGACCAGTTAGATACCATGTTTCTAAAATTTCAAGTCATGTTGTTGTTTTTTTTTTCTGTTTGTATTCTTAATTCAAATTTGTGCTTTAGTATTTATTACTTTACTTACTTTCTTTCCATAGGTTCTTGGCTGTGATGATTACTTTCTTCACTTCAAAGTATTGCTTGCAGTGTTTTCTATAGGGCTGGTTTGTTGGACATGAATTCTTTAACCTCTTCATGTCATAGAAAATTTTCTTTCTCCTTCAGATATGCCTGATACTGTTGCTGGATAAAGTACACTTGATTTTTCAGAATAAATCTTTGCTCCATTGAAAAGTCAGCTGAGCCTCGCTGCTGGACTCCAGGTGGGAATGGTATGGAAGACTGGGGAGATGGAAGGACCTAGAGGGTCCAGGAGCCCCACAAGGTGGCCTGCATAAACTCTTCTACCAACCAAGGACAAATGCATGCAGTAAACCTAGACCCCCTATTCAGATCTAACCAATGGACAACTTATTCTCCAAGGTTGTGGGAAGAGAGGAGACTGCCTCTGACATGAACTCTGGTACCCACAATTTGATCACTTCCCCTTGGTGGGGAGGCCTGGTGGCACACAGAAGAAGGGGAAACAGGCTACCAGGATGAGACCTGATAAGCTGTGGTCATATTGTAGGAGAGGAGGTCCCCTTTTCTCAGAGGTCTTGGGGAGAGAAATAGGGTGAAAGAAGGAGGGAGAGTGGGAAAGGGAAGATACAAGTGAGGAGAAAACAATTGGGATATAATCTGAAATAAATAATAATAATAATAATAATAATAATAATAATAATAATAATAATAATTATTATTATTATAATGAAGAAAATCCAGCTGTTATTTTATGAGTGTGGTGATTTCTCTCTTGAAACTTTCTTTCTTTCTTTCTTTTTATTTTGAAACTTTCAATAGCTATTTTCTTTCTTTCTTTTTTTTTTGTCTTCTTTCTGTTTTCTGTTCTATAAACTTCTTCTGTCTCTATGGATATGTTTTTCCTTTGTTTCTGGACATCTTTGATTCTCTTGAAAATTCGATCTTTTTAATTGACCTGGGATTCTTTTCCTTCATCTATGCCTATAACTGATAAATTGTTGTCATTCATGGTGTTGCAGTTTCTTTTTATTCTTTTCATGTTCTTTTTTGGGTAATCCACTTCTGCTATTTCATCTTCATATTCTGGTAGTCATTTTTTTCCTTGATTCATTCTACTGGAAAAACTATCTTAGCTTTCTAATTAGGTTGATGGGTTATTTTAAAATTCCATCTTCATCTCATCTTGAGTTTTCTATTTCTCTCTCTTTACTGAATTTATTTGTCAGGTCCTGAGTTTTCACTGTCATTGCACCCAGCTATATATTAGTGTTAGTTTCCACTATCCTCAAATTCATTGAGACATTATTTATTCAACTTCTTAAATTCTTTAATCTTGTTAAGATTGCTCTTTTAAACCATGTCTGCTGGGATTCATCTAAATGATTCTCACTGGAGTGTTGGGGACAATAGGCCATATGGCCAATGTTTAGCCATCTTGTCAGAGTCTGCACTTTTAAGTCTCTGTTTTTCCTAGAGCTTGCCTTTCAGCTGACCCTACTGTGGGCCAGCAGTTAGACTAAAGACAGATGGAGATGGAGCAACCCTGTTGTGGATTAGCAGTTAGACTAAAGCTAGATGAGGACAGAGCAAGATACCCTGTGTGGCAGGACATTATGACCCTGCCTGGAATTACCTGTGTTTTGAGAAAAGCATGCATCTGGGTTGCTATAGCAATATGCTTCCCTGTCTTCTGATTTATAAATACTGCTGCCTGACTAATAAAGTTTGAGAGCTTGATCAATCAGACTTGCTCACCTTCGTTGTGTCTTGCATTTTATTTTCATACAGGTGAGTCTCCTCCCGTGTTTTTTTGTTTGTTTGTTTGTTTTGTTTTGTTTTTCGAGACAGGGTTTCTCTGTGTAGCCTTGGCCATCCTGGACTCACTTTGTAGACCAGGCTGGCCTCGAACTCACAGCGATCCGCCTGCCTCTGCCTCCCGAGTGCTGGGATTAAAGGTGTGCGCCACCACACCCGGCTTCGATGATTGTTTTTATGATGAAAAAAATTCCTAGTTTGCTTATGTTGTTTTGTTGTTGCCTAGGTTGAGTTGATTTCAAGATCACAAGTTACAAGTTAAGCCAATTCGATACTCAAGGCTTTTGTTTGTTTGTTTGGAAAGGCCATGGGAGATTTCAATTTAATGCTATCCTGGGAAGCATAACAATGGGAAAAATGGGTGAGCTTGCCTGGGTTGGTATGAAACCATGCTATTGTGAGCTAAGCATAAGAATGGTAACATGTAAGATTTGGCCTGATTTCTTGGACACTAGTTGGACTAGGACAGTATACAGACTATCAGAGATTAGGCCTGGAATTGGGGTAGTACACATAGATAATGGTCTAGGGAGTATACCAGACTTGAAACCAGCATTCTGGGCCAGAGCCACTTTACTGATTCCTTGTAAACATATAAATTCATCAGAATTAGTATAGATATTTACTGTTTGTCTTAGCCACCTTTTTTTCTCTCTCTAAGCCTATTAACCTTTTATTGCTCCTATTTTTCTCCAGATATCAGTTCCAATTTATGCTTCTCTTAAAAGTTATTTGGAAAAGCTTATAGATAAAAGGACCAGTTAATACAATATGTTCTTCTTTAGTGACTTGAAACTTTAGAAGCATTGTATCTAACTGCTCTCTAAGTTTTCATTGGCATATTCATAGACAAGTGAAGCTCTCAGGCCTCATCAGAGAAGTTCCTCTGTTCAGTGGATGTGAGTAAATGCAGAAACTCACAACTGGTCAAAATCAGAGAATACGTATGTGTGGAATGCTCAGCTACAAACATGTATATCATATTCCCAAGGCCTAAGGCTCAAGGATCATCATGGAAGGAATGGAAGAGATTTTAAGAGTGAAAGGTTTGGTATGCTTTGAATGAAATGGTGTCTGTTTGTCTTGATAGAACTGTTGCAGTCATGAACTCACAGCAGCTGATGTTGTCTGCGCCAGACCATTACAAGATAAATATAGTCAAGATTTGAGCACAGTGTGTTGTGGTGTGTGTATTAGTGAGAGGATCACAACCCTTACCCTTACCTGAGGAGATACTAACAGTTGATGACTTCTGTGGCATAGAGAGTTAGTTTTCTTGAAGGGTGTAGTCTTTATATGTTGATCATACTCTAGTGGATGGGCCCAAAACTAATACATGATTGGATGGGCATCACAGAGTTGAGTTGGTAAGTTTTTAAAAATAAAAAGAAGACCTGAAGTTGAGGAGGAGTTGTGGTATTAGGGATGGACTGAGAGGGACGAAGGGAAGCAAGTAGATGAATATGATGAAAATACATTGTATGTATATATATGAAATGCTCAAGGGATTAATAAAATCATACTTAAATTTTATGAGTACATCTATGAGTTGCCAATGCAAAATATTTCATATAGGAAATTTAAGCAGATCCAGTTGTTCAAAGTCCTCAATACAGGTTGTATTTTTACAGTTTAGATACTCAAGCATTGTAAGGTAAAATGATGAAGTTTTCTCTGAGAAGAGAGGTAACATTCTTGATATTACTTCATTTTAAGCTTGCTATCTTGCTATAATTTGTATCTTAACTGCCTCCAAAGGTCCATACATTCAGTTTACACCCTTAGAATGCCACTGTTGGGAGGTAGTGGAATCTGTAAAAGATAGAGCTTGAGAGAAAGTCTTTCAGCTATTAAAGATATGACTGTGAAGGAACATAAAGATATGTCCTGACACTTTCCTCACTTTGAGTTTTGCTTCCTGGCTCTTGGCTCCTATGTGCTCTATCATGATATGCCTTATGACTGGAGAATCTGTGGGGCCAATGCATTATTAGATAAAACTTCTAAACCTGTCAGCTAAATCAAATCTTTTAGTTTTGCAATTTTATTGTATCTCTTGTTCGTTATAATAACATAAAGCTGACTAATACTGTCTCCTATACATACTAGGCTTAATAAAAAGCCTAAACTTTTTGAAGTCAAATCAAAGACCTGGACTTTCAAACCTTTGCAACTGTTTGTACCTTGTAACACACTCCATCCTAAGCAGGAAATTATTGTAAGGTGAACATGTTTATTTCTCAAGGAGGTAAGATAAATTCTGAATTTATAAACCTACTTCATTATATAAGTTTTTAAAGATTCTAAGACTTTATAGTTACATCCTCTGATATCTTACAGTGTTATAAATATAAATATGGCTACCCTGGCTCCTTACTATAATTCCAGTTTTATATTTTTAATGGCAAGAAAAAGTCTTCTGGTGCTAAGATTATTTTATTACCCCAACTTCCTAGAGACTCAATCAGAATTATGATCATAGGTTTTTGGGTATTTATTCAAAAGAGGGATATTTAAGTGTAGAGTAATTGATATTGCATGCACTTGATGGAAATATAGCTGGAAATATATTCCTAAGGTTATTAGCAGCTAACTACATATGTTTTCATTTCAGGAGGTCTAAAACCACAATGTTTTTGTGTTGACTTTGGAGAACTAATGTCTAAATGAACTAAACTAAGTGTCTAAGAAAGTTGAGAATTGGTTAGTTTTGGTGCATAGTAGCCAACTGGTGAACATTTGCTGAATGAATTTATGTCTGGGAGACTGAAGTTGGTTTTCTGGAATTATGGTTTCATGCTTGTTGAAGAACATCTTTGAAAAGTGTACTAATATAATATACTTGCCTCTATTGTACCCAAGCCTTGGTTCTCAGAAGAAAAATAATAATAATCTGAAGCCTGATGTCCAAATTTATTCTTTCTGACACAATGTTGAGCAACTCTTACAAGTTCTATTAAGCTAGAGGTTTGTAGAAAAAACAGGACAGAGATATTCTAATAAAAATTCTAGAAGCAGATGCTAGCACGATGGTTTAGTGGCTATGGATGCTTGTTGCCAATCTTGACAACCTGAATTTAATCTGTGGAACCTACATGTTGATAGGGAGAAAACACCACTCCTATGAGTTATCTTTTAACACCTTTACATGTACCAGGACATACACACATACAAAATATAATGCTTCCTAGTTCTTTTCATATAACAGAGGATTGGGAGTCAGTTGTTCTTCCTATCACACACCAGAATTTGGCATTTTGAGAGCTCAAGGTTGGTGCAAAAATTTGGCTGTGTATATCTATAAGATCTTTAATATAGCCACCAAGACACATATAAATCAGTAGGGGTCTATTTTTTTGTCACAGAAGTCTGTATATTAGCAAGTAAAATAGGATTTCACACATTGACACAGTAACTATGATGAATCCTTTAAGGCATAGAAGGCCAAGGTTAATTTTTGTTTTCAAAATAATTTTAACAAGTTTTCTGCTATCTTGCTAGATAGAAGACATTGGAACTTGAACCTGGATCATTAAAAATGGTAAATATTTAGCTTTCTTTAATTTCAAGCCAGTGTTCAGCACAGTATGACACTTTACATGGTACCCATGAAAAGCAGGGACAAAGGACCATGATTTCACCATAATTCTATTGCTGCTGGTTCTAAATCAGGTATTTCAGAGTCTAACTCATGTCTCTCTGTCTGCTTCTCCAACCTCCAACTTCCTGCTCCTGTGCTTCATTAAAACCTTTAACTTCTCCACCAGACACCTTAAGCAGCTGAGCTCTAAGAAAGCATCTGTTTTCTCTCATCACAGCTGAAAGTTTATTTTTAGATTCCTGGAATTTTTGCTGTTGCTTAATCTTATATCTGGGAGAAAAATCTATGAGGCAGGAGCAGGAAGTAAAGTCTGCAAATTTTCTTGGATATTGTCCTAAATTTTGTGATTGCAAAAGTGTGTGTGTGTTGGGGGACAGCTGTCAAGCTTCAATCTATGAGACTACCAGGTTGTCTGAGATTTCCAAGCTAAAATGGAACTTCTCAGATGTCTGAAAGTGGTTTAGAGTTGAAGCCATATGGAACTCACAAAGATTCTGCCTGGTTTTGAGTGAGTCTCTGTTTTGAAACAGAATGTAGGAAATCAGAACCAGACAATAATGGAAATGAAGGTAATATGGACAAGTGTGACATTAACTGCAGTGTTTTAGTTGCTTGTGTAAATTGGTGAAATTCATAGATGATTGCTCAGAATATACAAGAGGAGAAATAAAATTATCATCAAGAAGGCATATTGCTCTTCAGACATGATCAATTATATATATAGTTTTCATTCTGGCCTCAGAAGACATTGTTGATAGGAGTTGCAGTGGGCAAAGCAACAACAATAAAACTAACAAAATAACAAAGGCTTTGACACCAGAAGAGACAGGTTTTATTATATTAATAAACAAAAACTTCATATTTCATAGCCTTGATTTTCTCATCCACAAGATGAAAAGAAGAATCATGATTATATATCTCCTATAATTTCCATGAGGATAAAAGATGTCTTATATCAAAAACCCATGAGACGGGAAACCAGGCAGACTGGCAGCTATTACTTATTTGCTATTGGAAAGTCATGATAATTGAAAATTAAAAGATGTATATACTCCTAGGAGTAGTATACTGAGGTCTTGAGGTAGAGATAGTCTCAATTTTCTGAGAAAGCACCAGATTGATTTCCAAAATCATTGTACAAGCTTGAAGTCCCAAGAGAAATGGAGGAGTGTTCTCCCCTCTCCAGATCATCATCATGTCCTGTCACTTGAGTTTTTGATCTTAGCCATTCTGATGGGTATAAGATGGACTCTCAGAATCATTTTCAATTGCATTTCCTTGAAGAGTAAGGACATTGAGCATTTCTTTAAGTGCTTCTATGCCATTTCAGACTCCTCTGTTGAGAATTCTTTGTTTAGCTCTGTACTCCATTTTAAATTGGATTATTTGTTTTGTTCAAGTATAATTTTTTTAGTTCTTTATATATTTTGTTTATTAGCCCTTTGTTAAATGTAAGATTGGTGAAGATCTTTTCCCAATCTGTAGCCTGTCATTTTTTTCTGTTGACAGTATCCATTGCCTTACAGAAGCTTTTCAGTTTCAAGAGATCCCATTTATTAACTGATCTCAGAGCCTGAACTGTTGGTGTTCTGTTCAGGAAGTTGTCTCTTGTGCCAATGAGTTCAAGGATCCTCTCTACTTTCTCTTCTATAGATTTCCTGTATCTGGTGTAATGTTGAGGTCTTTAATCCAATTAGACTTGAGTTTTGCTTAGGGATCTAGATATGAATTTATTTGCATTTTCTACATGTAGACAACAAGATAGACCAGAACCATTTATTGAAGATGTGTTTGTTTTTCCATTGTATGGTTTTGTCTGCTTTGTAAAAAATCAAGAGTCTATAAATGTGTTGATTCCATTGTTCTATATCAATACCTTGCAGTTTTTAATACTATTGCTTTGTAGGATAGCTTGAAGTCAGGGATCGAGATACCTCCAGAGGTTCTTTTATTATATAGGATTATTTTAGTTACCCTTGATATTCTGTATTTCTGTATGAAGTTTAGGAAGTTCTTTCAAGATATATAAAGAATTGTGTTGGTAATTTGTTGAGGATTGTATTGAATCTGTAGATTGCTTTTGGTAAAATGGCAATTTTCAGTTAATCCTACTAATCCATGATCATAGGGCATCTTTCCATCTTCCAATATCTTCTTCAATTTCTTTCTTTGGAGATGCTCTACCATACAACAAAGACAGTTGCCTGCTGAACTATGTTCATAAAAGATTTATTTGTAATAGCTGGAATCTGGAAATAACCTATATGTCCCTCTAATAAAGAATGGATAAAGAAACTGTGGTACATTTACACAATGGAATACTACTTTGCCATTATAAACAAGGAAATCATAAAATTTGAAGGCAAATGGATGTAACTAGAGAAAATAATCCTGAATGAGGTTACCCAGACACAGACAGACATGCATGGTACATACTCATAAGTGGATTTTAGTCATATAGTACAGGACAAACACACCAGAATTCACAAACCCAAGAAGAAAATTAACAAGGAGATTTGAAGGGAAGATGGTTAAATCTCACTCATAAGGGGAAATAGAAAAGAGAGTGGAAGTTGTTGAAGAGATGGAACAAGGTAGGAGTGGGACACAGAGAGAAATGAGGGTGAAGATGAGGCCTAGGGAGAATGAAGGCAGGAGGACAGAGGGCCTGCAGAGAGAAAGAAACCATGGGCAGAGACATCACTGTGACAATCTGGAGACAGGACAGGGTAGACTTCTGAGGATATGGGGATGACTCTAGCTGAGATCCATAGTAGCAGGTGTCATGGAGACTGAAGAGGACACCCTCTAACTAGACAAGACTCTAGTGGAAGGAGGGGATAGCCAATCCACCCACAAAAAAGTCAACCCCAAATTTATCCTGCCTAAAATGTATGCAGGGATAAAAATAGCACAGAGATTGAGAGAATGTCCACTCAACACCTGCATGAACCTGGGACCCACCCCATGGGAGAGAACCAACCCCTTACACTATTATGATATTTGCTATGCTTTCAGACAAAAGCCTAGCATACCTGTCCTTTTAGAGGCTACACCCAAAAGAGGATCTAAAAAAATGTGGAGACTCATAGCCAAACATTTGGCACAACATGGGATTCTTGTGGAAAAATGGGGGGATGGACAGAAAAACTTGAAGGTGACAGGAGCTCCACAAGAAGATGAACAGAGACAATGAATCAGGGCCCAGAGGGGTTTTGGAGACTGAAGCACCAACCACGGGCCATGAATATACTAGAGCTAGACCCTCTACAGAGATATTGCAGATGGGCAGCTGAGGCTTCATGTAGGTCCCCTAGTAAGGAGTGTGGAGGCTGTCTCTGACATGGACTCAGTTGTTTGCCTTTTGATCACTCTTCCCTGGGGATTTCCCTTCCCAGGCCACTGGGGAAGAGGAAGAGTGCAGTCATGATGTGACTTGATGAGCTGGTGTCAATGGGTAGGAGGGAACTTCCCTATTTTCTGGGGACCCAGGGATATGGGATGGGAGAAGAGGAAAGGAGAGTGGAACTGGGAGGAGAGCATAGAGGGGACAACAATTGGGATATAAAATGAATAAATATGTAATTAAAGAATATTTCTTTCCTCTGAAATACTGAATTTAGAGTAGGAGTCAAATGGTTTCATTGGGCTTTGTTTCCAGATATGACCTCATGAATTCTGTGTTTTGGATCTCAGGTTAAGCCACAGTGGAAACATTACTGTTGTGCTCTTGTTAGTCATGTGGCATGGTGTGTTCACAGATAGAGCCCAGATAACCCATGATGGCAGCTGGACTTTTTCTTGCCCAAGTGTTACATGCTCTTAGTTGTGCTATCAACTGCCTCCTGAAGATTGTGCTATTTCTGGCTACCTGGCCTTTCAGGCATTTGATCAGCCCCCCCCCCACCACTCCAAATATTCTTTGCCAGGTGTGGTGGCATACATCAGTAATCCTAGGACTCAGGGAAGATACAGGCAGATCTTGATGAGTTCAAGGCCAGCATGGTCTAAAAAGTGAGTCCAGAATAACCAAGGCTACAACAGAGAAACTCTGTCTAAAAGAAGCAAAATATAAAAACAAAACAAAACAAATTTTTTTGTGATATGTCAATTATTAAATTGTCTATTACATTGCTTAGTATCCAGAACATTCTACCTATTAGTTTGTTTTTTCATCTGCAAAATGGTCATAATATTGACCATCCATATGACAAACTCATTGTGGAAAATGAAGGGGGTGCCGTGTATGTAGTTATGTTTAACAACTGCTCTTTCAGTTTAAAGATAACACATCTCCAAACTTTCTTTTATCTACTTTAAACGTCTGCTTCACTTTGTGCAAGTTATACTTGTCCTAGTTAATGGCTGTAGTGTGATCCATTATGTCTGTAGAGTAGTTCACATCTAGATTATAGATTTATCAGCTGTTATAAATACATGCACCCAAAATTTCCTTCTGATCTCTCCTCCCTACACTAGCTCTTCTTCCTACTCTCATTGATTGGTTTCTTTATGTTAATTTTAATGATTCTATTGTCCATACTGAACAGGTTAGTTTCCTCCATCACTCTTAGACATCAATAAAGACTTTTCTGAGACCAAGAAAAATAGATATTAATAAAAAAAGGAGATTAAACTAAAAGAAGGAAACAGCAGAGTGACTATAAAAAGATCCTATAGTTTTGCCTGCTGTTGTCCCTTTGTTCAGAGACTATACAAAATATATGACTTGAACTGGGCCCTCTGACAGCTTCCTCTGACTCTTTGTGGGGAGATTTCCCTAGGAATTTGTTGGTAAATAAGAGTATAAGTGGAGAACGACGTCCCATTTCCTCTAAGGAGGGTTGGATGGGTTTCTGTTTACTCTCTTGGTCTACAGATGCTTATTTTCATTGGGAGTTGTTTATAAGTTATTATTGTTCTTATACAGAAAGGAAGATAGTTTGGACTGAGGGATCTCTCTCCTTTCCTTTACCTTTCTTTTGTAGGTAAGGAGATAGGAGCTGAAAAGAAAGAAAGGAGGATATAGAAATATAGAGGAAGGATAGAACAAAAGGTAGATTATTGAATCTACTCCTCATCTCAAGGCTTCAATTGTTGCTCACAAATAAGGTTATTTTTTAATTCAATGGTATTGAACTTTGTATATTGATGCAAATAATGGTCATGTCAAATACTAGTCTAATTTTATCATTAGAATATATATCCTAGGTCTAATAGATAGATATGATTCTATAGATGTATAATGTAAAATAGTTAAAGTCTTCAAAAGCCTCAGAGACCTGCAGAATATGGCATTTAAAGATGTTTTATTATTCTAAAGATTCTTTGACAAGATGTTAACTCCTGGCAACACCCAGCTTGCCTCAAAGAAGATGATAAACATCAAGGAACCTCCTTATGGAGATGGCTTCAAATGTGGCAAACTAGCCACTGGGCAAAATGTCCTCATTTCTGTCACAGACATAATTCTACCTAAAAATAGGCAAGTTTACAGTTAGACAGAGCTGACAGCCAAACCATGCTAAGGCAGAGTAAGCAAGTCCTCAGCAGTTCCTGCCTCACAAATATGTCTGTCAGATATATTGGGCCAGAAGGCTGAAGATGATGCTCTAATATTATAGAGGGTATTGCGTGGCTGTTCAGGCAGTAAACTGTCTCAGTCATTTTTTTCATTGTGGAAGGTGATAACCTGCACTTCTGTTTTACTCAGGTATTTAAGTTTTATTTCTTCTCAAATCTCTGATGGAGTTGAGGACCAGATAGTTTAGTCTTTCAATTAAGCTTAGTAGGTTAGGGGTTAAAATGTTTTTATGCCAAGATAGATGTTTTAAGTTAATAGAGATGAGATATAACAGATTTTGATCTTCATTCAGATATTTAGACCCAACAAGATAGGAAGGATATTTACTTTAAGTTTGCCAAATACAAATAGCCAAATAACTCTGAATATAACATTTATATAATTCCTGATTGTCTCGTTGTTCTTCCTGCTGTATGTAGTTTATTTTATTCATATGTAATAATATAAATACATGTTAAAAAACAAAAATAATAAAAAATGAACATAAGTGGCATCTACAGGGTTTACTCTTCCTTTTTCCCGCCTAACTTCTCAAGCTCTAGCCACACCTGGGCTTCATTAGGTCTATTTATGTTTGCTCCTCCCTTTATATGGCTTAGCAACTCTAAGTTGAGGACAGCAATTCACTCACTCACTCAGACTTCATAATAATAGATAACCATAGAGAATAATATCAATTTACATTAGAACAAATTATTAAATATGGATTAGCATAGGCAATAATGTATTTTTAATTTAGGTTCATATAATAAAAATCTCTTATTTTGTTCTTATATATGAACATGCAGTCTCTTTTAGGAGGACAGGAACAACTATTGGGGTTTATTCTGAGCCCATGAACCCTGGGGGAGCCCTTCCAACCTCATGATGGTCATGAAAATTTACTAATTTTTCTGTGTATTGCTATTTAACTTACCCAAAATCTAAACTTTGTAACTTTTGTACTCATTTTTATTATATTTCTATCTTTTTAGTACAAATACTCAATGGGTGAAACTTGAGAAGAACAAGGATTCAGGGTGATAGATTTTTCTGGATGTCAGATTCAGACCCTTTTAATGATGGAAAAATGGATTTGGGAGAGTGAATATCAAGACACAAATGCCAATACAGAAATAGAGAAAGCAGAGCAAGTACTTGAGAGTTCTGGGATTTGTACTCTGGGATGGAAGATGCCAACCCCTGAGGGGCCTCCTAAAGGAAGAGTCAGAAATAGAAACAGATGCACTTGCTGGTGGAAGGCTCAGAGCTCTTTAGGGAGTGCTAGAAGCAGTATAGCGACCTATTTTTTTCCATCCTGTTTTATACCTTATCAGGCTCTTGAAGATCACCTTTTCAAATTCACTTGATTTGAAGGAGAGAAGGAGAGAGAGAGAGAGAGAGAGAGAGAGAGAGAGAGAGAGAGAGAGAGAGAGAGAGAGGATTGCATATATGTATAGAGGAGAGAAATACTTTCATTCTACACTTCTTTACTAGCGTTGTTTCATACTGTTCATTTTGCCTTTAGGATGTTATGTATTTTTTGGTAGTAATTCCATTTACAAATCTTCCCCCACCCATCAGTCATGCTTCTTACAGTGAAGATGTTAAAAATTATGGTATGGTTTAACACACATATGCAACCAGATATAGTAATATAAAACATTCTGACACACATGTATGTTACTATATATTCGCTGCTGTTGTGAAAAGTATGGTTTCTTTACATGTGCTGCGTCCACTGTAAAATAGGAAGTGATGACTTCATGATAACTTGAGCTTCAATTCAAACCTGCTTTGCCAAATGTTCCACTAGTAGGTTTCTCCAAAAGGCTCACAAATATGAAGCTCTTCATGCTGATTCACCAACCATCTTTTACACATGTGTCTCCATGTAGATTATGAACATTCACATACAATTGCACCTTATACTTTCATACATTCATTCCTTCTAAAACTACTTTTCATTATAAAAAGATGAACTTGGACATAGCTTAGAGACTATATTAACACTTCTTTTTTCTTTTTAATTGAAAATAGTTTTTTTTTCAAACTAATTTCTCTCTCCTAGCCCCTCTCAGCCTCTCTCCAAATCCCGACTCACCCAATCCACAGCTGTTCTTGTTCTATCTCATTAGAAAACAAACAGGCCGCTAGAAAAAAAATAAATAAAATAAGATGAAATAAAAACAAACAAACATGAATAGAAACAAAACAAACTAATTAAAGCAAAACAAAGATCCAAAAGAAAAAATATAAGAAACAGATGTAGGTGCAGGGACACACACATTGCCACACACAGAAATCCCCTAAAAAACCTTGAAAAATGGACACTATAATATATATACATAAAAGACATGTGTAAGAAAATATTTTAAAGAAAAAAAGTGCCCAATGAAACATTTTTTGGCCATCTGTTGGGTGTAGGGTCTGGACACAATAATGTATAAATAAAAGACATGTTGTGTAAGGAAAAAATTATAAAAAGAAAAAGAAAAAAGAAAAAAGGTCCCAGTGAAGCATTTTTGGGCCATCTACTGCTGAGTGTGAGGTCTGGCCTTATTAGAAGTTTGTATACACAGTAAGACTCCATTGGAGAAAACAAATTTTTCTTTGTGTGCAATTATCAACTAGAGATAGCTTCTGGGTTATGGATGTGGATGTATTGTCCACCTCTCCTTTCAGAACTAGGACCCCATTTGACACAGACCTATTCAGGCCCTGTGCATGTTGCCACAGTCTCTGAGAGTTCATGTATGTGTCAGTCTCTATTGAGAAGGCTTCGTATCCTTAGTGTTCTCTATAACTGTTCACTCTTACAATGTTTCTGCGTCCTCTTCCCCAGGGTTCCTTGAGCTGTAAAGAGACAGAATTGATGCAAATATTCAGTATAGGAACCAGGGTACAAGATCTTTCACTCTCGGTATCAAGCTGGGCATATCTGTTTGTTCACATCTGTTGCAGAAGGAAGCTTCTCTGATGATGGCTGAGGAAGTCACTGATCTCTTAGTAGAGCAGAATGCCATTTTGTTGCTATATTCTTTTAATAAAACAGAACTATTTGGTTATCTCTTAGGTCTCAGGTTCTTGGCCACCTCAACCCTGTGTGAGATGTACTCCATCTCATGGAGTTGGTCTTATATCCAATCTCATGTTAGTTTGTTAGACCCAAAAGATTTGTGTCACTATCGCACTAGTGTTTCTGGCATTCATGTTACCATTATATACCAAAGTGTTTGTAGTTGGGTTGATGTCTACTCCTGTTCTTTGGTAGCATAAAGAATGTGTTCCAGTACTATGAACATTAGTCAGAAAGGAGTGCAGGCTCTAGGTAGGCACCGGCTTGACTTCTCCATATTCAGTGACTTGTATAGGTGTTGTCTTCAGCAAGATTTGCAATAGCCTGGTTCATTTTAAGGTTCCCATGGGATTGTTTTGGCTAACAATTCTAGTAAATGTAACCCACTCCCAGAACTGAAGGCTTACTTTGGTGATAAGAGGTATTTAGTTAGGGCTTCATCTTCCCTATAGTTTGTTGTTTTTTAAAAATCATATTCATATATGCATATATTTTAAGAAGCTTCTACTCTATTAGGTTTCTACAACAATCAAGCCACTTGAATTAGTTGTCTCTACCCATATTCTCTCCCTAAACTTTCTCCCTGTCCCCTGTGATTACCCTTCCCAGCTCACCCCATCTCTCTATAACTTTCTATTCTATTCCCATATCTTAGGGTAATCCAATCATTCCCCTTGGTCCCTTACTCTGTCCCTGCCCTATCTGGTTATATTAATTATAGTGTACTTATAGAAGATTTACAACTTATGTTCATATATAAGTGAATATATATATGTATATATATATATATGTATGTCAGATTTGTCTTTTGGGGTTTCGCTTTCTTCATTCATGATTATTATTTTTCTATCTCCATTCATAGACTTGAGAATTTCATGATTTAATAGTTTCAAACAGCTGACTAATATTCAATTGTGTAAGTGTCCCACATTTCCTTTATCCATTGAGGGACATCTAGTCTGTTTCCAAATTCTGGGTCCCATAGAGCATGAATGAACGTGGTTGAGCAAGTTACTCTGTAGTGGGATGTAGAGACCTTTGGGTGTCTGCCTAAGAGCTGTATAGCTGGATCTTATGGTGGGTCTACTGCTGTTTTCCTGAGGAACCATTACACAGATTTCTACAGTGGTCATGCAAGGTTACTGTCCCACAAGCAATGAATAAGTGTTTCCTTTACTCCACATCCTCACCAGCATGAGCTATCACTTGTTTTATCGATGTTGTCCATTATGATTGCAGTTAGATAAAAGCTCACAGTAGTCTTGATTTGCATTTCCCTGATGACCATGGATGTTTAACATATCTTTAGGTGCTTTTCAGAGGATTGTGTTTCGTCTTCTCAGAGTATTCTTTTTAGATCTGCACTCCTTAGTTTTCTTGAGGTCCATTTTTTTTGTTTTGTTTTTTTTCTTATTTTTCTTTTTTTTTACAGGTAAGCTACTGTATTTTTTAAATATATTTTATTAATTTATTCATATTACATCTCAATTGTTATCCCATCCCTTGTATCCTCCCATTACTCCCTCCCTCCCATTTCCCCCTTACTCCCTTCCCCTATGATTGTGACAGAGGGGGACCTCTTCTCCCTGCATATGCTCATAGGGTATCAAGTCTCTTCTTGGTAGCCTGCTATCCTTCCTCTGAGTGCCACCAGGCCTCTTTTTTGTTTGTTTGTTTTTTGGGATTTTCTTTTTTGTAAAAGCTAAAAGTAAGTTTTAATTTTTGTTCAGATTATAAACATGAACTTAGTGGAATTATATTATTTTGATATTATCCCTCTTAGATGTGCAGTTTGTAAAAATATTTTCTCATTCTGTATCCAGCATTTTTTTAGTGTGTGGCAGTATTGGTTTCCTTTGCCATATAGATTTTCTCTTTCATGAAGTACCTTTTTTTTTAAATGCCTATGTGAGCACAGCTTTATTGGATAATAATGGAGCATCCCCAAATGTTTCTGGATCAGTAGAGTGACAGGATGAGGTGGCAACTCACTAAAATATGGAACCCTTCTTCACCTGCCAAGTCTCAGTGCCTTTAGGATGGTGTCTTGCTATGAGTGGTGGCCCCTGTCTTCTTTGATGCTCCTTTCAGCAGTGCAAGATTTTTAGCAAGGCTGGAGCTGGCCTTCATCACCATGTCATGACCAGTCTTCTTCCAGATCCCCACTTCCAGGTTCTTCTTCATGTTTTGCTGCTGCCTTCAGCTTTTGCACACCATGATGAGAGCAATGACTGACTGCTTGTCTGTGGCCCACGGCTCTGCTCCACCACAGCTGTCTTGCTTTTGGATGTCTGTACCTGGAACTTTCACTGTCCCTGTGCCATGTTTTACCATGAGCGGAGTTGCCATTTATTAATTGCATTGCCATTCTTAGCAGCATTGTTAACTAAGTTTCATTTAGAGTGTCCTTTTCAGTGCCAAAGAGTTCAAGATTATTCTCCAGTCACTCATCTATCAATTTCAGTGTGTCTTGCTTCATGTTGAAGTCTTTGATACATTTGGAATTGAGTTTTGTGCAGGATGGTAAGTATGGATATATTTGAATTCTTCTCCATGTGGATGTCCAGTCTTCACAGCACCATTTGTTGAAGATGCTATCTTTTGTTCCATTTGCATTTCTGGCTCCTTTCTAAAAATCAAGTGTCCATAGGTGTGTGGATTTATGTTTGGGTCTTCAATTATATCAGAGTGTCTGTTTTTGTGCCAATGCTGTGCTGATTTTATTACTGTAGTATAATTTTTAGGTCAGGGATGGTGATATCTTTAACAATTCTCTTATTATTAGGATTGTTGTAGCTATCTTGGGCTTTTTTTGTGTTTCCACATGAAGTTCAACATTGTCCTTTAAAGTTCTGTGAAATATTGCTTTGGAATTTTTGTGAGGATTGATTTCTTTGAATTTATAGAATTCTTTTGGAAGTTGGCCATTTTATATATTAATCTTTCTAATCCCTGAGCATGGAAGATATTTCTATCTTCAGAAATCTTCAATTTCTTTCTTCAAAGACTTCAAGTTTCTATCATACAAGTCTTTCATTTACTTAGTTAAAGTTACTCCAAGATACTTTTTTATTATTTGAGGCTATGATGAACTGAGTTACTTCTCTAATTTTTTCTTGATTCATTTGTCATTTGTACACTGGAAAGCTACTGATTTTATATGCTAATTCTGTATCCTGCTACTTTGCAGTTGTAGGAGTTTTTTTTGTGGAATTTTTAGGGTTACTTATGCATGTAATCATATCATATACAAAGAAGAATACATTGACATCTTCCTTTTCTGTTTGTATTTTCCTGATCTTTGGTTGTCCTATTGGTCTAGCTAAGATTTCAAGTACTATATGAGTAGCAATGCAAATATTAAAATCAAGGAATCCCCCAAATTTCTGGACAAATGGATTGAACTAGAAATGATGATAACGAGTGAGTTAACCCAGAAGCAGAAAGAGTCAAATGGTATATACTCACTTATGTCTGGACATGAGCCCAAGGGGCATGTCCCATGAAAGTCTTCATTCACCAAGAAAGTAGGTCAGAGGGAAGGACATCCTATTGGGACTCTAGGTGAGAGAAACATGGGACAATGAAGAAATAGAAGGATCCAGAGGGTCCTAGAAACCTACAAGAAGAACATTATGATGGGCGGATCTGGGCAGAAGGGTCCAGCGCAAACTATGGCACCAGCCAAGGACAATACGTGCAGTAAACCTGAACCCCTGCCCAGATCTAGCCAATGGAAAGGATATTCTTCACAGTTGTGTGGAGAGTGTGGTCTGACTTTCACACAAACTCTGATACCCCGTATTTGACCACGTCCCCTGCATGGGGAAGCCTGGTAGCACTCAGTGGAAGGATAGCAGGCTACCAAGAAGAGACTTGATACCCTATGAGCATATACAGGGAGAAGAGGTCCCCTTCAGTCACAGTCATAGGGGAGGGAAATAAGGGGAAAATGGGAGGGAGGGAGGAATAGGAGGATAGAAGGGATGAGCTAACAATTGAGACATAATATGAATAAATTAATAAAATATATTTTAAAAGGAATGCAAATATTTATCATTCTTGCATTGTTTCTGATTTTAATGGAAATTCTTTAAATTTCTCTCCATTTAGGTTGATGTTGGCTATGGGATTGCTGTAAAATTTATTACCTGAGGTATAATAATTTATAACTTTATAATTTAAGGTATGTTCCTTGTATTCCTAGTCTCTCCAGGATTTTTACCATGAACCAGTGCTGGATGTTTTCAAAGGCCTTTTCTGCACCTAATGAGATGATCATGTGGGTTTGTTTGTCTTTTAATTTATAAATATAATAAATTACATTAATTGATTTATGTATGTTGTACTATCCCTGCACCAGTGGCATGAAACCTGCTTGTCCATCGTGGATTATCTTTTTGCATTTGTTTTGCAAAATTTTATTAATAATATTTGTATCTATACACATAAGGGAACTTTGCAGCTTTCAATAATCTGTCTCTATTCTTTCATTTAGTATTTTGATGTTTATATGTTATGGGGAATTTCTTCTCTAGTTTCATCTATTTGGTATCCTCTATGCTTCTTGTACCCTGATAAGTAGCCCCGGTTCTTTTTAGATTAGGAAAAAGTTCCTTCTCTGGTTTTGTTGAAAATATTTTCTGTGCCTTTAACCTGGGTTTCTTCTTCTTCCTCTATTCCTATTACTAATAGATTTGGTCTTTTCATACTGTATCAGATTTCCTAAATGTGTTTTGGCAGATTTTTCCCATTAAATTGTTTCTTGGTAGTGGGCTGGGAGGGATCTACAGAAAACACCACACACCAGCCACAAGGGCAGCAAGTTGATGGGAGAGAGCCTGAAGGCCCCTCTTCAATAGCAAGTGGGTAGGCAGGGGCCTACATTATTGATGGAGCAGCCTTAGATCACTCCAGACTAGTAGGCATTGTTAGAAATGAAGAGAGATTCACCGTCTCATGACTGACCACTTGGGGGTATACTTTCCTTGACAAGTGAGGCTGTTGGCGAGGGCTCACTTGACGTATGTTCTCGGGGCACTCATTAGGTTCTCCTTCTTCCAGCCCCAAACCTTTAGAGCAGAGGTCTGCAGGGTTTGGCCATAGGAGAAAGTCAAGATCTATGGCTTTAGCAGGGGGCACTTGTTGATAGCATTGAGGTTGATGGATGATTCTTCCTCATTCTGCCCTCCAGACAGGAAAGTGTCCCCAGAGACAGCAGAGGGCACCGTGCAACAAAGTGCTGTTAGTTGCCATGACAGTCTCTTCATTGGAAAATTTCTGAGTGCAAGCACGGCCTGGGGTGCTTATGTTGGGCTTCAGCAAGGTTCCTTCCAAGTAGACATGGTGGTCACTCAAAGCCTTGCAGCCAGCAGCCAGTACTTTCTCAGTTACATACTGACAGTACTTCAAGTTATAGTCCCCATCAGGGAGGATTTCAGGCTCCACAGTGGGTACAATGCTATCTGCTGGCAGATGCTGGTGTAACGGACCAGAACATTGGCATTTTCCATGATTGCAAGGTCTGAGGGGGTGTGCTCCCCAACCTTGAACACTCAATACCTCTTGCCAAAGTCAGCTCCATCCTTCTTACACTGGCACAACATTCAGATAGTCCACCAGCCCTTGGGTAGTGGTCTTGCCATTGGATCCTGCCAGGGGCACCATGCCCTTATCTACCTTAATGACCACTACACCACCCATGGACTTATAGTTTGGGGGAAGGGACGCCCATCATCAGCCTTCTGGTGCAGTGTCTCATGGAAGAGGATCATCCCGCCCACCTATGCCGGGATTCATAAGGCTGTCAGAAGTCTGCAGCAGCTGGCAGTAGAAGTGCCTGTCCTCGGTTTTCTCAGTGCAAAGGGACTGCATCCACTTGGCAATGCTTCCAGTGGACTCATCTGCAGCCAGGGTGCCATTGCCTGGAGCCACAATTTGGTTAGCGATGTCAGATTGCTCTTTCTTCTGCTTTAGAGTCAGTGCTGCGTATGGGTAGGCCATGGTGCTGGTGGCAGCACGCTCCTGGCACAGGAATGGGTGGGTCGGCCGGGTATGGCAGGTGGTGGGTAGGTGAAAGAATTGAAAAGTGAAGAGTGAACGCCTCTAGGTTCTCCAGAACTCAATTCTGTGGCACAATCCAAGAGAATGCAGCCTATTCAGCTGGTGTGTGGGGCTGCAGCTTTGCAGCTTTTTTCTTTTTTCTTTTTTTAGATGTAACATTTTCTGTGACTGAGGTATTCATTTCTGCTATTTGTGTTTAATTTCTGAGATATTTCTCTTCCTTCTTTTGTATTCTGTAGTGAGGATTGCCTCTGAGGTTCCAGTTCAAGTTTCTATTTCATTTCCAGTTTCCCTCAGTTTGGTTTTTTTTTATTGATTCTATTTCCATTTTTACATCTTGAACAATTTATTTCACTTCATTCCACTCTTTATTTGTGGCTTTATAAATAGTTTCATTCATTTACTCTTTAAGGACCTTGCAAATATCCACAGTAGCTATTCTGAAGTCTTCATCTTATGCTTCAACCATATTGTGTATCTCAGGGCATATTGTAATGGGGATAGTGAACTCTGGTAAATACATATTATTCTGGCTGTTTTTATGTTTTCACACTGTCATCTACTAATTGGTGTTTGGAATGATTGTAAATCTAAGTGTTGATATGTGATCTTGTCTTTATTGTCTAAGATCTTGTTGAATCTTAGGGGCCTGGAGACTGTGAGCTGTCTGATAGAGAATGCTTCTGAGATCCTTTAAGGTTGCACAACCGTGACTCTCACTTAGAACTGGTTTTTAGTTATCAGCTGCTGACATAGAGTAATGGGGATAGGCTGGAAAGGCAGTGTACTGACAGGGTCCACAGGAGGGAGGGAAACTGAATATGCCAATAATTATAGAGTCCTCCAGGAATAAAGAAAAGAAGGGAGGACAGGTGCTTGCACGTGGTATTCTACAGCGCTGGAGAAGAGACTATGGAACAGGAATTGGAACATATGAAGGAGAGAAAGAGTAAATGTGGCTTACCTGATTACTAGGGGGCATGGCCAGTGGGTTTCTAGAGAGAGATTTGCGTGTTGCAGGTCAGCCACAGGGATGGTATGAGGAAAGAAGGATATAGGAGTAGATCTTCTTAGTTTCCTGGGAATTATGTTCACACTTCTTAAATATCTTTCCATGCTATGAGAGATTCCTTTTGGAGTCTCCCCTAATCATTTACTGGTTTAACAGAATAACTGTAAGAGTAGAGGTTTCACAAGATATTCCAGAAATTTGTAGATAAATGGATTGAACTAGAAATGATTATAATGAGTGAGTTAACCCAGAAGCAGAAAGAGTCAAATGGTATATACTTACTTATATCTGGACACTAGCCCAAGGGGCATGTCCCATGAAAATCTTCACTTACCAGGAAAATGGGACAGAGGGAAAGACTTCCTATTGGGACTCTAGGTGAGAGAAGCATGGGAGAATAGGGAAATAGAAGGATCCAGAGGGTCATTATGATGGGCAAATCTGGGCCCAGGAGTCCTGCTCAAATTATGGCACCATCTAAAGACAATATGTGCAGTAAACTTTGAACTCCTACCCAGATCTACCCAATGGTAGACTGGGGACTAACTTTTACACAAACCCTGATGCCCCATATTTGACCACATCTCCTGGATGGGAAGGTCTGGTGGCACTCAGAGGAAGGCTTGCAGGCTATCAAGAAGAAACTTGATACCCTATGAGCATATACAGGGGGAGTAGGTCCCCCTCAGTCACAGTCATAGGGGAGGGGAGTAAGGGGAAAATGGGAGGGAGGGAGGAATGGAAGGATACAAGGGATGGGATAACCATTGAGATGTAATTTGAATAAATTAATAAAATATATTAAAAATGAGTAGAGGTTTTAGAAAAGTCTTCATCTTTTGAATGGATCTTTGTTGTTTCCACACACTCTGCTGCTATAAAAATTGAGTCTCTGTTTACCCATTGGAAAAGCGCTCTTCCAAGAAGACCTTGCAATAGCCTTTTGCACTAATATACTGACACTAAAATCTCCCTTAACCTAAGAACTGGGAATGGTAGTTCAGGGCCTATTGACCCTTTCAGGAAAGGAAGCCATTTCATCACTGTAAATATTTTAAGAAGAAAACAGTATTAGTGTATCTAGAAAAGAAACTGATACGATTCCTTTCAATAAGTTAATAGAATGAAAGAGCTTCAAAGATACACTGAGGCCTTGAAATATTAGGGAGAACATTGGGTGGAAACGATGCATTATGTGTAGGTTTAAACATCATAGGAATTTAAAAGGATGGATAGACTTCACTTGAGAGCTTGGAGAAGATTTCATTAAGACAGATCAATAAATAGATGATCTATGTCATCTATCTATAAATACGTGATATCTCTGTCTCTCGCTGTCTGTCTCTGTCTCTATCTTTCTGTCTCTGTCTCTGTCTCTGTCTCTTTCTTTAGGTATGTAGACAGACAGATAGATAGATAGATAGATAGATAGATAGATAGATAGATAGATAGATAGATGCCATGATAGGGTGCACTTGAAGGTGAGTTTTTGAGACTCAATTAATTCATAAGTTTGAAACAATTATGAAGAACTCTGATTCACTTTAAATGAATTTCTAGAGATATCCATTCCCCATTTGTAAATATAACATGGTTTTTCTCTCTGTGAATATGTCCCTCTCTCTTAGTCTTAACTGGACAGCAAATCTTGCTAGGCTCTAGAAGTATGGGAAGTAAGATTTTCCTGTATGTAAGTTAATTAGCTTGTGGTATTTTGTTGTAGTTCCTCAGTCAGATTAAGACAGTTCTGTTGCCATTCCTATTCAACAGCATCAACATTCACCCAGCAAAACAATAATACTACTCAATTAAATCTTGTCCCTTGCTCTTTGCCTAGCATTTCTTTAAACACCTATCTTCAGCTTTGTCCCATCCATAACCTTCCCATTAGCACACTATGACTTTTTCTTTTTTCTTTCTTTCTTTTTTTAATGTTACTTGATTGTCTGTTTTAAAATTTTTCTTTCTTTCTTTCTTTTTTCTTTCTTTCTTTCCTTATATAATTTATTCAGATTACATCTTATTTGTTATCCCCTCACGTGTATCTTCCCATTCCTCCTGCTTCCCTCTTTCACCCTATTCCCCTCCCATAGGTTTGTGACAGAAGGGGACATTGTCCCCCAGTAGATCACAGCTTATCTGGTCTCTTCCTGGTAGACTGCTTACTTTTCCTCTGAGTGTCACCAGGTCCCCCACCAAGGGGAAGTGGTCTAATAGGGGGTACCAGAATTCATGTCTGAGTCAGTCCTTGCTCTTTCCACAATTGTGGAGGATGTGCTGTCCATTGGCTAGATTTGAATAGGGCTTTTAAGTTTACTGCGTGCATTTTCCTTGATTGGTACCATACTTTGAGCTGACCCACCTGGTTCTAGATCCGCCAGCTTTATTAGTCTTCTTATAGGTGTCTAGGACCCTCTGATTGCTTCTCTTTCCCCATTCTTCCTTACTTTTCTCAAATAGGGCCCCAATAGGAAGTCTGAGTATCCATTCCAATTTCTGGTTAAGTGAAGACTTTCATGGGATATCTCTGTTATCTACTGTCTAATTATAAAAATGAGTATATGCCATGTATATGCTTCTTTCTGGGTCTGGGTTAACTCACTCAGGATTATCATTTCCAGTTACATCCACTGCCTACAATTTTCAGGGTTTTCTTGTTTTTAATAGCTAAGTAGTATTTCATAGTGTAAATATATCACAGTTTCTTTATCCATTCTTCTACTGAGGGATATCTAGGTTGTTTCCAGGTTCTGCCTATTATGAATAAAGCTGCTATGAACATGCTTGAGCATGTGTCCTTTTGTGTAATGGAGCCTCTTTTTGGTATATTCCAAGGAGTGGGATAGCTGGGACTTGAGGTAGCCCTATTCCCAATTTTCTGAGAGAGTACCAGATTGATTTCCAAAATGGTTGTACAAGTTTGCACTCCTACCAGCAATGAAAGACTGTTTCCCTTTCTCCACATTCTCTCCAGCATAGGCTGTCACTTGAATTTTTGATCTTAGCCATTCTGACGGTGTAATATGGAATCTCAGAATCGTTTTTGGTTTGCATTTCTCTGATGACCAGGGACATTGAGCATTTCTTTAAGTGTTTCTCAGCCATTTGCTATTTGTTTGTTGTGGATTCTCTGTTTAATTCTGAACCCCATTTCTCAATTAGGTTATTTGGTTTGGTGGTGTTTAGTTTCTTGAGTTCTTTATATATTTTGGATATTAGACCTTTGTCCAATGTAGGGTTGGTGAAGATCTTTTCCCAGTCTGTAGGCTGTCGCTTTGTTCTGTTTACAGTGTCTTCTGCCTTATAGAAGCTTCTCAGCCTCAGGAGGTCCCATTTATTAATTGTTGACCTTAAGGCCTGGGCTGTTGGTGTTCTGTTCAGGATGTCATCCTCTGTGCCAATGTGTTCCAGGCCCTTCCTCACTTTTTTTTCTAACAGATTTAGGGTGTCTGGTTTTATGTACAGGTCTTTAATCCTCTTGGACTTGTTTTGTTCATAGTAATAAATATGGATCTACTTGCATCTTTCTACATGTAGACATCCAGTTAGACTAACACGATTTGTTGCAGATGCTATTCTTTTTCCATTGAATAGCTTTGACTTCTTAGTAAAAAATCAGGTGTCCATATGTGTGTGGATTTATTTGTGGGTCTTCGATTCAATTCCATTGGTGTTTATCAGCTACAGGAAATCTCTGGTAGAATTTTGGGGGTCACTTAGGTACACTATCCTATTACCTGTGAATAGGGATAATTTGCCTTCCTCCTTTCCCATTTGGATCCCCTTGATCTCCTTTTGTTGTCTTATTGCTCTGGCTAGAACTTCAAGCAGTATATTAAAGAGATATGGAGAAAGTGGGCAGCCTTGACTGGTCCCTTATTTTAGAGGAATTTCCTTGTGTTTCTCTCCATTTAATTTGATGTTAGTTATTGGCTTGATGTATATCGCCTTTATTATGTTTAGGTATGTGCCTTGTATCCCTGATCTTTCCAAAACTTTAAACATGAATGGGTGTTGTATTTTGTCAAATACTTTTTCTGCATCAAAGGAGGTGATCACATGCTTTTTTCTTTCAGTTGTTTATATGGTGGATTAGATTGATGGATTTATGTATATTGAACCATCCCTGCATGCCTCAAATGAAGCCTACTTGGTCATGGTAAATTATATCTTTAATGTGTTCTTGGATTCAGTTTGTGAGTATTTTATTGAGTATTTTTGCATCAATGTTCATGAGAAAAATTTGTCAGAAATTCTCTTTTTTTATTAGGTCTTGGTGAGGTTTAGATATCAAGGTGACTATGACTTCATACAAGGAGTTTGGTAATGTTCCATCCATTTCTATTTTGTGAAGTAGCTTGATGAGTATTGGTATTAGCTCTTCTTTGAAGGTCTGATAGAATTCTGCATTGAAAACATCTGGCTCTGGGTTTTTTTTTTTTTTTTTTTTTTTTTTGGTTGGAGACTATAAATAACAGCTTCTATTTCTGTAGGAAAAATAGGACTATTTAATTTGTTTATCTGATCTTGATTCAACTTTGGCAAGTAGAAACGATCAAGAAAATTGTCCATTTCCCTTTGATTTTTAGATTTTGTGTCATACAAGCTTTGAAGTAGGACATTATTATTCTTTGCATTTCTTCAGTGTCTATGGTTATGTCTCCCTTTCCATTTCTGATTTTTGTTGATTTGGATAGTGTCTGTCTACCTTTTAGTTAGTTTGGCTAATGGTTTAACTACTTTGTTGATTTTCTTAAAGAACCAGCTCCTGTTTTGGTTGATTCTTTGAATTGTTTTTTTTTTTTTTGTTTGTTTGTTTGTTTCTAATTTATTGATTTCAGTCTCCTCTTGAGTGTTTCTGCTTCTTTTTTTCCCTAGGGGTTCTAGATGTGTCATTAAGTTGCCTATATGAGATGTTTCCAGTTTCTTTATGAAAGCATTTACTGCCATGAATTTTCATCTTAGCACAGCTTTCAATGTGCCCCATAAATTTGGGTATGTTGTTTCTTCATTTTCATTGAATTTTAGTAAGTATTTAATTTCTTTCTGTATTTCTTCCCTGACCCTGTAGTCATTAACTAGAGAATTGTTTTGTTTACATGTGTGTGTAGGCTTTTTGTTATTTCTGTTGTTGTTGAAGTCCAGCTTTAGTCCATGGAGATCTGATAGGATACAAGGTATTATTTCAATCTTATTGTTTCTTTTGTGGCTTGCTTTGTGACCTACTATATGATCAATTTAGGAGGTTCCTTGAGTTGCTGAGAAGAAGGTCTAATCTTTCGTGTATGGGTGATAAGTTCTGTAGATATCTATTAGATCCATTTGATTCATGACGTTGGTTAATGTCATTATTTCTTGATTTAGTTTCTGTTTTGGTGACTTATCCTTTGGTGAAAATGGGGTGTTCAATTCTCCCACTATTAATGTGTGGGGATTGATGTGTGATGTAAGCTTTGTAAATATCTCTTTTACAAATGTGGGTGCCCTAGTATTGGGAGCATAGATGTTCAGAATTTTGATGTCATCTTGGTTGACTTTACCTTTGATGGGTACGAATGTTCTTTCTTGCCTCTTTTGATTAATTTAAGTTGAAAGTGTATTTTATTGATATTAAAATGGATACACCAGCTTACTTCTTATGTCCATTTGCTTGGAATTCCCTTTTCCAGCCTTTTATCCTAAGGTAATGTCTGTCTTTGTGGCTGAGATATGTTTTTTGAATACAGAAGAATGTTGGGTCTTATTTATGCATCCATTCAATTAGTCTCTGTCTTTTTATTGGAGAATTGAGACCATTGATGTTGAGAGATATTAGTGACCAGTGACTGTTAAGTCTCTTGACTTTGATGTTGGTTACAGTAGAGTGTTTGTGTGGTTATATTTTTGTGATGGAGTAGTTATCTATTTCCAGTGTAATTTTGGTTGTAGTTTGTTACTTTGGGTTGGAGTTTTCCTTCTAGTAACTTCTGTAAGGCTGAATTTGTGGTTAGGTACTCTTTGAATTCGTTTTTATCAAGGAATATTTTGTTTTCTCCATCAATGTTATTGAAAGTTTCACTGGATAGAGTAGTCTTGCATGGCATCTGTGGTGTTTTACAATTTTCAGAACCTCTGTCCAGGCTCTTCTGGCTTTTATGGTCTCTGCTGAGAAGTTGGGTGCAATTCTGATAGGTTTGCCACTATTTGTTACTTGGTCCTTTTCCCTTGCAACTTTTAATAATTTTTCTTTAGTCTGTATATTTTGTCTTTTTTTTTTTAATTATGTGGTAGGAGGATTTTCTTTTCTGGCCTATTCTATTTGGTGTTCTGTAGGCCTCTTGTATGTTTATTTGCATCTCTTTCCTTAAAGTATGGAAGTTTTCTTCTATGATTTTTGTTGAAAGTAGTTTCTGGGCCTTGGAGCTGGGTGTCTTCTCTTTCCTCAATTCCTATTATCCTCAGATTTTGTCTTTTCATTGTATTTTTGATTTCTTGGATGTTTTGTGTCAGGAATTTTTCAGATTTAGCATTTTCTTTGATGATTGTTTTAAGTTCTACCAAAGTATCTTCTACTGCCAAGATTTGTTCCTCCATATCTTGAATTCTGTTAGATAAGCTTAGGTCTGCATTACTGGCTTGCTTCTCTGAGTTCTCTTGTTCTTTGATTTTTTTCAGTCTGTGATTTTCTCATTGTTTCCATTTTCATCTTCAGATCTTGAACTGTTTTATTGATTTCCTTCATCTGATTGTTTGCATTATCCTCAATTTCTTCCTGTGTCTTTCTATGAGCCTTCAGATGTTGAACTGTCTTATTAATTTCCTTCATCTGATTGTCTTTTCCTGAATTTCTTCCAATGACTCTCTATAGGCTCCTGTAATGACTTCAATCTGCTTGGCTGCACCTTCCTGCATTTGTTTACGGATTTTATTCATTTCCTACATTATCATCTTCATTACTACGGATTTGAGGTCATTTTCTTGTGTTTCAATTGTGTTTGGGTTCTCAGGGTTGACTTCTTTGGGATAGTTGGGAACTGGAGATGCCATATTATTTTGGTTCATGTTGTTTATATTTTTATGCTGACATCTAGTCATCTTGCTGTCTCTGAAGTTGTGAGGTAGTTTCTGGTATCCTTTCCTAGATCAGGCAGGTGACCTGGTTTCAGCTCCAGGGGACTTTACCCAGCATCCTGTACTTCCCACTGGGTTAGCAGAGGCTTGTGCTGGTGTTCTGTAGCCCAAGAATAAGTTTGAGGTAATGTAGATAAAGTCTGTTATCCTGCCTTTGGCTGGATTTAAAAACCTTGCCCTAGGGCATTGGGGCTCTGAGGGTCTAGGCTCGGTCAGCCCTAGCAAGCAAGAATCCCTGATGACTTGTGGTACGATTCTGTCTGATCCATCCAGTCTGTGGGTCCTAGGTTCAGTCCCACTTGAGAGAGTATATACTGCCCTCTGGCTTTTGGGAGTTGGTTGGCCTTCTGCCCTGATCCCTTCAGGCAGGTTCAGTCCTGTCCAGGCATGGGTGGGTACTCCTGCTGGGTTTCTTCCCATTCCCATCTTCCCTCCATTTTCCATCCTATTTCCCTCCCCTAGACCTCTGACAGAAAGGTATCTTCCCCCCACCACATGATCAGAGCCTATCAGGTCTCATCCAAATAGCCTGCTTCCCTTTCCTCTGTGTGCCTGCTGGGCCTCCCCACCCAGGAGAAGTGATCAAATTGGGGGCACCAGAGTTTACATCAGAGGAAGTCCTTGTTCTCCCCACAATCATGGAGAATGAACTGTCCATTGGCTACATCTGAATGGGGGTCTAGGTTTACTGTATGCAATGTCCTTGGATGTTACAACAGTTTGTGCAGTGTTTTCCGCTCCAATCCCTTTCCAGATCTGCCAGCCTTGATAGTATCCTTGTGGGGCTACTTAAACCCTTTGGGTCCTTCCATTCCCCCATTCTTCCATAGCACTCTCCATGCTCCACTCAGAGTCCATTCAGTGAGTTCAAGTTCTAGCATCTGTCCCGATCCCTCACTTTGTGGAGTCTCTCTGAGGGCATCTATGTTGGGCAAATATTCACTTATAAGTGAATGTCTTTCTGGGTCTATGTTAACTCTCTCAGGATGATCGTTTCTAATTCTACCCATTTGCCTGCAGATTTCACAATTGCTTTTAATAGCTGAGTAGTATTTCATAGTGTAAATGTACTCCAGTTTCTTTATCCATTCTTTGGTTGAGGAACATCAAGGTTGTTTCCAGATTGTGGCTATTACAAGTAAAGCTGCTGTAAACATAGCTGAGGAAATATCTTTGTTGTATGGTGAAGCATTTTTGGGTATATGCCCAGGAGTGGTATGGCTGGGTCCCGAGGTATTACTATTCCAAATTTTCTGAAAAAGCATCAGATTGATTTCCTGCCTGGAATGGAGAGTTTCCCCCTTTCTCCATATCCTTGCCTGCATGTGCTGTCACTTGAATTTTTGATTTTAGCCATTCTGGTAGGTGTAAGATGGAATCTCAGAGTCATTTTGATTTGCATTTCCCTGATGACTAAGGTTGTTGAATATTTCTTTAGGTGTTTCTTGGCTATTCAATGTTCCTCTGTTGAGAATTCTCTGTTTAGATCTGCACTTTTTAAAAAAAAATTTATTATTTGGTCTGGTGGTGTTTAATTGCCTGAGTTCTTTATGTATTTTGGTTATTAGCCCTTAGTCAGTTGTAGGGTTAGTGAAGGTCTTTTCCCCATCTGTAGGCTGTTGTTTTGTTCTGTTGACAGTGTTCTTTGCCTTACAGAAGCTTTTCAGTTTCATGAGGTCCAATTTATTAAATGTTGATCTTAGAGCCTGAGATATTGGTATTTTGTTCAGGAAGTTGTCTCTTGTGGCAATGAGTTTCAAGACTCTTCTTTACTTTTTCTTCTAAGAGATTTAGTGTGTCTAGTTTTATGTTGAGGTCTTTAATCCACTTGGACTTTTATGGAAAAGGTACCTTATATGCCACTTTCATCCGAATATTGTAATCATTTTGTAAATATAAAATTTAAAGAATATAGATTCTAACTTTAAAAAAGATTTTTAAACAAATGACCTCTGGATCCATAAGGTACTGTGAAATATGCCACCTTTGATCTTAGCTCAGCTGAAAAATCTTTTCTTTTGTACAAACTTAAGAACACAGCCCTTGGCTAGGAGGTCCAGTGGTCACACAGAGGAAGGAGATACCTGATGACACCTGATAGGCTGTGGTAAGGTGGTAGGGGAGGATGGCCCCTTGTCTGAGGTCTATTGGAGAGGAATAGGGCAGAAGAGGATGGGGGGATGGAAAAAGGAAGATACAGGTGAGGGTATAACAATTGGGATGTAAGATGAATAAACTATAATAAATAAATCAATTAAGAAAGAAAATGCAACATAAATGTCTAAGAGAAAAAAGTTAGTTCATACTCATTCCTTTTGTTTTCTCATATGCAATCTGATTGCTTCTAATAAAAAAACAGGATTCCTGTTTTTGTGAAATATTTTGCAATATTAGTTACAATAGAAAAATTTTACTTTTGGGGAGAAAAGTAAACAGTAAGCTCATATTATTCAGAAATTAAAAGTTACTAAGACCTATGGGTTGTATGGTTTGGATAAAATAACTCCATGATGAGTATTTAATGTGGAATGTTTTGTCATTCTCTGAAATCTGAGGAATATAAAAGTTACAGCCTTGTCACAAAGTGATAAGATTCTATGCAGTGGCCTCTAACATAGCTCATTGAAAATATCCCTTACAAAATATGTTTACACAGTAACTATTTGGCTGTTAAATCAACCCAATATTTAATAGGCCCAGTGTGATCTGCTTACATGGGAACCTGTAATAATTATAAAGAGACCATGGCAGAATATTAAGAAATTAATATGTGGCTTCTACAAGCAATGATCCTCGAAGAGAACAACAGTTTGTGGAAGATAAGATAAATACCACCTGCTGCAATGGCTCCAAGAAACAATCAGGGATGTGACATTCTCTGAAAGAAATGCAGTTTTCCAGATCTTGAACAGCTAGCTGAGGTGGAACACTGGGAAATGAGTTAACTATTTGATTTTTCCCCGGCTAGTCATCCACTATATCACTGGGGATGCCATTGTGCAAGTTGCAACAGCTGGTGTTTTCATGCCACCAAGCTTGCGCCCAGTTACTGTAGAACCAGAAAGGGCTCTTTGGAACCACAGAAAGATCTGTGAGTTGTACTTTCCATTTCCTGTGTATTATTCTGTGCATGGCCTAGTGCTCAAGGTCTTAACATTTCTTTTGGAAATATTATGTCATTGTTCCCAACAGGAGGTGTATATGCTTTTAATGTCCACTTTAAAATTAAGAAGCTAGCAGTTCAAAGTGTATAGCTAACAGATACAAAATCATACCACTTATACGATATAATTATGACACCAATGCATTGCATCATCTTCTGTGATCACTGGGAGGCCATAAAGTCACTGGACAAACAATTTCTTATGCTTGTGCCATAATGTGGGGGCATAAATATGATAGTGAAATAGAAAATTGACAGTTTTGGCAACCCTTGGTGATGTAACTTCTATAAGGGAACATATATTCCTCTGACTTTTGTGCTTGTTATAATGCTGACAAGACAGCATATATTTAAGAGAATATTTGCTGATTTTAGGTGTATAAATTCTACCCCATTCCTTGTATAACATCCTTTTCACAGGAAGCATTGAGAATTTATAAAAAAGCACTGGGTTCTAAGGTGAGAAATAATTGTGAGGTTCCACAGCATTAATATGTAAGTACTTGTGGGTTGCTATCTTTCTGCTCTTCCTGATTTTTGTCATAGTTTTGCTATTTGAGCAATAGGTGATGTAAAGAGAATCAGAACCACTTTCTCTAGTCTAGTTGAAAGAGAGAACTTGCAGAGGGACAAGACAAGATTTTCTGAGGACAGGATGTGTAGTTGGGTAGCTGTTGTGACAAGGAAAGGCACAGGGGAAACATCCTTTAAACATTAAATTGCCTTATAATCATCTGTACATTGCTTTTGTGACACTGAGGAAGGATTCAATTGAGGACAATGAACATACTATCCCAGTTCTCTGCTACTAAGCTCTATGTTCAGCTCATGGGAGGGTTGTACAATAATTATTTTTATGATATCCATGATTTCCTTATAAGGTATCCATAACTGTCTACATGAATTTAAAAACTGCACTACTCAAGTATACACAGTATTCTATGGTTTAAAAACTAACCTTCACTCACTTCCTACATGAAGGAGTTCATGAGGGCAAGAGACATAATGGAAAGGTTATTTCATGATGTGTCAAAGACTCTTCTACAACCACAGAGCTTTAAATAAGCAGGCCAATTCAGGAGCCCAGATTCTGACACTTATGTCTATGGGACCCCTCAATAGGAAATCTTTAAGAACAACAGAAAAAATGACAAATGACACTGAACATATGTAGTCAGTATAATGATTTGTCTAGCTAAATCTTTCTGTCGGGAGGCACAAATGTTTCATAAAGTAGTATCTCTGTTAACATTAAAGTGGGGAATGCATCCAAAGATACCAGTCTCTTTAGAAGCCAGTCAGAGTTTGGGCATCCATGACTTAAAAAAAATCCTTTTTGAACCTTCTTACATTTCCTAGCTTGTATGTAATAACCAATTAAACGTGTTGTTTCCTTTCTGGGCTAAAATTTGTCTTACTTATTGTCTAAATAATTGCTTCTTAGGCTTATGCCCTCTCCAGCCCAGTCCTCAGGAGGCCTGTTTACCCTGCCCCTCAGCCTCTGATTTATATATGTCTGATCTTGGAGAGGGGCACTCAGTGGTCCTATCAACAAGATTGCCAGGCCATGCTTTGGGGCTTTGCTCTGCCTACTTGCTGAAGTGAAAATTGGAGTGTGAAGTTTTCTTCTGAAATGCCCTGATGGCCTGAAAATTTTTATCAAAGACTGCTATTATGAAAATTTTGCATGTCTTTTCATTATGTCCTACTGAAAACTGCACTGTCTAAAGAATTTTATGACAGTCCAAATGGAACCACTACAACATTAAGATGTGAATGTGATATTCTGATTTGAATCCTTTCTAGTCACTGACCTTACAAATGTGAAAATGTTCATATGGATAAGATTAATGATTTAATTATTTTTATACAAGCTATCCCTCATGTAGGCTGTTTTCCTTGACTTGACTATGTTAATTAATAAAGAAATAACTCAATAATCCTTCTGTTGGAGCTTGTGGTTAATCAGGTGCAATTATCAATAAAGATGCAGTGAATGTCTGTGTGTTCAGACTCTGATGAAAGAAGGATATATTTGACAATAAAGTGAAGTACACAAGGCTCCTTTCCAGTGCTTGCTTCCAGAAGGAAATAAGGCCATGAGTTTTAGAAGGCACAAGCTGACATTATAAATATAGTTGTCCTTTTAATTAAATACTCAGACAATATGATCAAATATGAAATAATCCATTTGTGTGAGCATTATTTCATGTCATGTCTTAAATTAATGCTTCCTAGGCCTTGGCCTGGATTTTCTACTTGTGTAGTAAGATGTGCTAGTTGGAAAGCTTGCACATTCTGTCTGCAGCAGGCTGTAGCTTACAGTTTTCTTTAGGAAAATGCAAAATAACAAGACAATTCCTTATAGTCAAAAAGTCTACACTTTTTTAAAAAGATAATTAATTGCTTTGTTGTAGAGAACTCTGTAAAGAACAAAATGCATGTAAAACAGTTCATGTTGTGACAGGTAAGTAAGAAATAAGTGAAATGATTATGACTGGCAATGCTCTTCTAAAATAGTCTTTTACCCTCATGCTCCACTTCAGTGTCTTATGGCAGAGATTAATCAAGTCTTATATGAAATAAAATGTGGCTGGGAGAAAGCTTTTCTTACAAGAGTTTCACTACCTGTATATGGTTGAATGTATGCTACTAAGCGTTAAGGAGAGGGCATAAGTTGAATAGATGACTTCCTGAACTTCTAGGTTTAAGTAAAATTGGAAGTAGGATTTTTTTTTATGATTTTTAGCATTAGGTTAAAAATATTTTGAATTTCAAAATACCTTAATGTTAAAGATTCCAAAGAATTTGTCACTAGTGAAGTGTCACAGTATGACATTTTGACATTTTTCCAATATAATAGATGGCTATATTTATATGTATTCTGCTGTCTGCAATCACTGAAATTCTCTTAGGTAAGTACAATAATAATAATTTAGGAAGATCTAAGACATGACACATATTTGGTGACAAGACATTTACTTCATCTTGAGGCAGAAATTAGTTGTAATTGAACTCTCCCTATTGGGAAAGGAGAAGAAACAGAAAACTGGGAAGAAAAAGAGGTTTTAAGGAGAGCTGGTTACAATCTTTTTAATGTCCAGTCATCTATAGAGTGACTGGGATTTCACTGAAGACCTACCTTCTGCCAAAGACTAGAGGTTTGATTTAAACATATATCAGCAAAGTTTCTGGTGTCAAAGAGTTTCCAGTTAATTGGAATGACTGAGATAGATGTATAATAGAAGAAGAAAATTATGTCCTGATCAGCTAGGTCCATCGAAGTTCAATTGAAAAGACAGCTGATTCTACCTTGGGGCCACGGCGGTATTCTTTATTTTTTAAAATTGAGTTTATTTTAAGTGTGGTGTTTGTGTGTGTGTGTGTGTGATGTATGCCATGTGCATGTGGGTATCCATGGAAGCTGGAGGCAGGCTTGAGATCCTATAGGTTTGAAATTACAGGTGGATGAAAAAAACATTTATGCTAGCTTGTGCAAGTTGGCTATGTTCACATCTTCCCAGCTATGCATACGGCTATACCATGCTGCTGGCTTCACATCAGCTTTGGTGAGAGAGTGCTCACATGACAGAATTAGGAAAACACTGCAAACGTTGACTTTTCTCCTCCTAGAGAACACATTATTAGGCACTCACCAGTATCCTACTGCCTGTAGGTGGGAGATGGTAGAAAAAGGTATTGGTCTGAATCTTACAGATTGGTTAGAAAGAAGTTACTGAATCCCTGGGTGACGGTTTTTGAGGGCTCGTGGAAGAAAGAGGTTTTTTTTTTTTTTTTTTTATATCAGCTGCTAAATTAGGTTGGCTATGTAAAAGATATGTCATCCTATCATTTAGTAGCACATTAAAAAACTTTTATTGATTTTTTTTCGTGTCACATCATACACTCCCATCCTGATCTTCTCCCTATTCCCTCATATTCACCCTTCACCCTTACAACCTCCCACCTCAAAATAAAACACACGCAAACAAACAAAAAGAAAGAAAGAAAAACAAAGCATAAAACGCATCTCACATTGGAAGCTGTAGTATAATATCCCAGTGAGTCCCACAGTGTGTTCCTCTGTCCACACAAGTGTTCATTGCAACAAATCATTTGTCTGGTTCAAGATCTCTGGCTTCTAATACGCCATTAATATTGGATCCTCACCATGCTTCCTCCCAGTTATTCTGTTGTTGCTCTGTGTCATGGAGGTCCTACAGTGTTGGAACAGCAGAACTGGCCCTTTCGCTTGTCCCAACGGTTCACAGATGATACATATTTTGCGGTGGGCCAATTCAGAGCCCTGATTCTGGGCCTGGGTTGTAGCTGAGGTGGTTAATGTGCTGATCTCTCTAACACTGCTCTAGCTTGGCCACCCATTGCCACCACTGGCAGTAGGCAGGGTCAGCTCTTCTGCTCTCCTGGCCACCTCACCAGCACCTATGCCTCCAGGTCCAGCTCCACAGTGCTGTCCAGTCAAGGTGCAGGACCCACTGTCCCAAATGCTGCAGCCTGAAATGCTGCAGCACTCCAACTCCCACATGCTCTGGATGTCTCAGCTGTGCTTTGACCATCAGTGCCAGCTTCACTGTGTTGAACAGGTGAGGTGCATGATCTTTTCTCCTGAGTGCTACAGAGAGTGAGGGGGCAGGGATAGCTTTCCCATTCTCATATGCTGTGGGCAGCTCTCCCAACTCCTGAAGGTAGGGAAGGTGAGCCAGGAAGGCATCACCTCCCACCCCAGGAACAGGTATTTTTTAGAAATAGGAAAAAATGAGAATTATTAAATATATTTTGAATAGTTATAAACCAACAGTTAATGTTTTATCTACTTACTGAATTACTGTTTTAATTAGTGTTCAAATTTTAATTAATGTAGCTAACATTTTAATTACTTATTGAACATTGAAGTTAGATTCTGGGCTTTATGAATTCTGTACATGTACAACTTTACATGTGAAAAATATGACTCTTATATAAACAAATATATCTTGACATTCATCAAGCTTTCCAAATTACCTACCTGGAAAATTAACCATTTTAGGTAACCGCAAGCTAAGAGCAATATCAGGAATTCCGTGTGATTATGTACACATCTATGTTTCATGGAAGGGGAAACGAAGACTGGAAACAGAAGGAATTGACAGAAAGTCATAAAGTTTTTCCACAATGTGTGAACCTGGATCTGGATTCTTTCTCTTGACTAACCACCACCCACAATCTCTAACATTGTCACACTTCTTCTTCAAAGGTCTGTGGTTATTTGAAAGCATCTAATTGGCTGTGCTGTCAGACTGCGATAGCCAGTTTCTGGGAGGCAGAAGGAATACTAATCTTTCTTATGCTTCCCCACCAGGAAGCGAACTTGTTTTCTATCAAATTCTTTGATAGAAAATTCATCCAAATAGGAAGGGAGTGTATGCTGAGCAGCAGTAAATGATGGGTGTTTCCCGTTACGTGTTTTAGCTTTAGCATGAAAATATGACTAAAGGATATGATGATGGCCTTGTTCATAGAAAACACTATGCAAATAAGATATGCTGTTATCCTAATAGGAATGAGCCTAATTAAAGTACGTGTATTTTTCAAGGTCCATCGTCCTTTTTAAACCTGTTATTTTCACACAGAGACTGTGTAGCTCTAGGCTTGCCTGATTGAACAAGAACACTCAAACAGAGGGTGCCTTCTATTTTACTGTGTGGCTTTGCAATTCAGATGATGAAAAGAGGTTTTTCCCTGGCTTTCAGCCTCCCCATCTATTTTGATCATGGAGGTTAATAATGCTGAAAAGCACTCAGAGTATATAATGCTGCAGAAGAAATGAGAGTTCTATGTTTTATGGCTGGGACATGACTAGTAATGTATCTGCTGGGAAAGTTGCCATTCAGAGTGCAGCAATGAAAATTGAATTCAATCAATTCTTAGCCATTTGTCCCTTCCCCCATTCTACTCTAGCTCCTGCCTTTTATTTCATGTAGGAAGAGAGCCTTCAGATCCAAGTCCCAAGCATGCTGGTGTTTTCATGCTCTGTGGGGTTGTAACTGTTGTGTAGTGGCTTACCCATTTGGCTACACAGTAGAATTACCTGGGAGCTTCGCAAAGCTTGAGGCTCCTTGGAGAAGAACAAAGGCTTCAGTATTGTTTTAAAGCTATCTTAATGGTTCCAATGTGCATTCGGGAATGAGCATGACTGTAGTGGAACCTCAGAACTTTACAGTAATCAATTTCTCTCACAAGTATAAGGCAAGAGCAGTGAAGATTCCTGTTCTCACTCTCTCATTCTCTCTTATCTTTCTTTCTCCTCTCCTTGAATGAAATGGTTATCCCTATAGTACACATTCTGCCTTATAAATATATGTTTAAGTTCCAGGCTTCATCTGTTACTCTGGACAGGTTATTTTAGCACTCTGATATTCACCATCCTTGTCCAAGTCAATTTCTGTCTCACGGTATTGATGGAAAGATTAAACAAACAATTTAACTTCAAGCTCTTCATTGCAATACCTGGGACATAGTAAAGGTAATAAATTCTATATTACAGAATACATAATTTTCTGAATGTTTTCATATATAGTGTTCTACTATGCTTTTAGCATCTTTTTTATCACCTTTTTTTCAGATATGTAGTAAAGAAACTAACAAATGCTAAAAACCTTCATGTAACAAAACATCAAAATACTCATCAGAAACCCAAATTATCAGTCAGAATAATAACATGCCAGAAGATGTATTTTCTGCTTCTTCTGCCCTACTTTCTATACTCAATTCATAAGCAACAATATATTTGCTAATAAATCATATTTTTCCTCCCTATGATCAACACTCTAGGCCTAGATACCCTCTTCTTTCACTTCCTAGCTATCCACATTAATTAGCTATTGCTCAATTAGTTGCATCTGGACACTCTTGCCAATGATCTACTAGAAGTGCAAATTATACCTTCTTACTTATCTCATAACCTTTTGCCTCACAATATTCTTATATCAAGGTAAGACTCCACCTACCAGCACAATTCTTTGACATTAGCAAGTCTAGAATTCCTACTCACTTTTATAACAGAAGGCCATGGGATTTGGGAAGCACATGTTCCAGCATATAGAATTTCTTTTTTGGGTTTTGTCTTGATTATGAGAAAATCTACAGTGTCTGGGAAATAATTTTTCCTTCTCATTGCTGCCTTGGCCAAGATTAGGGGCAATTGATCTTTGATATATCCCTTGTCTGTCATCCAGAAACCAAGCAGTAAATGTCTAGCAAGGCCAAAAGCATATTAAACGTTTCAGAAGAAAAAAAGTTAACTACTAGCTCCTTTGGCTTCTCTTTAAGGCTCCCATCTTTACCATTGATCTGGTTAAAATCTACTTTCAGAACATAAGACCTCCTATGAGCTATTCACACCTCAGCACACCTCTGAATGTAAAGGAAACATGTTTATCTCGTCATTTTCCAGAGAAGAGTTAAGTTTTCAGGTAATAATTTAGTAGAAGGATGCCAGAGAGGGCTAGCTAGTACCCTTAGAGAGTATTTATAGTTTAAATATTTTATGAGTAGAAATTCCAATTTATTCAGTTGTATTTGAGGCAGAATAATATTTTTATTATTATATTGAGGCCAAATATCTTTTATTTATGTTCCTGTTTCTCAGAGATGTACAGGTCATCTCTAGCTTTGGTTCAACATACAGAGAAAAGAGTCAAAACAAAGCTATTCATTGGATGTAGTGTTTTTTTATACAAGTTTCAAAAATAACTTGGGTCATTCATTCAAACAACTCCATGTTTCAACAATGTTGACAAATTTAGAGACTAAGAATCATCAGGAAAGAAGATATAAATTATATGCGACCTCCACCAATGGAAAAGTAAGAAAGTGAAGCTTAAATTATCAATGTCCTTTTGAGTTTAAATCAGTGACTATGACTATTATGTTGTGAATAAGTATCCAGACATGCACACACATGTGTTATAAACTTACATGGGATTCACAAAAGAAAATAATATGAAGAAGAGAGCAGTTGTTATGGAGTTGCTATGCACTCAACTCTGGGAATCATTTGGAGTTAAATAACATTACTAGGTATTCCTTCAATAAGTCATCCAATCTGTTTAATATTTAGTTTAGTCAGCTTTTAATGGTACTTATATTAATATATCATATTTTATGATAGAGTAAATGTAGCCACATATACTTTGCTTTAAGAACATGGTAAGCTCTCAAATGTTACTTTAACCAAAGAATCTATCAACTAGTCAGGCATTAGAGTTCTGAATCCAGGTTTCTGGCAACCAATTCCTGTAATTCTCTTTACTTAGTTCTGAGACCTCTGTAGTGTCAAAAGAAGCTGAACAAGTTTCTGTATCCAGGTTAATACTGAAAATAAACCCCTGCTAAAAAAATTGATGTATTTACCTCCTTCCTAAATTAGGGTGAAGTAGACCTTACAGGAGAAAAAAATATTCAGAGGTGCATGAGTTGCATTTAGAAACAGGTCCAATCTGTTGAAAATGTGGCTCAGTGGTTAGAAGCCTTGGCTGCTCAACCAGAGGAGCAAGGTTTGATTTTCAGTCCTTACGTTGTGGCTCACAACTGTTAGTAACTCCAATTCAAGAGGATCCAACTCTATCATCTAGACTCCAGAGGCTCCCAGCTCAGAAGTGGTGCTCAGACGTACATGCAAGCAAAACATTCATTCACACAAAAATAAATAGAAATAATAAAAATAAAAACAAAGATAAATCCCAAACAAATCATGAAGCTTTAAAATCAAGAAAAAAAAATAGTGGATTGTAGTTTACATAGTTAGAAAGTTTCTTTCATGCCTGCAAGATGGATAGAGGGGTTTGTATCCAGGCCTGACATGGATCTCATCAGCTGAGCAAGGAGCCTCTGAGATAGTTTTCAAAGTGACAAAAGAGACACAGCTCCAACTTTTGAAACAGTGGAGAAAGGAGGTACTGAGGCCAGATACCTTCACAAAGGGCCCTTTCTAAACAGCATTTGCTTAGTACTAGCCAAGGCAAGCAAATCCCCAAGACAGCTTACATAGGGTTCCTCTGCCCAATGTCTAAGCTTTCTGTTCTTTAACTATAGCAGCAGTGTTTCCAAGAAGAATATTTTGTGCTAAAAAATCTTCCTCATTACAGTTTTCAATAACTCCTTGAAATAAGTGTTTAGTCATTGCCTAGTGGCTTGCAGCTACTGTATTCCTAGCCAGGATACTATCTGCATTCCAGAATGGTTCTGTATCTTCTTCCAGTCAATTGTGGTAAGTGAAGAATATTTTTGCCTTGCTGTAAAAATAAGGAATTTATAAACATGCCAGTATAAAAGAGTGTCTGGAGGATCATTACTGAATGCATAAAAGACTAATTTCCTCTGTAAAATGACAGCAATAAAATTCTTGTAAATATGGGCCTCCACGGACTTTTCAAAATCACATTTTTTCATTCTCAGTCTAGTAAAGTCTATTATATATTTAACAGAGTAAATAACTGACTCATTGTCTGTTCACATGCCTGATCCAAGGAAATGTACACCCAGGCAAAGATCAACAGTAAAAGAAACATGAGAGACATGGGCTGGGAGAGAAAAGAAGGGAAGGAAAGAAGAAAGAAAGGAAGGAAGGGAAGGAAAGAAGGAGTGGGAGAATAAAGGCTAGAAATGGGAGGATGGTTGCTAAAGTAAGCTCTTAACAATGTAGAAAAGTACAGAAGATGAGTGCGGGGGAATTGGAGACATCATCTCCCAAAGTTGCCAGAATTTGGAACAGTTCTATTTCCCAGTTATTAAAACTTCAGGGACATGGTAATTTAATAAGTCCTAGTTACAAAATAAAGTCTAAGTTTGAATATAAGCTCTATTTTTTATGTGGAGACTATTTGATACAGAGAGTTTCAAAAATTCTTATGTTTTCAGTCACTTCTGCATGACAATCAGATTAACAAGCAAATCTGACCTGTCAGAGATCCATAAATGTTGTGACAATGGTCCTTGGGGAGGAAGTGCTACTCAGTGTCTGCACTGAGTAATGGGAGAGGGAAAAGGGGACTGTGCTGGTGGATGACCAAGGAGGAGGATGAGGCAATGTTTCTTTATCATTAAGTGAATCTCTGTTAGCAATAATGAGAGAGACAGACAACCCAACAGGGTCAGATGTTTGGTGAAACTGCTCTGAAGTCTTTCTTGGTTTGTAAAAGATTAATGTAACAGACAGGAGATGTTCTTCAAATAGAAGAATATTAGAAACTGTTTTGATAATAAGGGGAAGAATTCTTAAGAAAAATTGAGTTTTGCATTACTAACAATGTAGAAGGATAATAACTCCAAGAAGAACAGTGTCTCCTGAAAAGGAATAACCAGTTCAAGAATAAAGTAAATTAAAATAGATGGTTCAAACATAAAGTGAGCTTTTATGTCAGTTACCAATGAATACCAATAAACCTATAAATCTTTCTTTAGATTCACACACAGTGGGAACTAGGCTCTATAAGGATGGAGTTGGGTGTGGGATGAGTAGAAAGAGATTAAGAAATTTCAGTAACAGTTGATGTAATTTTTATATCACCTAGCTAAAACACATTCTTAAAAGGCAGAATTATATAAAGTGTGGGAAAACAAAAAAGACTTAAGACTTCAAACTGTAGAACAAGCAGGTAACTTATATTGTTAATCCCACTACATGGGAATAGCTATGAGACGGGTTGAGACATGAATGTCTATGCATATACAATGCTTCTTGTTGGTCACAAAATCCCAGTGACTTCTTATTAGATGCCATTCTTCATATGATATGAATGAAGATTTACAGATGCCTTTCTTCTGCTCATATGAAGAGAAGAAACAACCTTAATTGTTCTGTGCATCATGCACACCTCACACATTTATAGTTTTACGACTGTATAATGCTTGTGAGAAATTATATGTTTTCAGAAAAAAAGAATCAGACATTTAAGCTGGATCAGACCTGACAGGAATGACAGGATTCATTCCTCTCAGCAAGCTGGAGGCTGACCTCCTGCATCCTTCATGTTCCAGCCCCATGCGCTTCAGTTGCTGTTCCTCATCAGAACAGGACAGGTTTGAAGAAAGCTTCAGAAATTCAGATTGTCCCACATAAGACTTCTATTAAGCCTGGAATTTCTCAACATTTAGAAACTTGACCATAAATGCTATTCTTAGATTGTTTAAGCATTTTCCCCAATTTTATTTGGCCCGAAGAAACATTAAAAGAGTGATGCCCCATTTCCCCTAAGCGGGGTTCTGTAGGTTTTTGGTTGTTCTCTTGAGCTATAGATGTCTATTTTTTATTAGTAGATGGTTATAAGTTATTATTGGTCTTATGCAGAGAAAAAAACGAGGTTGGACTCAGGGATGTTTCTCTTTTCCTTTATCTTTCTTTCTTAGGTTTGGAGATAGAGGTTGAAAAGAAAGAAGGAGGAATATAGAAATATATAGGGATGATAGAACAAAAAGTAGATTAGTGAATCCAGTTCTTAATTTAAGGACTTAATTGTTACTCACAAATAAGGTTATTTTTAACTCATTGGTATAGAATTTGTATATTGGTGCAAAATGAGTTTAATTTTGATACATTGGTATAGAATTCAAATTTAAGATTATTCTTCACACACAATACACACACACACACACACACACACACACACATATTGCTACTCTAATATGAGGTATTGTACCCACACAACTCAATTATAATACAAGATTTATTTCCAATACTTTGAAAGTACTATTGCAGCCTTTTTAGGATAATAAAGTAATACAAGTTAATTGCTAGTCGATCAAACCATGGTCTATTTTATTACAGTCCTCTTTTTTGGGGGGGGGCAGGGTTTCTCTGTGTATCCCTGGCTATTCTGGACTCGCTTTGTAGTCCAGACTGGCCTCGAACTCATAGAGATCCACCTGCCTGTGCCTTCTGAGTGCTGAGATTAAAGGTGTGTGCCACCATGCTCAGCTTACTAGTCTATTTTTATCGTAAGAATATATATCCTAGGTATAACAGATAGGTATGATAGATAGATAGATAGATAGATAGATAGATAGATAGATAGATAATGTCTTCAAAAACCTTGTTTAGGGGTTAAGATGTTTTTAGGTCTAAATAGATGTTTTAAGTTGATAGAGATGAGATGATAGATATTGATTTACATTCAGAACTTTAGACTCACCAAGATAGGAAAGATATTTTCTTCAAGTTTGCCAAATTTATATAATCAAAACATTATGAATGTAGCATATTTATATTTCCTGACTGTTTCAAGGTTCTTCTTGCTGTATGTTGCTTATTGCATTTATCTGTAATAATATAAATGTATATGTAAAAAGTGAAAAATAATAATAAAAGTTTTTAAAATACCTAGGACTATGAAATCAGATATGCTGATTTCAAATATCATCTTCATCTCAGCTGACTATGGGAAAGAATGAACTGAGAAAAATTGACTTGATTGTGTCTTTAATGCATTATTTGTGAGACAGGGATAATGTCAGAATTGATGTGAGTTAGTGTTTGCAAATGATTGGCAATAGCACTTGACACAAAGTACATTCCTGTGTCATTGAAGCTGACATCATAAATGCATTGGTTACTCTTATAATGACTTGTATACAAATTCTGTTACAATTATGCATTGTACAAAGAAATATATATGTTATAATGAATAGATTGTACTCCCAGAATACATTATTTAATAAACATCAGAATCATTTAGGATAAACTGAGAGACTGGTGCATAGTTTTCAAAAAGTTGCTTCTCACACCCTGATCGTCATTCTCTGGTGATTTGAAATGAGATTAAACATGTTTTAGTTTGTATATTTTAAGCATACTTTGCCTGAATTCCTGACACCTGTTTTGAGATAAGCATTTAGTTCCTTTGCCCCTTTTATCCAGACTACTATTTGTCTTGTTTCTGGGTATCTTGATACTTTCACACGATACTTTTCCTGTCACCTTCAGGATGTCACTGCCTTTCAAAACTCATTTTCTCATTGTCCACAGGATCATATATTAGCTGCTTACCTGTTGACTGCTACTTTCTATAATATAATTATATACATATAATTTCATTCTTACACACCCAAGAATATTCCTTGGTCACCATGATAAAAGGCATCTCTGAGAGTTGCAGTCTAATGCATGACTTGATACATGAGATACTAGGTATGTGCTGTACAAGAGTAGTGACAGCTGTAATGGGTAGATGATAGGAGAATCTGTGTTCCTGCCACAATTATACTTGTGTATAAATGAAAAATGAAAGACAAGCGTGCTATTTCATAAACTTTAGGAAGAGGACCCTAAGGATGTTTGTGTAGGATGTATTTCAAAACCAACTAATCAATGATTTCATCATAGACTAGATATGTATGGGTTCCAGAACACTGAAACATAGAAAAGCAATACCCCTTAGCTTATAAAACATAAACAGTTACAAAGTTCTTTTAAAAAACAATTAAGAACACCAAGTGTTGAATTAGCAGTCATGGTCTGTCATGCAGGCAGGATGAGAACAATAGGAGATTAGAAATGGAGTCAGAACTGCTAGGGCATGAGAGAAAGAGGGCTGTAAAAGGTAAAGAGGAAACAAATGTGGAACTAGGTAGTGGAGAACATGACAAGCACGCACAAAGTCCTGGGTTCAATACTTAGCACTAAAAAATGAAACAACTCCCCAAATATACCAGCTAACAAAATAACAGCAACAAAAAGATGAAGAAGGAATGAGGTACCATATTCTAGATGGTCAGTGGTACCTTAAGTGTGAGACGCATACATACCGGCCAGGAGGGCTGCAGCTGGGGCAAACTACAATGTATGTAAATCTACCTAGATAAATTCTCTCTCTCTCTCTCTCTCTCTCTCTCTCTCTCTCTATATATATATATATATATATATATATATATATATATATATATATATATATATATATATATATATATATATATATACCTTCTGTTTTTCAAGTACACTCAATCCATCTTATAAAACTGATTTGGAGATCACAAAGCCTAGTTTCCTACTCTGAAGCAATTAGGCACTTGGTTTGCTTGGCTCTTTAACTCTGAATATATGGATTCTTTCCCTGAAAAGTTCAGTTCTCATTCAACTGTTGTCTGATAATTAGGGATTACATCCTCAGTTTACTGTCTCTGTGCCTCTATTTTCTATTTCACAATCCAACTTTCTGTATCCCTTTTCTAGCTAATCTTCTTTAGGTCCAAATAAATGAATTGATCAAATGCTTTTTTTCACTTCCTCAAAAAATAAAAGAGTCCCAACTGTTTATTGATGATTGGAATAATAGTTTTCCTTGGTTGGAAAGAGGCACTCATAAGCAGAATATTAGGTTTTTTTTTTTTTTTTTTTTTTTGAGAGAATGAGGTTACATATATTCACTTGACTTTATACTTATTATTTAGCCTTCATTTTCAACTTTTCATATTGCTGTCAGCCACTCCAAAGGACCTTCACTGGGCTGATTATGGCACAGATTCAGATTGCATTAGTGTAAATTTGGAGTTTCCATTGCCTGCTGCTTCTGCAGCAATCTGCAGATTTATTCCCAATAGTATCATTAACACCTGCTTCCTCTGGGTGCTGATGAGGACTAGAGAAAGCCCCCAAGCCTATAATAATTCACACTGTTGATTCTCCCTGAAGCTAATTCATCTTTCTGATCTGTCATATTATTCATTTAGTGCCTTAACCCTCTCACTGCTCTTGCAGAGTTTCCCTACCCAGAGTCAATTGATTTTTGAGGCTTTTAATAAGATTGTGGAGGTAAGGAACCTGACAGATCATCTCTTCAGTATACTTTCTTTGAGAGAAAAGTGAAGGTCATAAAGGTTAAACAATTTTTAAAACTTACACAGAGTTCACCTTAGACTCTGTTTCCACTATACTTATTAAACACTCTTTTTTAAAAATCTTAAACATTTTTGAGGACACCATATATGAACACCCTATCTATGTCACTCTCACTCTGACCTCTTCCCAAATCCCTCCAAAATTAATTGTCTTTTCTTTGATTATTATTTTGAATGTATGGACAATCTACTGAGTTTACTTAGTGTTGCCCACATGTGCATGTGTACAGGGCTGACTACTTAAGCATTGGATACCTAAGACCCATCCCTGGAAGAAGCTAATTCTTCCTCATTTGGTAACCATTGACAACCTGTAGCTTTCCAGCTAGAGGTGGGACATTGTGAAATTTCCCAAATCCATGTGAGTATGCCAGCTGGTGTTGCCATTATGCTGGATAAAGGTCCAGGGTCTCACTAGGCTGGTGAGCATAGGATGTGTGGTTGGGGATAGGAGAGGGGTTTTGGTGTTAACAAAAATGCAAGACTCCCGAGGGCTCATCAGAATAGGCTTGAACATAGGATGTGCAAACAAAAATAAGCAAGGTCAGTTTTTATTGCATTGACTATCGCTTAGGGTCTATATTAAGCTCCCTATGACTCAGTGTGCTCCATCTCCTAGCAGGGCAAAGAGCAGTCACAAAGGTCTTCTACTATTACAAGAAAAATGTGTATATTATTATTATTATTATTAAAATTATTATTATTATTATTAGTGCATACTTGTGTGTGTGTGTGTGTGTGTGTGTGTGTGTGTGTGTGTGTGTGTGTGTGTGTGTGTGTTTAGCATGGAAAGAGATGTATGTGTTTCTGGACCAAATAGGTCAGAATTCAGTTGTTAGGAATACACCTTCTTTTAATTCTTGTTGTTGCTGGTAAACTTGGAGTTCTGTTTACCACATGGAGATATGATAATATCAAGAAAAAGCAGAAAAAAATGATGTTTCTTGGCTTCATTTTAGCATCATCCAGAGGGTCATTCCTCATGATTTTTAGCATCACAGGAAACTACTGTTTCATAAGCTCATTTCTGAATAAATAATTAGCCTGCCTAAGGTTCAGGCCACCACAGTAGATGTCTGCTTAGGATTCACATTTATGCATCAGTATGGGGCTCATCCCTAACTTAAAACCCATACATAAGGTAGCTATATGAATTCAAATTAATTCCTCACCTGCATCCTCCTTGCCCTTGATACTGGCCACCCAGAGGCTCACCAGTCTCAACTTTTGTGCTAGGAGCCTTCGGGCCTCGCTGTGCATTCTTTGTATCCCAGCAGGCGACCAGCTCGGGCTGTGCCTGTAGCTACTACTTGCTAGGTGCCAATTGGCAGGCCTAGGACTGGCTCTACTCAGCTGTGACATGATGCCACAGGAGCTGCCTTGCCCTTGATGTTAGCTGCCTCTCAGCTAGCCTCCCCTTGCATAGCTTGTGATCTAATAGACTGCAGTTGAACCATTGTGCTGTGCTCCGTCTCCTAGCAGGGCAAAGAGCACAGGTTGAAGCTGCAGCTGCTCTATGTTGGTGGCCTGCTGGCCTTCAGGCCGAGGCCCAGCCCTATTCAGCAATGACATTTCTCTGTGGGAACTCCATGGAGCCATACATCTCTTTTCAGGAATGACTTCTGTGCTTGTCACTTGCTGGCTGAGATAGGGCAAGCAAATTTTATAGATTCATCATTTTCTACGCACAGCTCTATTTTGCCATCTTTCCTTGGGATTTTGTACATCCACAATTTAAAAACATCTTCCCATAAGACTTGCCTTTTTTCTTAGTTGATCTGGAGCTAACACAGGCCCTGTCGTCTTCCTTTCTACCACCATGTCAGCCCTTGGAGTCTCTCTAGGTCTTTCAAACTCCTCTGAGCTCCATGACAGGTGCACTGCCATCTTTGTTTTCTGTGCACTTTTTTTTCCTTTCAGCTTTTGTTTCGTTGTGTTGGTTTTTGTTCTTTCCCCCCCCACACAACAGGTTCTTACCACACACATACATATTTGTGGAGACAGTGACTTGTTTCCATGACTGTTTGCAGACATTGTGGGATGCAGCCTTTTAAATTCTCCTTTGACTTAATTGACTTAATATCGTAACAACCACGATATTGGTTCTTTTTCTTCTAGATGCTTGATCCAAGTTATTCTTTTCTAATTAATCTACAATGGCTATTTTTGTTAGAAAAAGAAGTCACTGGTTTTCTCTGGCCCAAAGGAAATTTATCATCAGCATTTGTGCCTTTCAAATGGTGACTATCAACCATATACTTCTACAGATTTCTATTCTTCTACAGTAGTTCCTTCTAGAAGGCCTTCACTTCCAGTTTCTGAAAGACCTTCTGTTGACATAGAAGTTCATTCTCTTTGGCTGCCTCATTTTCCCTATTTCGTCTTAATCACAGAGTGGCTTTTCTTTTGCATAGTGCCAATTATGGGCTCCTTCAGAACTACAATGTAGTATACTCCTAATTTGCTTGTCTGTGGGTCTGAACAGCTGTGGAAAACTCTCTTCAGTACTCAGAGCTCCCTAGATACCAGAAGAGTCTGGTAAAATGCCAGTGAAATGATTTGCCTCAGCATCTTTTCTTTTCTTCAGAACTGCATGAACAGTGTTAGGCAAACACTCAACGTGAACATGTTTTGTAACTTAAGAGTTGGACTGTTATATACTGAAAGAATGGGCCTCTGTGGGATCAGAAGGATCCTTTGAAGCAGTACATATTTTGGTTGTGACAACTGGTCAGTGACTGATGGGTCTGATATGGAAAAGAGAAAGATATTCATGATGTGGCTTCAGTCTGATGGCTGGCCAGCCTTGTAGGCCACATAACAGAGGAGACAAAGTTATAAGAAGATAAGGAAGAGATAAGAAAAGATATATTCTCTGGCGTTCTAATACTATAACAAGCGTGGAAGGAGCACTATAAATGTTCGTTCTAAAAGTTAATTTAGAGAATTTCAGTTGGCAAAGTTGTTTGCAACTAATACTTTTATGAGATGAACTTAGGAAATACTTTTGTAGACAGAAAAATATTTTCAGATACATGTATGGTGTGTGTGTGCATGCGTGCATGTGCGCGCGTGCACGTGTGTGTATTTATGTATGTTTCTATTTGTTTGGCTGCTTGTCTATCAGTGAGTGCTCCTGTGTGTGAACACTGGTGTACTTACTTACGTGTAGGTCTGAAGTTGAAACAAATGTCTTCTTTGATCACTTGCCACTTTATTGAGGCAGTGTCTCTATAATGACCCTAGAGTTCACTGATTCTACTAGTCTACCCAGTTATCTTGATAAGGGGATCTCTGTCTCTGTCACTCAGATGCTGGGGTTACAGGCAGCTGCATTCCTACCACACCTTTTGTAGACATTCTAGTAATCTAAACTCTGGTTCTCTTACTTAAGTATAAAGGTTTTTATCCTGTAAGTCATCTCTTTCAAGCCCTAGATAAACATGTGCCACTGTTATTTCCCTCCTTTATATATAAACAACTTCTCCAGCACACAGTACCTAATACATAATAAAGGTTTAATAAAAATTTTGATAAAATTATTCCCAGGATAATGTGGTATTGTGGGCAAATGTGTCTTTGGAGGCAGAGCTTCTGAATCATGAATCTAGTTCAAGAATCTTTTTAGTAATTCATAAACTTGTCCAAAGAATGACCTGGATGATGGAGGGGAGTCAATGAATCATATGTCTACATTTTCCTGCTGAAAAGTTTCATAAAGTCTATTCTTAATTGACTAAAAAAGTTTTACCCCAAGTAAATGTATTGCTGTTTATTTGAAAAACAGAATGAACTCAAACAATATGCTTATACAAAGTATCATAGAGTTCATTTCTATTGTTGTTGCTGTTTAATTTTAGTGATTCCTGTAAATTAGGCTTTTTATCTATACTCTTACATAAAAATTATGTTTTAAAACATTCATCAGACTTGAAAAAGATATACTATGTGCTGTCTGTGACAAGTATTCTTAGTACTTTAAAGTTTATGCCCAAGGAGATGTGAGTCTCCTAATGTCTCAATGCCAAAAATGGCATCAGGTGTCTTAAAACAGAATCTAATCTAAGTGTCTTAGAAATAGTTTTATGCATGGTTTTGGTGGCATTTGAAGTCATATTATTCAAAGGACTTGAAAGATGGAGTATAACTGGGTATACTTATTTTTTCAATATATTTATTTAGTGTTTTAAATTTTCATACATGCATATAATGTACTTGGATCACAGCCATTTCCCACTTGCTCTCCCTTATTCTCTCCTAATCTGCCCCAGCACCCTTCCCTCTCAGCCTTATGTCTTCTTTCTTTGACAAGCCAGAGAGTCCAGTTAGTGTTGTATCATATGCTTATGGGAATGGGGCCATCCTTAGTGCATGTGAGACTTACCAGTGGTCACATTCAAAGAGAAATGTCTCTCCTCCATCCCAGCTTCCATTTACTGTGATTAGCTCCTCAGCTAGGACCTCAGGAGTCTTCATGCATCTGTGTTGGAATTTTAACTGGCTTGGTAGTGTGTAGTATTGTGCATAGGAATAAAACTGTTGTGACTCCATGTGTAACAACAATCCTGTGTCCAGAAGACAGTCACATTTCATAGTATTCTTCTTGCTCTTAGTTTGTTTTGTTCTATCCTCTGGAATGTTCTCTAAGTCAAGGATTTGATATAGATGTCCTATGTGTTGCTGTAATAAAATACTGTAAATAGGTAATTTATACATAACAAAAATGTATTGCTTCCAATTTTGAGGTCTGGAAGTCCAAGACCCAGACATTAAGTGATTTTGTGTCTAGTAAGGGCTTGCTCCTTATAGGAAGTAGCTTCTTAGTGTTTTTATCTGGTGGAAATGTGAACAAGTTTTTTTTTTTTTTAATTTTTTTTAAAATTTTTTTTATTAATTTATTCTTGTTACATCTCAATGTTTATCCCATCCCTTGTATCCTCCCATTCCTCCCCCCCCCATTTTCCCATTATTCCCCTTCCCTATGACTGTTCCTGAGGGGGATCACCTTCTCCTATATATTCTCATAGGGTATCAAGTCTCTTCTTGGCTACCTGCTGTCCTTCCTCTGAGTGCCACCAGGTCTCCCCCTCCAGGGGACATGGTCAAATGTGAGGCACCATAGTATGTGAGAAATTTTTTTGAGTATTTTTTTTAAGTTTTTATTAATTTATTCTTGTTACAATGGTTATCCCATCCCTTGTGTCCTCCCATTCTTCCCTCCCTCCCATTTTCCCCTTACTCCCCTCCCCTATCACTGTGACTGAGGGGGGACTTCCTCCCCCTGTATATGCTCATAGGGTATCAAGTCTCTTCTTGCCAACCTGCTGTCCTTCCTCTGAGTGCCACCAGGTCTCCCCCTCCAGGGGACATGGTCAAATGTGAGGCACCAGAGTATGTGAGAAAGTCATATCCCACTCTCCACTCAACTGTGGAGAATGTTCTGACCATTGGCTAGATCTGGGTAGGGGTTTAAGGTTTACAGCCTGTATTGTCCTTGACTGGTGCCTTAGTTTGAGCAGGACCCCTGGGCCCAAATCTGCCTATCATAATGTTCTACTTGTAGGTTTCTAGGACCCTCTGGATCCTTCTACTTTGCTATTCTCCCATGCTTCTCTCATCTCGAGTCCCAGTAGTATGTCCTCCACCCTGTTCCAGTTTCCTGGTAAGTAAAGGCTTTCGTGGGACATGCCCCTTGGGCTAGTATGCAGATATAAATGAGTATATACCGTTCGAGTCTTTCTGCTTCTGGGTTAACTCACTCATTATGATCATTTCTAGCTCAATCCATTTGTCCACAAATTTCGGGAATTCCTTGTTTTTAATAGCTGAGTAGTATTCCATAGTGTATATGTACCACAGTTTCTTAGTCTATTCTTCTACTGAGGGACACTTAGGCTGTTTCCATGATCTGGCTATTATGAATAAGGCTGCTATGAACATGGCTCAACCATTAAAGGCTAGGCTCACAACCATAAATATAAGAGCATGTTTTCTTAAGAGACTAACCCTACTAATGAAGGTGCATGACCAATCACCTTCTAATTGTTTTGCCTCTAATTACTATAATACAGGTGTTAAGGCTTTAATGTATTAATTTCTGGTATACAAAAACATGCAGACTGTAAAAGGCATCAGTGGCAGTGGAGACATTGCTCAGTGTTGCTAGCTACATATTCAAAAAAGAGAACTCTATATATGTAATACAAGGATCTTGGTTTATGTCACAGGAAAGGATCTCAGGATGGGTCAGTAAGAGGGAAAGTTGAAGTAAGATTTTTAATATATTTTACTGCATGGACACACACACAGACACACAGAAAACACACACACACACACACACTACAGTTGTAGGCACCCAAGAATGATGGAGCCTTCTCATGGAAAAGTCTCCTGTGTCTTAATGACAGCTTTATGCATGACAGCTGAGCACTTGCAGTAACTTAATCTCAACTTTGACCACTAATGAGTCTCTTCCTTAACCACTGCTTCTCTGGCCAAGATGAAGAGCAGCACGGATCTATGAGCATAAACATAAATTTTTAGGAGGCAATTTTACAGCGTGAGCATTTAGAGAAATAACCATGGCAGGTTTCTTCATGGGCTATCACTTCACAGCCATGGGCTTTTAAGCAGGTTTAGAATACCAGAGATGAGATCCCTCTTGTGGACAGATCTCAAGGCAAGTCAGAAAGTAGCTAGTCATCACCAGAATCATCATGCTACAATTTCACCAGAGGGCACATCTTGCCTGTAAGGTAAGTATTGGAGCATGCAGTGTACAGGGATAGAGCAGAGCCCCAGAAGCTGATATAGCAACTTCTAGCACTAGAAAAGCTAGATTGGAAAACATAGTTTCCTGGTTAGCTCAACATTGAGTTCCATTATGTTTTGTAAACATAATGTGTGTTGTCTTTAGGCAAAGGGTCTTACAATCTCCCAACTTCTCAACTCCTGCACCCGCACCTCACTTCCATTCTCACCTACGTTTAACTTTCAGTATTCATGTCCTCTGTTTTTGCATAGCACATGCATTCTACTATCCCTTCAATTATATTTGAACTTGGCTCACAGGAGCATAGATTTTTTTAGTCTAAAGAACTCTTGTTTAGGAAGTGAATTTATTAGGTGGTTTATGAGGTGCTTCGTACAGATTTATAGGCTGATAAAGCATAAGTCAAAAGAAGACAACAGAATCCTTATTACATGTAAGTCACAAAGAGGTCAAGACTACAATTCTGACCATAAATGTCATTTATAACATTGTTTGTGAGATTTTATCAAATAATGTATTAAATAGTTATTGTCAGGTGGTCTGCACATTTTTGGCAAAAGACTTAAACCATATTCCCAGATGGGACATTCCTTTTGCTTTCCAGCTTTTCCACATTTCATCTCTTTTTCTGCCTGCATCAGTGGCATCCATCTAGAGAATAATTGACTTCTGCTATTGCTCCCAGTTCTCAATTCTGTGTGGCCTTTGAGGACTGGTACTAACCACAGCAAATAGTACTTCTTCAGTATGGAAGTATATGTTCAAATCTCAGGAAATATCTGGAATACAAGCTGTACATAAACTGGTTATAAGATTCCTTCTCAATGTTCTGTGATATGCAGATTCCACAGGTAGACTGTAAAAAATTGTCCCCTTTCCTTCTGTATGCCATTAGCCGTATTTGGAGATATTCACATATTACATTGCCATTGAATTATGTCAGATGGTGCAATGTGTTGATCTTATGATTATGAATCTTCACTCTAAACATTGATTCTTTGATTATTCCTTTCTCGGAATCAGTAGGGTGATTCCCTATTCATCTCATTATTACTATAATTGTCCACAAATGTCTAGTGATAACAATCTTAAAAGAAGCATTTAAGGTGAATTGTTTTTTTCAGCCATGCTTCTGTGATCAGAAAAAAATGGGCCTCACATGTTGAAAAACAGATGATGGCGAGGTTAAACCAGAATCTCTGTTTGCACATATCATTTTCAGATCACCATGTACCAAAGTCTAACTTTGCCGAAGAATAAAAAATTATACACATTTTGAAAAGTGTGCAGGGTCTAATAATAAATAAACTGAAAAAACTCCCTTTATTTGTGACTGCAGAGGTTAAATATTGTACAAAATCAGGTATTGTATAATTATTAGTTTTCTACACATGTAGGGGATGGGTTCTTTGTCTAACCATTGCATTCCTGTTGAATTGGGACCATTTCCTGACCTGACTTAGATGATTAAAAGCACCACATATACTAGGTCAACAATAATAGCTTTCTAAAAACATACACGTGTTCACTATGACTCATTGTACTGGATGGGAGAAAATAAATATCATTCTTAGTTTGGGTTCCTATTGTTGTGACAAATCACCATTGTCAAAGCAATTTGTGGTGGAGTGGTTATTTTCGCTTACATTTCTACGTCACTGTCCATTACAAAGAACTCAGTCCAGGAACTCAATGAGGTCTGGAAACTGGAGGCAGGAGTTGAGAAGGCATGGAGGAGTACTGCTTACTAACTTGCTCCTTATGGCTTTCTCAACCTGCTTGCCTATAACACCTGGAACCACCATCCCCAGGGTGACAACCACCCACAGTGAGGATGTCCCTTCTGTAGCAATCATCAACTAAGAAAATGTATGACAGGCTTGGCCAGAAAGCAATCCAATAGGGACATTTTTTTTTTTCAATTGAGACATCCTTCTCTCAGACAACTCCAGCTTGGTCAAGTTGACATAAACTAGCCAGCACACACTCAGGAAAAATGAATTAGGAGGAGATTTAATATCATAATGACAGTCAACTTTCTCCTTCCTTCCTCTGGTACATTTCGGTGGAATGTACTGCCTTGGCACTTAGTCTCATTAGGAACAGCTGGCACTGGCTGAACTGTTGTTCTTTTTAGATCTCTGTTTTACTGGAAGGTGTTTGAAGTGAGGAGACACTAATTTTAAATTAAGATGCCCTTGAAAAGCATAAGAAAGTGTTTAATTAATATAAGACCTTTTGCTAATAAGGTAAAATATGACCTGTCATGTATTGGGTTTTGCTGCCTAGAATGCAGTAAAATCTGAGTATGTTGGCTCAGAAACTACTTATTGTTGTCCCATTGAATCTTGGAGAAAAAGAATCATGGCGAGAGACCTAAGGTGCCCAGTGGGAGGCAATGTGGTTTCTTTATGTGTCTTATACAAATTAACTCTGTACCCTTTGTGGGAGGCATATTTTTTCTTATTTTATGCATAAACAAACGAAAGCTTGAGATTAGGCCTGTGTTTTGTACTTTCCAGGAAAGGGCCATAGTTGAGATTTGTGTTAAAATTTTCTTTACCAGTTCCCATTATACCTCTCAAAAAGAGACGTTCCTTTTTAGTGTCTGTGATAAGAGTAAATATATAGCAAATTTTATCTGATGTAAGGTGAAGATTTGAGCATATATGTTCCAAACTGTCTTCTCAATCCAGCAAAAAATTCTTTCATTAGAGATTTATTCTGTTGAAGTAAATGGTGATTACTTAAAATATCTAGAAGGAAAAAAAAAAAAACACCTGTTAAGGCCCTATTTTTTTTCATTAAATTTGATTATAGTTTTAAATTTACATCACATTCTTCCATCCATTTCCTTCTTCTAGCCACTCTCATATTTCCTGCTTTCATGTTGGTGGCCTCTTTTTCTTTTTTTATTGTTCTCTTTCTCTCCCTCCCATTTCTCACACATGCAGATATATATTTTACATATTGTGTATGTGTATGTGTGTGTGTGTGTGTGTGTGTGTGTGTGTGTGTGTGTGTACAAAATATGTGTAAATATGGCCAAATTAGTCTGTTTTTTGTGTATATCATTTCAGGGATGATCATGCTGCATTGGACAGCCTATAAGTGGTCTTCTGTATGGGAGAGGCTAATTCTCCTTCTCCCCACAGTCATTTGTTTCCTACTCTTCTCTGTCTATGTGTGGGACCCTATGGAATTCCCCCTTCCATACTAAAATTTCCATTAATATTGCCATTTGATGGACTTGTTTGTGTAGCCATTTATAGGAGAGAGTGTTTTCCAGTAGACTTTCTGATATTCTGACTCATATATTTTTCTATGCCCTCTTTCTAGATGGTCCCCGAGCCACAGATTAAGGGACATAATCCAATGATCTCTGCATTGTGTCCAGTTTTGGTTTTCTGTGATGAGCTCTATTTGCAGTAAAGAGAGGCTTCTTTGATGAAGGGGTGGTGCTAAATTTATCTGTAGGTACAGATTTAGAATATATTAGAGACTATGCTGATCTATCCAAGTGGTGGTAATAGGCTTCTAATGTCCATGACTACACTGGACCTGGGAGATTGTCCATTTTCAGTACAAGACATGAGTTTCCTCCTGTTGAATAGGTCTTACATACACTTTAGATAGAGTTGGTTACTACCATTATATGAATGCCACTTATTATACCTTTATGAATAGCTTGCTAGACTGGTCATTGACATGTCTCATAGATGTTTCAGGTGGTTATGATTGTTTAGTTTATTACCTTCTTCAGTAACTTGTAAAATAATGGTTCTTAATCTGGGGGTAACAATCCCCTTGGCAAACCTCCACCTTCAAAAATATTTATATTATGATTCATAACAGTAGTAAAATTACAGTGATGAAGTAGCAACAAAAATAATTTTATGGTTTAGGGTCACCACAACGTAAAGAGCTGTATTAAAGGGTTGATGACCAGTGGCAGTCTGAGGTGAGGACAAATTACTTTGTCTTTAAGGTTCTAAAGGGGGGTGGGGAGTAGAAACTGTGAGAATGGAGCCTGAAAATCAGGAAATTTAAACCCTGAGGGTATAGTTCAAGCTCATGATTTCAAGCTGCATATAATCACAAGGATAAAATGCATGGGGCAAAAACATACTTTGCCCCAGAAGCATATAAACAAAGAACAATAGCCAGTTGTAATGGATAATCCAAAGTAAACCACCTATATCTGGGCACAAAAAGCACTTGCCAAGAATAATTCTGTGTTTTTGAAGAATTCAGACTCTTGTCTTGTTTTCTTGAAGTTTTCTCACAATCACTCAGAATATCCTTTGCACAGCTTCATTTGTGGACTGTGTTCTGACAGTCTGTCACTTTATCAACTGGAAGTCTCGGCAGATCCCTAAGAACATGGAACTAATAGCTCTGTAACTGCTCATCAAGAATACCCAGGATCTCAGAAACTGAATGGCATGGCAGTAGCTGAGCGGCCAATATGTTGTTAAGAAAGAAAGCCGTAGTCTCCTCAGGAGATGAGTACGAGTACACGTGTGTGTGTCTAAGTACATGCGTGCACATGTGTGTGTGTCTTTGAGTATACGTGTGTCTCTGTGTATATGTCTGAATGTAAGTGTCTGTGTATATGTGCATTTGCCGGTGGAGCAGCTAGGCATAGACTTGTCTTCCCTCTGTGAGTTCTCTCTTCAGATTTTCTATTCTTTTTAAATTTCAGTTTCCTCTTATTACCTGTTGGCCTGTAATCTAATTTCCTTTTAAAAGTTCCTGTTTCCTATCTAACACGCAGAAACATACATACACAGAGACACACATGCACACCTTTTAAATTACCTTTCTTTTAATTACTGAGGATCTTCTACATGTTTGCAATGTAATATGCTCATATCCACCATCATTTCTCTTTTAATTTTTCCCATAAGCCTCATATTTTCCCTTAACTTTATGCCTTCTTTTTTGCACAACACTTCGAGATCTTGCACAACTGATTGAAAAAAAAAAAAACCCTAAAAGGTCTAATAAATATTTAGCATAAATGTGCCTGTAGGTGGCACTCTTTGCACTGGTCACAACATTTCTAGGAGGAAATCAAACTTGATTTGGAAAATCTGTAGGTGGAGGAAGAGCTTGGCTGACTGAGTCTACGGCAGTAGCTGCAGAATTAACTCAATATTGCTTTGCTATGAAAAGAGTCTCCTTATTCTAGTGCTCAGCTTTCAGAGCTTCACTCCCACCTTGCATAGAAGCAGCATTTGTGTGCCACTGTGTATGTGTGTGCTCTACTGTGCACTGCTTCAGACTGCCTCAAGGTAGAAGCCACAGTCCCTGCAGTGCTCTGCTCTTGTATTGTCTTATGAATTTTCCAAGGAGTTGAAATAGCTGAAACAAAAGTAGCTTGGACACAATTTCCTATTTCAAGAGAAAATGTTGAAAAGCATACTCATTGTGAATGCATACAATTAAACCACTGGGGACTCACTAGTGCTTTTCCCTGCTCAAGCATTTGTTTTCAGTAGCAGACAAACCAACCATTCATCCACCCATTCATGTAGCCATTTAGGCAGTAAGCAAAGAAACCAACCAAACACTAGGAAACCTGAGAAAGAGGGAGAGGATCCTGGTGTTCTCTCAGGTACAATTGTAGTATAAGCAGAAACCAGGAAAGGTATAAATGTCCTGAAAAGGATTAGGGTATCTTGACAGACAACATGTGTGATGGAGGCTCCTTTATTGTCAGGGTGCATTCAGCATTAAACTCCACTTGAGGAGAATTTTTGCTTTCTGCTCAGACAAGACTATCCTTACATGTAAGAATAGACTAGTCATTTTATAGTGTGAAAGACCATAACAACAAATTCCAATAAAATACCAAAATTAAAAAACAAAACAACAGCAGGTTGCCAAGAAGAGACTTGATACCCTATGAGCATATAGAGGGGAAGGTAATCCCCCTCAGGAACAGTCATAGGGGAGGGGAATAATGGGAAAATGGGGGGGGGGGGAGAAGAATGGGAGGATACAAGGGATGGGATAAACATTGAGATGTAACAAGAATAAATTAATAAAAAACAAAACAAAACAAAAAACTCAAAAACTGGAAACAAACAGCTTGGAGTTTTACTGTGAGGTGATGATGATGCATTTGGCTGCCACCTTAACCCTGTCTCTCTGGGTACACATCAGCCAAATACCTGCATATGGCTACAATAGGTTGTACACTGAAAGTGGCCCAAAACAAATCTAGGAGAAAGGATTTGAATGCTGAATGAAAGTTCAAATAAGGAAAAAAGAAGCCCAATATTGGACTCTTTGCATTTCTTTGTTTCTGTTTATGTAACTAACATTTTCTCCAGACTGAAAGCCTGAATCTCTTGCATCCTTCATTCATTTTCCAGTAATCAGTCTCTTCTTGTCATCACTTCATTCTATCAAGCTTACTTGAGCTACTCTCTGTCTCTGTCTCTGTCTCTGTCTCTGTCTCTCTCTCTCCCTCTCTCCATTATCTTCTTGTTTTTATTAGTTTAGCCCTCATTCTGGGGCCTTTTCCAATCCTCTCTTCCAGTTCCTGGGATGTGCAGATCCCTTTCTCAAGTACAGAGTTTTTTTTCCATTCAAAGTGTGCAATGAACTTTGAACTAAAATGTCCACTGCTTTGAATACAGATGAAAGGAACACACTGGCTGTTAGACTGGCTCATATTTGGTACTTTAGCTTCCCCATCTTTGAAGAAACTGTCCTGCTTGTGGCTTGCCTGCAGCTCCAGGAGCCACTTCTCTGTACACTTGAAAGGTTTTTTTCCCTTAAGAAGCCATGTCTGCTTGCCTGAGGGCTTTCTCTAGTTGCAGAAGCATGTCTACTTGAAGTGTCTTGGTGTTAGTGCTCAGGAAGCAGCAACCCTTAAGCATAGACAGATGGGAGTTGATGGGTAATGACCCCAGTTTCCTTGTGACAGCAACTCTGAATTGTATTTTCAGACTCTCTGTACGTGTCTGGTGGGAATGTGTTTTATTTGTCCAAAGTGACAATCTACCCATTTACTCACTCCTTACTGTCTTTTCTTCCTTTCTCCAGATGATTTTATAGCTCACTCTCCTGAGTTTCCTGCACCCCTTCTAATATGAGCTACACACATGTAACTTGTCAGAGGTCTGATTTTCAGGGGACTTACTCTTTGCAATATACTTCTAGCTCTACACAGCTGAGCAAATTCTATACTTTTCTATTTCTGCCAGCTCATTTCTTCTGACCAGAACACTTTCCCTTCTGTGGGCTAAAACTCCATCTACCCTGGAAAACTTCATGATTCTTGCATATTCTTTCAAGACATAATCTTCCCATGTATGGTAATACTGAGGTATTTGTTTTATTTCTGCCTGTGGACAGGGCTCATTAGGAGAATCTTATCTGTCTTTGCATATGTTTAAGTGTCAGGTACAATCAATAAATGGACGATGACTTCTGGGTAAGTAAATGATCATGGACAATAATATTTCCTTATCCATGTGTCCAGATACTCATTTTCTGTGGTATTGAAAGTTGAATGTTTTAAATTCTCAGGTGTGAATATACAATACAATTTTGTATCCAGATATTATTCAATGGCTTGAGTATTCTATTCACTCGCTCAGAGAATAGACTGCAGCTCTAGGAGTATAACAGTTGGTTTTGATTTTGCTATTATTATCTTAAGCCTTAGAACCAAGTAGTTGCAGCACTACCTAAATACTTATCATTCCTTTTATATTGCTGGAGCTGACTATCAAAATGTATTTTTAGTGATCTCAGAATCTATTCCAGACCAATCTTTTTACTACAAGTCCTTTTAACCTCCCCCACATAAACCAGAGTGATTACTGGGAAACTGTGGGAAAAGTGCTAAGTAAGAATTCAATAGAAAGAGCTGATGAAGTGTGCCATCTGGAAATTCCCCAAGGAACTAACCATCACATAGTCTATCCTATTTTCTTAGACTTTATATCACTGAAATGGCCCAAAGACTTCTTGACAGAACTCCTGGCAAACATCAGAATACTTCCTTCTATGAAGATGTACTTCCTTTGAGTTTGAGTTTCTCTGTTGTTTTCAACACAAATGGTTGATAGACCTTCAAACTCTAAGATAGTCGGAACTTAGCAGACAACTGCTGACAAAGCCCAAAATAACTTATATCAGGGGTAGTAAATGAGACTGAATAATGACAGCCTGTCTCTAGTATTTCATCATCAGGTATGTGTGTGTGGGTGTGTGTGTGTATGTGTGTGTGTGTGTGTGTGTGTGTGTGTGTGTGTGTACCCCTAAAGATTCAAGAAACAATAGAATTGCAGCTTTTAGTTTCCTCAAAAGAACATGTTATCTATAGTGTGGTTTGTTATGGTTTTTACATTGGATTTCTCCATGTCCTGTATACTTGTATTTGTCAAGATGATGTTTCCTTCTGTACAACTTCCATAACTTATACTCACTTCCATGCATACACTCATACACATTGGAGCAATAATTTTGAGGCATAAGAATTAAGAATATTGACATATAAGGGTCTAATTGCATTTTCCTACATGTAGACATCCAGTTAGACCAGCACCATTTGTTGAAGATGCTATCCTTTTCTCATTGAATAGATTTGGCTTCTTTGTCAAAAATCAAGTGAGCAAATGTGTGTGGATTCATCTCTGGGTCTTCAATTCGATTCCATTGATCCACCAGCCTATTGCTTTGCCAGTACCATGCTGTTTTAATTACTGTTGCTCTGTAGTACAGCTTGAGATCAGGTATGGAGAATCCTCCAGAGGATCTTTTATTGTATAGGATTGTTTTTGCTATTCTGGGGTTTTTATTTCTCCATATGAATTTGAGAATTGATCTTTCAATATCTTTAAAATATTTTGTAGGTATTTTGATAGGGATTGCATTGAATCTGTAAATTGCTTTTGGTAAAATGGCCATTTTTACTATGTTGATTCTCCCGATCCACGAACAAGGCAAATCCCTCCATCTTCTGATGTCCTCTTCAATCTCTTTCTTCAGAGGTCTATAGTTTTTTTCGAATAAGTCCTTCACATGCTTGGTTAGAGTTACTCCTAGATATTTTATATTGTTTGTGGCTATCATGAAGGGAGTAGTTTTCCTAAATTCTTCCTCTGCCTGTTTGTCATTTGTACACAGGAAAGCTACTGACTTTTTTGAGATTCTTTTGTATCCTGCCAATTTGCTGAAGGTGTTTATCAGCTGTAGGAGTTCTCTGGTGGAATTTTGGGGGTCACTTATATACACTATCACATCATCTGCAAATAGGGATAATTTGACTTCTTCCTTTCCCATTTGGATCCCCTTGATCTCCTTTTGATGTCTTATTGCTCTGGCTAGAACTTCAAGAAAAATATTGAAGAGATATGGGGACAGAGAGCAGCCTTGTCTGGTCCCTGATTTTAGAGAGAATTCCTTTGGTATCTCTTTATTTAATTTAATGTTGGCTATTGGTTTGCTGTATATAGCCTTTATTATGTTTAGGTAGAAAAATGCAATTAGACCCTTATTTGTCACCATGCATAAAACTCAAGTCCAAGTAGATTAAAGACCTCAACTTAAAACCGGAGACAATAATTCAGTTAGAGGAAAAAGTGGGGCAGAGCCTGGGACACATAGGCACAGGAAACAACTTCCTGAACAATACACCAACAGCCCAGGCCTTAATGTCGACAATTAATAAATGGGACCTCATTAGGCTGAGAAGCTTCTGTAAGGCAGGAGACACTGTCAGTAGAACAAAACGACAGCCTACGGACTGGGAAAAGATCTTCACCAACCCTTCATCTGACAAAGGTCTAATATCCAAAATATATAAAGAACTCAAGAAATTAAACACCACAAAACCAAACAACCCAATTGCGAAATGGGGCTTGGAACTCAACAGAGAATTCTCAACAGAGGAGTATCAAATGGCCGAGAAACACTTAAAGAAATGCTTGTCCTCCTTAGTCATCAGAGAAATGCAAATCAAAACGACACTGAGATTCCATCTAACACCCATCAGAATGGCTAAGATCAAAAACTCAAATGACACCACATGTCGGCAAAGATGTGGAGAGAGAGGAACACTCCTTCATTGCTGCTGGGAATGCAAACTAGTACAACCACTTTGGAAAGCTATCTGGCGCTTTCTCAGAAAAATGGAGATAGGGCTTCCTCAAGACCCAGCTATCCCACTCCTTGGAATATACCCAGAAAATGCCCTACCACACAACAGGGACATATGTTCAACCATTTTCATAGCTGCTTTATACATAATAGCCAGAACATGGAAACAGCCTAAGTGTCCCTCAGTAGAAGAATGGACTAAGAAACTGTGGTACATTTACACTATGGAATACTAATCAGCTATTAAAAACAAGAAATTCCCAAAATTTGTGGACAGATGGATTGATCTAGAAATTATCATAATGAGTGATTTCACCCAGAAGCAAAAAGAGACAAATGGTATATACTCACTTTTATCAAAACACTAGTCCAAGGGATACGTACCATGAAAAACTTTACTTACTAAAAAAGTGGGTCAGAGGAGAGGACATCCTATTGAGACTTTAGGCAAGAGTAGCATGGAAGAATGGGGGAAATAGTAGGATCCACAGGGTCTTGGAAACCTACAAGAAGAACTTTATGACAGGAAGATCTGGGTCCTGGGGTCCTCCTCAAACTAAGGCACCAGCCAAGGAGAATATAGGCAGTAAACTTTGAACCCCTACCAAGACCTAGCTGACGAACATGATATTCTCCACCGTTGAGTGGAGAGTGAGATCTGACTCTCACACGAACTCTGGTGCCCCATTTCTGACCACGTCCCCTGGATGGGGAGGCCTGGAGGCATATATAGGGGGAGGAGGTCTCCCTTAATCACAGACATAGGAGAGGGGAGAAGGAGGGAAGTGGGAGGGAGAGAAGAATGGGAGGAAACAGAGAAAGGGCTAACAATCGAGATGTAATATGAATAAATTAATAAAAAAATGTAAAAAAAATTAAGAATAATTTCCTATCCTACAAATGATGAAATTGAGTAAAATAATGTGTCTGAGTTTTTTTTTCCCCCAAGACAGGATTTCTCTGTGTAGCCTTAGCTGTCCTGGACTCGCTTTGTAGCCAGTGTGTCCTTGAATTCACAGAGATCTACCTGCCTCTGCCTCTCCAACTGCTGGGATTATGGGCCATGTGCCACCATGCCCAACTATGTGTCTGAAAATTTTTGTTTTGTTTTGGTTTGGTTTTCCAAGACAGGTTTTCTCTGTGTACCCTTGGCTATCCTGGACTCACTTTGTAGACCAGGCTGTCCTAAAACTCACAGCTGATCCACCTGCCTCTGCCTCCCTAGTTCTGGGATTACAGGCATGTGCCATAACACCCGGCCTTATGTCTGAATCTTTAATGTTAAAAAAAATCTGTGTATATTTGATGTTTGATGTGTGTGATACCACAATTCACTTTGTTCCCACAGTACCTTACTGCTATTATCATTATTACAATTATAATTATTATTTTTATTATTTTCTCTTTCCTAGTAATATTTTCCCCTACACATATCATTCTTGTTAACCCATTCATTTTTTGATTTGGATCATATACTTACTTCTCTGTTCAACCTTCCCTGATTTTTCTCAGGTGCTCTAGATGAACACTTTGTCTGATGCCTTTTCCTTATGCCACTTTCAGGCAACACATCTTGTCTGCTACCAATCAAGTAAGTAAGTCAACTGGCAGTGACAAGTAATTCTGATGGATGATATACAGCCACATTCTAAATTGGACGCGCACAGAGTTCACCTGCTTTAAAGTAGCTACTTATGAAACATTCTGAGCTAATGACAATTATTTTGTGTTGCTGTGAGAATTATTTCAATTAGCTATCTCTGCCCATGTCATGGGAACACTCCGGTATTCTCTGCCTCAGGAATATAAAAGGCCTAACCAACTTCTTCTATTTCCTTCCAACAAAACAGCAGGGCAGCCAATTTTTGACCTTTTGGCTCTTGTAACCAGGGGTCCCACTCAAACTAAGGCACCAGACAAGGACAATACAGGCGGCAAACTTTAAGCCCCTACCCAGATCTAGCCAATGGTCAGAACATTCTCCACAGTTGAGTGGAGAGTGGGATATGACTTTCTCACGTACTCTGGTGCCTCACATTTGACCATGTCCTCTGGAGGGGGAGACCTGGTGGCACTCAGAGGAAGGACAGCAGGTAGCCAAGAAGAGACTTGATACCCTATGAGCATATACAGGGGGAGGTAATCCCCCTCAGGAACAGTCATAGGGGAGAGGAATAATGGGAAAATGAGGGGGAGGGAAGAATGGGAGGATAAAAGGGATGGGATAAACATTGAGATGTTACAAGAATAAAGTAATAAAAAAATTGAAAAAAAAAAAAAAGAGGTGTAAGGTACAGTTTAATCTCTTTTCAGGGAGCAAGAGTTATATAGTCCACCAGATTTTCTATTAAATTTCTTATGTAATTTTGGTGAAATTTCTCATATTAAACTTTGAGTTAGGACCCAATATATATTTCTTTTTTTTTTCCATCTCACATTCATATATGGTATATCCTGGATGTGGTAAGGAGCTACAGAATCATGCAGTGAGTTTCTGTCTATATTCTTTATAGAAGCCATACCATCTTTTTTGCATGTGTACAACTACTCTTTATTTTAAGTGTTTAATAGTATCCAACAGATCTCATATACTCAGGTTTTTGTTTTTGTTTTTACTTCAGGTTGAATAAATTTCTCTTGACCTGTTTTCAGTACTTATTGTTTCCTATCCTGTGTGTTGATATTTAGTCCTTAAAGGAAGTTTTTGTGTATGTCATTGTACTTTTCTACTATGTCCACTGGTTTTCTTTCTAAATGTTCATCTCTGTCAAAACTCCCATCTTTTAATAATTTGTACCAGACGTCTCTTGTTTTCATTTTTAAAATTGAAAATAGATCTTTTCCATACAATATATTTGATTACGGTTCCCAAGCCCACCAACTCTTGTCAGATCTTTCCTACTTCCCCACTCACCCAAATCCACACCCTAAGTAGGCAATAGTTGGAGATTTCCCAGCTCATTACATTTTTACATATCCGACAAGAGGTCTCAGCAGTAAACATGGAGATATGAATGAGAAGGTCTTCCTCATGATTGCCAAGGAGCCTAGACAGAGAAGCAAGGAGGGCACTAACTGAACAGAAGCACGCTGGAAGCTTGCCCTGCCTGCCCTGTGTGTTCTCATTGAGAATGAATGGGATCCTTACTTTAAAATGGTTTTAAAGAGAGTATTCTTTGATAAACCTTCCCAGAAATTGAAGTATTTGTAGCACTACAGTTTACAGGAAGTGGAGAAGCTACTGTTCTTGTTGTTAGGAACTGAGATGAGCATCTTGACAGCCACTGGGTAAACCTATGCTTATTCAAAACAACAGGCGGCTGTGAAGCTAATCATCTCAAGATCCACTTATTAAGAAAGTTTAATATTCTGCTGATTATTTAAAAACATGCTTTGCATAAATCTTCCATTGACATACTACTTTTTCATGTCAACAGGCACATTGTGAGAACAGAAATCATTTTCTGATGTTGGCTCTCCAGTGTGAACATTTCTGTAAGTCAAATCTCTTACTTTGTTTGACTCACATTTCATTCTGAATCCATACAGTGGGGATAACATCTGTATTAACTCATGTAAGATCTGCAGGTTTTGGTTGTATCTTTAAAAATTCTGATTCTGCTTTCTGTTGGATCCAGGGTGGTCTCATTCTTGTCAGTTTGTGTTGGTTCCTTTCTGTGAATTCCTGTATCTTGAAATGCCATTGGTTGTTTCTGCTCATGTTTTCTTTTCTTGTTTTATCCTCATTTCTCATTTTTCCTATTCTCTACTATTATTACTATTTCTAAGTGTTTTAAATTCTAATTTTTATGAAGTTGATTTATGCTATACTTTTGACACTTGAGATTGAACTGTAAAATACTTTTATAATTTTTAACAATTCTAGAGGATTTAAACTACTCTAATTTGCTATGAATAATTAAACTTATTTATGCTTGTTTAAAAAATGCTCTTTCCATATGATATATTTTGATTACAGATTCACCTTCCTCAACTTCTCCCATATCTTCTCCACTTCCCTTCCCACCCGAATCTACACCCTTTTTCCTTTTTTCTTGTCATTCCAATTCTGAGTCATTTAGGGACCTGTTTCCTTTTCCTTATGCCGGGTATGCAGTCTTTTTATGTCTTCTAAATTATGATTGTTTAATGGATGCTGTGTGAAGGAATTGCAGAGATAAAAGTGGCATGACTGATTTGAAACCACCAGCTGCTTTCTGATTGGTTTTGAGGCTTTCTTTATAAGAGTAAATCCATGCTTGGTGCTGTAAATCCAGTCAAATGTACATGGCTAGTAAGGCCATAAGTCCTAATGGAAACTTGCCATTGTTATTTTCCTAAGTGGCCATGCTGTCGAGATATATTTGTTCATATATTTGTTCTATTCACCACCTAGTTAAAAGAAGTTTCATTTTGCAGAAGGCAATGGTTAATGTTAAATACTCATTACTAGGTAAGATACTGAAAATGAGAGACTGTGAATACTTAGCCCTACATGGATTATCTATGTCAACATGCTTTCCAAGGCTCAAGAAACATCCTAGGAAAAGAACTTGAAACAAGTGAAAAACAGGAAGGTAGGGAGGTATACTATAAATGCTTGAGCAGTACTCTTGAAAAGATATGGCTCTTTTACTCACAGCGGCTGTGTTTACTTATACAAGGTATGAACAAATCCCAACAAGGATGAGAGAGGAGCTGATGAAGTTCTGCTCCTAATCGAAGAGTTATGTTAAGCTGATAAATGCTAGGGAGATAGAATTCTTTGGGGGATATGACCAGTAGTAGATAGCCCATGCTCAGTAGATGGTCCCACACCCATGCAGCAGTGATAATTCTCTCTCCCTCTCTCTGTCTTTCCACATCTCTGTCTTCATCTCTCTCTGTGTGCCTTTGTGTCTCTGTCTCTGTCTTTGACTGTCTGTCTGTCTGTCTCTCTCTCTCTGTCTCTCTCTCTCTCTGTCTCTCTCTCTGTCTCTCTGTCTCTCTCTCTCTTTATCTCTCTCTCTCTCTCTGTGTGTGTGTGTGTTAAACAACAAACATTGACATAAAATTTGGAGGGACTCATTTTAGATGGGATCTGAAGAGTTGGATGTGGGCAAGGAGGATGCATATTGTCATACTTAGCTTTGATTTTTCAACTTTACTCCTTAGAAGACAGAACCTCACCTAAGGAATTGCTTCCACCAGATTAACTTGTTTGTGTGCCTGTAATGATTTCTTTTTGGCTGTTAATTGATGTAGGGCCCATTATGGTATCACTATAGAAAGTGCCATCCAAATTTAGGTACCTGAGCTTTAATAAAAATAAGCCAGGGGAAGCAAGCTAGTGAACAGTGTTCCTTTATAGTCTCTGCTTCAGTTCTTGCCTTGGAATCTCTCAATGACTGATTGAAACACGTAAGACAAATAAACTCTTTCCTCCCATATGTTGCTTCTTGTTCATGTTTTATTACAGCAACAGAAAATCAAACTAGTACAGAAATAATCATCTCTCATTGTGCACGAGTGAAATTCTCAAAGAATAGAGTTCAAGTTTAACTACATTTATATATTATCGAAAGTGTTTTGCCTTGTATAAAAAATCTCATTAATCCATTAACTGAGACGCCATTACAGTACTTTGAGCTTCATAGAGACATCACTGGAGCAAGCGCGAGCCTGATGGGCACTGGGTGACTCTTAGCCTAGCAGTTGAAAATCAACTAAACATAGGCAAAGGAGACCCTAATATCGAGAGGCAAAATGTCTTCATATACATTCTTTGTGTAAACTTGCTGAAAGGAGCACAAGAAGAAGCACCCAGATGCTTCTGTCAACTTCTCTGAGTTCTCCAAGAAGTGCTCAAGAGAGGTGGAAGACTACCATGTCTGCGAAAGAAAAGGGGAAGTTTGAAGACATGGCAAAGGCTGACAAGGCTCATTATGAAAGAGAAATGAAAACCTACATCCTCCACAAAGAGGAGACCAAAAAGAAATTCAAGGACCCCAATGCACCCAAGAGGCCTTCTTTAGCCTTCTTCTTGTTCTGTTCTGATTACCGCCCCCAAATCAAGGGAGAACAGCCAGGCCTATCATTTGGTGATGTTGCAAAGAAACCAGCAGAGATGAGGAACAACACCGCTGCAGATGACAAGCAGCCCTGTGAGAAGAAGGCGGGCAAGCTGAAGTAGTACGAAAAAGATATTGCTGCCTACAGAGCTAAAGGAAAGCCTGATGCAGTGAAAAAGGGGATGGTTAAGGCTGAAAAGAGCACGAAAAAGAAGAAAGAGGAAGATGAGGAGAATGAAGAGGATGAGAAAGAGGATGAAAAAGAGGAAGATGAGGGTGAGGAAGAAGAAGAGGATGATGATGAATAAGCTGGTTCTAGTGCAGTTTTTTCTTGTCTATAAAGCATTTAAACTCCCTGTACACAACACACTCCTTTTAATGAAAAAAAAAATGGAAATGTAAGACTGTGAGAGATTTGTCTCCTTTCTTTGTAAAGTTAATACACTACCAAATGTGTCTTTAGCTAACCCTGAACTGGTGGTATTTTCAATAGCCACTGACCTTGCCTGGTACAGTCTGGAGGTTGTAAATTCGCATGGAAATTTAAAGCAGGTTCTTGTTGGTGCACAGCACAAATGAGTTGTATATGGGGACAGTAGGTTTGGTTTAGATTTTTCCTTTTTTTTGGTTTTTTCTTTTTCCTTTTTTTTTGTGTTTGTGTTTTTCCATCTTCAGTTGTCTGTAATGAATGCAGCTTATAGGAAGATAATTGTTGTTCTGTTAATTGAATATCTCTCTGTAATTGAAAAAAATGCTGCTGTTTTGTTGACATTCTGAATGTTTCTAAGTAAATACACCTTTTTTTTATTAAAAAAATCCATTAACTGAATCACAAGGTTCACTCTAAATATATAAAAATAAATACAGCAACAATGCTTCCTTTGCTTGTTAACAATACCCAGCTATAAAATGCTTCATGAGAGCAAAGTACACAAAGATTTAAGAATAAGTTACCTGAAATCATGGGCAAACAATGTATTTCTATTTTGTACCTTTTTTCCTCCTTAATTTATGATTTAGTGAAACCAAATATTTTTCTAGCTTTTCTTTACTGAGTCCTACAAAGGACGTCATAGATTAGTATTCTCAAAGTATTGTTTCATTTATAATTTTGAATAATACTACTTTCTTTTTTAAATTAATTTTGTTAATTTATTCATATTACATCTCAATTGTTAGCCCTTCCCCTGTTTCCTCCTATCCTTTCTTCCCTCCTACAGAATTCTCCCCTTCTCCCCTCCCCTATGTCTGTGATTGAGGGAGTCCTCCTCCCCCTATATATGCTCTTAGAATATCGACTCTCTTCTTGGTAACTTGCTATCCTTTCTCTGAGTGCCACCAGATCTCCCCATCCAGGGGACGTGATCAGAAAAGGGGCACCAGAGTTTGTGTGATAGTCAGATCTCACTCTCCACTCAACAGTGGAGAATATCCTTTCATAAGAGTTGTGATGACAAAGACAGTCCAAACAAGAAAAACAATAGAAAAATTTATGATGTATAAAATGATTCTTCCAAAAAATTTTTTGTTTTGTTTTGTTTTTGTTTTTGTTTGGTTTGTTTGGTTTGGTTTGGTTTTTTAAGACAAGGTCTCTCTGTTAGGCTTGGCTGTCCTGGACTCACTTTGTAGACCAGGCTGGCCTCAAACTCACAGCGATTGGCCTGCGTCTGCCTACTATGTTCTGGGATTAAGGGCTCGCGCCACCACACCTGGCTCAAAAGAATTTTTTAATGCAAATGGTTATAAATCAAGTATATGACCTACAGATTATTAGTTCTTACCTTGTGTTGGCTTAAATTCATCCCTTCTGAAAATCCTTGGTAAATGATACTTTGTCTCATAAAATATGAGAGCTGTTCCTTTTTTGAAGATGCCACTGACTGTGAACTTGCCATCACTAGCTGCATGCCACCTGCTGTAAACTTTTTATAAGACCATGACTTCTAAAGTCTGTAGCACTTAAATGAAAGAAGAAAATGTGTCTGAAGAAAACAGATGCAAAAGGTTGATAGCTCATCAAGATATCAGTGCTTAGACTGTTAGCTAAGTGCAATTGAGAAGTTTTACTTCCAGCAAATTTACTGGGCAAAACCTTCATTTTTTCATTTGAATACATTCGCTATTTCTCAGAATATGCACCTTTATTGTGAACATTTTTATTCACAAAAGTTTTACTTAACTTACGCTACAGTGCAGAATGTCATATATATATATATATATATATATATATATATATATATATATATATATATGTATATACAAACAGACACACATACACACACACACATATATATATATATATATATATATATATATATATATATATATATATATATATATAAAACAATCCCAAACAGTGCAAAATATACATCTGTTATAAAAAGAATTATTTCTTTTACTTTTTGATATTATAATTACAAATTTCTCTTTCTCTTTCCTTCTACAAAGTCTTCCATTTGCCTCTCCTTATCTTTTTCAAATTCATGGCATTTTTTCATAAGTTGTCAGTCATTGCATATATATGTGTGTGTATGTGTATGTACGTATGCATATGTATGTATGTTCAGAGCTGACCACTTGGTATTGAATAAGAAATTAGTATGGACTTCTCCAGGCAAGAGTATTTCTCTTGTTTTCAGTATTCCTTAGTTGCCTATTGTCTTGGTGTAGGCTTGAAGCCTCCTGGGCTACTCTCACTACAACTCTTTATCCATGTTAAGCAAGATTTTTGCTGTTGTACCTTTTCAGCTCGTTTTCTGTCAACCATGTTGGTGGGACTTTGTGGGCATAACCTTTGACATTCCTAAGAGACATAGTCTCACAACCAAGTTGCTGTTCCTCTGGCTCTTACAATATTTATGTCATAGGTGTGTACCAGTTGGGACTGGGCAGCACAGTCCTGCATTTTGTATAATGGTCTATATCTGCTGCAAAGAAAAGTTTCCTTGATGTGAGGTGAAGCCTACAGTCATCAAACTAGAACCTGGGGAAGGATGTCTGAAAATATTTGTGAGGAAAAAAAATAGTGTTCTATGACCACACTTCTTTCCCGTAAGTTTTTCTTGACTACACCCTCTCAAACTTCCAAAACGCTTACAAAGTGTTGTTGCACTAGAAGACAACTTGTAAAATTTTATAGGCCATTTTCCTGAAAAGTTGTCTTTAGTAATGAAGGTATTTCCATCTGGGTGTTTATCATCCTTCTCACACTCATATTCTTTTTTCCGAATCACAGAGCAGGAGGTGGAGAAGAATCCTAATGATGGTTAGGTCAGCTTCTGTTGTCTCTGGACACTGCTACTTAAGCGTAAGAAGTTGTTATTCATCCCATGCCAAAGGTTAGAAGATATATCTATAGACACAAATTACCTAGATTCAAGTATTCCCAGTTTCCTGGGCTGGGAAGTGAAACATAATGACATTATTATATATTGTCATAACAATGTATCAGTCTAGATGCATGAAAAAAGGAAATTTATTTTTCCAATGGTCATAGCAATTTTAAGTCTGAGAACAAGGTTCCATGAGCTGCTTTACTGGGAAATATCTGGTTTGTGAATATTTCGATACTTTAGTGATTTTTCTCTTATGAGTGCTTGGAGAACTGTCTACTGTGATCATCCTCATTTATTTATTTTAAAAATTTTATTTATTCATTGACTTTACAACCTGGTCATAGCCCCACCCCTCATCACCTCCCAGTCCTCCTCTCCCTTCTTCCCTCTATTCCTCAGCAAAGGGAGCCTACTCCTCCATCCACCCCTCTTATCAAGTCATATCAGACTGAGCATGGCCTGTTCCCCTGTGGCCTGGCAAGGCAGTTCTGCTGGAGGGGGTAAGTGAAAAGCTGGCAAGAGAGTCCATGTCAGAGACAGCCCCCACTTTTTTTTACTAGAGGACCCACATGAAGCATGAGCTGGCCATTGGCTACATCATTGTTGTAGCCTAGGTCCATGCAAGTTTCTTGGTTGATGCTTCAATCTCAACAGGCCTCTCTGGACCCTAGTTAGTTGGCTGTGTTGGTTTTCTTGTGAAGCTCCTGTCACCTCCAAGTCTTTTTCTCCTTTCCTCAACTTCTCCACAAGATTCCCTACTATGGACCAATGCTTGGCCGTGAGTCTTAGCATCTGTTTCAAGACCTTAGAGTACAACTCTGCTAGGCTTCTGTCTGTAAGCATAGCAGAGTATTGCTAGTAGTGTGAGGAGTTGTTTCTCTCCCATTGTGTGGGTCTTGGGTTGGGCCAGGCATTGGTTGGATTTCCCCTTAATTGCTACTCTATCTGCTCTATCTTTATCCCTGAACAACTTGTATGCAGACATCCTGTAAAGAAAAGAGAAACTGTGGGCAGGGACCTCTCTATGACAAGCTGGAGACCTAAGTCGTGATAGGCTTCTGGGAGGATATAAACAGGACTCCAGTTGAGACTCCTAGTAGGAGGGGCCAAGGAGACTGAAGAAGATACCCTCTAACAAGACAAGATTCCTAGTGGAGGGTGAAGAACATTAATCCAAAAAACTTCGATTTTCTTTGTTTGTTAGGATAATGATCTCACTGAATTACAGCCAAACTGTTATAACTTTATTTAACTTCAATTAACTCTCAAACAACGTAACTGCATATATTGTCAAATTAAGGTTAGGACTTCCCACCTAAAACTCTAACATTGGAGCATCTACTTCAGTCCCTGGAGCAATATATCTGACAGACATATTTGTGAGACAGGAACTATCTAGGACTTGCTTACCCTGTCTTGGCAGAGTTTTGATCTCAACTCTGCCTGCATCCATGCTTGCCCATTTTTAGGCAGAATTTTGTCTGTGGTAGAAAGGAGGACATTTTTCCCAGTGGCTTGTTAGCCACAATTGAAGCCATCTCCATAAGGAGGTTCTTTGATGCTCATTACCTTCTTTGAGGTAGGCTGGGTATTACCACGTGTTAACTTGTCTCATCATCAATGAATCTTTGAAATAATAAAAACATCTTTAAATGAAAAAAATAAAAAAAGGTTAGGACGTCCACAAATGAATTCAGTCTTTAGTAATGGCCAAAGAAGAGACCATGCTTTTTGCTATAATATAAATCTAACTGCTATTAAACAAAAAGAAAGGTCTTGATCTCTCTAAAATGTCATCCTCCAATCAATGAATAAAACACTTAATTCACGTTTTTTTATTCTAGTTAACTTTTGGGCAGTATACCATCTGATTATCAGCTAGCTTCATCTTGTAATCATCACTGATATATCCTGTCACTTTGGTAACCGTCTACCTCTCTGCCTACATAATCATATTCCTGTGCACTTAGTAGTTTATAGCATATAGATGCTACCCAAGGTTTTGGGCTGGACTTCATTTTGTCTCCCTCTGATCTCTCACCCTCTCTGCAAAGCTCCCATTGATTTAATTTTCACCTCTCTTCCAACTATGATTCTTTAATTTATTTGATAATTTCATACACAAATACAGTGTAACAGTGTATTTGTATCTCTAGCATTCCCTGCCTCCTATTCATCTCTTCTCTTGTTCCATAAGCCCCTCATGAATTCATGACCTGTTCTACTACAATTGTATACACACACACACACACACACACAGACACACACACACACACACACACACACACAAGCACACACACACACCCTACTCAACCCACTTAATACTGTAAAATATATAGATGTAGTTATAGCTAACCATTTAGGTTTGGGGTCCCATCTTTAAGAAAATCTGTTTCTCTTCACTCAGAATCCCTTGAATTCTAACTACCTTCAGGAACACCATAGAATTCTGATGCTGAATTTATTTCTCTGTTCTTCTAGCCAGCTAAGAATGCTGCTTCCAAAGTTTTAGTTACCTCAACTTTATTATTTCAATTCACTCAAAACTTCTCTACCCCTTCATGATCCGATTACACCTTATTTTTCCTAATATTTTCATTGTGTTTAGAGCTTTAGTAGATGTAATGTGACATAATGTAATAGGAAGGTAGCTGATGACTTTCCACCATAAATATTTCAAAACAGTTTGGAGTTAAACCTTTAAAAATAATTTTGTTAGGGCATTTTCTGGGTATGTTCTTCTTGCTATAAATTTGAATTAAAACAGAGACTCACAACTGAACCATGTGTAGACAGAGGCTTTAATGCTCCCTGTCTTAGCTGAGATGAATTGGCAGAGGAAGAAAAGATAATCAAGATACATTTAATGAAAAAATACTGTGTTTGAGACACAATTGAGGCTATTGGTAATCATAAATGCTTGTGATTATTGGCAATAAATCATGGATGACAAAATGCACTTTCCATTCTTATGACCAACTCCTTCCATATAACCTTCTTTGCTTTCTTTCAAATTTATTGACTTTATTTTCATTAATTGTTGATATATGTGTATATTATATGTGTGTGTGTTAATAAAGGCAGAAATACAACCAGCTTAATCTGTATGTGTATATGCATGTAGTTGCTTGAATGTATGCTTTCAGCACTGTTTATCTGGTATTGGATAACCAATTATTGCTCTCTTCTTTGGAGAACATTATTTTCACCATTCTTTAATTGTCTGCAGTTCTTTTTCTAGAGGTGAGGACAACTGGGTTTTATACACCACCCTCACTCATTCACACACCAAGTTCCTTCAAAACTCTGCCATCCATTTTGTCATGTTTGTTGCATTGTCTTTGTGAAATTTATGTTTAGGCAGTCACATTGGTTAGACTTTAAGTGTGTAGTTTCTGCATTTTTTAGAAGATAAAAATCTCACTGCTAACTTCCTGGTTTTTTGTTTTTTGTTTTTGTTTGTTTGTTTGTTTTGGTTTGGTTTTGTTTGCTTTTTTTGCTTTTATAATCTTTCCACCTACTCTTTTGCCTGATCCCTTAGCTGAAGGTGCAAGAACTGTTTTGTTCACATAGCTATTAGAACCCAGGAATACAACTCTGTATTTTGATTGGTTGTGTATTTGTTTTTTGTGAAGAGAAATATTTTGATGACAGGTGAGAACTAAACTTATCATGTGTTGTGTATAAAGACAAATATTTAGAATGTATCTGGAGATTACGCTGACTTAGAAAAATGGTGATTGTGGGTTATCCTTTAAGATACACAACCTCACTAGCGGTGGGTAGTTGCGTTTGTACAATTATTTCTATTACTTCAACAAAATGCTTGTATATTTGGATATAGTTTTATAGAATATATAATTATTTAACTCTTGTATAATTAGGAAACATATACCATTTCATAAAGAATACTGAAACTGTATGTAGTCTATCAAGGGGCTGTCATTTATTAGACATGGCAACTAATTATTTAAGCTCTCATTTTTCTTCGCTATTAATGAGTGGTATCCTCATAAAAGGTGTTTTTTTCATACAAATTTCATACAAAATGATTATCGTACTCTAAGTCCACTTAATGTAGAAAGCATGGAGATATCTCTCACCTTCTGAATGGTGTTGTACTGGGAAGATGGATAGGTTTTTATGTGTGTCATTATTCATATATCAGCATGTATTAGATATATTGTCCAAGTCTCCTTTCTACTTTATATTCTATTCACTTATTTTCCCAAACCATAAATATGAAGCATTATTATCCTATTCAAATATGACTAAAATCAATATTGGTTATATATAACACATCTTTATCTGAACAAACAGTGGAAAGAATGTGCTTATTATATATAATTGGATACATATTTGATGAATATATATTTTCATAGATCATCAATTCTGCCCCAGAAGAAGGTGTTTTTTGGGCATCTTCTTACATGTTGCCAACTTCTGTGACTATGACCCCACATCCCCATCAGTGAGGACCCCCATTCCTACGTCTTCACTTCTCCATGAAATATGCCACAACCCGCCAGATGAAAACAGGAAAGATAAAACTTTCTTCCTATTTCAAGTGACAAACTCAGCTGCCTTTTGGAAGCACAATAAGTTATTTTCTCATTATAAGGGTACATCCATATATTCCTATAAACATGGCTTTGGAAATAAAAGAACATTTTTTCTTTGTGAGGACTTATGCTGCCTTCTTACAGCAACTGGCTAAAATTGTACCCAGAGTTAAAAAATAGCACCCAGCTTTTTTTAAAATAACATATTCTCTTTCATAACATCAAGAGTATTTCTATGATATAGACTGATTATAACATGAGTCCAAGCAGATATATAGGTAAGAGCACCGTGCAGATTTAATTAAGGAGCCCATAAGAATATGGGATACATAAGGCTCCATAAGGAAATTACCAATGATTCATTGAAAGATATTCAGACTTAACATACACTTTGCTAAATGTGGATGTACATGTACATGCATCCATAACCAGTTCCATAATTACTGCTATGTTGTTATATTTTCTTCTTCTATAGGCTAGGGGTTCTATCTTCCTTAAAATTTTCAACTTTATAACAATGTCTAGTATTTAATAAATTTGTGAAACATAATTATCGTTTCTATTAGTTTTATGGCTGTATATTTAAGATGTTATTCAGTCAGATTCAGAAGTAAAATATCTAGCATAGTGATAATGCAGCCACAATAAAAATCCTCAGATCTATACTATTTAAAAAAGATATATACAGGACACATTTGGGTCAGTGAATAAGGTGTTTGGCGACCACAGTTTGGATCCCCAGAAAACATGTAAAGACAATTGTAATATAAAAGTAAATCTATAATCCTATTACTTCTATATTGGGATGGAAGGAAGAGATAGGAGAATCTTCAGCACCGTGTGTTACAACTAGCTTGCTAATAAATGCAGTGGGGAAAAACAACAAGGAGGGAGGAAGAGAAAGGTGGGGCTCTGGTATATCCTGTTTAACAAGGTATAAGTCTAGGGGTGACATTGAGGGTTTTCTTTTGACCACTTACACACATATGCTGTGGCAAGTATGTGTCTACACTAACTCATAAGAACACACCACACACACATACACACACACACACATACACACACACAAAGTTATAAAATTCTAATTCAAGGTTTATTTTAGAGAATAATGGTTGGTTAAAAGGCTTTCTATGAAATGTTCAATAAGCACATAAAAGATATTCAACATCTCTAACCATCAAAAGCATGCAAATTAAAACTTCAAGATTATATCTTGCTCCAAGCAGAATGTCCACCATTAAGGAAACAAGTGACAACGCATACTGGTAAAGATCTGGGGAGAGAGAAACACTGATCTATCATAGGGCAAATAAAGGCAGCCAATATACAATAAATTTGGCAGTTTTTCAAAAATGAAATTACCACATGACTCAGTTATACTAACCCTGGGAACACAGCCAAAGGGTTCTGTATTGTTCCATTGAGATGACTGTATATCTACGTTTATCCCTGCTCTTTTTACAACAGCAAGGGAATGGAGTAAGTGTAGATATCCATCAAGTGACTAACGGATGATGAAAAAGTAGTACACATGTTCAATGAAATCTTATTCAATCATAAAGAAAAATGAAATAATGGGATTTGCAGAAAATGGGATGAACTGGAAAGCATTATATCAAGTAAAATAACCAAGTCTAAAAAAGATAACTACCATATGTTCCTCTATGTATGGGTTCTAGCCTTTGTTAAATAGTTTTTTCCAGATGGGAATATACGTGGATAAAGGCCAGCAATATAGTAAGGGGATCTAGATAATTTGAAAAACGAGGCTTTTTTTTTAATTAAAAAAGATGAATAAACAAAAGCTGAAGTCACAAAATGCATATCCAACCAGGTAAGTGACGAAGAAAGAACAATTCTTTCCTTATTTGGAAAGGCATTGGTGAATACATGAAGCTCAATGTGTATTTTGTAAAGCCTTTATTTTATTTGGAGTTTCATTCATGTTTTTATGATTCAAAGACACTAATATCTTCATTATTTCATGCAGTATAGGGACCATGCAAGCAAGAGAAACTGGTGATTCTCACATTCTAATGAAATGTTTGATTGTGGGGGTGATTGTGTGATACTTGCGCAAAAGCTTTTCCTCATTAGCTCTGGTTTTCATAGGTTCGTTTCATACAGAAGGGAGATCCAATTACTCTCCTTTTATTTCTTCTTTTTTGTTTGTCTAGATTTTAGTTTTGCTTGAATATTTGGCAGCTGTTAGGAATGACTGTACATGTGTGCATGTGCATGAGCATGTGTGTTTGTGTGTGTACGTGATTTAGAAAAATGAGATGGCATCATTTCCTATAGATGCTGACTTAGTTGTCCTGTTTTACTGAATATGAGAATGCCGTTCCATAGCCTGGATTTTTAAATCTTTAAGAAAAAGCAAAATATTTTATTTTTCTTTTATTGAAAATAAATTATTTTCTCACATTTTATATCCTAATTACAGTTTTTCTCCCTCTATTCCTCCCAGTTCTTCCTCACATCATTTCCAGTCCACAGCCCACTTACGTTCTGTCTCTTGTTAGGTTTCTAAGGGATAATAATAAGATAAAACAAAATAAAACATAATAAGATAAGACCAAGCCAAAACCAAAACCATGTTTTATACTATTATGTTTGGGGGGGTTCCTAATAAGTTTTAGTAGGAAATACTTATTTTTAAACCGCAGATTTTATTCCATATGAATGAATATTCATTTTTTGTGTCTTTACTGCACATTTCCTGCTAACCCTTTGCCTCACCATTTGTTGAGTGGAGCAGAGATGACTTGTGTGACTATAAATATTACAAGAAGAAACTGGTTTCTCAGAGACCAGAATATTCCTCTCTAGGAGGGAAGTTTCTAATGGGATGAATTTATGTTATTCTTCCTCCTAGTGGCTGCCCTTATAAAGGAGATGGTTTTGTCAGTTATTTTCGGACTGATCATAAAGACAGTCACTTATATGTGATACTTATATATGTATCTTAGCTCCAAAATTTGAGGCATCTTATACTCTTTTATCATTGTTTTCTGTTTTATTTTGTTTTTTCGAAACAGGGTGTTTCTGTGTAATTCTGGTTGTCCTGAATTCACTTTGTATACCAGGCTAGCCTAAAACTCACAGAGATCTACCTGCCTCTGCCTCCCAAGTGCTAGGATTTAAGGCATATGCCACCACTGCATGGCTACATTGTTATTTTGTCATTGTGAATATTCTATAGAACAGTAAAATGACTTAGGATGCAAACCATTGAATTTATGTCTAGAAATATAGGAATAGAATGGCTATCTCAAATTTTATTCTAAATTTAACGCTATGGAAGGTAACATAAGAATGACACCATTGAATTCAGGTAGTTTGCATATAGGTTCAAGGGTAATCACCTACCTTTATTCTCCCAGGGTCACTCCAGGGCAATTCATTGAAAGTGAACAAAAATATTAAGTGTGATTTTTCTTTTTACACATAAAAATTATTATTATTGTTACTCAGAGCCAGATTTTAGGAAAAAAAAAAAAACCAAACCAAAACACTGTATTAGAAAACTGGAAATAACTGCCTACAAAGGAATGCAGATCCTGTCACAGTCTATACTCAATCCAGTCCTATTGTAGCAGAGTCTGTGACATCAAGAAGGGAATGAAAATTATGTAGCTTTAAATACACAGAAAAATCATGTCAGCTTTCTCAAATAGCATCTGGACAAAGTAGTTGCTACTTTATGAAGAAACCTGCATAGTCTTCAAGGGAGAAAACAACATATTTTTTCCTTAAGAGATAGGAAATACATTATGCCAAACATCAATGCCAAAATTAACCACATGAGTGGAATCCCATAGATTATATAGTACAGACACCTGGTATAGTTTAACTACCATCTTGACAAGATTTAGGAGCAAAGATTTTCTGGTTATTAGGAGCTGTGGACTCTCAAGGTACACTGCCTAAGATTTGAATCTTGATGAAGTTTACTAGCTAGCTATGTGCCCTTGTGCCAATTTTAAATGGGGAAATCTTTTTTGTGGGGCAGAGAAATCACCATTTTAATGAACAAGAGTAAACTGTACATAGTTCACTTTATCCATTCTTCAGTTGAGGGACATCTAGGTTCTTTGCAGATTCTGGCTATACAAATAAGGCTGCTATGAATTTAGTTGAGCAAATGTATGGTGGAACATCTTTCAGGTATATGCCCAGTTACTTGAGGGGGGCTTTTTCCCAATTTCTTGCAATAGCACCAGATTGATTTCCAAAGTGGTTGTACAAGTTTAAACTCCCACCAGCAATGGAGTAGTGTCCCTCTTTCTCCACATCCTTTCCAGCATGTGCTGTCACTTGAATTTTTGATCTTAGCCATTCTAGTAGGTGTAAAATGTAATGTCTGAGTTGTTTTGACTTACATTTCCCTGATGACTAGGGATGTTGAGCATTTCTTTAAGTGTTTCTCAGCCTCTCAATATTCCTCTTATGAGAGTTTTCTGTTTAGCTCTGTACCCCATTTTTAATTGGGATACTTGGCTTGGTGGTGTTTAATTTTTGAGTTATTTATATATTTTGGATATTAGACCTTTGTCAGATGTAGGGTTGGTGGAGATCTTTTCCCAGTCTGTAGGCTGTTGCTTTGTTCTGTTGACAGCATTTCCTGCCTTACAGAAGCTTCTCAGCCTCATGTTGTCCCATTTATTAATTGTTGACCTTAAGGCCTGGGCTGTTGGTGTTCTCTGTTCAGGAAGTTGTCTTCTGTGCCAATGAGTTCCAGGCTCTTTTCCACTTTTTCATGTAACAGATTTAATGTCTCTGGTTTTATGTTGAGGTCTTTAATCCACTTGGACTTGAGCTTTGTGCATGGTTATAAATATGGGTCTACTTTCATTTTTCTACATGTAGACATCCAATTAGACCAGCACCATTTACTGAAAATGCTGCGTTTTTTCCCATTGTGAGGATTTGGCTTCTTTGTCAAAAATCAAGTGCCCATAGGCTTGTGATTTTATTTCTGGGTCTTCTTTTGATTTCATTGATTAACCGGCCTATTTTCATGCCATCCATACTGATTTGATTACTGTTGCTCTGTAGTTCAGCTTGAGATCTGGGATGGAGATTCCTCTAGAGGATCTTTTATGGTACAGGATTGGGTTTGGTATAGATTTTTGTATGTTGATGCAATATATTTGTATATTGTAAATAAGTATAAATTTGATACATTGGTATAGAATTAAAATTTAAGATTAGTCTTCACACATATTACATATATTTCTACTCTAATATGAGCTATTGTATCCATACAACTCAATTAAAATACAAGGTTTATTTCCAATACTTTGAAAGTGCTATTGCAGGTGGTTTAAGATATTTAAGTAATACAAGACAATTGTTAGTTGATTAAATTATGGTCAGGTCAATTACTTGTCTATTTTTATCATAAAAATATACATCCTAGGTTTATCAGATAGATATGATTCTGTAGGTAGATAAAGGAAAATATTTAGATAGGGTTTTTACAAATCTCAGAGACCTACAGAATCTAACATTTGAAGATGTTTCTATTATTTTAAAGATTCTTTGACAATAAGACATGTTAACTTCTGGCAACTCCTAGCCTACCTCAAAGAAGATGATGAGCATCAATGAACCTCCTTATGGAGATTGTTTCAAGTGTGGCAAATAAGCCACTGGGCAAAATGTCCTCATTTCTACCACAGACAGAATTCTGCCTAAAATGGGTAAGCTTGAGTGGAGGAAAAGTTGATGGCCAATTTTTGCCTAGATAGGTTAAGCAAGTCCTCAATAATTCCTGCCTCACAAATATGTTTGTCAGATGTACTGGGACAGAAGGCTAACGGTGATTCTCCAACATTTTTGAGAATTTTGGGTGACTGATCAGCCAGCTAATTGTCTCTGTCATTTTTTCATTTCAGAAGCTGTTATCCTACACATCTGGTTTACTCAGGTAATTAAGTTTTATTCCTTCTCAAGTCTCTCAATTCTCTGATGGGATTGAAGACCAGATAGATTAGTTTTACAATTAAGCTTAGTTGTTTAAGGGGTAAGTTATTTTTAGGTCTAGATAGATATTTTAAATGGATAGAGATGAGATATGATAGATATTGATTTACAGTCAGAATTTTAGACTCACCAAGATAGGAAAACTGTTTTCTTCAAGGATGACAAATGCCAATCACCAAACACTATGAATGTACCAATCATATAATTTCTGATTGTTTGTGGTTCTTCTTATTGTATATAATGTATTGTCCTTATGTGTAAAAATAATAAAAAAAGACTGTACTGGGAAGAATAAATTTAGAGTTTAATTTTTTAGGACATAAAATGTCACAATAGAAAAATAACCATAGACTTTAATTACTTGGGGCTTTACATTTTCATAGGAATTTAATGTGGGGACTGGAATCATCCCTAATAATATGATAAGAGAAACTTATTTTGTAATTTGGACATTATTTTTAGTATTTTTATATTATAGAATCATAAGCATTTTGTTATTGGATGAAGGTTGTTTTGACCTGGAAAATGCTCTCAGTGCAAGAAACCTGCTGTCTGTTCAGCAGGAGGGAAATACTATTAAATTCAGGAACCTGATACAGGACTATCACTTTAAAAAATTCAGGGATTTGAATATATATTTTTTTCTTTGTATTCACTAATATAAAAAATTGGGGGAAATCATCATTTTACTTAATTTGTTTTGTAATCAGTAGACTCCTTATTTTGAATGGGGTCAAGATATGAGAGAGAAGAGAGGGATTTTATAAACAAGTATTTATTTTATTTATTGTTTGTGTGCATGTTTTTCTCTTTCTGTCTGTTCATATGGTTTATGTAACAGTAAAATATGTAAGCAAAACATGCAGGAAAACAAAGCATATTTGTTTTAATGAGACTGGCTTACTTCATTTAATATTATTATCAGCAGCTGCATTCATTTTTCTAAAAATGACACAACATCATTCTTCTTTGCAGCTGAAAAAATTCCATTGAGCATATACAGGTGGAGGTAATCCTTCTCAGGAACAGTCAAAGGGGAGGGGAATAAGGGGAAAATGAGAGGGAGGGAAGAATGGGAGGATACAAGGGATGGGATAACCATTGAGATGTAACAAGAATAAATTAATAAAAAAAAAGAAAAAAATTTCATTGTAATTGGGAGAGATAACTAACACTAAAAGCCTTTTAAAATGTCATCTGTAAACCCATTATAGTAAAAGCTTCCTAAAATATATACACATATAAACAGAGTTGAAACGGTGTTATCCTATAGTGAGGGGCCAACTTGATAACATATCCTATGAAATAAAAATCTCCAGTACCAGGAACTGAGTATCTCATTTTCACTTGTTGAGCAATGGGTTGTCATAGACCCCCAAATGTTACATAATATGGCCATTGCTTTTGGTTATTCTCCAGAAATTTATGATAAGACTCTTTTGATGAATACCTCATACTTGAGTAATAACCTTGGAGAAATAAAGTGCATATTGTTCTAGATGTTTCTTCTCTACTGAATAACTTTCATAGGGCTGGAAGTTCTTAGGCACTCTATCAGAGGAGAAAGGTAATCATTGGTCTCACCCATCTGTGAAGTCTGTCATTTACAATTATGAGGCTTGTGTGGCAAGATATGCCCACTGGTGCAATAGTGGTACAAGTGTTATAGATATAAGCAATAGCTTTCTGAATGGATTAAGGCCTGCTCCATAACATTCAACATGTATCTGACACTGTTAGTCTGGCCAAGAATTTTTTTCTAGGTAGGTCATAAGTCATACTCCCTAGAGAAAAATTTTCTACAGTTATTCTGTAAGTAAGCATAGTATTAAAGTGACTTCCACTGGCATTTTGATATTTCTGTAAATTAGTACATCTCTCAACCTTCTAAGAAAATTTTTCTTGCTGTAGACAAGATTTAATACAAAGACTCAAAACTAAGCAAGATGTATAAAAAATATTCATAATATTCAGCCCCAACTGAGACATTTATACAATACCTTCTACACCAAGGATCAAGATTGTTTTCAGAAGTGGAAGTACAAAAATTGTAAGAGAAAGAGATGGTGGTTTATTTGAAAGAAATATAATGTTTCTAAATACAATAGAGCAGATGTACATATGACCTCATGCTGATTGTATGGTGGGGGACATATAGTAATACACTTAAGTAAAGAGATATTAAGGTTTCATAGCCTGTGAGAAATACATGTGGTATGATTTTTGGTATATTGATCACACTTCAGGATATGCTCCACATTAAAGAATTGTTGGTTAATACAAACAGGACTCAATGTGTTTATAAAAGGAGAACAAGAGCAGGAAGAAAAACCCAAAGTTAGGTGGGTAGAAAGGTGGGGTGGATATGAGAGCAGCTGGTAGTTGGGGCAGGGGAATACATTTTACCTATCATGTTTTCTGATGCCAGACACATAACTTGTTTCCATAGTTACTGTAAAAAAAATGCTACAATAAACATTAATCAGGGCAAGTGTCTCTATGACATATTGACTCAGGAGTAAATATGCAGGAATTGTATATCTGAGTTAAATATGAATTGTATTTTGGTTTATTCTCTCTCTCTTTCTCTCTCTCTCTCTCTCTCTCTCTCTCTCTCTCTCTCTCTCTCTCTCTCTCTCTCTCTCTCTCTCTCTCTCCTAGATTAGTTTACATTCTCAGCATCATTCATCTCTTCTAATAGCCTTTTAATAACTGCCTCTAGTATGTTCCCTAGCGACTGTTGCAGACCATGCCTGACTGTTACTTGTCTTCTAAAATTCCAGGAAATATCTGTCTTATACTCAATTCCATCTTCAGATTTAAACTGCATGCACTCACTTTATGAATTTTACTTGATAATTCATCATTTATTGGCTGCTTACCACTCTGCTTATATCCCCCCCATTTTTTTTTATCAGTATATCTTGTAGTTATCTTCCAGATAAAACCTCTGGAACTTCAGTCTTTGTCTCATTGGCTGCATCTGGAATAACTCAAGCTAAGATAATATACAAAACGCACCTCAAAGTCAAATGGAGAACAGCTTTCTCTGAATTTGTGAACTATTTCTACCATAATTTACTATATGATGATGAGTGGTATATGAGAATTTTCATAAGGATGTGAAAACCAGATAAAGGTTTCTTTTCTTAGATTAAGGGTTAGCATACCTTTTCAGCAATGAGTCAAATAGTAAATATTTTAGGAATATTGTTTATGCATTTACTTTTATATATTATTCTTTGTGTATTATTTATTATTATAAAACTACAAAAGACATTCTCAGCTCTCAGGCCACATATGGGTTAGATTTGGCACACAAGCTGTACTAGGGAAGATGCTGGCTTCACAACATGTCCTTGACCCAGACATGAAAAGCTAGCCATTACACATGCTTTCACTCTTTTCTTGCCTTTTTTTTTCTTTCACACCAATTTATATTCATTCAGAATTCTAGAATTTGTGCTCTGAGACAAAGAATACTTAAACAAGGTAATGGTACAAGTTTAAAAAAGACAGAAATTCATGGACTTCCTTTTCCTCTTAAACTACATGAAAGCTTTTTCTTTGAGGCATGGGAAGACTAATATTTTAACAAAAATACTGATAAAGCAGTTCAAGAAACTCAACAAATCTAAAGGGGATTGGCTTTGCTGTTATGAGTCATTCTGTATCTTAAGTCTGTTCTACTTTAAATATGTTTATGTGTCAAAGTAGAATTGCAGCCATTATAATTTTCATGGTGATTTCACACCACTATAAACATCAAAGGAAGGAGTCCAAATAGGGTGATTTATTTGAGAAATTCCAGTATATGTCATTTTAGGGCAAGAGTTCATCATTACATATTTAGTAAGTGACAATGAGGAAAATTTCAAAGTACCATATACATGTGAGGTTAGAGAAAGAACAGAAGCGGCAAATATTCTAAATGAGATTTGTAAATCCCAAATAAATAGTTGGGCAACTGTAATGATGGTTAGTAGGTAAAGTACTTGCTGTGCTGAAGTGAACAGACCTTATGTGAATGTCATTTAAAGTAGTATTTGCCTCTAACCACAGATGTGCTTGGGGAAGAGACAGGAGGATCTTAGGGGCCCCAGAGTTGATCTAATCCAGCCCAAAATGGCAAGCTCCAGGTTTAGTCTGAGACTCAGTGAAAAAAAGCAAGCAAAGAAACCAAACCAACCAACCAAACAAACAAAAAAACTAAAAATAAGGTAGAGAAACAATTCAGAAAGATATCCTGATATCAATCTCTGGCTTACATAAATGCACACACACACACACACACACACACACACACAGAGAGAGAGAGAGAGAGAGAGAGAGAGAGAGAGAGAGAGAGAGAGAGAGAGAGAGAGAGAGAGAATCTATTTCTTTCCTAACCCAGGTAGACTTAAAGCCTTTTGAAACCAAAGGAAAAAATTCTTTTCACCACTTGGTAGTAGTTCTTATTGTATCTCTGTACTACTTTACATATCAGTTTATTTTTCAATTTCCATTTCTTTCTCATAAAATTAAATAATAGGAATTTCTAAACTCCATTACTTGAGGTCAAGCAGTTTGAAATGATATCATTTCCTTTTTAAATATATTATTAATTTATTCATATTACATCTCAATTGTTATCCCATCCCTTGTATCCTCCCATTCCTCTCTCCCTTCTATTTTTCCCTTACTCCCCTCCCGTATGACTGTGACTGAGGGGGACCCCCTCCACCTGTGTATGCTCATAGGGTATCAAGTCTCTTCTTGGTAGCCTGCTACTCTTCCTCTGAGTGCTGCCAGGCCTCCCCATCCAGGGGACGTGGTCAAATATGGGGCACCAGGGTTTGTGTGAAAGTCAGTCCCCACTCTCCACTCAACTGTGGAGAATGTGGAATGATCTTCCTTGCTCACGGATCAGGAGAATTAACATGGTAAAAATGACCACCTTACCAAACAATTTACAGATTCAATGCAATCCCTATCAAAATACCTACACAAATTTTTAAGGACATTGAAAGTTAAATTCTCAACTTCATATGGAAAAACAAAAAACCCAGAATAGCTAAGACAATCTTGTACAATAAAAGATCCTCCGGACAGGATCCTAGTCCTCCTGATCTCAAGCTGTACTATAGAGCAACAGTAACTAAAAGAGCATGGTACTGGTGCAGCAATAGGATGGTTGATCAGTGGTATCAAATCGAGGAGCCAGAAATGAACCCACACACATATGGTGACTTGATTTTTGACAAAGAAGCCAAATCTATTCAATGGAAAAAGGATAGCATCTTCAACAAATGGTGCTGGTCTAACTGGATGTCTACGTGTAAAAAATGCAATGAGACCCATATTTGTCACCATGCACAAAACTCAAGTCCAAGTGGATTAAAGACTTCAACATAAAATCAGAGACACTAAACTGGTTAGAAGAAAAAGTGGGGAAGAGCCTGGAACACATTGGCATAGGAGACAACTTCCTGAACTGAACACCAACAGCCCAGACCTTAAGGTCGACAATTAATAAGTGGGACCTCATGAGGCTGAGAAGCTTCTGTAAGGCAGGAGACACTGTCAACAGAACAAAATGACAGCCTATAAACTGGGAAAGGTCTTCACCAACCCTACATCTGACAAAGGTCTAATATCCAAAATATATAAAGAACTCAAGAAGTTAAACACCAACAAACCAGATAATCCAATTGAGAAATGGGGCACAGAACTAAACAGAATTTGCTGATATTTAAAATAAGTTTTTTATGAGATTATAATATAATTACGTTTACCTTTCCATTCCTTTTCTCTAAAGCCTTCAATATATTCCTCACTACCCTCCTTCAAATTCATGATGTCCTTTTACACTCCTATTGTATGTTTATAAGTATATGAATATACATATGTATTTCTAAATATATGCTGTTCAGTTCTGTGTAATGGAACTTGTATTTATTTCTTTGGAGCTGACCATTTGACTCTGGACAACCAGTTGCCATGTTCTTTTCTAATGATTTCTTTTTTGATAGAGACAATTGGATGAAAGAACATAAACAAAAAGAATAAAAGTATAAATGGAGAAGAATAACACAGACATGATTTTTATTACTAGAATTCATTGCCCATACGTAGTTGAAGTTTAGATACTGAGCTGATTAGTTTTTTCTTGCCAATATGACCAAATCCTACAGTCACCTGGGGAGAGAAAAATTAAATTGAAGAATTGCCAAGGTCAGATTGGTCTCTGGATATGTCTTAGAGGAATTTTCTTGATTGATTATCGGTATAGATGAGCCTAGTCACTGTGGGTGGCACTAGCGATGAAAAGGTGAACTTAGACTGTGTAGGGTCACTAGCTGAGCAAGAGCTGGTGGTCAAGCAAGAAGCAATCTCTCTCTCTCTCTCTCTCTCTCTCTCTCTCTCTCTCTCTCTCTCTCTCTCTCTCTCTCTCTCTGTTTCCCTCTCTCTGATTTCTGCTCTATGGTTGTGCCACCTTATTGGAAATGTTAGTGGAAACAAAGCCTTTCTTTCCTTAAGACACTTTTGGTTATGGTTTTTTTTTTCACAGAAAAATGAATAAAAAAACAAACAAATGAACAAAAACTAATATAGCCATGTTTGACTTTCAAAAGTTCTCCTCAGGATTTCATTTTATTTTCATCTTAAGCTAAGAGTATTGCTACAGCATGATGTACCTAAGTGGATCAAGACTTTGTAAAAGTTATATTTCTTACTGATAAATAATGATTTAATGTTAATAAATACCATATCCTTGTACATAATAGTTTATCAAAGATAATTTTTAATTGAAAAATAAAATTATTCATATTACATCTCAATTGCTATCCCATCCTATGCAATTTCCCATTCCTCCCTCCATCCCACTTTCACCCCATTCCCCTTCCCTATGACTGTGACTAATGAGGGGCTCCTCCCCTTGAATATGATGCTAGGGTACCAAGTTTCTTCTGGGTAGTCTGCTATCCTTCCTCCGAGTGTCATCGGGCTCCCCATCAAGGGGACATGGCCAAATATGGGGCACCAGAGTTCGTGTGAAAGCCAGTTCCCAGTCTCCACTTAACTGTGGAGAATATCCTGTCCCTTGACTAGGTCTGGGTAGGAGTTTGATGATGACTGCACTTATTGTCCATGGTTGGTGCCATAGATTGAGCAGAACCCCTGGGCCCAGATTTAACCATCATAGTGTTCTTCTTGTAGGTTTCTAGGACCCTCTGGATCCATCTATTTTCCTATCTCCTATATTTCTCTCACCTTAAGATGTCCTCACCTCTATTCCACTTTCCTGGTAAGTGAAGACTTTCATGAGACATGCCCCTTGGCCTAGTGTCCAGATAAAATTGAGTATATACTATTTGAGTCTCTCTGCTTCTGGGTTAGCTCACTCATTATGATCATTTCTAGTTCACTCCATTTGCCCACGAATTTCGGGAATTCCTTGTTTTTCATAGCTGAGTAGTATTCCATAGTGTGAATGTACCACAGTTTCTTTATCCATTCTTCTATGGAGGGACATTTAGGCTGTTTCCATGTTCTGGCTATTATGAATAAGGCTGCTATGAGCATGGTTGAGCATATGTCTCTGTTGTATGCTGGAGCATCTTCTGGGTATATTCCAAGGAGTGGAATAGCTGGGTCTTGAGGAAGCCCTTTCCCCAGTTTTGTGAGATAGCGCCAGACAGATTTTCAAAGTGGCTGCACTAGTCTGCATTCCCACTAGCAATGAAGGAGTCTTCCTCTTTCTCCACATCCTCACCAGCATGTGGTGTCTCTTGAATTTTTAATTTTGGCCATTTTGATTGGAGTAAGATGGAATCTCAGAGGTGTTTTGATTTGCATTTCTCTGATGATTAAAGACATTGAGCATTTCTTTACGTGCTTCTCAGCCATTTGATATTTCTCTGTTGAGAATTCTCTGTTTAGTTCTGAGCCCCATTTCTCAATTGGGTTATTTGGTTTGGTGGTGTTTAATTTCTTGAGTTCTTTATATAGTTTGGATATTAGACTTTTGTTAAAGAGAATTTTAAAAGGCTCTTTTGTGTTCAGTCTTGAAGAAAATTGACTAAACATAATCAAAGAAGTCTACTGTACTGGTAGTTTCTGATTTTTCTGGGGATGCTGTTATGTTTTTCCCTTCACACACTCTCTTCTATTTGCTTGTCCCTCTTCACATACCTGAAAAATGCATATTGATTCCACATCAGACTCATATGTTACTTTCCCTTGGAAACTTTATACAATCCTTTAGAAATGTGTATCCTTTCTGCTTCCATTGCATTTTAAGAGTTGGGTCACAGTGGACCATCTAATTTTGAAATAACCTTTATTGAAATTGTAGAAATGTTTACAATATTTTGTGTGCTACAGTACCAAACATAAAGCCTGAAAGAGTCTAGGACAATAGTCTAGATGTCAGATACCCATGTTTGATTTTTCAGCTCTTTTGTAACTGACAGAAACCATTAGAGAAACTACAAAAAAACAAAAAAATGCAGAGTTACTGAGTTCAGTCTCTCTCTTTTTTAATAGTGTATATATTAGTAAGTTTTTTACTGGGAAAAAATGACTGACAAAAGCAAGGTTTCAGTTCACAGGTAGAGTCCTTCATCCAGACAAATAAAGAGCATACGAACTCAACTCAGCTAAGAACTTGACATCTGAGGTGGGGAGGAAAGAAAAAGGAATGACTGCAGCTCTTTGGGTCTCTTTCTCCTTTTTAGTCAGTCTAGAACCATAAATCACTGAATGGTGCTACCTAAATTTAAAGTGGGTCATCCTACCTCAACTAACTTAATATAGACAGAACTGTCTGGGCATTTGTTTCATAGAAATTCTACATTCTCTCAAGTTGACAGTCAAGATTAGCCATCACACCATGGTGTTATAATGATTCCCTTTCCTTTTTAATTTTTTCCTCCATTTATTTAGTTGCTTATTTTACTTCTCGATCTCATCGCACTCCCTCCTCTCCACTCAGTCTCACTCTCACACCTCCCTCATTACATTGCCCCCTCTCCTTCCTCCCAGAGAAGAGGAGGCCTCAAGTTGGTACCAATCCACCCTGGTATCTGAAACTACTCCAGGACTAAGAACATCATCTCCCACCAGGGAGCAACAAGGTAGCCCAGTTAGGGGAAAGTGACCCCTAACTGGGTCGGTAACAGATTCAGACACAACTCCTACTCTGCTTGTGATGGGACCTACATGATGACCAAGCTGCACATTTGATACATGTGTATTTAGGTTAAGTCCATGAAAGCACTTTGGTTTGTGGTTCAGTCTCTGTGAGCCCCCATAGGCTCAGGTTGGATTTCTCTGTAAATCTTCTTGTGAAGTTCTTGACCCCTCTGCCTCCCTTGATCGCTCCTCCTACTCTTCTACATTACTCTCATTGCTTGGCCTTGGGTCTCTGCATTTGTCTCCATCAACTGCCTGATGGAGCCTCTTAGGAGAGAGTTATTCTGGTCTCCTGTCTGCAAGCATAGCAGAGTGTCATTAAAAGTGGTAGTGGTCAGCTCTCTCCCATGGCTGGTTTCAGTCTTAACTGATACATCTGAAACTGAACTCCTACACCCAAGGCTCAGAGATCACTGTGGGAGAGTGGTAGGGAGGAGTGTAAGAGTCAGGGGAAAAGAAAACTTGCTGTTAAGATTGTGTCTCCTGGAAATATCAGAGAAACTACTCCCATGAAGCATGAGCAACACCACTCCCTAAACATGAGAAGATCAAAGACAGCATGAGTAGACTGCTAACATGTAAGGCTGAAAGCTCAGGATGGCTTAACCCTGGATAGGGAACTCCAGGCAACTAAGGAATACTGAGCTCTGAAGTCTTTCTCAAGAAAGAACTCCCCAAATGGTTATACCATAACAAGTGGTCAACCCTGAACTCATTTGTATAAGTAAATTTGTATGGACTGAGAAAGTTATATTTAGATATTTATGACTATATATGCATATGTAACAATAACTCTTTTTAAAGTCTTAGAGGAAGATTCAGTGAGAGAAAAATGAATAGGGGAGATAATATAAATTATCTCTCGAAAAGTATAAAAAGACTAATTAATAAAAAATGGAGAAATAGTTACATATAATTCATTTGGTTAAGTATTTCTTTAAAATGTTATCATTTTAATAAATATTCTGTATTTTATACTTTAAAATATGAAAGATAAAAATTATAAAAATAATTTTTATATAATCTCTTTTTATTTATAGTAAGAGCCATTGATTTTTAGCTGGAGAGATTATTTGGCAGTTAAGAGCACTAGCTAGTCTTCTGAGGGATGGTGGTTCGATTCCCAGAAGCCACATGGTAGCTTCCATCAGGAAGTCTGGAATGTCTGAACTCTGAGGACAAAGGCACACATATGATATACAGACATACACGGAGGGAAAAATACCTATAGACAAAAACAAACAAACAATAAAGTACCATTAAAATTTGTCTTTGTCTATTTCTTTCTCAATATTAAAGTTATTATACATAACTTAAAGTCTATATTAGATTATAAGCCATTTGAGGACAATATATTGGCTTATTTCATTTCTGGGACTGAAAAGTCCCTTCATTTTATCAGAAAAAAAATATATATATAAACTTTAAATACAGTAGGTAAATTCAGAGCAAAGGAGATCCTGGATTGGCAGAGGTTAATGTACAATCATTCATGACTATGAAAAACATAAGGAGAGCAGAAGAAATAGCCTTCCTCAAGGAGAAGCCGAAATACTGCTCTATGATCATTTTCAAAGGCCATCAATAAAGGCAAATCCAATATACTAGTCAGCCTAGATGGTGCAGTTTTCAAAGGGAGTAATTAAGGCATCTTATATTCTGCAAGAAAAACTGTTCTGTGAAAGAATCTTCATGACTTAAAATATTTGACATCTGCCCTGCATATTTATTAAAATATCTGTTTTTACTGATAAAGAAAGAAAAAGACAAGTAACATATGTCACTGAGGTGAAAGAACCCATCAGAATTTTAAATATATATATATATATTTTATCTATGTTTATAACTAATGTCTTAAAGGGATACAACCAAAACTTGGTGGGAAATATACTTCAAATCAAATGGATGTTGTAGGTTTTATTAAAAAGTGAAGTGGGGTTTATTTCTATTAAATTCTGAGTCTTGTAAAAGAAAATGAAGTCTCTCTAATTATCACAAGAGGGAGATATATAAATAGCAGCCTAGCTATTAAAAATCCGACAAATTTCCGTATTCTAGCTTCCTCTAAGAAAGGAAAGCAAGGGGAAGATTTTATGCTTTGCAATATCCCCTTATAAGATGCCAACAATCTTGTATGTTCTGTAATTACTTCATTCTATGTAATGGTTTGAACATTTATAACCTGTTTAGAAATTAATGCATATGGGTCTACCTCACTTTATGAAGAACTCTGTACAAGGAAGATTTTAGTGCTGCTTAACAGATTCATTTTTGTCAGCACATGCTTGTATATGTCAGAGCTGAGTCAGACAGAAAAAGATATGAAAGGAACAAGAAAATGTTTTCATTGTGAACATTTAAGCGTATTTTCAGGGTAGGAGTTGCCAACAGTAAAATAGAAGATGAATTGGATTACTGTCAGTAGCATACAATAAATGATTAAACAAGATAGAAAGAGGGAACTGATTACTTCTGACTGGGGATTCCAGAGAAGGTGGTGTGTAAAGTGGATCTTTAAGAAAGAATTCAAGCTCTATAGACTAGAAACTAAGGATTAGGTTTTTCAGTGATAATGTAAGCATAAGTAGAGGAACTTTAGTCTCTCAATCACTTGGACAAATACAAGTCATGATTGGACTAAACAGAAAGAAAAAAATGATGGAGAAGCCTGGAAAAAGTAGCTGATATCTTGTGTGTTAGTTTATATTTATATCTTGTATGTATATATATATACACACACACACACACACACACACACACACATATGTGTGTGTGTAACTTGAATATATATGTAACTTGAACACACACACACACACACACACACACATAAGTTCAAAACTGAAACCTGAACCCTTTTGACTCTTTCAGATATTTAATAATATCCACAAGTCACGGTCTCCTAAAAGAATTGTAAAGTATGGGAGCAATGAAGCTCATCTTCCTACTAATTTTAATGGTGCCTGCTGGCAAGCATGGTGCAGAAGGCTTTGTATCACAGGCACTGTGAATGGCTAGTGTTGTGGCAATGATATTATGATCCAGAAATTACAGCCATAGTGATCTGCTGGAGGCATTTTCTGAACTGAGGTTCATTTGTCCTAGATGACTCTGTTTTGCCAATTAGTTAGACAACAATAACATCAAATAAACAAACAACCCAACAACAAACACCTAATAACTATAATTGACCCAGAGCAGACACCGTCAGCTCTTCTAGGTTGCTAACCAACTATTTTTATCCTGGATTTAGACTTTTCAGCGTTTAAACAAGTACCATTTAAACTGTGAGATTTCATACTGAAGAAAAGGGAAATTTATTAGAAGATTTAAAGTCACTGAAAATGATAAAAAAGGTTTTGTTTCATGAAAACCCAACATGTTGATGGAGGATGGAATGGATGGTAAGAAAAAAAAAAGGACAAGGGATTGCTAGAACGTATTTGCATACCATTAAGGATGTTGACATAGGGGAAGGTATTGACATAGGGGTTCACACTGAAAATTTTTCAGCTTCTTGCCTCTGTGGGCATACCCTGCTATGCAATTTGTTATTATGACTCACAAAAATCAGAGTTAATACAAGACTGTCGGTTACTCCTGTTTGCACGCAGCAGCTTGCATAGCACATTCTGGTACTGTGAAAACCAACAACAGGGAGGCAGCTTCCTAGTCAGTACCAATTTGGTTTCTCCATATTGTGTGACACAAGTATGTGTTGTCCTCAGCAACAGAGTCTTACTACCAATTCTTGTGGGTAATCCAGCAGAATTTAAAATTTTGTTTGAAACTTCTCATAGCTTTAGTATATTCTTAACTTGTTCTCTTGAACCCAAGGTATTCACTCTTGTGTCCTCTTGGATTGAATTTCTAAGGAATATAAATAATAACATCTATGTTTGGTTTCTAAATCCATGGTGCTTGAATATTATAAACAAGCATCAAGGATCCATTTTAGTTTACATAAATGGAAATAATTGTATTTTCTTGTAGCCATTCTAGAACTTATTTGTTACTACTCCAGTGTTGACTCTTTTCACCAAGGATGCATTGTTTTGTAGTGACTCTACAAATTGTTTTTGCACAAACTATCCATTAGCGTATTCAATGAGGCTTTGCAAACATTGGTTGGGAAGAGAAAAAAGTTTTGCCCTTTGTGGTTACTTGTCAATATACAATCCTTTGTATACTTTTAGCAGATCTATCACCACTGTCTTTAAAACATACAGTGGTAGAAACTAGTTTGCTACATGTAGATGAAGAAAAACAGTGATCGTCCCAGATTAGTCCTCTGTGTCAATATTGCTATTTCATCATAGAGAGTAGCATGATACTTCAGTTGATATCCTTTGTTTCTAAGCATGGAAATCCCATATTTCTGATTCAGGAAAACTGTATTAATATCAAAGACATCAAGAATATCCTGGACTCTAAGCAAACATTGAATGATTAGGCCTTGTTAAAGGCAAGAGCCAGGAAAGTAATCTGGAACAAGGTGAAAAAAGACTGACATTTTCTTCTGCATGCTACCATTTGAGACCGAAACCTCACTACTTCATCATTAATGACTCACACATGTTTCTATCACTGGACAAGAAAATGTGGCATTGCCACACATACACAGTGTTATCCCTTGGCTGGTCAGATGGAATACTTTCAGCTGAAAGAGGGCCAAGTCCAATTGAATATGAGCAACAATCATTTACATGTACTTCCATAGCTGTTGCATGGTTTTAATTTTCTCCAGCAGACCACAGACTATGGCTGTGCATCATTACCATTACCACTGCTTCCCAAACAAAGAAGCTCATCCCAGAGAAGTAATCTGCCCATGACACTTAATTATCAGGAAGAGAATTGGATTCTAATCCAAGGAAGCTGACTACTCAATACTTTATGTTACCAATTGCTAGAGTGGAAGATGATGATGCTATTAGGATGTCATGACATTCTTTTCTCTTTCTAGTTTATTTAATTCTTTCTAGGCTGTGTCCAAATGACCCTTTACCCTTCGTGTGTCTTTTACTGAGAGAAGATACCATCAGATCCACATGTTTTTAACCAACATAATCATATATAAACTACATGTAGTTTCAGAAGTAGACTGAATAGACTCAATCATATAATATTATAGTAGGATTTATAACATGAATTCACACATGTATCAGAACTCAATAGATGCATCAAGAAGGTTTGAAACAGTGAGTAAAAGCATAGGTTTCAAGTTTTCCAGAAACTTTAACTATATTAATATAAATATTATTTAAAGAAATTAAAAAGAATAAAATAACATTTATTTCACCTTAAATGAACAAACCTGATTGAAGTGTTTGTGCTGCTCTGAGGTAGGCACTTGTGTTGAGTTATGGTGGCAAAGCAACTTCCTGTAAAGATGACCTCCAAACCCAGTGAGTTGTACCTCCTCTATGAGAGAATATGGACACCCATGATAAAGCTCAAGATAATATGCATGTATCACTATTTTCTATTGGAAATATTCTGTACACATACTGTTAATATATCTTGAGTTCTGTGAACTGTATATATGAGATTAGAAATTCTATTTTTTTACTACTTGGATTTCCTGGACTCTATATCCTGTTTAGCAGATCTTTTTATCTTTTTGAGAAGGTTCTGAGCATGTACATTGACAGTCTTTTCTGAATTCCTTCTTTACTAGAAAGTTAATTTGTAGAGCATGGTTGATTTTTTTCTTTTTGCTATTATATTATTTGGGGCTCCTTATTTACTTTTCTTTCACATTTTTTCTCACCACTGGAATTGTGAGTACTCAAGAGAACAGGATAAAGGTGTCATTATCATGAAGATGCATGCCATGATATGTGAGTATTATACTGTAATGAGAACAAATGAATTATATTAAGGAAGGAGATGATGTTTTGGGGATGAATGGGGTGGAGTTAAGGTGAAGGGAAAAAGGAGAGTGACACTGAATTAATAGGGGAAAAACTACATGAAGAAAAGACAAGACACTGGACTACTATATCCTAGAAGGACCTGCAAAAATGGCCAAAGGAGGGAGAGCATAGAAAAAGGGTTTCAAAATGAAAGCATAGTAAAAGACACACAGTTGTCTGGTTAATAGTGTTGTTGTGCACACAACAATGATGACAGAAATTATAAGAATATTGACAGTCAAAGTCATTATGATTTTATTCAATAAAGTATGATAAATTGCTGTATTACAGAAGCTTAAACATGGAGGTCAGAAAAGAGCTCTATTCCACGTGAAAGATTTGAGATCTGGACTGATTTTGCCATTCTCTGCAATTTATCTGTTCATTCTCTGGCTCTAGATGATAGAAATTGAAAGGGAATATGGAGGATGCCTTGTCTTCTTGGTGGAGCTGAGTAGTAAGTAATCAGCTTACCTAACATACAGAAATTCCTAGGTTCCATTCCTAACACTGGAGAAAAAACAGCAATCTCTGAAATGAATCATGAATTAGCAAATAAGTCTACATTTCTAAAGGAGATAGGAAAATGGTTTAGCATATATTGAGATGAAATTTAAATACTACAAAACACAAGAAGATAAAATCTTTTGCCCAGCTTGTCTTTGCTATGGAGACCTACATACTGAAGTAATACACCAAGAGATCTGTTACAGAATCCTTATCATGAAATTATTTAGTTACATAGGCCCTTTGGTGCTCATAATACCTACACACCAAATTCTAATGAACATTACATGGGAAAATTAATAGTAAGCATTTAGCATAATGCTTGAAAGCCATAAACACTCAGTAAATGTTTCTTATCATGTTTCATAGATATAGATCAAAATTAGCTGGAAAACAACAAACATTTGAGTCCAAGTAGATGACACATAATTCATATGTTTAACATATACTTTTCAAGTACATTATTTTCAGATAAGTGTTATTTGTATTTATAAACCAGGGAGCATATCTAGATCACACAAAACTATCACATGAGGTAGATTTATTAAATTTCCAAATACATATTATTTCCCCTTGCAGTGTTATGAAGAAGAAATGAATAACAAATAGGGCCTTCTGTGAAGGAGAGAATCAAGAGCAATAGTTCAATCTAACAAAGGAGATAAAAGTTATGAAAAAATATAATGTACTGAAAAAACCTCATTTCTAGTTGTGGCCCTAGCACACACCTTTACTCCAAGAATTTTCTGTTTTTTGTAAACAGGTGGTTGGGTTGTGACTCTGGTCTAGCACACACTTTTAAAAATATAAAGTCTATACTTTTTCAATTAGCTCCCTCTCTTGTGTCCTCACAGTCCCACCCTCCCTTTCTCATCCTCCATTTCCCCATCACTGTCACCTAGTCCTCAGAAAGGAGAGCCCTCCTTCTTATCATCTAATCTTAGCCTATCAAGTCTCACCTGGACTGCCTGCATCCTCTTCCTCTGTGGCTTGAAAAAGTTGCTTCCCAGGGAGAAATGATCAACAAAGGGGCATCAGAGTCCATGTCAGAGGTAGTGCCTACTCATTGTATTATGGGACTCACAAGGAGACTGTTCTTCCTATTATTAACTACCTCTGAGCCAGGTGTCTAGGTCCTCACCATACATGGTCCTTGCTTGGTGCATCATTCTCTGCAGCAACCCCCTCTACCACCTGAATTTGTTGGCTCCATTGGTCTCCTTGTGGAGCTCTTGACCCCTCCAGGTCCTTCTATCCCCTCAACTATTCCATAAGACTCCATGAGCTCCACTCCAAAGTTTGGCTGTGAGTCTTACTGAGCATCAGCTTTGATGCCATGCTGGGTGGAGTCTTTCAAAAGACCTCTAGGGTAGACTCCCATCTTCTTCCTTCTCTTCAACCATTTCCTGTGTCTATTCTATTTGTACATCTAAATGAGAATTAAACATCCTCCCTACAGTCCTCCTTGTTATTTAGCTTCTTTAGGTCTGTGGATTGTAGTATGACTATCCTGTATTATGTGCCTAATATCCACTTATAAGTGAGTATATTATGTATCTTTCTGAGTCTGGGTTACCTTGCTCAGGATGATCTTTTCTAGTTCCATCCATTTGCCTGAAACTCTCAAGATTTTCTTGTTTTTAATAGCTGAGTATGATTCCATTGTGTAAATGTACCTCAGTCTCTTTAACCATTTTTAGTTGAAGAACATTTAGGGTGTTTTTAGATTTTGGCTGTTACAAATAAAGCTGCTATGAACATCTTCCATCACACAAGAGCAGTAGTACACCACACTGCCTGAAACTCATTCAGCCTCAAACTTTGAATATTATAAATCCCAGTGAAAACACTGTATATATATAAAGTTGTCTACTCTTATGTAATCTTTGTTTATTATGAAAAGCAAAGGCTTTTATCATTTTCTGATCACTCTTTTGCACTGATGTTAAGATAAACAATACCATGGCTATGAGTCTTTATGTGGGTTTTTGATGTCTGTAAATCATTGCTTAAAAATATTATATATTTGATACTTACTCTTTAAGTATTATAATAAATACATTTTCTTTTAAAATTGCTGCTTGAGTCATGGATTTTTGTTTCATAAAAAGAAATTAAATAACATTCATATGGGAATTAGGACAGAATTTTTAACAATTTGTAAAATGGTTCTAAACATGTATGCTATTTTATACTATTTATTTGTGAAAATTTGAATGTTCAACTTTGATGATGATGCATTCAAAATATGGATTAATTCTGAAAAATGTTTAAGATACCCTATCCCTAAAGTGTGAGATACTCAGTCAAGAATTTTTTTCTCAGTTTTTATTTTTTAAAAATTTTTATTAATTTATTCTTGTTACATCTCAATGGTTATCCCACCCCTTTTATTCTCCCATTTGTTCCTCCCTCCCATTTTCCCCTTATTTCCCTCCCCTATGACTGTTCCTGAGGGGGATTTCCTTCCCCTGTATGTGTTCATAGGGTATCACGTCTCTTCTTGGTAACCTGCTATCCTTTTTCTGAGTGCCACCAGGTCTCCGCCTCCAGTGGACATGGTCAAATATGAGGCACCAGAGTACGTGTGAAAGTCATACCCCACTCTCCACTCAATTGTGGAGAATGTTCTGCCCATTGGCTAGATCTGGGTAGGGGTTTAGAGTTTACCACCTCTATTGTCCTTGGCTGGTGCCTTAGTTTGAGCGGGGCCCCTGGGCCCAAATCTGCCTATCATAATGTTCTACTTGTAGGTTTCTAGGACCCTCTGGATCCTTCTACTTTGCTATTCTCCCATGTTTCTCTCATCTGGAATCCCAATAGGATGTCCTCCCCTCTGTCCCAGTTTCCTGGTAAGTGAAGGCTATCGTGGGACATGCCCCTTGAACTAGTTTGCAGATATAAGTGAGTATATACCTTTGGATCTTTCTGCTTCTGGGTTAACTCACTCATTATGATCATTTCTAGCTCAATCCATTTATCCACAAATTTCGGGAATTCCTTGTTTTTAATAGCTGAATAGTATTCCATAGTGTATATGTACCACAGTTTCTTTATCCATTCTTCTACTGATGGACACTTAGGCTGTTTCCATGTTCTGGCTATTATGAATAAGGGTTTTATGAACATGGTTGAGCAAATTTTCTTGTGTGCTGGAGCATCTTCTGGGTATATTTCAAGGAGTGGAATAGCTGGGTCTTGAGGAAGCCCTATTCCCATTTTTCTGAGATAGCACCAGATAGATTTCCAAAGTGGCTGTACTAGTTTGCATTCCCACCAGCAATGAAGGAGTGTTCCTCTCTTCCCACATCCTTGCCAGCATGTGGTGTCACTTGAATTTTTGATCTTAGCCATTCTGATGGGTGTAAGATGGAATCTCAGAGTTGTTTTGATTTGCACATCCCTGATGTCTAAGGAGGTTGAGCATTTCTTTAAGTGTTTCTCAGCCATTTGATATTCCTCTGTTGAGAATTCTCTGTTTAGTTCCAAGCCCCATTTCTCAATTGGTTTATTTGGTTTGGTGGTGTTTAATTTCTTGAGTTCTTTATATATTTTGGATATTAGACCTTTGTCAGATGTAGGGTTGGTGAAGATCTTTTCCCAGTCTGTAGGCTGTCGCTTTGTTCTCTTGACAGTGGCTCCTGCCTTACAGAAGCTTTTCAGCCTCCTGAGGTCCCATTTATTAATTGTTTATATTAAGGCCTGGGCTGTTGGTGTTCTGGTCAGGAAGTTGTCTCCTGTGCCAATATGTTCCAGGCTCTTCCCCACTTTTTCTTCTTAGTGACTTAGTGTCTCTGGTTTTATGTTGAGGTCTTTAATCTAGTTGGATTTGAGTTTTCTGCAAGGTGACAAATATGGGTCCAGTTGTATTTTTTACATATAGACCTCCAGTTAAACCAGCACCATTTGTTGAAGATGCTATCCTTTTTCCATTGAATGGATTTGACTTCTTTGTCAAAAATCAAGTGACCATATGTGTGTGGATTCATATCTGGGTCTTTGATTTGATTCCACTTATCAATCAGCCTGCTGCTGTGCCAGTACCATGCTGTTTTAATTACTATTGCTTTATAGTACAGTTTGAGACCAGGTATGGAGATTCCTCTGGAGCACCTTTTATTGTTCAAGATTGTTTTAGCTATTCTAGGTTTTTTGTTTTTCTTCAGGAACAGTCATAGGGGAGGGAAATAAGGGGAAAATGGGAGGGAGGGAAGAATGGGAGAATACAAGGGATGGGATACCCATTGAGATGTAGCAAGAATAAAATTTTTAAAAACCTGAAAAAAACCAAAAATAAAGATGTTTAGGGGGTCTTATTGCTAGAACTTCGAGTACTATATTGAAGAGATATGGAGAGAGTGGGCAGCCTTTCCTTGTTCTGGATTTTAGAGGAATTTCCTTGAGTATCTCACCATTTACTTTGATTTTGGCTATTGGCTTGCTGTATGTAGCCTTTATTATGTTGAGGAAAGTGCCTTGTATCCCGATCTCTCTAAAACTTTAAACATGAATGGGTGTTGGATTTTATCAAATGCTTTCTCTGCAACTAAAGAGAGGATTACATGATTTTTTATTTTCAGTTTGTTTATATGGTGGATTGCATTGATGGATTTCTGTATATTGAACCATCCCTGCTTGCCTGGAGTGAAGCCTACTTGGTCATGATGAATGATATCTTTGATGTGTTCCTGTATTCATTTTGCAAGTATGTTATTTAGTATTTTTGCACCAATGTTCCTAAGAGAAATTGGTCTGAAATTCTCTTTCTTTGTTGAATCTTTGTGAAGTTTAGGTATCAATGTGGCTATGGCCTCATAGAATGAATTTGGTAATGTTCCATCCATTTCTATCTTTTGGAGTAGCTTGAAGAGTATCGGTATTAGCTTGCCCTTGAAGGTCTGGTAGAATTCTGCACTGAAACCATCTGGCCCTGGGCTTTCTCTGGTTGGGAGACTATCAATGATTGCTTCTATTTCTGTAAGGGAAATGGGACAATTTAGCTTGTTTATCTGTTCTTCATTCAATTTTGGCAGGTGAAATTGATCAAGAAAATTGTCCATTTCCCTTAGATTTTCAAATTTTGTGACGTATATGCCTTCAAAGTAGGATCTTATGATTCTTTTTATTTCCTCAGTATCTCTTGTTATGTCTCCCTTTTCATTTCTCATTTTGTTGATTTCAATACTGTCTCTCTGCCTTTTAGTTAGTTTGGCTAATGGTCTGTCTATCTTGTTGATTTTCTCAAACAACCAGCTTTTGGTTTGGTTGATTCTTTGGACTGTTTTCTTAGTTTCTAATTTGTTAATTTCAGCCCTGAGTTTGATTATTTCCAGGCATCTACTCCTCTTGGGTGTTTCTGCTTCTTTTTTTTCTAGGGCTTCCAGTTGTGTTGTTAAGATGCTTATGTGCGATGTTTCCAATTTCTTTTTAAAGGCACTTAGTGCTATTAATTTTCCTCTTAGCACTGCTTTCAATGTATCCCACAAATTTGGGTATGTTGTTTCTTCATTTTCATTGAATTTCAGAAACTCCTTGATTTCTTTCTTTATATCTTCCCTGACCCAGGTGTCATTTAGCAGAGAGTTGTTTAGTTTGCACGAACGTGTAGGCTTTTTGTTATTTCTGTTGTTGTTGAATTGCAGCCTAAGACCATGGGGATCTGATAGGATACAAGGTATTATTTCAATCCTCTTGTATCTATTAAGGCTTGCTTTGTGACCTACGATGTGATCAATTTTGGAGAAGGTTCCATGGGGTGCAGAGAAGAAGGTGTATTCGTTCTTGTTTGGGTGAAAGGTTCTATAGATATCTGTTAGATACATTTGACCCATGGCATTGGTTAATGATGTTATTTCTCGGCTTAGTTTCTGTTTCAATGACTTATCCTTCAGTGAGAGTGGGGTGTTGAAGTCTCCCACTATTATTGTGTGGGGATCAATGTGTGGTTTAAGCTTTTTTAGGAGATCTTTTACAAATGTGGGTGCCCTTGTATTGGGAGCATAGATGTTCAGAATTGTGATGTCATCTTGGTTGACTTTACCTTTGATGAGTATGAAGTGTCCTTCCTCATCCCTCTTGATTAATTTTGGTTGAAAGTCTATTTTGTTCGATACTAAAATGGCTACGCCTGCTTGCTTCTTGTGACCATTTGCTTGGAATATTTTTTTCCAACCTTTTACCCTGAGGTAATGCCTTTCATTATGGGAGAGATGTGTTTCTTGGATGCAAAAGAATGTTGGATCTTGTTTATGTACCCATTCAGTTAGTCTGTGTCTTTTTATTGGAGAATTGAGGCCATTGATGTTGAGAGATATTAATGACCAGTGACTGTTAAGAGTCTTAATTTTGATGTTGTTTCCAGTCGAGCATTTGTGTAGTTGTGTTTTTGCCATGGGATAGTTATCTATTTCCTGGGTAGTTTTGGTTGTAGCTTGACCCTTTGGGATGGAGTTTTCCTTCTAGTACCTTCTGGAAAGCTGGGTTTGTGGATAGGTACTGTTTGAATTTGTTTTTGTCATGGAATATTTTGTTTTCTCCATCAATGGTTATTGATAATTTTGCTGGGTAAAGTAGTCTGGCCTGGCATCTGTGGTCTCTTAGGGTTTGCAGGATCTCTGTCCAGGCCCTTCTGGCTTTTATGGTCTCTGCTGAGAAGTCGGGTGTAATTCTGATAGGTTTGCCATTAAATCTTATTTGTCCCTTTTCCCTTGCAGCTTTTAATATTTTTTCTTTGTTCTGCATGTTTTGTGTTTTGATTATTATGTGGCGGGCAGTTTTTCTTTTCTGATCAATTCTATTTGGTGTTCTGTAGGCCTCTTGTATGTTTATTGGCATCTCTTTCTTTAGATTGGGGAAATTTTCTTCTATGATTTTGTTGAGAATAGTTTCTGGGCCCTGGAGTCTGATGTCTTCTCTTTCTTCAATGCCTATTATCCTCAGATTTCTTCTTTTCATGGTGTCCTTAATTTCTTGGATGTTTTGTGTCAGGAGTTTTCCAGATTTGGCATTTTCTTTAATGGTTGATTCAATTTCTGTGATTGTATCTTCTAGCCCTGAGATTCGTTCTTCCATCTCTTGGATTCTGTTAGAAAAGCTCACCTCTGTGTTGCTCGCCTTCTTCTCTGAGGTCTCACGTTCTCGTTTTTCTTCTGTCTGTGTGTTTATCATTGAATCCATTTTCATTTTCAGATCTTGAACTGATTTTTTGATTTCTTTCATCTGATTTTTTGTATATTCCTGAGTTTCTTCCATTGCCTCTTTATAGGTCTTCAGAGCTTGAACCATTTTATTTATTTCTTTCATCTGGTTGTTTGCATTTTCCTGCAATTTTTCCAGTTCCACTCTATGTGCTTCTTTTATGTCTCTCACCTGTTTGTCTGCGTCTTCCTGCATTTGATTACAAATTTTATTTGTTTCCTCCATTATCATCCTCATTACTAAGGATTTGAGGTCATTTTCTTGTATTTCCGTTGTATTTGAGTTCTCTGGGTTGTTTTCTTTGGGATAGCTGAAAACTGGAGACGCCATGTTGTTTTGGGTTTTTTTGCATATGCTTTTTCGTTGTCTTTTAGACATCTTGCCGTCTTTGTTTTTGTTGGGTAGCTTCCAGAGTTGAATGGAGGGTGTCTGATGATAGATTCACTTGTTTTCTCACGATTTCCCTAGGCTGCGAGCTCAAAGCTTCACTGGTGTGGATGTTAGGAGGTTAGCCCTGTTGTTGTGGTCTCTCACAGCCAGTGATCCTCAGCCCCCCTCTGCTGTGGATCCTGCAATTGTTCTGGGTCTCTGAATGAGCGTTGGGTCAGGCCAAGGTATCCACAGCCTCTGTGTTCCCTGCCAAGTCCAGCCAGGAGCACTGGGACCGAACCACGGGCAGAACTCAGCTAGATTCTCAGGGCCTGAACTGTCTGCCAAGCTCAGCTAGGGATTTTGGGCCCAAAATGCACACAGAGTCCAGCCAGAATTTTTGGGCTGGGACTACGCACCAAGCTCCGCTAGGGCCTTTTGGTTGTCTTTTTTTTTATTAATTTATTATTGTTACATCTCAATGTTTATCCCATCCCTTGTATCCTCCCATTCCTCCCTCCCTCCCCCCCATTTTCCCATTATTCCCCTCCCCTATGACTGTTCCTGAGGGTGATTACCTCCCCCTGTATATTCTCATAGGGCATCAAGTCTCTTCTTGGCTACCTGCTGTCCTTCCTCTGAGTGCCACCAGGTCTCCCCCTCCAGGGGACATGGTCAAATGTGAGGCACCAGAGTAAGTGAGAAAGTCATATCACACTCTCCACTCAACTGTGGAGAATCTTCTGACCATTGGCTAGATCTGGGAAGGTGTTTAAAGTTTACCCCCTGTATTGTCCTTGGCTGGTGCCTTAGTTTGAGCGGGACCCGTGGGCCCAAATCTGCCTATCATATTGTTCTACTTGTAGGTTTCTAGGACCCTCTGGATCCTTTTATTTTGCTATTCTCAAATGTGTCTCTCATTTAGAGTTCCAATAGGATGCCCTCCCCTCTGTCCCAGTTTCCTGGTAAGTGAAGGCTTTCGTGGGACATGCCCCTTGGGCTAGTATGCAGATATAAGTGAGTATATACCATTTGATTCTTTCTGCTTCTGGGTTAACTCACTCATTATGATCATTTCTAGCTCAATCCATTTATCCACAAATTTCGGGAATTCCTTGTTTTTAGTAGCTGAGTAGTATTCCATAGTGTATATGTAAAGCGTAGCTTCCTCAAAATCTTCTCTTTCTTCAATGCCTATTATCCTCAGATTTCTTCTTTTTATGGTGTCCTTGATTTCTTGGATGTTTTGTGTCAGGAGTTTTCCAGATTTGGCATTTTCTTTAATGGTTGCTTCAAGATCTGTGATTGTATCTTCTATACCTTAGATTCGTTCTTCCATCTCTTGGATTCTGTTAGAAAAGCTCACTCCGTGTTGCTTGCCTTCTTCTCTGAGGTCTCACGTTCTCTTTTTCTTCTGTCTGTGTGTTTATCATTGAATCCATTTTCATTTTCAGATCTTGAAATGATATTTTGATTTCTTTCATCTGATTGTTTGTATAATCCTGAGTTTCTTCCATTGCCTCTTTATAGGTCTTCAGAGCTTGAACTGTTTTATTTATTTCTTTTATCTGGTTGTTTACATTTTCCTGCAATTTTTCCAGTTCCACTCTATGTGCTTCTTTTATGTTTCTCACCTATTTGGCTGGGTCTTCCTGCATTTGATTACGAATTTTATTTGTTTCCTCCATTATCATCCTCATTACTAAGGATTTGAGGTCATTTTCTTGTATTTCCATTGTATTTGAGTTCTCTGGGTTTTTTTCTTTGGGATAGCTGGAAACTGGAGATGCCATGTTGTTTTGGGGTTTTTTGTGTATGCTTTTATGCTGTCCTTTAGACATCTTGCTGTCTCTGTTTTTGTCGGGTAGCTTCCAGAGCTTGGCAGAGGGAGGCTGATGATAGATTCACTTGTTTTCTCATGATTTTCCTAGGCTCGAAGCTCTGATGCTTCACTGGTGTGGATGGCAGGAGGATAGCCCTTTTGTTTTGGACTCTCACAGCCAGTGATCCTCAGCTCCCCTGTACTGTGGGTCCTGCAATCGTTCTGGGTCTCTGAATGAGCGTTGGGTCAGGCCAAGGTATCCATAGCCTTCTGGGTCCCCTGCCTAGTCCAGCCAAGAACACTGGGCCCAAACCATGTCCTGAGCTCAGCTAGATTCTCAGGGCCCAAAACGTCTGCCAAGCTCAGCTAGGGGCTCTTTTGATTAATTTTGATTGAAAGTCTATTTTATTAGATATTTGAATGCCTACTCCAGCCTGCTTCTTGAGTTTGTTTGTTTGTAAAATATATTACTCTGAGGTAATGTCTATCCTTGATGCTGAGGAATATTTCTTGTGTGCAGCAGAATGATGGATCATAATATTTCAGCCATGCTGTTAGCCTGTCTTCTATCTTTTGTATTCTATATTTGATGCTTGTGTCTTTAATAGTTTTATGCATTTCCTTTTCCTTTTTGATTGTATTTCCCTGTATTTATTCACTTGTTCTTTAAAGGCCTCTATTGCCTTCATATGGTTAGACTTAAGGGAATTTTCTTGTGCTTCAGTTGTGTAAGGATATCTTGGCTCCCTTAGTAGAATAGCTGGGCTCTGGTGGTGCCATATTGCCTTGGAATTCACTGATTGTGTTTTTATGCTGGCCATTAGCCATCTGGGTTTTTTGTTTGTTTTTATAGTCTTAGATGCTATTATTTGAGTCTATCTTTGTTGGATGGGTGTTCTTGGATGTTTTCCCCTTGGTTTTTGTTTAGTTTCTGTCTACTAGCTTGAGTGGTTTGGAGTACTGGTAACTGCTGGTCTTCAAGTCCAGTAGGGTATCTCCGCTGGGGTTTTTGTAGACTGAATGGCCTCATGGGCTTGGGGTGCTAACTTTGCCTCTGGGGTCATTAGTACCAGCATGGCCTGGATACCATCTGTTTGTGGGCCTTCAGGAAAACAGACTATGTTTTTGGACTAGAAAATGTAGTCCTTGGTATGGGGTGTAGGTTAAAACTGAAGGGTGTGTTTTAGTCAAATATGGCTTGCAAAGGCTTGGGGCAGGGTCTTTTCTGGCATGGGCAGGGCCTCAGAAAAACAGGCAGAATTGTGAGGAACAAAATGGAGCACAGGATATGGGTCCCAGCTTTATGCTGTTGGAGGTGCTTTCAGGGGAGGTGGAGGGCAGATTCTTGGAGGGAGTAGGGCCTCTACTTGGTAACCCTGGGTCTGGGGGGCCTCTGTGGAAATCAGACAGAGTTGTCAGGTGGGAAATGGGGTGGAATTTTTCACTGTTGGGGTACTTTCAGGCTGAATTTGTGGGCAGAAGCTTGGAAGGGAGAGGATTCAGTCAAAATGTTATGTCTTTAAGTGAAAAATCATTTACTATAAGTAAATACCACATTTTTATCGAAGTTACAGTTAAAATTTCTTTGCACCTTTAATAAATGATAAAATTATGTTACTGTTTTTTAGGAAGTTTCGTTTCCTTTTTGATTGTTGGGATAGCAGTCAAAGACAAAGCTTTTCACATGCTAGCCAAACACTCCTTTACTCTAATTCCCAGCCATAGTCACCCCAAGGTAGTTTTAAAAAAATTATTTATTATTAAATGTCTGAGTTACATACCCCATTTTATATCTAAAGATCTAAAGGCCACATAATAATATATTAGATAAAAAGAATGACAAGTGGAAAAAGTTCAACAAGTACTGGTCTAGATTTGAGTTTTATGACCTCTTAAAACAATTTATTAATTCCTAGGAAATGCATTTTTCTAAAATTTTTAAAACTTCCTCTGGGTGAAGTCCCTTTAAACCATTTCTCAGGTTACTCTATCTATAGATACTATTTAACTCTTTATGAAAAAATCATTTCCTCTTTTCTTTTCTTAGCTCTGATCAGTATGTCTTCTTTCACAAGATGAATTATGATTAGCTAAGTATGGTAATAACAGCCATTTTTCATTATTTTAGTGTCAATTTCAGGTTAGCTGTGTGGCTGTTCCAGATAATAAAAAAGGGAAGTCTTCTTGTATTTTAATGTGCATGTTTATTTTTTAATAATCGTTTAACCAAGTAGTAAGAAGTAATGTTTTCAATAAAAAGAAAGATATGAACAGGAACAAGCTCCATTTTGGCATGGTTCATTTCCCTGCATAGAGCATTAAGCAAAGATCCTCATGCATCACAGAAACAGGTAAAGATAAATGGAAAAATTAAGAAGTTTCACTTAGAGCTTTGTGTGGTTTATCTTAAAGTCAGTGTTCTGACCTCAATTTTAAGATTTCTGTCAAGGGAGATAGTGGTGGGAAGGATTATAAGCTTTGTCCCAGGTGAAAGCAGTCTTGGCGGGCTTTGTCCCATGGAAACACCGCAGATACATTGTGATAGACTGAGACATATTGGATCTGAAATTCAAGAAGCACACCCAGGATTGTGTTTCTAATCAAACATCAATGGGAGGTAGGGATCCTGACCCAGATTGAGCATTGCATGCCCAAGAGCCCCTGAGAGATGCAGGCAAAGGAGAGAGGAGAAGGCTGAAGTTTTGGAACAGGATCGCATGTGAATTTGGGAAGACCAGCCTACAGGCCAGACCAGCATGCAGGCCAGAGACACAACGTGATCTGTCCTGTGGCACAGATTCCGGAAGGTTTATTCTTGTTTCCCTTTAACCCTTTCCCCCTCTTGTATAGGATAGTTGGATTGTATAATAAAGTCTAATTGTTAAGAAACAGAGCCAACACATGATATAGTTCTATATTATTTAATATGACTTTATCTGGACATTGAGCTACAGCAAAAATAACTTTAAGTAGTTTCTGAGACACATGTGGGACGACAATTTCTGTATACTTTGGGATGAGGTGGTCCCTAGGAGATTGACTGTCAGTCTCCTTCTTCCTTTGGTTTCTTTAAAATTTGTATAACTTTGTCACAACTTTGAGACGATCTTGCTATATAGATCATTCTGACCTGGAATTCACTGTGTAACTTAGGTTAGCTCCAACATATAATTTGACCTTGGCCTCAGAATTGGAATGCTAACATTACAGATGGGTGTCCCCACATCCACTTCAAAATTGCTTTATTATGCAAATGGAAGTAAAGCTATGTCATCAATAATTTCGATCTTGCAGAAATTCAAACCACAGGAAAATTACTTACAAATGCTAATGTTTTGACTACTACTTTTATGTAACAAATGTCTCATGATAGTTAGATATCAGATATTTATGTTTTATAATATTCCTTGTGAAATTACTTGAAAAATTACTCCAAAGATTTTGGTTTTAAGATGATTATATTTTAAATATATTTTATTAATTTATTCATATTACATCTAAATTGTTATCCCATCCCAAGAATATTTTTTTATACGTGAGGATTCTAAACCATATAGTCCAGAGATTGATAAACTTTATTTTTAAAAGTCTGTTAGTAAATATATTTCCTTTTCTGGTCATAAGAATTCCTATTAAACACTAAATTTGCTTGCAGTCTCAATATGCTTATAAGATGTAAGGCAGATCTTTTAAGATTGGACTCTCTCAATAAAACAAAGCTTAAGGAATCAGTATCTGTTTGACTAATGGTTATTGCTGTGTTCCAATAAAAGTATTTATAAAAATAGACTATAGGTTGATATAACATATATATATATATTCATTTCCTTGCTAATCTCTTGTATCTATGGCTTATTTTTCTTTTGTATTTTCCTGCTAGCATATGAAAAAGATTCTTTTTTTACAGACAGAGTAAGAAATGTTAAATGATGTGACTATAAGCAATTTGTAGCTAAACTGGTTCCAAAATCTATTGTTATGCCTAGTTTGTTGTCACTGTACATCTTTTGGTAACTTCTCCACCTTAGTGTAGATGGGAGTAGACCAATGTTAGAGGCAGTAGTCCACTTCTCTATTGTAACACAGGCAATTATTAAAGAGCTCAAAGAAGAGGCTGAATGTTTTGCCCGTCAAAAATGAAAATAATTGAATTGTCCAACTAGCCTTCTCTGGGAGTTATTCTCTCAATTTATTTCTAGAAATACGAAGGTTCCACTTTCTCAGTTTTGAAAAAGGTAGATCTTTAGTTTTTTCAAGTGTTGACCAGCTGCCCTTGTGTGCTAACAAGACAATTTTTTTCTTGGGTCATTTGTTCTCTGACCTGGGACCCCTCTGAGCCCATTTCTGTCAAAGATTCTTCATTTCCAAAGGCCACTTCTGCACATGTTGGAAAGGCCTCTGAAGCCAAGACTGTTTACCAGTTTGTTCTTTGAAGTGTCAGAACTGTAATCAGATGAGGTCAAGCAGAAGTTCTCACAGCTGTCATAAAACATTGCTAATTGCTCTACAGGCTTAATAGAAAAACAAAGCACTATGTTCTTAAAATGGTAATTGTTCTGACTCAGTTTTCTGGACCTAAATGTCCTTGTTGGTATTTCCTTGTATTGTAAAGAAGGTGTGTGGAGAAAGAAGTCAAAACATGAAACATCACAACTTTAACAACAGTAAAAACCCATGGAGAACATTTTTAACATGAAAGGTATTCCTGTTTATTAAGACTAAATTTCTCTGTCAAATATGGTAGTAACAATAAGTAAAAGAGAAAGAAAAATCTGAAGACTTCATTTCTCAACATCAAGTTAAGAAATACTGATTGCACTACATGCAAAGACTTTCTCTTAACAATACATTTAAAAGCTTTCATAAATAATGCAGTAAAGTGAGATTCCTTGTCAGTTAGTCAGTTAAACTCTAACACCAGCCTGATATCATTTATCATCCAGATGACTGAGCTGATGGTCAGAAGAACCAGAGAGACAGTAGGGAATTTATATAGCATCTGCTGAAAAAAAAAAAAAACTCCCTGCAAGGTAATAAAGGCCATGTTATACATTTAAATCTAATAGCCAATACACAATCTTCAGAAAAAGAAAAATAAATGTCGTTGAAATAGGTCATACTAGAAAATTCTATTTGCACTGCAGTCAATGGTTGCACTTCAGCTTTATTAGAAACTCTTTCCTCCATTAAGCATAGCTTGTCAGAAATCCTATACCAAGGAAATAAAAATTCAGGAGGGTGTCCAAATCATTATTGCATATTCCTCAGAACAGATTCTTTGTTCTGGAAACTGTAAGTGATTTGTGACAGTGTTCATGGTATTTGAAAGTAAAATTAGTCAAGTGAGATTTTTAATGAAGGATGTGTGATAAGAGTGTCTGAGTCAAGCCTGCTGCATCTGCTTCTCATATTTGATTTTTCCCTACGATGTTTTTGTTTACAAACTGAGAAGTCCTGTACAAGCTGATGCTTCCATGGGCATCTTTGTAATCCTACTGTAAAAAAAGCCATAATACTATAGTCATCAAAATGACAAAGCAATTTAAAAAGAAAATTCAGCAAAATGATTGGTTAAAAAGCAAACTAGATGAGATTTCTATCTCACTTGTGCTTTTAACTTCAAAAGTAAAATGAAATAGACATATGAGCAAATCAGATTAAAAGGGAACATAGGGTAGAACAAAAAGAGGTGTTGCTATAAACTACATCTAAGACAGAGGTCACCAATTTAATTCTGCACTCATTAATGCAATATAAAGCATTTGCTCAGGATAGGTGCAAATGCTTGGTATTTAGGTATATTCTCCTTGGGTTCTTATAAACAGGACACTGTAAGGTAATGAATTGTGTATCTAAATGCCTGGCCTGAAATAACTTGTGTGTCTCAGTCTAGGCAGTGCAAATTGACACAGGGCAATCCAACCAAAGCAGCTGTCCAAGAGGATCATTCAACAGTTGTTCTAACTCTAAGTATTAACTTCCCTTCATTATGCTTGGTTCTGTCCTGACTATTCACTGGTGTTTCATAGTCTTGCTTTTTAAACATCCTGTTAGTCTCACTGAAGCAAACATTCACAGAAATGCAAGCAGATGTTCCATCTCTCTGACAGTTGTGGTAGGAATGTTTCAGTATACGGTAAGGACATGTGTGCCTTTTTTTATGCAGAGGTATCTACTCACAGACTGCTAATCATTTGTCTGTTGTGACATAACCTTTAATCTAGATATCATCCACTATGGGCTCAAGATGAATGCAAGGCTCTACTCCATATCCTTCATATGTAAAGCCCCTGCTGCAGTGCAGAAAGGGAATGGCAAGGAGACAAGCACCAACACCATAAAGCCCCCAAACAAGATGGACTGCTTTACCACAGGGGCAAGATTGAACTTGGAAGAACAGACTGCATTTTTTTCAGTCCCTATTTACGATGATTACAAGATGTAAGACAAATCTTTAACTTGTGAGTTCTCTGAAGAAAATAAAGCTTAAAGAATCAACCCCTGAGTTTCTTTTTTAAGTATAATGGGCAGTCCACCACATACATGAGGGTCAAGATGGAACTAATTTGCATACATATGGACTGTGGATATCTAGAATCTTAAGGCAAGCAGTAAGGGGGGCTATATTCACAGAGACCTGGAAGTGTGGGACTGGAAGAAGTCCTGAATGAATGTATAAGGAAGTGATAAAGTTGTGAGTAAATGTATTAATAATTAGGACCCCAATGCCTTAGACCCATGGGGATTTGCATAACCTTCCCTGGGTCAGGCTTAGGGAATTGCAAAACCTTCCCCTGGTTCTTGTGAAGATGTTAACAGTGTATGAAAAAAGCGGGGATGGCTCTACTTGATACTCATAGCAGCAGGAGATACGGAGACTGAAGTGTCATCTCCTGTAGCCAGGCATTACTTCCAGTGGAGGGAGGGAAGCACCAACCTACCCACACAACCTTTGACCTTAAATTTACCCTGCCCACAAGGTGTACAAGGATAAAAAATGAAGCAGAAATTCATAGAAGGGTCAAACAATGACTGACTCAATTTGAGGTCTAACCTCATAGGAGAGAGCCAACTCCAGACACTATTAATGATACTCTGCTATCCTTGCAGATAGGAGCATAACATAACTGTCCTCTGAGAGGCTCCACCCAGCAGTGTATCAAAACACATGCAAAGACCCACAGCCAAACACTAGGCAGAACACAGAGAGCCTTGTGGAAGAGTCAGAGGAAGGATAGAGGGACCAGGAGGGGATAAGAACTCCACAAAAGAAACAGCAGAGTTGACTAAAAGAGGACCGTGGGCTGCAGGGACTGAACCACCAACCAAAGAGCATGCATAGACTGGAACAAGGTCCCCTACATACATGTAGCTGATGGTTATCTCTGTTTTTATGAGGGCTCCTTAGCAATCAGAGCAAGGCCTGTTTCTGTCATGGACTCTGTTGCCTGATTTGGATCACTTTCCCCTAGCTGGGCTGCTTTGTTGGGCCTCATGGGAAGAAGGTACCTCTAGTCCAGATGTGACTTGAGGTGCCTGGTAGGGCTGGATAGGAAGGTGATCCCCTTTTCTGAGCAGTAGGGGAAGGGAAAGAGTGGAAGTGAGTGGGATGATAGGATCAGGAGGAGAGGAGGGAGGAGGTTGTGGTAGGGATGTAAAATGAATAAATAAATAAAATTTTAAAATACTTAAGAAAATTCAACCCACACTTAAAAACAAAAAGAAAAAAGAAAAGAAAAAAAAAAAAAAACTGGAAACTGCAGCATCCTTCTGGATCTGATGACCTCAACTTGAGACTACTGACCTACAGCAATCTCATCTGTACATAATTATTCAGATGAGTTTCCTCATTTTTGCATGACAGTTTTTCCCTATCAGATTTGATCTTGACATACAGAACTGGCAACCTAAATTTGTGTTCTCCACTGCTGAAATCATTCTGTGTCTTGTAGCACTCTATATTAGGGAAAATTGTGGTTTTTGTTTGATTTGTTTTGTTTTTATCCTGTCAAGACTCTCTTTCACAAGCATCCTTTAACTATATCTGGAGGATGAAGTGACTGTGCATCTAAGTAAATACCTGATCATCACTATCAGTCCTTCACCTTCCATGCGTACAGACTGATAAGTGGACTATTATTGGAGATGGAGATGAAGATGAAACACATTAAGACCTCTAAAGCTATCCAGGGAAAGGCCTAATTCTATCTTCTGTACCCTAGAAAGGGGTAGGTACCCAGCACTGTGATGGCAATGACCCAACACATAATCTCATTACATGGTGTATGAGCGGAGGCATGATAGGCATAGAACCCTTTGCTATCTCTGGGATTTAAGCTTATCTCAGTCACTATTGCTTATGTAACCTATTCTACTGCTGTCTGCTTACTCTGTACAGTAGTCTGGACCTGTGTTTCATCTATCCATCTGTTCCTGCATTTTGACATGTAAAAGTAATTTTTATTCATCAGATGTAATTGTCATCTTGGAAGGCTTACTGTCCCTGTATACTAACTTAGGCCTAGTCCTTCTAGCCTCCATATAATCTTATGTAGGTCTAGAATGTTTTCAGCCTCTGAGATTTACTGCTGAATAAGCTTACCCTTTCTTGTTCTATCTAAACTCTGGCTGGCTGTTTCAACCCAGCAGTTCTAGCTTAAAGCTCCTCTCTAAGCTGACTGATTTAAATTGGCTTCTCTTGGCTTCTGAATTTCTTTGTTTGGCCTCATACTAACTTTGGCAGTATGTTCTAATCTTTTGGCTCCTTCTCATTTACTGTTTCATTCTATCTTCACCTGCATCCAGCTGTTTTCTCTCTACAGTTCAGTAACAGTCTACTAGGACTACAACTGTTCCAGTAAAACTGGCTCCTCTCCCTCTGTACTGTCCTCTCTTAAGTTGCTTCCCTTTCCTTTCTGTTCTCATGAATGAGAGTTGGGCATATCCTACCTCTGACTCATTCTGTCAAATCTTTCCCTGATTTAGCACTTTGTCTACCCCTCAATTAGATGTGACATTCAAACATTGGTTCTTCCCTCTACAAAATAAGTTTACCTTCATTGTTTGTGCTTAAAAGTGTATACTAAGGGCATGTGTGCATTCTAGCCAAATCACACAGACCTAGAAGGTCTTTGGATATAATTAGAACAGCTATGTTTCTGGATTAAAATTCTTTTATGTTGATTTAGTAATATCCTCTACCTCTGCAGTTATGAAACTCATCTCTACAGCATCAACCTCATACCTTAGGATTAATCTACACAGCCTCATGTACCTGGGACACCAGCAGAGCTACTGCTCCTATGTATTTTTCCCTGAGGCTTAGTTTCTATTTGTCTTCCTATCTATACAAATACTATTTACAACTCTCTCTGATTGATTATGAACCTTCTTGGAACTCCTTGCCACTTTTATTGTATAGAGTTACTCTGTACCAACTACACACACACACACACACACACACACACACACACACACACACACACACACGTGTGTGTTTTTACCTCAGTCAAAATCACTGTGGAAAAGCAGAATATCCAGAATATTACTGTCATTGAATATTTTTGTTATTAAGTAGATTCTGATGCTATGGTAATACAAAAATATGATCTTCTATGTGTCTGAAATAACATATTCTTGGTACGTTTATAAAGAGGAAAAATTTAAAAATAGCTCTTATCTGTAATAGCCTGGAGAAATTGGTTTTGCTGGACTATACTCCTCCAGGGGATAATTATGTCAAAACAATCATTAACAGGCAATAAAAAACAAGACTTTAATATATATTAGTAGAAGGTAAAAATGTATATATTTTTGTATATTGCAGGAATTCTGGGCAAGGAATTATAACATCATAGATGTATATACAGAATATTGATTTTGCAGATGGGAACAGAAACAATTATGTGAGAAATACTCAAAATATATAATTTATAGGTGTGGTAATATCTTCTAGGATATAAAAGGGATGCCAGACCTCATTTACTAATCATCAAAATGAATTACAAAAAACATGATCTTTAGTGAAAGGGAAAAAGTGACAAAACAAATATAAATATATAAATAAATTGAATTGCCACTTGTGAAAAATATAAATCTATAAAAAATTCTTTTCTTAGAAAAAGAATTTGAAACAAAAGTGTTACATAAATGCTAATCTATTTTAATATGGAATAAAGAAAAAGTGGTAATCTGAATAAAATCATTTTGTGTCCTTGTGTTATTTAAGAGAGAGAGAAAAAAGATAATGATAAACAACATGGTAAAATTTGAACGTATTATGTGAGGACAAAACATATGTCTTCTTGTTACCAACAAAAGGGGCAAAAAGCTAGATAATTCCATCATTCCATCGAGAACATAGCAAAGAGAAAGCCAAAAGTAAATAAAAATGAATAGAAGAACAAAATAAAGCATTGAAAATAATTCTAAAATATACTAGAAATAACAATATAAATAACAAAAATTCACTTATAGGTCTTTGATAAACAGAAGAACTCATCCAATCACAATATATACACAAGAGACAAACCATGACACCAAGAAACAGGAGGGTAAGAGGAAGGACTCTTCCGCAGTTATTCTAGATGTCTTTCATGGCCTCTATTGTTCTTGTAGGTGGAAACTTCACTCATTCTCGAGTGTGAAAACTATAGGTTTTTATGACACCTACCTTTAAGACCTATGCACACATCTGCATGCAACAATCTGGCAGTCATTGTATGTGTAGCTCTTGCTTCCATCAATTGCCTCACTCATTCTGAATTTTGGTACTTCTTATTACCTCTTTAAATGTTTATAGTGTTTATATTGTTACTTATTAATAAGTTAAAATATTTTAATTGGTTTAGGTGTTTCATTCCAAGTGTGGTTTTTCATTAGAATTCTGATGTATGTTCCTACCACATGTGGCTTTCAAACAATCTCCTTTACATGGAATACAGATATTGGTTTGCCACATGAATATCTTGAAGCTTGGGAGGGGTCAGTATCTTATTTTTGTGAAAATAAAGAATTCTAGGGATGGTAGAACAAGAAGCTCAGCTTGAGTAACCTGTCTTTGGACTTCTTAACTCAGGGAAAAGCAACTGTATACAATTAATGTCAACTTTTTAAAGCTCTTAATAATTTAGTGAAATCCTTGTGAATATGAATACGCTAGATATTATTTAGAATGAATGGATGCTAATAATTTGTACTTTAGGTAAAGCTCAATAGAATTTGTAGTCCTTTTAAAACTTAACCTTCACAAAAATATATGCTGGGTGGAATAATTTATTAAATACACATTTTCTGAGTAGTATCATTGAGTTTTTGACAGATATGGTCAGTTTTATAAGATCTCAAAGCTGCCATTTGGTAAATTTGTCTTTGATTCTTTTGTTTGTATGTTTGTTTGTTGTTTTGCTTTTCTTTTGGAGACAAGGTTTCTCTTTATAGCCTTGGGTATCCTGGACTCTATTGGCAACACAGATCATCCTCAAACTCATAGCAATCCGCCTGTCTCTGCCTTGCTGAGTGCTGGGACTAAAAACGTGCACCATCACACCTGGCTAAATTGGTGTTTGATCTTAAACTCTAGAGCATTATAAACACCATACATCCACAATACCAGATGATAAAAGGATGATCACACTGTTGGTCAGGCAACCGTCATTATTCTGCTCTTTCATCACCTATCCGTACATTAAAACCCACAGTAAATTTACAACATTCCTAACCCTGTTGAGGTTGACTTGCCATACTTTATGTGCACTATAACTCTAGTCCACAGTAGCTGCCATAATGGTCACCCGCTAGTGTGAAGGTTTGTGATTTCTTGGTGGAATAACCGGGAGCTAAACTTCAGAGTGGCACATCTGTCATGTTCTATTTGGGTAGTGTGTATTTTTCTAGTTTCTATACTACTTAGCTCATGACCTATATTCAGATGGAATACTGAGCCTGCTGAAGAAGGTATTCAAAGGCAGCCCTCAAATCAACTACTTCTTCCAGTGACATAAGATAGTTAATTGTTGGGAGAAGATTTTATGAGCAGAGATGTCCACAAGCATAAAAATGAATTATTGATTTCAAAGTAATGTATCTAAAATATTTTTTCTAGAATGAAAAGGGTATTTTAATGGAGAAAGTTTAGATTTTTGTCTACTCTTTAACATGTAGCATTATCATTGAACTTTTAAAAATTAAACTTTATATCCTGCCACTAGAGTTTCTATGGCAACTTATTTTTCACCTTGAAATTTACACTTTGTGTTTTTATAAGTCACAAAATATTTTTCCTTTTGATGTTTTGTTTTTCAAGCATAAACAGGTCAAGCACAAACAGCTGTAAGTTCTTAAGCAATAAGACCATGTACTTCTTTTCTCACTCCTTTCTTCTCAACTTTCCCTTCCCTCACCACATTCAAGATGGCAATAAATTCTTATTCTCCACCATTAAAATAACTGAAATACAAACAAAAACTACATGAAGATGTACCTCAATTAGGAAAAGGCCTGTGGAAAGTTATAACCAGTGCTACTCAGGAACATTAAAAAGTATATTTTATTACTGGAGAGACCTGGTGCAAGACTTAAAAAAAAAAAACATTGATAGATAAAGGATCTTAATATGTTCATACTGAAGAGGAGTGATAATTCAATTATGTATTTCTTCCTTTCACATATGTATCTAACAAAATCAAGTTACTACCCTATATTGTGACAATATAATAGAAATCTTTATCTATAGAAACTATAGAATTGTTAGAAACTACAGTAAAGTTTTACTTAAGTGTGCTGAGTTCTGTTTGCTTGTTAAAATCTTGTCTTATTTTTGGAAGCCAAATAATTTCAAGAGCGTAAGGTTTGTAAGAAAGAAATGTTTTAACTGATATATGCAAATGTTTATTCCCATTGACAAGCCTAATAACACAGGAAATTCTCTTCATGGTCAGGAGACTCAAAGAGTAATTTCAGATAGTCTTACACTGTTATCTGATTTTTCAATGCCATTATGAATTGTGCAAATCTGATGAATTTTTGGTAAGCATTAGTTTGGTAATTATAAAGTAAAGCAAAAATGTGAACTAATTTCTCACATTGCCTGTTTGGTTCTTTGTGGGTATGTATTCCCATTACGACATGCTTACCCAAATGATCTCAGAAAAAAAATCAGGGATATAAGTCCAAGGTGTTTGTCAATGATCAAAGAAAGAAAAGTACATGTATATAAAGCATTATAATAATGAAAAATTTAAGAGAGTAAAATAGTCATCCTAGGAATATGATTAAATATATACTAGTTCCCCAATGAAATATGTAAATGGTGCAGTCTATTGGTAATATTTTATACTTTAAATCTTTTTCCTTTTGCTTATGGTGGATGTTACTGTTAAATTGGGAATGGACTGAGATGATGTACGAAGCAAATAGGGCATAAAACTGACCTCAACAGAAGTGATTTTCTTTTAATTAAAAGTGAAGAGCAACTAAGCTTAATTGTCAAACTAAACTATTTTGTCTTCAGCCTCATCAGAGATTTGAGAAGGAATAAAATTAACTACCTAAGTAAACAGGAAATGCAGGTTAGCAGCTTCCAAATTAGAAAAACTGACAGAGACAATTTTCTGCTTAAATTGTCATCCAAAACTCTCTACAGTATTGTAGCATCATCTTCAGCCTTCTGCCCCAATATATCTGACAGATATATTTGTGAGGCAGGAACCATTGAGGACCTGTCTTGTCAGAGATTGGCAGTCAACTCTACCTGCATCCATGCTTGCCTATTTTTAGGCAGAATTCTGTCAGCAGTTCAAATGAGTACATTTTGCCCAGTGGCTGGTTTTTCACCTTTGAAGCCATCTCCATAAGGAGGTTTTTTGATGTTCATCATCATTTTTAGGTCTAGATAGATGTTTTAAGTTGATCGATAGGAGATATGATAGATATTGATTTACATTTAGACTTTTAGACCCACCAAGATAGGGAAATGTTTTCTTTAAGGTTGTCAAATACAAATGGCCAAAACATTATGAATATAACATGAATATAATTCCTGATTGTTTTGTGGTTCTTCTTGTTCTATATAGTTTATTTTATGTATGCATAATAATATAAATGTATATGTAAAAAAATAAAAAATATTATTTAAAAAAGTGAAGGGCAACAACATTTTTGTATGAATGGAGGTTGTGTATTTAGAGGTGCCAGAGATACTGTGTGTGTACATGTGTGGTGTATGTGTGTGTGTGGTGTATGTGTGTGTTTCTGTGTTCACATATATCTATATCATCTGTATCTATCATATATACCTATCATAGTCTATATATCTTTCTATCCCCATATATCATTATCTATCTATCTATCTATCTCAGCATATCTATTGTTTACCAAGGAGTTATTGCTGTTTGTGGTTTGATGAGAAAGGTGAGTTATTTTTGATACTAGACATTGTTTATGCAGATGGAGGGGAATCGTCAGGCTGGGGATAAGCAATTCTTTGTGCCTTGGAGCTATCAGAAAATAGAGCCTGACAATTCCTCATGACTCAACATGGCTATTACCTACCAATTGCCAATACAGATCTGAACACTATTCAAGTTTCTGAGATTACCAAATTTATTTGCTGTATATGTGAATTTTCAACTCTCTGTTTCTACTTTGATAACTATTTGTCTTGTCCTTACTCTCCACTGCTTTGTTTTATGAGCTTCCACTGGTTTATGATAGTAGATCCTACCTTCCCTCCCTCCATACATAATTCTTCAACTGAGACTAAAGTCCTCTCACATTTTGTTCTGGAACACATTGGCACAGGAGACAACTTCCTGAACAGAACATCAACGACCCAGGCCTTAATGTCAACCATTAATAAATGGGACCTCATGAGGCTGAGAAGCTTCTGTAAGGCTGGAGACACTGTCAAGAGAACAAAGCGACAGCCTATAGACTGGGAAAAGATCTTCGCCAACCCTACATCTGACAAAGGTCTAATATCCAAAATATATAAAGAACTCAAGAAATTAAACACCATCAAACCAAATAACCCAATTGAGAAGTGGGGCTTGATACTAAACAGAGAATTCTCAACAGAGGAATATCAAATGGCTGAGAAACACTTAAAGAAATGCTCAACCTCCTTAGTCATCAGGGAAATGCAAATCAAAACAACTCTGAGATTCCACCTTACACCCATCAGAATGGCTAAGATCAAAAATTCAAGTGACACCACATGCTGGCGAGGATGTGGGGAGAGAGAAACACTCCTTCATTGCTGGTGGGAATGCAAACTAGTACAGCCACTTTGGAAATCTATCTGGTGCTATCTCAGAAAACTGGGAATAGGGCTTCCTCAAAACCCAGCTATTCCACTCCTGGGAATATACCCAGAAGATGCTCCAGCACACAACAAGAAAATTTGCTCAACCATGTTCATAGAACCCTTATTCATAATAGCCAGATCATGGAAACAGCCTAAGTGTCCATCAGTAGAAGAGTGGATAAAGAAACTGTGGTACATATACACTATGGAATACTACTCAGCTATTAAAAACAAGGAATTCCCGAAATTTGTGGATAAATGGATTGAGCTAGAAATGATCATAATGAGTGAGTTAACCCAGAAGCAGAAAGAATCAAATGGTATATACTCACTTATATCTGCATACTAGCCCAAGGGGCATGTCCCACGAAAGCCTTCACTTACCAGGAAACTGGACAAAGGGGAGGACATCCTATTGGGACTCTAAATGAGAGATGCATGGGAGAATAGCAAAATAAAAGGATCCAGAGGGTCCTAGAAACCTACAAGTAGAACAATATGATAGGCAGATTTGGGCCCAGAGGTCCCGCTCAAACTAAGGCACCAGCCAAGGACAATACAGGTGGTAAACTTTAAGCCCTTCCCAGATCTAGCCAATGGTCAGAACATTCTCTACAGTTGAGTGGAGAGTGGGATATGACTTTCTCATGTATTCTGGTGCCTCACATTTGACCATGTCCCCTGGAGGGGGAGACCTGGTGGCACTCAGAGGAAGGACAGCAGGTTACCAAGAGGAGACTTGATACCCTAAGAGCATATACAGGGGGAGGTAATCCCCCTCAGGAACAGTCATAGGGGAGGGTAATAATGGGAAAATGGGAGCGGGGGGAAGAATGGGAGGATACAAGGGATGGGATAACCATTGAGATGTAACAAGAATAAATTAATAGAAAGAAAGAAAGAAAAGTAAACTGGCACTGACACTGTTTTGGCTTCATATTTTTTTTCTATAGGCATTTTAAACTTCCTGATGGTTCAGTCAAAAGGAAACAGCAGTTTGGAAGGTCTGCAGCCTGATAACCTTCTCCATACTGAGCAAAGCTCTTCAACTCACCTTTTAGAGGTCAGGATAACTGTCTGTCTGAGAGCTTCAAGAGTCAAGCACAAGCTTTTGCATCATGTTATCTTCCCCTCATTTGTTTTTTATTATTTTCCTGTTTTGTTTTTCTGTAAGGGATCTGCTATGTTTCCATGACAATGAGCTCCTTGTAGAAAAATGGGCTCTTTTACTAATTGTGGCTTTCTCAATTCCCAATGACTTGCCTAAATATTAGGACACGTAGGAATCCTCTGCTAAAAAACAAAGGAAATGATAATGCTCAAAGTCAAATCTTTAACATCTGTGTATGTCTTTGTCCTGATTTTTTTTTCTTTTTTCACTTTTGGCTAATTGATTTGAGGCTGTATATATGGCAGAGCGTGTTTCACACCACATATCTCTAGGACCTATTAAGTGTGGATATAAGCTTGTTAATTCTATTTACTGCGGTGGTTAATAATAAGGCCTTAATTTAAGGAGATAAATTTGAGTAGTTGGATAATACATAGAGAAGAGACAATATTGTGACAGGTAAATAAATTCAAGACAATCTTACAGTTCTTTGAAAAAATTAGCTAACGAAATCTGTCACTAGAATAGACTGGCCTGGAAGCTTTTACTGTCTGTGGGAATTATGAACATGGAAATTGTGAACATTGCCTTGTGGCTCAACACACACACACACACACACACACACACACACACACATGCTCTATATGAGGCTTGTCAGAGGGATCTGGCATAATGGGAAGTTCTCCTTTAAAGAAGAACTACTAAAGGAGCTACTCTACTCTACTCTAAATTTCTTTACTTTTTAGATTAAGAATTGAAGATCTATTCCTTGAACCCAATACCATAATGAAGGTGGCACTTTGAGCTGATGGCCTGAGGAAATGGAAGAATTAGATAATAGAGAACATTCTATTTTCTCTTACTCATTCAGTATATTTATAGGTCTTTAATATATTTTTAAAAGTATTGCCCCCTTACTGGTACTGTTTTCATTGTAAGAAGTGACTGTAAGCTGCATTCAAAAGTGTGTCCACCTAAAGGCATTATTAATTCTACAATTTTTCTCCTATTAATAAATAGATTTTTTATTTTAAATAAAGTAGAAGTTATTTTACTTGCTTTCCATAAATTTGATAGGATACACTAAATATTTGTGTCACCTGTGTTCTCCAGATATTTATGTAAACTAAGAAAACGCTAAGAGATAACTCAAGTAAAATTACCTGGCTCAGTTTCAGTCAAGTGTCCTCTGCAGTGTTAAAGTGTCTTTCAGCAGATACCTAAAGAAAGATAATGAAAAGCCACTAGGATAAACCCAATTAAAATACCTAAATGGTTTTGCATTTGTGTCCTGTGTGCTTTGGCAGAGACTGAAACCAACTCTCATATGTGTATCACTGGAGATCTAGGCAGTGAAGATGAGAATTTAGCTTTCATGACTAACACCTGAGTTCTTCTCAAACAGAGCTCAGTTACATACCCTATGAGAATATATAGGGGGACGTAATCCCCCTCAGGAACAGTCATAGGGGAGGGGAATAATGGGAAAATGGGGGGGGGGAGGAATGGGAGGATACAAGGGATGGGATAAACATTGAGATGTAACAAGAATAAATTAATAAAAAAAAAAAAAAAAAGGACAGGTGATAATAGAAGGGCAAGTAGTGAGGTTGAGTCCCTCATATTTCAAATGAATGAGCTCATTCCTTAGCCTTCTCATTTCCCAAACTGCAGATGTTACAAGGTGAGAACGAATCTTCAACTTGTTCTGGTTTCCAGGTTACAATCATTCTGCTTGTCTCTGGCTACCTTTGGGGAATTGGTGGAGCCTACAGAAATGCTTCACAGCACATTCTGAAAGAAGGCACACATTTGTAACCACAATGAATCTCTCTCTCTCTCTCTCTCTCTCTCTCTCTCTCTCTCTCTCTCTCTCTCTCTCTCTCTCTCTCTCTCTCCCCCCCCCTCTCTCTCTGCTCTCTCTTTTAATCTATCAATTATCTATCTATCTATCTATCTATCTATCTATCTATCTATCTATCTATCTATATTCCTTATTGCTAGTTTCTTTTTTCAATGTTCTTCATATCTTTTTCCCTCTGTTGGTTTATTTATTTAATCAATTTACATCCCAATTGCAGTCCCCTCTCTCCTCTCCTCTCAGTCCCATCCCCCCACTCTATACCAGCTAAAATTCCTCTCCCAGTGGGAAATGTCAAAGCTGCCCAGCTAGGGGAAAGTAATCCAGCAGTAGGTAAGATTTTCAGAGACAGCCCCTACTCTGATTGTGAGGGGTCCTCCTCCCTCCACTGGGAGTCCCACCAGGCTACAGGAGGTGGTGTCTTTATACTCCTTAACAGTCATTGCTTGGAGTCTCAGCTGTGGTCATCTCTGTAGACTCCTAGGAGCCTCTCCCTTGTCCTAGAGATGGCCCTCCTCACACTGAATTCTATTCTCTCTTCCAGTACTTCTCCTTACCCCCTTCCTTCTCATCCACCCACCTGAACCCAATTCCGATATCCTCCCCACCCCATCTCCCACCCATTTTCCTCTCTCTGTCTTCTTCGGATGTCTGTTATATTTCCTGTTCTAAGTGAGATTCCAGCATCTACCCTTGGCTCTCCTTAGCCTCTTGGGATCTGTGGATTGTAGTTTGGTTATTCTGTACTAGATGGTTAATATCCACTTATAAATGAGTACAAACCAAGTGCATCTTTCTGGGTCTGGGTTACTTCAGATATTTTTTTTTTTTAATGTCTCAACTGCAGTTGCAATTTCTTCTTTCCCTTCTCTTCCCAGTTCCTCTCAACTATCTGCTCTCTATGCCTCCTTCCACTCTTACTCTGTTTCTATCCCGAAAAGCATTTGCTTTCCATGGGTGCCTATCAAACATGGAATGTCAAGTTGCCATAACCTAGGCACTTCCGTTCATATTTAAGCAAGACTAAGCAACCAAGGATGAAGAAAGGGTCCCCCAAGGGGCTGAAAGCTTTTGTGAACAAAACCTTTAAGTAAACATATATATATTTGTCATTGTTTTCCCCTTCTAAAGAAACCTTATGTGATTCTTTTCTGGGGAACATTCTATAGCAGTTAGATTCTTTTGTTGGTCTGACAGCAAAGTAGCTGAAATCAAAGTTCCTGACCTTAAGGGTTTGGTTAGTAAGAGTTTAGAAATGGAGCTATAAAAGCCAAGTAGAGCACTGGGCTGAATTTCAGGCCCACAAAAAAATAAGGGAAGCTTATGTGAATATTTAACTGAAGCAATAGGAGGGAAACCATTAAAGGATCATGATGGTGAAAACCTATAGTATTTAACTGGAAAATTACTCTTATTTTTCCTGCAACAAATGATGTATGTATTCAATCACTCATCTGGGCTTTACCATTGTTCCATTCATTTTTCTTCCTGGAACAGGTAGGGCAGGACTGACAGTGACAGAAAATTCTGATGCTCAGGGAACATCTCCCAAGCCACCAAGGTTAACAACAAAGCCAACACAGTTCTGCTCTTATATCTTTGTTGTCACTGCTTTCATCATAAACTAATCTTAAACCGTTAATGTCAGAGCAGTATCTACACCATGAAGAGAAGTGGTGATAAGGCTATGGATGATACATTTTATCTAAAGCAAGTTAAACAATTCAAGTCCAAATTATCCATTTCATGGCCTCTGTAATTGAAATTAGCTGGACTGTGAGCACATTGCTTTATACACTTGAGTCAATTTATTTGTTGTGAGTGCTTTCAAGATAGCATTCCTCAACCCCATTAAGCCAACTAATATTTATCAAGTGCGATGTGCAAAGTACTACAAATAAAACAGTGAAGCAGATTCAATCTCATCCTAAACAGTTCATGACTGGAAAGAAAATAGATTTGTTAAAAGGCCATCTAAATACTTCCTGATGTGGGAACACATAGAATTACTACACAAACTAACTCTTGGTATTGTGGTCATTGGTGGAGAGAAAAAGCTGGGAAGATTTTCTGAGAAATGGCTAAGATGAAACCTGTACTATACCTAAGTCTTATTTGAGTGAAATGAGGGAATAAAGAAAATTTTAGTCCTGGTAGTTTGTTCTAGTATGTGGGAAAGAATAGAGCAGGCTATCACTAAGGATTTGGTAAGACTTCAGATGCCTGAGCCAGAAGGAGTAAAGAATTGGGGTCTATGTGTCTATTGCTGAATTCTACTGGAGTCATAAAATAGTCTAATTGAAAGTGGTGTAGAAAAGTCAATTGGAGGGTTGCTCTATATTGGTCTTTAAAGATTTAACTTTTATTTTACAAATTAAAGAAGATACACTTGACAAATGCAAGAAAATTAATGTATCAGAAAAAGAGACATAATTTAATTCCTTCCCCCAAAAACAAAAAATAAGATTATACTAGAAATCTACAAGTAGAACAATATGATAGGCAGATTTGGGCCCAGGGATCCCGCTCAAACTAAGGCACCAGCCAAGGACAATACAGGAGGTAAACTTTAAACCCCTTTCCTGATCTAGCCAATGGTCAGAATATTCTCCACAGTTGAGTGGAGAGTGTGATATGACTTTCTCACGTACTATGGTGCCTCACATTTGACCATGTCCCCTGGAGGGGGAGACCTGGTGGCACTCAGAGGAAGGACTTGATACCCTATGAGAATATATAGGGGGACGTAATCCCCCTCAGAAACAGTCATAGGGGAGGGGAATAATGGGAAAATGGGGGGGGGGAGGAATGGGAGGATACAAGGGATGGGGTAAACATTGAGATGTAACAAGAATAAATTAATAAAAAAAAGACAAAAAAAGAGATTATACTGGAAATGGAAAAGGCAAATGTAGAAGTTATAACTTTCTCAAGGCAGATATTATTTTGAGAAATGTATCTCTATTTGACTGAGATAGTGGGGGTGGAGCTGTTCTCTGCATGAAACACTAGAAGGCTCCAAGTTTTCACAAAACAAGTATTCTGAAATTTTTATCCAAGCTCTTATTTTACAGGATTGTATTTTAAAAGTCCATGCTGGTATTTTTTGTAGGAAGAAATATTAAGAATGAATAAAAAGCTTTCCAGATTTTCTCAGCTATAACTGGCATGGATTTTATAGGCAGGAACTACAGTCTTTCTTGATATGTTTTCCTTTGTTAGTACATTAAGGATAATAACTATTGGTAATGTTGGCTGACTTCCCAGATTCCTCCTATATTTTAACAATCACAGCAATTATAACAATACTTGGCAAGAGTAGAATGTAGATATTAATATTTATTTTCAGATCACGTTCTATCCTTTCTCATTTCCATGAAACATGTCACTACACATTCTTGTGATCAAAGGAACAGTCTAGAATTGGATTCTCATGAAGTGACACAGCTATAACAAAGTAGTTAAACAAACTTTGGGCTTAAAATCAAGCTCATTGTCTTTTATTTTCTCACCTAAAAGCTTTGTTCTCTTTTATGGAAAACTTTTTGTTGTCTTTATTCTATATTTGAAAACTATCAGCCTGAAACACGGCCATATGTAAAATTCTGATACCCTCCTCCCCAAGAAGAAGGAAAGGAAAATAATATTTGAAACTCCTGTGACATGGAACTATTCTTTCAGCACTCTCAGTTTTTTAAAACTATTTTTTACTAGGTGTATACACACGAATCCTACAATCATCAGAAGAATAGAGAATAGGAATTATGCTCTCTAGTATTAGATGTAGAGCACTATGGAACTACATGTTAAACACATTCATGGAATGATTTTAATTCTCACAATAAATTCTTAATCTTTGTATTTCTATTTTTAATGAAATACATTCTACCAATATTGATAATGCCAGTATCATTGACATATGTAATGTCTATGGCTATGTTCTTCCCACAGTGTCATCCTCAAAGTTTTTCTACTTGTTAGTGAGTTATTTAGTGTCCTCTGGAACAAGTAGCATGTTAAAACTTGTTTGAAAACTCTGAACATCAGATTGATGGTCACAGAATCAGAGGAAAGAAAAATGTAAAATTGATGCAGTAAAGTACCAAATATTTTACATGTAAATAATTAGTTTAGTAACCTTTGAATAAAATAAAATTGTAAGATTGTGAGATCAAGAGTGCAACACCATTAGCCATATTATAACTCCTCATACTCTTTTTACCTGTCTTAAAATGATGTAAATATCTAATTTTTGCTTGTTTCATCATATGGTGTAGTTTACTAGCACCACAGACTACTATGGATACTTTGGTTTTTAATCATTGAATATTGGTAAATTAATATAATTTTACTTAAGGTTATTGTGTATAAAAACACAGTGATGTCCATAACAGTACTTCTTTGTTTTTATTTATCATTTTTCTTTTGCTATTTCTTTTTATGGCTGTTAATCAGCTAGTATTAAACCTAAAGACCCAGAGGGAATAAAAGTTCAGTCCTGTGGACCATGAGTCCACAGGAAATATATATATCTCCACACTATAAACAGCTCATTTTCTATGCACTGTGCTAAGGTCAAAATATGAAATGAAAAGGAAAGTAAAATAATGATGAACCCATCCCGCTTTATGTTTTTCCCATCAGTATGACAGAGTTTGAACATGAAACTTATAGAATTGTTACGTGTGTTTGATACTATAGCTGCTATGTTATTCCAAGACATTGGTTCACTCCTAGAGCCCCTTTTTATTATTGAACTTCTTCTTGAAGATAATAAGAATCAATCAGCACTCAACAGATTTAGGGCTCTTTATAATATCCCCTATGGTTCTGACTGTATTCCTCTGTACCAAATATGTGAAATGAATAACATACTCAGCCTGCTTATCCTCTGTGTGAGGTGTGTGTCCTAGGCATCTGGCTTTGGCTTTTCAGATATGGTTTTATTCATTTTTCTGATAGTGTACCCTATCACCTGTTAATCATTAGCAGCCAGTAGGATACTAGGTTAGTGTGGCCTTCCAGAAATGACTATAATTCTCATGAAAATGTCCTAGACTCGATTGTCTTATATATCTATCCAGCTTCTCACATTTGCATCATATTACAATTCCACCCACTAGGTGTTTATCTATATTGACTTGCAGTTCCCAACTGTCACAGGCTAGAACTTAAAGCTGGTTAGTCTAAACCTCTCCTTATTGATATCCTTGGCTGAGAAAGAATTACTGGTGTCCGTTATAGATGTTCTAAGCCCTTAAATAAAGACTATATAACACTCTCTTAATACAGAATTTGATACTATTTTATGGGTAGTGATACCCAACCTGTCTGATGCCTACCCCCAGTGAATTATCATGGACAGAAACACAAGATGGTAATAATAGGATACCACTGACAAGAAGAAAGAAATGGGAAAAGTGGTCTAAGAAGATTTACCTGAGAAGGGAAGAAGAAGGAAAAGACAGAGGGAAAGGAAGAGGGAAAGGGAAGGGATAAATAACACTAAGGATAAGAGACAGAGATAATCTTGAAAGGAATCATTATATATAACAATACACTACACACACACTTTTGTATATCAGGGGTGAGTATAATTGAAGCTAAAGCAATTGACAATGTTCCCTATGAAAAATACAGACTAACAAAAACCAAAGTGCCACTTATGGGAAACCATATTTTGAATTGTTAGTCAGAGTCAATGAGACCCCAAACCAATATAAGTTGCCTTTGTTATGTCTCAGCCCTATTCCTGAGACATAACACACTTCAGACACAGAATTTGAGAGGAATACATTTGGGTAAAACTTATAAGCCTACTCACTGAAGACAATCTACCATAGTTTTATAAGGGCCGTGCGAACTTTTAATGGAGAAAACCAATCAATAGTCCTATCCTGCTAGGATACCAAATAAAACACATAATGACCAACATGGCAAGATATTATCAAAGATGCAACAATGGCACATATATTCTGGATATAATAAACAGCTACCCAATTAAATTTTTTATTTAAAATATTATTTAAACTTATTTTTGAAATAAATATTTTAGACAAAATTATTTCAAATAAAGGAGAAACAAGTAGTTGTTGAAACATAATTTAAACTTACATTCAGTTAATGTATGCTGACAATATGAGGGATTTGAGATGACTCTTTTAAATTCACTTTACATCCTGTGATAGAAGTCCCCTCCCTCCTTTCCTCCTGGTTCCACCTGCCCTATCTTTCCCCTCTATCCTCCCACTCTTACTCCTCAGAAAGTGGGAGCACTGCTCCCCATCGACCCACCTGGCAGACCTAAATGGCAGACTTAAACAGAGAATTCTTAACAGAGGACTCCCCAATGGCCAAGTAGCACTTAGAGAAATTCTTAACATTCTTAGTTCTCATGTAAGTGTAAATCAAAACAATACTGAGATTCCATCTTACACCATCTATCACAATGGCTAAGAAAAAAACTCAAGTGACAGCACATGCTGGCAAGGATGTGGAGAAAGTGGTTCCTCCATTACTGATGGGAGTGCAAACTTATACAACCACTTTGGAAATCAATTTGTGCTTTCTCAGAAAATTGGGAATAGTTCTACCTCAAAGTCTAACTATACCATTCCTGAGCATACACCCAAAAGATGCTCTACCATACAACAAAGACATGTGCTCAATTACGTTTATAGAAGCTTTATTCATAGTAGCCAGAAACTGGAAACAACTCAGATGTCCCACAACCAAAGAATGGATAAAGAAAATGTGTCACATTTACACAAGGCAACCCTACCCAGCTATTAAAACAAGGAAATCATGAAATTTGGAGGGGAACAGATGGAACTAGAAAATATCATCTTGAGTGAGGTAACAGAGACCCAGAAATACACACATGCACACATGGTCTGTATTCCCTTATAGATAGACATATATATATATATATTAACCATACTACCATACTACCATTCACAGACCCCAAGAAGCTAAATAACAAGCAGGCCCCAAGGGAAGTTGCTTGAATCTCACTCAGAAAGGAAAATAGAATAGAATAGACAACAGAAGTGGATGAAAAGTGGGAACATGGTGGAAGAGCGAGTGTGAAGGAAATGAGGGTGGTGATCAGATGTGGAGAGATTATGGGCAGAATTTCAGAGGGCTTGGAGAGAGAACAGAAACCCAAGGTTGGGGCATTGCTAAGACATGCTGGAGACAGAGTAGGCTCCTGGAAGGATATGAGAATGTCTCTACCTAAGAAAGACATCTAGTAGCAGACATCATGGAGAATGAAGAGGCCACCTTCTAGCCAGATAGAGGGAGAGGGACACCAAACCACTCACAAAAACTTCTACTCAAAATTCCCCCAGCCTACAAGATGTGTAGGGATACAGTTAGAGCAGAGATTAAGGGAATGTTCATCCAATGCTTAGCTCAAACTAGAAGCTACTCCATGGGAAAGAGCCTACTCCTGATACTATTGGCACTCTGCTGTGCTTGCCGATGGGATCCTCTCTAGCATAGCTGTCCTCTGAGAGGCTCCACCCAGCAGCTGATTGAAACAGATGCTGAGACTCACAGGCAAACATTAGCTGGAGCACAAAGAGCCTTTAGGAAAAGTGGGGGATGGGAGGATAGAAGGACATGGAAGGGACAAGACCTACACAAGAAGGCCAACAGTTAACTAACCAGGACCCAGGAATGCATATGGAGACTGAAGCACCAATCAAGGATCATGCAGGGACTAGAGGTAGTCCTACATATATCTAACCAGTGTGTAGCTTTGTCCTCAAGTTGGTTCCCTAGTAAAGGGAACAATAGCTGTTTCTGACATGGATCCTGTTGCCTGTTTTTCAGTCACTTCCTTTTGGTGGGGCTACTTTTCCTTGCTTCAGTGTAAGATGATGCGCTCAGTCCTGATGTGACTGTGACTTGATCTACCCATTTGGATTTAAGACAGGGGATTCATGTCTACCATTGTAAATTTTGCCAATTATCATTAGCTTGTGAGACCATGGTACTTTCTCAATCCAGTATAATTTCTAACTGCATTCTAAACACTTATCCTTATAGCCACAATCAACACAGCTCTCATCTCTCATCAAATAGGCTTCTTTTTTGCAGCAACCAGAATTTGTTATAGAAAGCCACAACTGGTCAGAATGCAGAGATAAACTCATTGTGGGATGCCTGCCTCCATTTAAAATAGTTACAACATATACCTAAGGCTCTGAGAACATTGCTGAAGAGGGTGCATAAAACTGTAAAAGCCAGAGGATGAGGGTATCTGCTACAAAATAGTCTCTTTAAAAAAAGGCACAAAGTGTGGAGGGTGGAGGGAGATTGGAAGGAAATGGATATAGATCTGTGAATTGGGCATGGATATGAATATGATACATTAAATGAAATTCTCTTAGAGTTAATAAAATATATTGCAATAAATACTAACTTGGATCTTAGTGTTGACTCTGAGGCTCTACACTCTAAGTTCTTGCTTCCAAGGCTTCTAACTCAAATCAAAGCAAACCAACCTTTGCTTTATACTTTCTTGTTTATTAGATAAACTTAAATTAAGCTAATATTTTATCATAAAAATCTTTGTGTTTGTAACATGAGAACTAAAGTTCACATCTCTATAAATTACTGCTATAGCATTACTTTCTGTTGTGTTTTTCCTCTTCTGAAGGAAGTTTCTGGAGAGAATTTATCGAAAACAATTATTGCTTTCAACAGTGCTGTTGTATAATATATTGCTGCTGATATCATATTTTTTTCTAGAGCTGCCTGAACATCTGCATAGCCTCGTAATTGTAGAAGTGATTGTAAGATCTCCATGGGTGCCCAACGTGGTAAGAGGGCCAAATTTCTCCATCAAATGTATCATCATCCAAACGTTCCTCCTAATTTTCTTGCATATTTTGCTAATCTTTTAATTTATATGATGTACTAGTATTGTTCCTCAGTTGAACTTCATACTAGTGCATTTGTTGTTCACACAGCTGGGACTCTATATGTAATACTGTTTTGTTTTGGTTTTTGAGTGAGTACCTGATTAAATAACCTTTCAGCATCTATGTTAATTCTAGCTTCTTCCTCAGCCAGCAGAATGTATGCAGAAAATAGTTATGGTTTAACTCTAAATCTTCATAAACTTTAAAAAAAATTATTTAGTTAATTTATTCAGATTACATCTCAATTGTTATCCCATCCCTTATTTCCTCCTGTTCCTTCCTCCCTCCCGCTTTCACCTTATTCCCCTCACTTACCAGGAGATTGGGATAGATGTGAGGACTTACTATTGGTACTCTAGGTGAGAGAAGTATGGGAGAGTGGGGAAATGGAAAGACCCAAAGGGTCCTAAAAACCTACAAGAAGGACATCATGATGGGCGGATGTGGGCCCAGAGGTTCTGCTCAAACTACTGCACTAACCAAGGACAATACATGCAGTAAACATTGAACCCCTACTCAGATCTAGCTAATGGACAGGACTTTATCCACAGTTGAGTAGAAAGCAGGGACTGACTCTGATAAGCTGTTTTTATTGTATGTGAAAATTTTTTTTCTTCTATGCCATCTCTGTGTTTCTAGAGAAATGAAATGTCTATCACATGTGAAAACAGTTTGAAGATACTGTGTGCTAACTTTGTGTCAATGTATGCTAGTGATATTGTGAATATCCTGTATTTTCTTCCTCTGAAAAGCTTTAAAGGGTTTCTCATCACTTTGCATCCTGTCTGAGGGTTTAACTTTCTGTGTTTGGAAGGAAACCTGACACTGAAATGCTGTTCTTTTGTGCACTCCAAAAGGTTGTCAGTAGCTTGTAGCTATGTGCTTAATCAACAATGTATCACCATGCACATATAACATTCATACAATTATCAAAGAAGATGTCCTTGTTAATAACACATGAAATTTAGGTATCAGGGAATTTAATACCCACCCCATCAATTTTGAGGATACTGTTTATTTATAGTAGGGAAGTCATGGCTACAAGTTTGAGGAGACTGGTCTGGTCCCATAGTATTTTCAGTCAGGAAGCAGTGAAAGATTAGTATTCATCTTGGTAATGTTGTTTTTGTTTCCATAGTAACCCAGAGAGATATGAGAAATATCACTTTGTCTGTTTGTCACAACTTGAGATCTTTCCCAGTATCTTCCTCTTCCATACCACTAATTGCCTAAGAGGAATACCCATAGTACTTGCTGGCCAGCCTTTGTAATAGTTTCCACCCTCTTTTAAATATTGACTTTGTTTTATTTATGTATATGGGTTTTCTAACTGCATGTATCTCTGTGCAGAATGTCCTTTGTTGTGCCTCTGGAGGTGAGAAGAGGGAGTTGGGTATTCCAGAATTAGAGTTATAGGTGGTGTAAGCTGCTATGTGTGTACTTGGAATTGAATGCAGGCCTTTTGAAAAAGTAACCAGTGCTTGTAACCACTGAGTGAACTCTCAAGATTGGCTTTCACCATTTTTTTAGTACAATAAAGTAGCAGGAGTCAGAATGACCCCTTTGACTATGCATTCTGAAGAGAAATTCTCACTGGTAACTCAAGATCTCATAAAGAGGCACAGAAAGCATTTGTTAAAGTATACACATTCCAGTTGAATAGACACATTAAGAGGATAAATTACCCACCTTGCTCCTCTGAAAGATGTTTTATTTCTGATAAAGTTAGGGGCAATAGGGTATCTTAGAAGCCTTGATTGAGAGCTAATATAATCCAGACATCAATGGTGTTGATATTTTCGGTCTATGTTCCCATGTGTCTATGTATGTGCTTGTGTGTATGTCCCCTATGTGGGTCTAGTTTCAAGGCATGTACAATAAGCACGGAGTCGTATTGGGGAAGACTCACCTCCTGATGATACGCTTGTCAGTTTATGACATATGTAAAATATTTTAGATAAATGCATTCCCTCTTTAATAATAGTAAGTTTATTTAATGTAAATTTTTAAAAGTTAATAAAAATAAAGTAGCAGAGGAAAAAAGCACACCATCATGTCATTATAGCACTAAAAATTAAAACATAAAAAATAAATAATTTCCCTTACCAAAACAAATGCAATAACCTCAAACTAAATCTTTTCATATTTTATTTCCTAGCCAGAAGTAGCTAACTTTCAAATTAAACAGGTGGAAGTTTCAACTCTAGGTAGCTCTATCTAGATAGCTTCTAGCTAATCCAGCTACTGACTTACATAAAAACCTATTTAATCATTCCTGAAAACCTGCAATGTTTATAATATACCTCTCTTTCTACAGTTTATTTCAAAACAATGTTTTTAAAAATCATATTATGGAGGCATTTGGGCCTTTTAGGCAGAATATTTCATGTAAACAAGGGCCTTTACCTTAACTTCCTGATTTCTTTCTTGCTCTTAACTCTTCTGAACTTGGTTAATTTGTTCAGGAAAAGATACAGAGCTTACTACCATTAGCAGAACTCACTAGATATCCTTAAATGTGGATTAGGGGGCTTTAGAACTAGCTATGTCTACTTTGGTCATAACTTGTTCTGTTGGGAGCTCTTAGCGTGAACACCACTGATATTTCATATCAGGAGATGCTCTGATCTGCAGCACTGTCATGGGCATGACAGGAAGCATACAGGTATTGTTTCCCTCCATGGGGTGGTCAGTGCTTTCTCCAGGCATTGCCAAAGATCTCCAGGTGAGAAACTATCTGATTAGATTCAAGTTAAACAGGAAGACCTGCAAGGAGAGGGGGAATGGACAGCTTTATATCCTTAGATCTTTACGTCATCTCTCTTCTGTTTCTGCCGACTTTGAATAGCACTGTCTCTGGTGGAATGGAGTTAAGTACCTAGAGCTATTAGCACATTTTTTTGTCCATAAGGGTCTGAAAAACTAATTTTAAAGGATCCTTCAGAAAGATGGCAATGAAATCTATACTAGAAATAGAGAATGGCAATAAATCTTTTCAATTTTTCTCTAATATTTTGTTTTGAAAAACTGTGTTTTTAAAAAGATAATAAATCTACTACAGAATGATATTCATTGATAGAGTAAAATGTGTCCAATGTTCTAAGTCTCATACCACACAAATCTTAACAGTTTAATAATAAATGTTCATGTGAGCTTAATAATATGATTCTTTGTCATGATATTTACAATGAGAACAAAGAGACTCAGACTTGTTCTGAGCCACTCAGGGTATCAGATGTAAACACTGAGTTCAAATGAAAACATGCAGACTACAGAATATCATTCTTTCTACTTGAACATGTCTTTTCTGATTTTGGTATTCTAAAATGGCAAAATCTGATTTTTGTTGTTCTATTTGGCAACTTTGTATAAAATAGTTTCCAAAACTAGATCTTATTTTAACACATGAGAAGATAACATACATATCCCTGTGCCAATTGCTCTAGACCCTTCTATTTTATGAGTGGTTTTGGTTGCTACCTTTTTTTGTGTGTCCAAGACTCTTGACTACATAATTGATTTGTGTTTCTACAATCCAGCTTTGTACGTTATCTTATGCATGATGGTACTTCCTTCCTTTTGAATAAGTAACACCTAATCAAGATAATTATTTACATAGAAGACCTATCTTTGACACAGAACACATGTTGAAAGAAAGTTTAAACATTGATAATACAGGGAACTGCTATTATATTATGTACATTATGATGAAATTAAAATTTGTAGTGTCTGTTTCCAGAGGCACTTAACACAATCTTGAACATGATAGAAGGACATTTGTTAGACTATTTTTTCATGATGACATAGTTATTTCATGACAATGAATTAACTATTCTTATCATTTTTTGAGGTAAAGTTCTGGGTAGAATTGCAGAAGTTTGACTACAGTGAGAATTTTAGATCAACTGTCTTCTCTAGATTATTCATCAAGAAGAGGGATTATTTTAGGTCAATCACAACTTTGTGAACATCAGTTTTTTCATATTATAATCTAAATATTGTAACTCATAGATATGTTAGTGTGACTTAAATAATTACATATAAAATATGCATAAATGTTAAAATGTTATATAGACTAAAGTCCAAAAAATACCAAATAATATCTCCTGTGTTCTGAGCCTAGAGATGACTTACAAGAAATGTTTGACATCAAGGAATTTATCTTCTAGGGAATGTAGGAGACAAAAAAACAAATAATAGTAATGTAAACTATACAGCAAAACCTGTCTGGAAGGAGTAAACATCAGGAAAAACAACACCTGGTGATGAAATGCTCAAAAGGCTCATTTAACCTAACATGAAAGACTGTCAGAGGTATGACAGGCTAAGAGATGAAAATAGTTTGGAAAGATGTTTTGCCTCATAAACATGAAGAGTGGGGTTCATATCCTCAGAACGCATGTGAAAGCTATATGTGTATGGTGATCTGCCCATAAACCCAGCACTAGAGATAGGATATAGAAACAAGTGATACCCTCAAAAGCTGGCTACCTATACAGTTTCAATGGGCAAGCTCCAGGTTCACTGGGAGCCCTTGTCTAAGTAACTAAATTGGATTACAGTTACATAAACCACTTGTCATCAACCTCTAATTCTATGGGCAGATGCCTATTCATTCATGTACATCTGTATACAATGCTCCTTCACATATCCAAATGCACACACATACACACACACACACACACAGACATACACACAGGGAGAGAGAGAGAGAGAGAGAGAGAGAGAGAGAGAGAGAGAGAGAGAGAGAGAGAGAGAGAGAGAGAGAGAGAGAGAGAGAGCATGAATAAATGAATGAATGAATGTGAGTAATATAATTCAAGAAAATTACCACAGAGAAACCTAGGCATATAGCTAGTGGGGAACTGTGTGTGTAGATGTCATGATTTAAGAGAGTCAAAGCTGAGTTAGTCAAAATAGGAGGCTTATGTGTTAGAAAGAGTGCTGTAGCAATAGCATGGAGCTTAAGGAATGTGGAACACTTTCATATGGGTCAAATTATGGGTTTTACAATATAATAGTTCTATTGGAGAAAGATAGTAATTGCAAGAATATCTGAGTAGGTAAAGAATATTGATATTTAAGAAATTAGTATTCTTCTTGGTCTTGTCTATTTAATTGGCTGTAAACACACTCTGGTACTAAACAGCATGGTTCATATTTACAGGATTTCAGGTGACTTGGGTTCCTTAAAGGACATCTTTGGAAGAGAGAACCACATGGGTGTTTTTCTTCCATAAGTGACAGTAAACTAGAATATGTAGAACATAACTAGGGAATATATGATGAGAAACAGGATGGGGGATATAAGTAGAGGCCAACGTGCATTTGACTTTGCATGTCTAATTTTGGGAGTTAGTTTCAGAAGAGGGAATAATATATCTTGCTTTTAGCCAGAATTTCAGATCCTATGTCACCAAATAATAGCTGTTCCTGGGCAAAAAAAAAAAATTAGTCTAAATAATCATTCAACTAGTCAATATACATTTCATTAAAAATCCTTTATCTATTCTTTAATTTTCTCATTTCAAATGCAATTCCAAGAATCACTTTCAAGGACATTACATGATTATGCCAAATATGTCAAATGTCTTTTGGGAAGGTTATGAATTTCTCCTTTGTATCTTCATGATGAAGATTTGTTATTTCTGTGTTCCAAATCAGAGAGCCTGAGACAACTCTAAACTGTCCTCTTCCACTCTCTCCTTCTTCAATTTTTGCAGTTATTCTTTGTAATGTTCTGTGTGAGGGTAGGACTGACAAATGAAAAATAAGATACATTGTGACATTTTAACTCAAGGACCTTTCTCTGGCTTTGAGAAAAACCAGCTGAACAGGCTTCCATTGTCACATAGTCAGAGAATGCAATACAGCGAAATGTCACTTCAGAGCATTTGTGGCTATGTTTTCAGTGTATATTTGATTAGTCTTTCTTTCCATTGTTTAAGGATAGGAGCTCAAGGTCACACCCAACTTGGCCTTTCTTCTGCTGAAGTCTCCCTCCCTCTTTTTATTAAAGTCAACTAACCTGCCAACCTTCCACGCACAACTTTTATCTACATTAAGTTGGAAAAATGCATTTGCACAGTCATCTTTACCTGATCAGTGTGTATTTCCAAAATCAGGAACATATATACTTCCCCAAAAGGAATTGAACAAAGTTGCCAGAGATTAAAAAAACATTTTTCATTTCTTAATTTTAATTTTTCTCCCAAGGTCATATGGAGGCAAAACTAAGGAGAACTGGAAGAAGTCTCTTGTCCTTCCATCTTAGCATGCTTGCTTTCCATGTTAGCATGATTGCTTCCATTATCCTAACCCTAACCCTAACTTTACCCAGACTAGCCAATGGACAGAAAATTCTCCACCATTAAGTGGAAAAGGAGATATGAGTTTCACACAAACTCTGGTGCTCCATATTTGACCATGTTCCTTGGATGGGGATGCCTGGTGGCACTCAGAGGAAGGATAATAGGTCACCAAGAAGAGACTCGATACCCTATGAGCATATACAGGGGGAGGAGGCCCCCCTCAGTCACAGACATAGGGGAGAGGAATAGGGGGGAAGCGGGAGGGAGGGAGGAATGGGTGGATACAAGGGATGGGCTAACAACTGAGATGTAATTTGAATAAATTAATAATTAAAAAAGAAAAAAAGATTATTTCCTTATTTGTTGAAGTGTAATGGTAGTATTTTAATATGGATTAATATTGATGTCTAAAGAAAACTAACTCATTACCATTTATGTGACCTTGTTACATAGCAAAAATGCTTATGTTCTAACCATAGGCTAGTGGAAAAAGTTTAATGGAAGCAGAGGTTTCCTTTGACAAAAAGAAAGCTCAGGAGAAGGTATAAGACTCAAAAGACATTCACAGAGGAATTCCAAACTAGGACTCTGAGGATAAATAGAACCAGCCAGCCTAACAAGTTTAATTTCTTATGGGGTACATAATCAACCGGACAGAAGCTGTGTTTATGTTATGAAGGTGCTTAGGAGGAAGAGCAGTTCAAGGATTCACAATATACCATTTAGTGGATGTATTTTGTGGGCATCCTATTTAAGAGTCAGCACATCTATCTAACTGAGATGCTCGGAGAATAAAATGAGATAATATCTGACATAGAGCAAAATTTAACAGTCTGGCCACATATGTTCCAGGCATTATTCTAAACACTTTATATCTATTTATCTTTATAAAGGTGGAATTATTTGTGTGCTAATTTTATGTATGAGACCAGGAAATATAAAGGAGCCCAGTATATTAGATATTTTTCTGATGATGTAATAAATGGCACTCTAAAAGGAACTTAAGGAAGAAGGTTTATTTGGCTTATGTTTTGAAAGTCTATGTACATGATGGTGGGGATGCCATGAAATGGGAGCAGGGACCAAAAGTAAGGTGATCATATTTTAGTTATACACAGGACACATAGTGAAAATAGGATTGGGAAAAGCTATAAAACCTCAACACCTGACCCCAGGGACACACTTTCTCTAGCAAAGCTCTACATTTAGAATTTTAGTAAGTTCTCCAGACAGTGGCTATGTCTTGGAAGCAAATGTTCAAATATAAGAGCCCACTGTGTGACTTACACATTCAAACCGCCATACTCAGAAATTAGAATTCAAACAGGCTCACTGGCTTCAGAACTGTGGCCTCAGTACCTGCTATACTGTCTACACCAGTATACAGAATGAAACCTGTGTCAGACTCACCTGAAAGTCACAAAAAATGAAACTTCTCTGGCTCAGTCAGTTTTTGTTGCCTAATTTCAGAATAAAAAGCTCTGGGAGTTGGCACCAATGTTTAGTTTTTAACAAGCCCTTCAGGGCATTCTGATAATCAACTTTGAGATCTACTTTTCCAGGTAAAGTTTTATAAAACACAGTAACAATCTGTTTTAATAGAACAGTTTTAATAGGAATATAGAGCTACTCTGTTTTTTGCATATGGGCTAAGGTTACTTTTGTGATGTAATGCCAGAGTTGACTTGATTGGTCAGAAAGGATCTTGGCAAAACCTAAAAAATTTACTACCAGACCATTAAGAAAATGTTCACAAGAGTGAAATCTAAGATGGCAGTGCCAATCTTGCATGGTATCTGAATAGCAGGACAGCAGCAATTGTAGAAAACATGGTAGGTTATGCTGTGGACACAAAAATACCACTGCCTGTGTTTCCCAGGTAACAGCAGAGGCCACTGTGAGAGAAATTAGCAGGGTCCAACCTCATATCACCTGCTTAATCCCAGGGGAAGTTCCAGCTTGGCCACAGCCTCTGGCCAGCCACTTACTCTCAACATTGCATACTTTCAGGTATTTGCAGGTGCATAGCTCCAAGCTTGGGGATCCTGACATTTGGGGTCCATGGAGAGAACACCAATCACCACTCCAAAGTGCAGTCTGTCTTCCTAAAGAGATAGCCAGATCTCTGGGCCGCAGGTTCTCCAAAATGGCTAAACCCAGAAAGGATAATATCAGAGCATAGTTTCTGGAGAGCCAGAGCTTATTATCCTTGGAGAAAGAAAGCCAAGAGCAGGGCAGCTGACTCTCGGATTTCCTCAGTGAGATGAGGGCCTAGAAGATCCTGAGAAGTCCAATCAGTCCACAGGATCATAGATCTGAAGAAAGCCACAAGAAATTCCCTTAGAACCACCCACCAGTCCAGGACAATAGCCACCAATCTGAGGAGGCTTCCTAAAAGAACATTCAAAATCCTGCCCAGGGGTCTCTCTGCATTTCGGAGAAGTTCAGCTGCCACCAGGAACTAACAGCCAATGCCAGAGACATCCAGATGCCTAAATTCCAGTGTCAAAACACAATCAACAACAGTCAGAGAAGTATGGCATCTTCAGAAACCAGTTATACAAAGATAATCAGGCCTGGCTACTCCAAAACAACTGAAAGACAAGAAAGTTACATTAAAATCTATGATTTCAAAGATGATAAAGGCCTTTAAAGAGTATATGAATAAAAGCATTAAATAAATACAGGAAGATACAATAAAAAAGATTGATGCATTTAGAGAAGAAATGAATAAATAACTCAAAGAAACACAGGAAAACACAAAGAGGTAAAGGAATTGAAAAAAAAACTCATTTAAAGAAATGCAGGAAAATACAAACAAACAGGTGAAGGAAATCAATAAAGCAACTCAAGATCTATAGATGGAAATAGAAACAACAAAGAAAGTGCAAACTTAAGAAACCCTGCAGATGAAGAGTTTAGAGAAGAAAAACAGGAACTATAGAGGTAAGCATCACTGACAGAATACAAGAGATGGAGGAAAGACTCTGAGGTGTAGACGATACAATAAAAGAAAGCAAAGCATCCATCAAAGAAAATGTTAAATCTAAAAATTTCTGAAACAAAACATCCGTAATATCAAGGACACTATGAAAAGATGAAATCTAAGAATAATAGGAATGGAATAAAGGGAATATCCCGAGTTCTAAGGCCAAGAAAAGGTCCTCGGCAGTCATCTTGCAAACCCTAAGAGACCATAGATATTAATCCAGACTACTATATCCAGCAAACCCTTCAATCACCACATATGGAGAAAATAAGATATTCCATGAAGGAACCAAATTTAAGCAATACCTATGCACAAACCCACCCTATAGAAGATAATAGGAGGAAAACTGCCATAGAAGGAGGTTAACTGCACTACCCCTAAATAAGCATATACATAATTTCTCCTCAGCAAAACCAAAAGAAGACAAACACACATATACACTACTACTATCAACATCAAAATAATGGGTCGTTGGTCATTAATATCTACCAATATCAATGGATTCAACTCTCCAATAAAAAGACAAACTAACAGAATGGATGTGTAAACAGGAACCATCATTTTGCTGAATACAAGAAAGACACTTCAGACACAAAGATAGATATTACCTGAGAGGAAAGAACTTGAAAAAAGATTTTCCAAGTAAATGGACACAAAGAAAACTGAAGTAGCCATTTTAGTATCTAATAAAGTAGACTTTCAATCTAAATTAATCAAAAGTGATGAAGAAGAGTACTTCATAGCCACAAATGGAAACTTCCACTAAGATGGCATCTCAATTTGGAACATCTATGCCCCAAATACAAGGACACTCTTATTTGTAAAGAAAACATTACTAAAGTTTAAACAACACATCAATCCCCCACATTAATAATGGGAGACTTTAACACTCCACTCTCACCAAAGACCTTCCTAATGAAACAGAAACTAAACAGAGGAATAATGACACTAACAAATGTCATGAATCAAATGGACTTAAAAGATGTCTATAGTACTTTTCACTCAAATACAAAAGAAAGTGCATTTTTTCTCTGCATTTCTCAGAACCATCTCAAAAATTGACCACATATTCAGTCACAAAGCAAGCCTCAAAATATATAAGAATATTAAAATAATCCCTTGTATCTTATCAGACCAGCATGGATTAAATCTGAATCTTAACAACAACAAAAATAACAAACCCTACGCGCACACACACAGGAAACCTGAACAACTAGGCCAAGGAAGGAAGGAAGAAAGAAATATAAGGCTTCCTAAAAGTCAATGGAAATAAAAGCAGAACATACCCAGACTTATGGGACACAATGAATGCAGTGCTAATAGGAAATTTCATAGCACTAAGTGCCTTCAGAAATAAATTGGAGTCATCTCATACAAGCAACTTAATGGCACACACAATATCCCTAGAAACAAAAGAAACAGACACACACAGGAGGACTAGATGGCTGGAAACATACTCAGGACTGAAATCAATAAATTAGAGACACAGAAAACAATTTTAATTATTAATGAAACCAAGAGCTAGTTCTTTGAGAAAATGAACAAGATAGTCAAACCCTTAGCCAAACTAACCAAAAGGCAGAGAGACACCATCCAAATCAACAAAATTAGAAATTAAAAGGGGGCACAACAACAGACACTGAGGAAATTCAAAGATTCTTTTGGTCTTCTAAAATCTATATACCACAAAATTTGAAATCTGTATGAAATGGACCATTTTCTGTATAGATTCTACTTACCAAAATTGAATCAAGATCAAGTAATCAGTTTAAACAGTCCTATATACCCTAAGGAAATAGAAGCAGTCACCAAAAGTCTGCCAACCACCGCCCCCGCTCCCCCCCAAAAATTACTGGATGAGATGTTTTTTTTACAGAATTCTACCAGACCATCAAATAAGAGCTAATACCAATACTCTTCAACTATTCCACAAAATAGAAATAGAAGGAACATTATCAAACTCATTCTATGAGGAGACAGTCACCTTGAAATCTAAACCACCAAAATACCAAAGAAAAAGAATTTCAGACCAATTTCCCTTATGAATATTGAAGGCAAAATATTCAATAAAACATACACAAACTGAATCCAATAATACACCAAAAATAATCATCCATGAACAAATATTCTTCATTCCAGGCATGCTGGGGTGGTTCAATATATTGAGATTCATGAATGTAATACACCATATAAACAAACTGAGAGAAAAAAAAGCCACACCATCATCTCCAGGAATGTTAGAGAAACATTTGACAAAAATGTTAACACTTGTTCAATTTAAAATCTTGAAGAGATAAGAGATACAAGGCACATACTTAAACATAGTAAAGGCTAGATACATCAAGAATATAGCCAACATCAAATTAAATAGAGAAACAAAGTAATTCTCTTGTAACCAGGCACATGACATGGTTGCCCACTCTCTCTGTGTCTCTTCAATATAGTATTTGAAACCCTACCTAGAGCAATAAGACAACAAAAGGAGATCAAGGAGATACAATTTGGAAATAAAGAAGCAAAAATAACACTATTTGTGGATGATATGATAGTATACATAAGTGAACCCCCATATTCTACCAGGGAACTTCTTTGGCTGATAAACACCTTCACCAAGTTAGCTTGATACAAAATTAATTTAAAAAAATCAGAATACAGAAAGCAAATGGGTTCGGGAAGAAATCAAGGGAAAGACACCATTCAGAATGGCCACAAAAGCATAAACAATCTTTGCGTAACTTTAACCAAGAAAGTGAAAGATTTGTATAAAAAACACTTCAAGTTTCTGAAGAAAGAAATTAAGGAAGATATTAGAAAATGGAAAGGTCTCCGATGCTCCTGGATTGATAAGATTAATATAGTAAAAATGGATGTCTTTCTAAAAGCAATCTACAGATTCCATGAAATTCAGATAAAAATATCAACACAATTCTTTACAGATCTTGAAAGAAAAATTTTTATACTCATGTGAAAACAAAACAAAACAAAACAAAACAAAACAACCAGAATAGCTAAAACAATCCTGTAAAATAAAAGATCTTCTGGAGGTGTATCTATCCCTGATATCAAGCTGTACTGTATACCAGCAGTAATAACAACTGCATGATACTGTCATACAAACAGACTGGTGAACCAATAGACTTGAATTGAAGACCCATAAATAAACCATTCAACCTATAGATACTTGATTTTTGACAAAGAATTCAAAATCATACAATGGATAAAAGATATCATTATCAACAGATGGTGCTGGTACAACTGGATGTCAGCATGTAGAAACATGTGAACCATCTATGTTTATCATCCTGCACAAAATATAAATCAAAGTGCATCAAGGACTTTATCATGAAATCAGAAACAGTAAATCAATTAGAAGATAACATAGGGAAGAATCATGAACTCATTGCCATAGGAGACATCTTCCTGAACAGAATGCACACAGCATAGGCTCTTAGATCAACAATAAAAAGCTTCTATGAAGCAAAGGACACTGTCAATAGAGCAGAACAACAGCCTCGAGATTGGGAAAGGATCTTTACCAATCCTACATCTGACAGAGGGTTAATATCCAATATATATAAAGAACTCAAGAAATTAAACACCAACAATCCAATTAATCCAATTAAAAATGAGGTACAAAACTAGAGAATTCCCAACAGAAGAATATAGAATGGCTGAAAAGCACTTAAAGAAATGCCCAATGTCTTTGGTCATCAGAGAAATGCAAACCAAAATGACTCTAAGATTCCTTCCTACATTCATCAGAATGGCTAAGATAAAAACTCAAGTGACAACTTTCACTGGGAAGGATATGGAAAAAGGGGAGCATTACTTCATTGTTGATGGGAGTGTAAACTTGTACAACCACTTTGTAAATCAATATGGCACTTTTCCAGAAAATCAGGAACAGCTCTATATCAAGACCCAGGCACACCACTTCTGAGCATATACCTGAAAGATGCTCTACCATACAACAAGAACATTTTCTGAACTATGTTCATGGCAGTATTATTTGTAATAGACAGAAACTGGAAACAACTCAGTTATCCCTCAGTGGAAGAATGGATAAAGTAACTACGGTAGTCTATTCAGCTATTAAAAATATGGATATCATGAAATTTGCAAACAAATTATCTTGAAAAGATCATCCTGAGTGAAATAACCCAGAGCAAGATGGATACATGTGGTATATACTCACTTATAAGCACATATTAGCCATATAGTGCAGGATAACCATACTACAATTCACAGATCAAGGAAGACCTTAGGGAGTATGCCTAAGTCTAATTCCTAAATGCAAATAGAACAGGTCCTGGAATCATTTGAAGAGAGGAAGCAGGACAAGACCAGCCATAGAGGTCCTCTGAAGGACTCTTCTCAGCTTGGGACTTAAGCAGGTGTGGAGACTCACAGCCAAACTTTGGGCAGAGTTCAGGGTGTCTTATAGAAAGAAAGGTGTGGGGATATATGGACCAGGAGGGGATAGGAAATCCACAAGACCACCAGAACTAGCACATTTGGGTCCAGAGGGGCCTGTGGAGACTAATTTACCAAGTAAGGACCATACATGTATATGACTGGGGCCCTGTGCTCAGAGCTATCCAATAGGCAGCTTAATTTCCATGTAAGTCCCCTAGTAATGGGAGCAGGAACTTTTCCATGACTCTGTTGCCTGCTCTTTGATTATATTCCCCTGGAAGGGTGGCATTTCCAAGCCACAGAAGAAGAGGATGCAGGCAGTCCTGATGAGACTAAATAGGCTTGTGTCAGTTGGTAGGGGAGGGAGTCTAGGGGTGGGGTGTAGTTGGAAAAGGGAAGGAGGGTGGGACTAGGAGGAAACAAGGGAAGTGGCTATGATTGGTGTGTAAAATGAGTAAATTAAAAAAAAATTTAAATAAAAAATAAAAGAAAAATATACCCACACCTTTGATCTAAGGAATTCTGGAAGGTTCTCAAACTTCCAGCATTCTATGATTACTCAAAATGGTTATCACCATCATCATCATCATCATCATCATCATTATTATTAGTAGTAGTAGTAATAGTAGTAGTAGTAGTAGCAGCAACAGCAGCAAGTAAATATATAAGTAAATCTTGGAAATTTATATTGCCATGGGGAAGTCAGGAAAGATCATTGCAGGACTTGGAATAATGGAACATAGCTCATTTCATGAGCCAGGTACAACTGAGCAGTTTGGTCATGGACCTAGGTATTTTATATCGCAATTGTAACCAGGAGACAGAATGCCTCACTCTTTGCTATTATCCTGTACAGTCCTAGAGTGGCTTTCATAGGCACAAAGTCTGGTATCTGGAGTCCTTGATATACAATACTCAACTTTCAGTTTCCATCTGATTTCCACTCCAACAGAAAGTTGATTTCCAAGGATTACAAGAAAGGAAGCCTGAAATATGAGAATTGCTTTTATTCCATTGACATTTTTATTTTGTTTTGGGTTTAACTGTATGAAGTTTTTCTGTAAGTCAAACTCACCTTTTTGTTTGTTTTATTTTATTTTCAAACAATTTTTATAATACATTAAATCATATACTGTAGGAGGAATGAGACCTGCCTTTTGCAGGAACAAGGCCCACCTGGCAACACACATGCGCAGAAAGAGGCCTTCATGTAGAGTTGGCCTTAGATCTACCTGGATATGTGGGCACGCCCAGAGATTGACAGCTCTGAGTATAATGACATCACAAGGGAAACCAATGAGGAGGAGGCATAGCAGCAGCTTGCAGTTTGGGAGTTAATGGCACAATAGGAGGGTGGTATAAGGCATGCTCTATTTCAGCAATAAAGAGGTAGGCCTCATGCGGGACTCCCAGAATCTGTGTCATTGACTCTGTGCCAACTCAACTCTGCCCCAAAGGGTCCTGGGCATGGGTTCCAGCAACAATATACCAAAGATTAGCCCATGTTTATGGCTTTTTCATTAGACAACTCTTTTTCACATTGGGAAGCTGGGAGTGAGACTCTGTTAAAGAATCCTGAGCACAAAGCAGAAGAAAGGCTGGGAAGTAGACCAGTGGTGATTAGCAAAAACTGATCCACTTTTGCCTTCAGGAATATTTGCTATCTTCCTGTGATTCAAGACCTTTAGCCCACTCACTTCTGCCTACATATCTAGGTGCTCATTTTTCTACCCTTTTTTGTTAACATCTCTCAGAAGCTGTCATCACAATATCACAAAGGTCATGCCCTTAGAGTAGTATTAATCAGAAGACCAATTTGTTCCTCTCAAAAATGCTTTTGACATTCATAGTACAAAACACAAAGCCAAAGAACACCATATATTCCCCTTCTCCCCAATCAATTCATTGAAATCACAGTTTTTAAATGACTACTCTGAAATGAATTGCCTCCCCCTTGACAAACATATGTTAAAGCTCTAAACTGAAATGTTGTTATATTTAGAGATAGGGCTTGAAAAGGCACTTAAATATAAAAGATTAATGCAAATATTAATGGCATTAGGATGGAGCATTGATAGCATCATCAGAAGAACTTTTTTGTTTTCTCAATTCTTATTGTTCCATGTTCCTCCTCCTCTCACTTCTCCCTTCATCTTCCAAATCTCCCTCGTTGTTCCCTTGCTGCCTCATCCACATGCATGCACCAAGAGAAGACTATGTGAAGACATAGAGGGAAGATAGCTATCTCAAGTTAGGAAAGAGCCCTTGGCAGGCAATGCCTTGATGTAAAGTCTCGCAAACTGTAAGAGATGAATTTTTACTCATTAATATGCCTCATCTGTGGCATTTTATTATAGGCCAGTGTGAGCTGAGTAAAGCAGTGAGGTTTCTTGAACTCTAGCTATGGTAAGACTGTGGAAACCTTGCTTTAAGCATGGATGCTTTTCTATGATATGTTTATGCTTTTCCCTTTCTCATGTTTCAGTGCAGAGTAAAAATGTTAAGAGTTGTGATGACTTGGCTTTTTTCCCTTCTTTTTCTGATAATTTAATTATTCTGGCCCAACTAGTCAGTTCTTGCATTTCAGCACAAAAGTACACTTAGACCACACACAGAGAAGGTCTACATTCTTATAAATCATTGTCTATTAAAACAGTTTGTTAGTTTAGTTTACAGAATTCTACTCTAGAAAAGTAGATCTCAATGTTGATTCTCTATCAGAATATCCTGGAGGGCTTACTAAAACCTAAAACATTGGTTCCGATCTGATTCTGGGATGAGAAAAAAAAGAAGGCTGACTGACTGAGCCCAAGATGTTCCATTTTTGGTAATTTGCAGATGAACCTAATGCAAGTTCAAATCTGTGAAAAATACTGGTCTAGACAGTATAGCACACATCCAGTAACTGTTCTGAAGCCTGTTTATATCCTATTTTCTGAGTTTAGTAATTTGAATGGGAACTGTACTCTATAGGCTTTTATGTTTGAATTTTCTCCCAAGAAGCTGGCACTGTATGGAGAATTTATTGAACTTTTAGGAGGTAGAACTTTGTTGGGGGAATTACATCACTGGGAGAAGGTATGTTTCCTGATTGGAAAGTCCCTTTCTTGCTAATCAAAGTATGCCACGTGACTGTCTGACATTCACAAGTTGGCCGATGGCTTGTTTCCCCTGGATACTGCTTGGGATTCAGCTCTCTGTTTCCCAGATCTTTTCATGGAGAGGGTTCTCAGCACTCTTTTCTTGTTTGACAGACAAATATGCTCCAGAGAAAACTGCAACTATATGTTATCTTCTCAGAACACATGGCCTCAAATATTTTCACGGCTGTGCAATGAGACTTGATGGCCTCTAGCTAGAATTTTCATTTGGGTTCCTTGCCTATTCACTTACCTCTTAAAATGAGTCACTCACCAAAGTCTTCAGTGAAACCTCTAGAAGAGATTTCCTCTTGTCCAGATCTGTGGTCTTTTGGATTTGCATGCTAACTTTCAAGATCTCTTTCAGTTATCTAGTAATATTGGTTAACTGAGGACTTGGCTGCAGATGTCTAGCCACAGCCACAGGGAGAGGACAAAGACACCCTACTTGTAAGGTTCAGAGAATTCATTACAGCAGCTGCATAGCCTGATTGCTCCAGGTCCATTATTCATTTTGTATCATTTCTGACCTTTCTTTCTTCAGTCTCCATGGAGAATTTCAAGCCATTTTCCAGAGCACAGATGGATATCTGTAATGAACAATAGCAAAAGAGTCTATCAACTTCAGCCTTACAATTCATCTTTGCAGTAGGGTGGGAGAGGAGAGAGCAAGTACTATATAGGAAAGCAGCTGCAGCTCCCATCAGGATCTCAGAGCACCAAGCAGCTTCAGATTTAGACAAAGAAAACCCATCCATGCAACAGTAATGAATGACATCTTCATCCTTCTAACTTCAGGACAGAAAGAGACATCCAAAGGATTCCACCTTTCTAGCTGCATTTCAGTTTTGGGTTTAGTCACTTAATGCAAAGTCCATGACCTTCCAAGGGCTTCTCAAAAGAGCCATGATAAATGAGGCTTATAGGTCCTGATACTCCTGTCATAATGTCCCCTCATTTCCCCAGAACTTCTTTGTAATCCATAGTCTGACTTTGCTCATCTTCTGTCTATTGATAGTTCCTTCCATTGTCAGCCACACTATGGTATACTATTTTTTGCTTATACTTTATCTTCTTCTATTTCAAGGACAGGATGTGAATAACATCCTGTCTTAGTTCCTGTTCTATTGCTTCGATGAAGGACCATGACCAAGGCAACATAAAAAGAAGCACTTAATTAGCAAGTTGCATATAAGTTTATGATTACCATGGCAGGGAATGTGGCAGCAGGTAGGCAGACATGATGCTAGAGCAGTAGCTGAAAGCTTGTATCTCATCTGTAAGTTGCAGGCTGAGAGAGAGAGAGAGAGAGAGAGAGAGAGAGAGAGAGAGAGAGAGAGAGAGAGAGAGAGAGAGAGAGAGAGAGAGAGCAATTGGTGTGGTGGGTTTTGAACGCACCAGTAGGCCATGCCTACCCCAAATGAAGTCACATCTTCTTATCATTCCCCAAACAAGCACTCATTATATAAACCCATGGGGGCCAGTTTCATTCAAACAACATTACATTCATTTTGTATTTTTAGTGCCTGACACACAAGAGGTCTTCTGTACATACTTAAAAAACAAATAAGCACAAGTGATTAGGAAAATAAATATAGAATAAATGTTTATATTAGATTCTTCAGGTTAACATTATATGAGTTTGGACTCTATGTGACTAACAAGATAATCAGTGTTTTAAGGGAAAAAATGAATCTCTTAGATTGTATTACTGTAAAGTGAGGTATCTTTGGCTATGTTAAAAAACAATGTGGCAAATAAGTGATTTCCTACTCAACTTCTGAGGGTCGCCTTTGACATTTTTCTTCTTTAGCTCATAATACTGGGTTGGTTATAGTAGCTTCATCAGTGATTTTATACTAATTCCAGACAATAGTTTTCTCTTCCTAAGAAGCTCCAAGAAAAGACTCATTGTTTTTTTTTCTGGGTTGTATAATATTTTTTGTGACCAATTGCTAGCTCATGTTAACACAATTTATCCCTATCCATTGATTGCTAATAACTTTTAACCCATTGTCAGAATGTAGGTAAAAATGTGAATTCCACAGATTAAGTCAAGGTACTATTTTTGTGGAAAGGGATGATGAATGCTGGCAGGGCAAGTAAATAATTTTCCCTACATATATTTAAATCTGCAGATTTAATGTCACACACAAGAAATAAGTACAGAAATGCCTTTTAAAAGCTTGAGAAGCATTTGCTACAGTTTTATGAACTAACTCTAATTGTAAAATAAATTGTAAAATTTAATTCTGGACTCCAGAATTAAACTTCCTGAGGTAAAACCCATTGTAGAAGTCACAAAGTTATGTTCTTATTGTTAACTCTTATTTTTATTAAAGAAGACATCAAATAGATTATTCATCCCTATATTTTTCTTTTTATTAATTATAATTTATTCACACAACATCCTAATTGTTATCCACAGGCTTTTATGTTTCTCTTTCTCTAGTTCATAATTTTATAATTTGGGAAAGTATAGTAAGGTCACTGATTAAATATTGATAGGTTTTTAGACACAGATATCTCTTCCAAATTACTCACTTAAAAAAAACCTCTTTCAGACGTATAAAGACTAATATGCATACAAGTTCTTCTCTAGTTTCTTAAATAAAAAGAAGAGAAGAGAAATGTTTTAGGAAAGGCACTGTTGTCCTTATACCTTATTAATCCATAACAAAATTGTGGATTAAAGATCAAAAATAGAAAAAGCTAATGTCTTCTAGTTAAGTGTACTTAATATAATATTTTGTCACTATAACTAAATCATTTTACCATTCCCTTTTTATTCTCTCCAAATACTTCCTCATACCTCCCATGAATGAACACACATACTCTCTCTCACACACACATACATAGAAACAAACAAACACACTTTTATTCAGTTCACATGCTACTTTGTATATCTATGTTTTCAGTGCTGACTGGTTTGGTATAAGGTAACCAGTTGGTATGCTCTTTCCTGTGAAAGTCTATTTGTTTTGCTCTCAGCATTCCTTAGTTGCTTGAAGTTATTTGTCTAGGCTTTAAGCATCCTCTTTTTTATGTTATTATGTCTATTGATGCCATGCTTATTGATGTCACATTTAGGCAGCCATGTGATTGAGGCCTCATAGTTGTAGCTTCTGATATTTCTAGAAGACACAATTTCCCAGTTAAAAAAAATAATCTGTTGTTGTAGGTGCTTTTATTTTCTCCAGCCTTTATTTTTGGTATCTTTGTCTAATATTAGGTTGCTAAAGTTACAGGTACTCATGTTTGCATGTACTGATCTACAGGTATCTTTTTTTTTTTTTTATTAATTTATTCTTGTTACATCTCAATGTTTATCCCATCCCTTGTATCCTCCCATTCCTCCCCCCCCCCATTTTCCCATTATTCCCCTCCCCTATGACTGTTCCTGAGGAGGATTACCTCCCCCTATATATTCTCATAGGGTATCAAGTCTCTTCTTGGCTACTTGCTGTCCTTCCTCTGAGTGCCACAAGGTCTCCCCCTCCAGGGGACATGGTCAAATGTGAGGCACCAGAGTACATGAGAAAGTCGTATCACACTCTCCACTCAACTGTGGAGAATATTCTGACCATTGGCTAGATCTGGGAAGGGGTTTAAAGTTTACCTCCTGTATTGTCCTTGGCTGGTGCCTTAGTTTGAGCGGGACCCCTGGGCCCAAATCTGCCTATCATATTGTTCTACTTGTAGGTTTCTAGGACCCTCTGGATCCTTTTATTTTGCTGTTCTCCCATGCGTCTCTCATTTAGAGTCCCAATAGGATGCCTTCCCCTCTGTCCCAGTTTCCTGGTAAGTGAAGGCTTTTGTGGGACATGCCCCTTGGGCTAGTATGCAGATATAAGTGAGTATATACCATTTGATTCTTTCTGCTTCTGGGTTAACTCACTCATTATGATCATTTCTAGCTCAATCCATTTATCCACAAATTTCGGGAATTCCTTGTTTTTAATAGCTGAGTAGTATTCCATAGTGTATATGTACCACAGTTTCTTTATCCACTCTTCTACTGAGGGACACTTAGGCTGTTTCCATGTTCTGGCTATTATGAATAAGGCTGCTATGAACATGGTTGAGCAAAGTTTCTTGTTGTGTGCTGGAGCATCTTCTGGGTATATTCCAAGGAGTGGAATAGCTGGGTCTTGAGGAAGCCCTATTCCCATTTTTCTGAGATAGCACCAGATAGATTTCCAAAGTGGCTGTACTAGTTTGCATTCCCACCAGCAATGAAGGAGTGTTCCTCTCTCCCCACATCCTCGCCAGCATGTGGTGTCACTTGAATTTTTGATCTTAGCCATTCTGATGGATGTAAGATGGAATCTCAATCTTGTACAATAAAAGGTGCTCCGGAGGAATCTCCATACCTGATCTCAAACTGTACTATAAAGCAATAGTAATTAAAACAGCATGGTACTGGCACAGCAACAGGCTGGTTGATCAGTGGAATCGAATCGAAGACCCAGATATGAATCCACACACATATGGTCACTTGATTTTTGACAAAGGAGCCAAATCCATTCAATGGAAAAAGGATAGCATCTTCAACAAATGGTGCTGGTCTAACTGGAGGTCTATGTGTAAAAAAATGAAACTGGACCCATATTTGTCACCTTGCACAAAACTCAAATCCAAGTGGATTAAAGACCTCAACATAAAACCAGAGACACTAAGCCACTTAGAAGAAAAAGTGGGAAAGAGCCTGGAACATATTGGCACAGGAGACAACTTCCTGAACAGAACACCAACGGCCCAGGCCTTAATGTCAACCATTAATAAATAGGACCTCATGAGGCTGAGAAGCTTCTGTAAGGCAGGAGACACTGTCAAGAGAACAAAGCGACAGCCTACAGACTGGGAAAAAATCTTCACCAACCCTACATCTGACAAAGGTCTAATATCCAAAATATATAAAGAACTCAAGAAATTAAACACCACCAAACCAAATAACCCAATTGAGAAATGGGGCTTGGAACTAAACAGAGAATTCTCAACAGAGGAGTATCAAATGGCTGAGAAACACTTAAAGAAATGCTCAACCTCCTTAGTCATCAGGGAAATGCAAATCAAAACAACTCTGAGATTTCATCTTACACCCATCAGAATGGCTAAGATCAAAAATTCAAGCGACACCACATGCTGGCGAGGATGTGGGGAGAGAGGAACACTCCTTCATTGCTGGTGGGAATGCAAACTAGTACAGCCACTTTGGAAATCTATCTGGTGCTATCTCAGAAAAATGGGAATAGGGCTTCCTCAAGACCCAGCTATCCCACTCCTTGGAATATACCCAGAAGATGCTCCAGCACACAACAAGAAAATTTGCTCAACCATGTTTCATAGCAGCCTTATTCATAATAGCCAGAACATGGAAACAGCCTAAGTGTCCCTCAGTAGAAGAGTGGATAAAGAAACTGTGGTACATATACACTATTGAATACATGTATCTTTTTGTGCTAAGACCATATTACAAACAAATGACTTCAGTAAGTGACTTGAAACACAAACTAAGCTCAGTGCATTATTGACTCTAGTAGAGTATTCTAAAAATTCCAGACAATTCAACTGCATTAATATCTGTAATGTTTTCACTCATCTACAGTGTAAATCATCTGCATATTTCAGAGAAGCCTATATTGAAGGTGGAAAAAGAAGATAGGTAGACAATGACATACATTTTTAGCCATACTCAGCGATAGATTTTCATGTTGCACTGCCTAGGAAATACAAAAGAAATGAACTCCTATAATAATAGTTCATTTGTTTGCTTTATTTTCTTTCGTCGTCTTTGATGTCATAGAACAGTTGTGCATAGATTTCTGTTTTAGAGAACACCTTATTAAAAACACGATTCTAACTAGTGAATGATGGTGTCTGCTATTATCTCTGGATTTAGAGACAGATCTTAAATCATAACACTGACCAGTTATGCCACTTCAAAAGATAATTTCAGAAGCCCAATTTGTGATCCTAAGAAATTTAATTTTTTTCAAGTATAAATTTGATTCATTTTTGATTTCTGAGAAAAAGTTTTTTTTTGTGACACTGTTTTTTAACCACTAATATTACCAGTCTGTGATTTATGGCAGTCCTGCTTTTGTGAACCTCAAAAGGGCATTGTTGAGGAACTCTTGATCCTTCTGAAAATAAAGGACACAAACAAAAGAGCTGGATGACATTTTGAGAAATAGAAACATTTTTCTATCATTGAGCAGTGATTGGCGTCTACGGGACAAGGAAGACCGTTCCTTTAAAAAACGACCAAGGAGACTTTTATTACTTTGGTATCCTTTCTCTGTGTATTACATGCACACACACACACACACACACACACACACACACACACACACACGTTTATATGTATGTTGTTTATGTGTTTAAGGCCCAACCTAACATTTAAAATGTAATAAATTGACCCCTATTTTTAACTTGAGTGATCTCAGAAAAAAAATTCAAGACACTTTGAACACATTTGTGAGGTAGAGATTGTGGCTTCTGGGATGTCAGAGATTTCAAGGATGTTTCAAGAAGATCATCCATCATGGCAAAGTTGCCTTTATCTCAGTAATGCAGGATTACTGACCATACCTAAGGCAATAAATACAATATACCATATAACTGGAATAAAGACTATAAAATATTCTGTTCCTCTTATCATATGGACAAAGCCTTTTTACCAAATCCAACATGTTTCATGATAAAAAATCCTAGAAAAAGTAGTGCTGGAGGGAATGAATATCAATATAATAATCGCTGTAAATGACAATATCAGAACCAACATTATTTAAAATGAAGAAAAACCCAAAGCAAACTCACTAACGTCAGGAGTGAAATATAATTATACACTATCCACATTCATTTTTAGTATAGTTCTGAAAGCACAAGACATAACAATTTGACAAGGGAAGGAAATTAAAGAGTCACAAATATGAAAAGAAGTTAAATTATCTCTATTTGTAAATGATATAATATTATAAATGGTAGGCATCAAATATTCTATAAGAATACTTGTAGACGCAATCAACAATTTTAGCAAAGTGGCATTGTTATACAGTGAATTTACAAAAAACATCAGCCTTTCTATACATCAACAACAAATACACTAAGAAAGAGATGAGATCATAGACACATTCTCATACATGATAGCATTAGAGTCAATAGAATATTCTGGAACAAACTAGCAAAGCAGGTAGAAAACTTCAACAATGAAAACTTCAAACTTCTGATGAAAGAGATTGAAAAACACAGTAGAAAATTGAAGGATATTTTATGTTCATAAAGATATTGATAGAAACATGTGGGTCATAAACACAAATTGGGAGAATGGATACTTTTTAAATGACAACTTTAACAAAAGCTATTTATAAGTTCAATTTAATCCTAATAAAAATACCTACAACATCCTTCAAAAAAAAATGGAAAGAAACATCATCAAATATACATTGAACCAGAAAAGACCCCAGATAGCAAAAGCAATTCTAACCAACCAAAAGTAATAATACTGGAGGCATATAGGATCAATATTTTCCATCCATCCATCCACTCATCCACTCATCCATTTATTCATCTATCTATCTATCTATCTACCTACCTACCAACCTACCTACCTACCTACCTACCTATCTGATATATGAAATTTAAGCCACTGGGGCTGATAATGCTCCCCATAAGGACAAAACCCTACTATCAGGTAGAGAATCTCTGAATGGTTGGTGTGGTGGTTTGAAAGAGAATGCCCTCTTAAGCTCTTATGTAACAATCCTTGGTCTGCAGTTTGTAGAACTCTTTGGGAAGAATTAAGATGTGTTGCCTTATTGGAGGACGTGTGTCTCTCGTGTGAGCTTTGAGGTTTCAAAAGGCTCAACCATTCCTACTGTGTCTCACTGCCTTTTACTCTCACAGATCAAGATGTGAACTCTCAGCTGATCCAGCTGCCCGGTTTTTGCTCTCCCATTGGATATTATAACCCTCTAAAATTATAAGCCTATTTAAGTACCTTAAAAATTGTTTTGTTCATGAATTCTTGTCAAAAGGATAGAAAAGAAATTAAAATAGTTGGTCAGTTTGGTACAAGTCATTTTCAAAACAATATATAACATGGCTGTTGCCCTTGGCTGCCTCTCTGAGGTTGAAGGTAAAGCCTTCTGCTGATGACATTACAATCTTAGACACAGGCATGGATTGTTTGTTCTGCATTACCCCTAAAGCCTCCTTCCTGTGTTGTTTTTTCATAGTGCAAGACAACACTATGAAAACTGCAATAAGAGGGAAGCAATTAATACTTCTATGTAGCTGTGACACCTATTAACCACAATAATGATCATCATGATAATATGTCTGCCAAGATATAGAACATGGCACTTAACACATTTGTTTTTATAAGCAGAGGTCTAATTGGGCTTGAAAGACACTCAACAGAAGGAAAATTATGTCTAGTATACCTACCTAACTTGCCAGAATCATGAATCTTGGAAGAAATTTGACTATAACCACTTTGCTAGAGCAGCATAATTCCTAAATACTTCCTAAGTCTTATGCTTACACCCACATATAAGTATAGCCACTACCCTTCATCAAAGAAGCTTCTCTTTATAGCAAACTATTACAGGAAACCATGAGTCGACACAGTTCAGGAATCACTAGATCATTGTGAGCCAGAACCCAATGGATCATGGTTGAGTGAAGAAGTGTTAGTCTCTTTCAGAGATTATCACACTAATTGGTTGGCTAATACAAAGTGGTCAGCCCTGACACCATATATGCAAAAATAATAAAAACATATTGAGAAGGTTTTATTTTTATATTTGAGCATTGATGATCATGAAAGAAGTTAAGAGAAGGAATTAAGGAAGGACTAGAGGAAATAAAATGAAAAAATAAGGGTGATATAATTATATTTAAATAACATTTCACAACAAATAAAAATGGAAACAAATTTAAAAAATATTCCAACGGAATAATATGTATTTAATGAATAAATCACTTAGATTCTGTATAACTCAAGCTTTGTTTAGCCAAGAACAGTATCTGCAATTCACAACTGCAAGTTTCAGGATGATGTCTGTAGCTGGACTATTACAGACTCACTGCCCTATAAATAAATATATGAATATTATTGTATTTAATAAAAGCTTAGGCTTTTAACTAGGACTACCTCCCAGGTCTTCTAACCTGACTGATCTGTCTAATTTTTGCCATCTGTCTACCTCACTGCTCATGTTCATGTCAATTCATCTCAATATTTACTGAGATTTTTTTTAGAGACATTGTTTCTCTGTGTAGCCTTGGCTATCCTAGACTCCATTTGTAGAATATCCTGGCCTCAAACTCACAAAGATCTGCCTGCCTTTGTCTCACAGTGTGCTATGGTTAAAGGTGTGTACCACCACATCTGGCTTGACCATAAGATCTTTATTAAAGCCAATCAGAGAATATCTTAGATGATGAAAGACAGGGATACACCTTTACACAGCATACCATATTATATCACCCTTTTAGTACAATAAATGGCTTTTTCTCTAATATCAATAAATTATATACAATAAAAGCAATTATAAAATCTGTTAGCTAATAATTACATTCACAATGTTGTAAGGAAAGCTGTAAGACTATAATAATCTAGTTTTCAATGTGGGAGAAATAGTACCTGAGTAAATAGGAAGTGCAGAGCAAGCATCTTCTAAAACTAAAGACATGACAGGGAAAGCTGGAAGTCTGGACTGGCACCCAAAGTTCCTCTGTACTGGTGTAACATCCAATATTGGGTCAAAAGATCCAGATTATCTGACAGACTTATCTGGGAGGCAGAGATTTTGAAGAACTGGCTTACCTTGTTTCAGCAAGGCTGAACAACTAACTTTCTAGTGTGCAACTTGTGCACAGTTTGCTCAACATGTCAGCAGTTGAGGCAAGGGGCAGTTTTTTTTTGTCCAGTGGCTACCTTTGAAGCAAACTTGAAGCAAACTCCAGGAAGAGGTTCTTTGACACCCATCATCTTCAGAGGAGGAGAATAGGGCTGCTGCCAGGAGCTGACATGTCTCTCTGTCAACTTTTATTGTTAGAACATTTTAAATGTCATGTTCTTCAGATCTATGAAATATATATGAAAACAACCCATCTATCTAATGTATATCTAAGAGACAAACATTGTTTCCAGCTATTTACTTTATACAGGGCTCTAAATAAAGCTTATTTATGCAATTAACTAAAGTAGTACCTAACATGAGTACAAGTAAGCACATTTATAGGTGTTTAAATAGTAACTTGTATCTCTTAATTATCCTAAACAGTTTACAATGGCAGCTTTTAAAAGGACTAGAACTTTACTTCAATTTTTAAATGAGTTGCATGTGTAAAATACCTTAAACAAGAGTTGAAACAGATACAGTATGTTGTAGCAAATAAAACCTTAAATGTCTATAAATATACCAATGTAAAATATTTGATACTTCTTGTTATTTTAGTCTAAAAGTATATATAATAATCTATTTCACCCCCATATCTATACCCCTTCATTTTTAATCTTCTTTTCCTCTCCTACTCACTAACACTAGAGAAGAAAGGATAGAAGAGAGAAACAGATCCATGAACTTAACCTCCTTTACTGTTTTTTTTCCTAACCATAACCAATAACAATTTGCAGTCAATCCACTAAATGACAACAAACCTCGGTAATCCACCAACTGACCAAAACCCAACAACCCATGTCTCAGGAATAGGGATTTTGTGTCCTTAAGAGTGCTTCTTGCTGTCTGGGTGCAACAGCCTCTTTTAGGGAACCCTAAGAAAATTAGGATATTAGTTAAGTCCTGGGAAAGCCATCTATTTCACTTGTTGTGTAATAAGAAAGTACAGGACTTACTTGAAGTACTGGAGGAAACAGTCTATGAGGCTGAATCAATTGAGCTAGCTAATTTGAAGTTATTCTGGATGCAGCAGATGAGGCATCTGTGAGGCTGGATCATTTGTGATACTTGTTTTGTGTTTATTGGTGTCTTTTTCTATAGAAACACATAAACTTTTAAAGGTAACATACGTTTTTGCATTAACACAAGTATGGAATATGGAATGAGCACAAATCAACTAATGATGATTCTCTGATCTGTGTTTGAAGAGATGAAAGGCACCAAATCTTATAAGTCCTTTTGGACTGTCCTGAGGACTGTGTAGCTATCAAGATTTACTGGCTTTTGCAGAGACATTTTTTTAACAGCTAGTCTCTTGTATTGTTCTCATATAGGGGGATCAGCATTTGTATTAATTACCTCTTTTGTTAGTCTTCTGGGTCTCTTTTCCCATGTCTGGAGCCAAGATTTTCAAGAAATATTTCCTGGTAAAATATAATCTTTATTAATTTTGAAGGCATCAATAGCTTCTTGCTTCCTGGTGAAATAAGAGCATATCCTTTCCTCAACACAATACATTTCTTGACTTCCATTCTGAAGTTAATACACTCTTATAGTATATGGGTTGATTTAATTAATAAGTCCTTTCTAAATTCCAGTGTTTTTCAGCACCTCTGATACCTGTCTTATTGACATTCTTAAAAATTTAAAGTCAATAGAGAATTATTTAATCTATCTCTGAGTGATCTCATATCCCTCTTCTGTTTAATGAGTATTTCTTTTAAAGTATGGTTAGATCTTTCCAGAACTAAGGTTTTAAGGTATACCAGTAACATATCTTATGTAATAATATTCAAAGAATTGTTATACTTTACTGGATGCATATGCCAGAGCATCATTAGCTTCAATCTGCAAAGGCTTAATATAGTCATCACCTCTAATAAATGTGCAATCTCAGAAACAACCTTTCCAGAACTCAAGGCAAAGCCCACTGAAATCCTGATTAGGTATTAATTATATAATGTATTAACACATGTACATACTTTAATTGTCCAAACTCTACAAAATGAAATACATAAGCTTTAAGGTGGCATCATCAAACAGAATCTGTCTTCTTAACTCAGCATATGCCATCTCTGTGGGTTAGCATCCTTGAATCTGGTGTCAAGGTGGTGATGTAGGCTTCAGATTGGATTCTGTTGAAAATTCTTTATTCTGATCCATAGGATGTTATAATTTCTGTTCTAGCATGTGTTTAGCCATCTCCCTTTCTAAGTTGGCTTCATTCTGATCTTTCTTTCAAAGGATATATAAAATTGCAGTTGTTACTGAAGATATAATTATTTCTATCCTGGAATTTGCAACAAAATTATCCAGGGTCCAAGTGCCCTCTGCTTTTTTATTTTTCCATATCATAATACAGAAAATATCCTTTAAAAATCTTCCTAACTCTTTCTTTCCTTTAGAGATATCACCTTGTTATTTCAACTAGATATTTCTTTCTTTTTCAGTACCTAAGTGCAGTTAGTTCAAACAGTTCAAAATGTTTCTGTTTGTTCAAACTTATTACATTACCAGTTCCAGAAAGGTGCTCTTTCTACTTGGCTCACTGTGAGCTGCTCTTGCCATTTACTGGCCTGGCTTCTGCTGCCTGAAGCCAATCTCTGGCACCTGGGCCAAGTCTTAAAGGGAGTGGGCCTCCACAGCAGCAACAGGAGTTTCTAAGATACACCTGTGCTCCAGAGTTCCCCAGTGCAAGTGTTACTTTCTTGCCTTTCTGGCTTCCCTGTTTTGGACTTCCACTCACTATGGGCAGCAGTAGCATGTGGGCAGCAGCAGTAGCCTACTGACCAAGGGAGCACCACAATACAGGAGGCAGTCACACTTTACCACGCTAGGAGTGTAGACCACTGCTCAAGCACCTAGACTTTTGGCCTAATGTATAACGTCAGAGTGGGTGCCCCTATATCGGGGGCCAATTTTTGCACCAATTTATGGACCATCCAGCTATATGAATAAGGACATAGAGACTCTTGTATTTATTAAAAGCATAGACCTTTAACTTGGGCTATGTTCCCTCTCCTTTAATTTGTTTATTCTGCATATGTCCAGCTACGACACAGTCTGCTTCTTTGCTCACTGAATTCCCTCTACTCTCAGATTCAGGGGAATTAACCTTATCAAGTGAAGCTATTCAAGCCTCCTTTGTTTGTTTGTATTTTGAGACAGAGGTTCTCTGTGTAACAATTCTGGTTGTCCTAGACTCCCTTTGTAGATCAGGCTGGCCTTGAACTTACAGAGATCTACCTGCCTCTGCCACCTGAGTGCTGGAATTAAAGGTTTTTGCCACAACCAGGCAAATTCTCTTTTCTCATTTCTTTCCAATTATCCCTTTCTCTCTACCAGGAAGTCCCGCTTTCCACTTCCTGCCCATTTATTGACTGTCAGATTTTTATTAATGCCAATAAAAAAATGCCTTAGGTAGGTGGAGAGGACAGAGCACTCTTTCAAACAGTGTACCACAATAGATAGCAATCATTGGCTCTAAGAATAAGAAGCTTGAAGTTTAGAGTGTTGTTAGGTAAGCAACAACAATAAAAAAAATCATGTTCTTCTAAAGTATGATTTTATAAGAAGTTAACAATAATCTCACATTTTTATACTCTTGTTATTGAAATGAGTAACAGATAGTTTAGGAATAAGAGGCATTTCAGTAGAATTTACTAAGAAATATAGACTATGGCCAATATTCACACATTGGGAAACACCAGTAATACCATTGAGAAATTTACAATGATATGATATAAATGTATCTGTTAGCAAAGGAAGTAATTTTACATACAATGAATTGTCAGCTAAGAGGTTTCTTTTTTGTTTGTTTGTTTGTTTGTTTTTGTCAAAAGTTTTAAGCTTAGGGGTTGTAAATATGGCTCAGCAGTTTAGGCCACTTGTTACTCTATCAGAAAACCTGAGTTCTATTTCCATTGTGAACATGGTGGGTCACGACCATCAGTAACTCTAGGAGCTCTGATGCCTTCTTCTGACCTGTGAGGGTACCAGAGTCACATGTGGTTGCATATACACACTTGCAGGCAAAACATTAATACACATAAAGTAAAATAAATATATCTAAAAATAGGTCCACATAAACTTATTAACTTCTATTTTTTCTTGGGTTTATTTATATGATGTCTGCTTCTGTACCATTCACAGAACATGTAACACTAGTTTTATATAGTATAACTGACAACAGAGTTAATAACTCTAAGCAATAAATAAAATTATCAATACTTCAAGAACAGTTAGCATGTTTTCTATTTATATTTCTTTTATTTTTGTTTGTAATATAATTACATTATTTATCCCATCCTCTTCTCTCTCCAAACCCTTCCATACACCTCTCCTTGTTTTCATTCAAATTCATAGCTTCTTTTCTCATTAAATGTTACACACACACACACACACACACACATTCCTAATATATAAATATAACCTGCTCAGCCTGTACAATATTACTTTTATGGATATGTTTTTAGGGCTGGCTCTTTAGTATTTGACAACAACAACAGACATGTTAATGTGGATGTTGGTAGGGGCTGGGGCCAGGTGGTGGTTGTGGAAGGGAGTCCAAGATGCAATTAAGAAATACTGAAGGACTAAGTTAATATTAATTTTAATGTAGGTATGAATCATGATCAATTTTACTAATACAGAATCAACAGCTCATTCAAGATTAGAAAGTGAAAACATCTCTCTTATATATTCCTCTTTCTGTATCTGGAAATACCAATAATGCTTTTTAAATTGCACATGTCAGCATTTCCTGGTCACTTTTTATGCTTGAAGCCAGTGACAGGTAAAAATATCTCCATGTTAATTGTTAATGTTTTATTCTGAGAGTAGGATTATAGGACTTTCTCCATTTTTTTCTTTCTTTCTTCTTTTTTTTCCCTTTGTTTTTTCAAGACAGTGTTTCTCTGTGTAACCTTGGCCCTCCTTGTAGACCAGGCTGGTCTCGAACTGACAGCGATCTGCCTGCCTCTGCCTTCTGAGTGCTAGAATTAAAGGCATGTGCAACCATGCCCAGCTACTTTCTCCATTTTTGATTGATTTTTCTTTATAGAAAAAAATGTAAATGCAAATTTCCAAATAAAAGCCAAGAAAGCATTGCTGCCTTGTTCCAGTGACATGTTAGAGGTGCTTTCTCTGCTATGCTAAGAACATAGCCTTGTAGGCAACTTTATAATGCGATGTGTTTCCTCAAATCACTAGTCTGATATGGTTACCCAGGAAAATTAATAGGAAATGAAGTTTTATCACTTACCCTCAGAGGGGACTATATCTTCAAGGTCCTGTAATATTCTAAACTGATGTTGTCTGAAATGGATGGCATCTTTTTAAATTAATTTTAATTGTATTAATTTATTCAGATTACAATTAAACTGTTATCCCATCACTTGTATCCTCCTGTTCCCCCTCCTGCCAGCTTTCACCCTATTCCCCTCCCCTAGGTCTAAGATCTAGGGACCTCCTCCTGCACTATATGGTCATAGGCTTTCAAGTCTCATCTTGGTAGCTTGCTTATTCTTTCTTTGAGTGTCATGGATGGCATCTTATGACACCAGTTAATGCATTGTCAAATCCCATAATTGATGTAGTGCTACATTACAGGTAGCAGAATGCTATTTGAAGAGTCTTAATCATTTCTGTTATGTTTAATTAGATGCAGTTTTCTACCACATTTCTCAGATAAATTTCTGTTTAAGAAAATAAGAAATTAAAGTCAGGTTTATATATCAGTCCTATTAAAACAAATCCATGCTTTCAGAGCAAGTATTCTAGAAGCATTGATTGTACATGGTGAGCTAATCAAAGTTCCAAAATGGAATGAAAGCATGGTTCCTCGGACTTTTTTCAATTCTTTGGATTGGTTTTATTTCCCTCAGTGGAAATAGAACACTATGGGATCAAGTTGGGTTGAAAATATGCTGGTACTGAGCTCTTGATTCACGATTTTTTTCTTTTCTCCTTAGACTAGAGTATCAGAGATGCTGCAGGTCCTGACAGATAAGGAGAGCATGTAGATTACTGGGCTTTGGATATAATTCAAAGGAAATCAAAAGTCTGATTACCTAGCAACTGCAGTGTGGCCAGCCTTCCATAGTAAATTAAACTAATACTATTTGGGATCACACTGTACTGGTTGTATTTGATTACTACTTTGATTGGATCTGGAGTCAATGATGAGACTGCCTCTTGCTTAAAGTGGGCAGCAGCTGGATGAGCCACAGATATAAGAAGGTCCAGGAAAACAAAAACAAACAAAGAAAACTACAGTGTCTCTACCTGCTTCTTGCTGGCCAGTGTGTTTGGCTCTACTTTTCCTGACATCCTTCCTTGATATTCAGTTTTTGGTACCCATGTGGACCAATTAATCTTCTAAGAGTATTTCAGGCCCTCGGCCACATACTGAGATTCCTGAGGAATTCACTCTTGTGGACTGAAGCAGCTTCTGTGGTTCTTGTCTCTCTAGTACAGTCTCTATAAGAGATAATTTTATGAAAACAAGCAGAAGAAACACAGTAAAATCATATTCATTTCATTTGACAACATTTCTACAATATTTCAGGGATAAAAGAAGGAAAAGGTGATAGTGGCCATTCCTTCCTTGTTGCATCCTCTGTAATATTCCTTTATGAGTGCAAATGATGAATAAAACCTGAGAGCAGCCAAGAACATGTGACATATCATGTATTTTACGACCCCTCTTTCAGGTGACCCAAAATTTCAAATTAGATTTTAGTATCATCTAGCTATGGAAACAATAGGGCAGCTCCACTTAATTTATTTATCTAACTTTTATACTTGCCTAATGAGTTTACTTGATTGGTGGTTGAATTTCATTCTTGGCTAATCCAAACTGTTGTGTAGATTTACTCAATGTATAACCTTGGTTTGGGTTTAATGCCTTTGTGCTGAGGGAACTACCATGCTACTCTGCCCTATAGATTGCCTGACTAATTATAGCAGCTAGTTGTAGTGCAAAGGGAACAAGGTTCGCTAACTGGATCCATTACTAGAGAGATCAAGTTGGCCTTAGGCACCATGGCAAGGAGTCATAGTCAACAAAGTTCAGTACTATAAGGCTTTCAGTCTTCAATCTTTTTTTTTTTTTTAACATTACCTTAGTTTCTACATTGGTGTATTGGCAAAAGATCATGGGATACAGGTTTGTTTTTTATACTTTACTGTTCAGAGGGTCCAGCACTTTTGCAATGATAACCTAATGCTTATTTATAAAACACATTGATTCTTTGACTAACGGGAAACAGAGTCTTCTAAAGGACTTAAGTCACAGTATGGATTCAAGCACGATCTGAAATCACCTAAAGTTCTGCTGCTTTCTCTTCTGCCCACCTTCTTCCCATTATCCTGCCTTGTCTATGTGTCACACTCAGACCAGCATCTCCAAGACTCAGAATATCAGCAATACTAGGCTAGATAGAGCTTCAACTAATTTTTAATGGAATGATGAAAGGGAGTGTATCCATAATCATCTTCTCAGAATGCTTGTTGCTTATGTACAGAAAGGCCGCTGATGTTTGTAAGCTGTTTTCCATTCTTGACACTTTCAGAAAAGTATTCATCATTTCTAGTAGATTTCTAATGGAAATTTGGTGATACGTACAACATATATTCTGCTAACAAGAATCATTTTACTTCTCATTTTCCTATTTATAGCTTTTTAATATCTTTTATATTTTTGGAAAGAGGGGATACAGGACAGCCCTGCTTCATTTCTAATTTTCCAAATTTTGTGCTTTTCTTTCAAGCTTTTCTCCATTTAATGGATAAAATTATCATATGTGGCCTTTAACTAAATTGAGGTATGTTCCCTCAAGTCCTATTTTTATAACGTATATAGAGAGGCATACTGTAGTATATCAAATAATTTTCTGCCTCTATTAAGATGAAATTATATAATTTGTTTTTAAGTTCATTTATGTGACTTTTTATATTTATTTACTTAAGTATGATGAACTATTTCTGAAATCTCTCTCCTTACTATAAGACAACATAGTAGTGATTGATGACTTTTTTTTAATTGATTTTTATTTTTATTTTTTTTCATTTAGAAGTTTTTTTTATTATTAATTTATTCTTGTTACATCTCAATGTTTATCCCATCCCTCGTATCCTCCCATTCCTCCCCCCCCATTTTCCCATTATTCCCCTCCCCTATGACTGTTCCTGATGACTTTTTTTTTTAAAGCTGTGCCTGTTATTCAGGTTGCAAGTTTTACTTTGTTTTGAGAAATTTTATCTGATGACATACCACCCTGATCCTGCTTGATCTCATTTCGGATTTTTGTATATATGGAATAATGATCTATATTTTCATTTATTTGCTGTATTTTTACTTGCTTTTATTATCTGAGAAATATTGACATCATCAAAGAATTAGAAGTTTATCTGTTTCTATTGTTAAAAAGGAACTTAACAAGTATTAGTTGTAAGTTGTCTTTGAAAGGCTGATACATTCTGTTGTGAATCCATCTTGGAGTGGGCTGTTTTTAGTTGGAAGGCTTTTTATTACTGTTTCAATCCTACTTGTTCCGTGTATCTTCAGGTTGCTGATATCTTCTTACTCTAAGTTTGCTGGTTTGGATCAATCTAGGAAACCAATCATTTCTTCTTAATGGAATATACATTTTAAAATTATTCCCTTATAATATTTTGAAGTTCTTTGGTGTATTCTGTTCAAATAATCCCCTGTTTAATTGTATCTGTCTCTCTCATTGTCTCTCACTTTCTCTCTTCTTCTCTCCCTCCTTTTCTTCCTCTCTCTTTTTTCATTCTTTTATTCACTTTTTTTTTTTTTTTGTTAATTGGGCCAAAGGGACAGGGAATACTTTTTTCTTCTCAAAGAGCTAGTATTTATATTCTTTGAATTTTTTGTTTGCCTTTTATGAAAATTGATCTGATTTTTTAATTACTTCTTTGCAGTTTCTGCATGTTGGTTTGGTTTGTTCTTGTTTTTCCAAATTCCTGAGTTGTATCATTAAGTCATTTATTTGTGCTCTTTCTGACTTCTTATATTTTGGATCCCAGAGCATTAAAAATGACATACTTACAACTGTTTAATATCTCCCAGATGGTTTGTTGTATATTGCTGTTATTTTCTCTTACTTCCAAAAGATTTTTTAAATTTCTTTCTCCTTTGACTCATGCATCACTTAATCTTCTTGAGTGTTGAATTCAAGATTTATTGCATCATAGTTGTAAGAAATACACAGTGTTAATTCATTTTTCTGAATTTGATATGATTCCTTTTGTGCTCCAGCATGTGTTCTTAGAGAAATTTTCATACATTGTTGAACAGAATGTTTTATTGTAATATTCTATAAGTACTTGTAAGAAATATTTCTCTGAATTCTAATAGTTCTATGTTTTTTATCCAGATAATCTCCTATTGTTGACTTAGAGTTAGTACATGTCTTCAATTCCAGCTGTATGCTTTTTATGAAATTTGATGTGCCAGAGTTTGGTGCATACGTGCTATGGTTATAGTGGCTTCCGGGTTAGTTCTTTCCTCGGCTAGAATATAATGTCCTTCGTTTTCTCCAATAATTAGCTTTAGTTCATAGTCTATTTTATCAGATATTTGGAAAGCAATGGCTTGTTTTTAATCCTATTTTTTTGTAATACTTTCCCCCATATCTTTAATTAAGGTGGCACCTATCTTAAAGCTGAGTTTGTTGAAGAAAATTGAAATTATTTTATTTATTAGTCCATTTACATAACCTATGTCTTTCAATTGAGTTGAGATTGTTAATAATTAAGTGATTATTAAAAGATGCTTGTTGATTGCAGATATTTTGTTGTGTTCTTGTAGTGGTTTAAATTTTGCTTTTGTAAGTATACCTTCATATGTGTTCATTCTGTAATTTTCCTAAATGCTATTATTCTACTTGCCCAAGTATTGTTTCTATTATCCTCTATGGGTCTTGTCTAATGGATATGAATTCTTTTCAAGCTTCTTTGTATCATGGAATTCTAACTACTACTACAGACTTTTTTGCTATATACACTCTAGGCTGTGATTTTAATAACCTGGAAAACATTGCTTCAGTTTCATCGGGGTTTTAAAGGTTCTTTTGATAAATCAGTTGTCATTTGTCGCTACCCTTCTGACCAGCGGAAAATAAGGACACGACCCGAATGTTCTTCTTCAGGCAGTTTATTCAGGAACCTTTTCAGCAAGCTTCTTCCCTGCACCCCAGCGCCCCTCTTATATCCTCTGCCTCACCCAGTCAGCAGCTCTTACGTCAGTAGCTCCAATTGGTTCCCGACAAGGCGGGGTGCATACATCAGAGCAAAGCACAGCCCACAACCCAAATAAGGACTTGTTTACTAGCCAGTAGCAGAATTGCAAGTCATCTTGCCTGGCAGGTTGCCAGGAGCTTCAGCTTCCCACAGTCATTCTTATGGATTTTCCTTTGTATGTAATTTATATTTTTCTACTATAGCTTTCAATACTATTTCTTTGTTTTGAAAATGTACTGTTTGAACATAATATGCTATAGGTATATATTTTTGGTTTCTGTCTATTTTATTTTATGTGAACTTTTGTTTCTATATTTGTGTGTTGTTTCTCAATTTATACAAGTTTTCTTCTATGTCTATACCATTGACCTGGAATAATCATGCTATGCCTTTAATTCAAATATTTGTCCTCGCCAATGTGTCCTATATTGTTCCTCCTATTCCAGCCATGTACTTTAATTTTCTTCATATTCTTTACTTATTGGTCTAAATCCTCTATTTTATTTTCAGGTCCCAATTTTCCTTCTTCCACTTAGTCTAGTCTAATGGTATACCTTTTCCTTGAGTTTACTAATTTTTTGAATTTTCCATTATATTTTTATTTCCGTTTACCTTCTCTTCAATATTTATATTTTACTAAATTCTATTTTTAAATCTTTGATTGTAGTAGTCATTTCTTTCAACCATATATTTGTGTTTTTTCTGTGCATGATTATTCAGGCCTTTTCTATTGTTATTCTCATTTTCTTGGGTATTGGTTCTATACCATCTTTAAATCCTTGAATTCTAGGAAGAAGTTTATGTGTTCATTTTTATTATTCTATTTTTAAATTAAGCTTATAATAAAACCTTGTAAATAAGAACATGGCACACTGAAATTAACCAGAATCAATGTTTATACACATCCCTGAACTTCTATGCAATTAGAAGAGGCATCTGTAGCTGGGTAGTTTCATATAAGATTTTATACATTCATTATCACATAAAGTTTATATGCATTTATCCACCACCAAACTCAAATATCCATGAAAGAATTAGCAAAACAGCTAGATTTATCTTTTACTTTATAAATAATATCTATTATCAATGATTCCACAAATATTTAGCCCTTCTTGTTTTTTCTCTATTTCTTTTTTTTTTTTAATTTCATACAATATGTTTTAATTGTGGCTTTCTTTCTCCCAAACTGCTCCCAGATCTTCACCATATACAACCACATCTTTTATTCTTCTCCCTGGATAGAAAACAAACAGGCAGACAAGTATATATAAAATGGTAATAAAGTTAAATGATATAAAATAAGATAAAACAAAACTATGCAGAATAGGACAAAACAAACAAGCAAACAAGAGAAAAAGAGCAAAAGAAAAACTAAAGACACACATATAGACACAGAAACACATGTTCACACACTGAGAGTCTCATGAAAACATAAAATGGAAGTTATAATATATATGTAAAAAAAACCAAGTAAGGTTAAAACAAAATTTCCTTACAGAACAATATAAGCCAAAGAACTTACACAAATGCCATTGAGTTTATTTTGTGTTAAACATAGACTGCTGAACATAGGGACTGTCTTTAAGATTGGTTGTATCCCCATTGAGACATCACTGGAGACCACCAAGTTTCCTTTAGAGGGAAGCTATTAATTGCAGATAGATTGTGGGTTAAGGATGGGGAATTATGTTCTCTCTCTCTCTCTCTCTCTCTCTCTCTCTCTCTCTCTCTCTCTCTCTCTCTCTCTCTCTCTCTGTCTCTCTCTCTCTTACTGATGAGGCTCCATCTGGTCCAACCCCATAGAGACAAAGTGCATGCTTTCACAGTCTCTGTAAGTTTACATGTGTGTCAGTCCAGCTGTGTTTAGAAGGCCTTGTAACCTTGGTGTATTTCATCCTCTTTGGCTTTTACAATCCTTCCTGCAACCTCTTCTGCAAGATTATCTGTGTCAGGAAGTGCAGGAGTTGATGGAGACTTCACATTTAATACTGAGTGTTTTAAGTCTCTGAACTGTTCAGCTGTAGCCATCTGTATTTGTTACCCTCTACTTCAGGAGGAAATTCTTCAGGTGATAGTTAAACAACACATTGATTGATCTATGAGCATAGCAGAATGTCATTAGGAGTCATTTTATTGCTATATTGCTTTAGCTAATCAGAAGTATTTAGTTTCTGTCAAGGTTCCTGGCTAATCTAGTCTCAGGTTCCTGGCTGCCTGAGCCAGGAAATGACCCTAGTTTAACTGCCCTTCATGCATTCCCTCCCCTCTCTATTTTTTCTTCTTCATCCCCATTTGTTTCTCTCATCCCAGTCTTCCATATCCCATAGTTGATGTACAAATATTTATTTTTCCTTCTTGGAAGATCCACCCTCCCCCATCCATCCCTTACTCAGTTACCTAACCTCTGTGGTTGTGCATTACAGCCTGCTTATGGAAGACTTAACCAATGTCCACATATATGTGAATACAAACCCTATTCGTATCTTTGGGTCTTGGTTACTTCACTCAGGATGATTCTTTTTAGTTCCATCTATTTACTGGAAATTATTCTGATTTCATACTTTTAAACAACTGAGTAATATCCCATTGTATAAATTTGCCACATTAGTTCTATTAATTCATAATTTTTTGCTTTTATAAATTGAACAGCAATGTAGGTGGATGAGGAATTAGGATGGAAAGTCCTTTGGGTATATTTTAAACAGAGGTATAGCTGGATCTTAAGGCAACTTGATTCCAGTTTCTTGGGAAACTACCATACTGCTTTTCATAGTGACTGTACGAGTTTGAACTCTGACTGGCAAAGGATGTATGTTCTCCCTTCCCATTACCTTGTCAGCTAGGTCTTCAATTTGATTCCATTCTATTTTTATGCCAATACTTGATGTTTTTATTACTACAGTTCTGTCTTATAACTTGAAATATGGAATGGTGATACAACCAGTAATTATTTTATTATTCAGGATTGTATTAGCTATCCTATTTGTGTGTGTGTGTGTGTGTGTGTGTGTGTGTGTGTGTGTGTGTGTTATATGAGGCTAAAAATTATCCCTTCCATTTCTGTGAAGAATGATATTCAACATTTGATGGGTTGTGTTAAATCTGTGAGGTTCTTTTGATAGAATAACCATTTATGCTATATTAGTTCTACTTATCCATGTGCATAGAAGATATTTTCTGATATCTTCTCAATTTCTTTAACATGTCACAGTTTTTATTTATTTTTATTATGTAATTTTTCACTTGCTTCATTAGAATTACCCCAAGGTATATTTTTGGAAGATACTGTGAAAGGTATTGTCTCCTTGATTTGTTTCTTACCCTGTGGTCTGTTATTTGTGTGGATAGCAAGGTCACTAAACTTTATGTGTTAATTTTTTATCCAGATACTTTGCTGAAAGTGGTTAGCAGCTGTAAAATTTTGCTGGTGGAATTGTTCGGGTCTTTTATATACAAGGACATATCATCTGCAAAGATATTTTTTCTTCTTTCTTTCCTAATTTTGTCTGTCTCATGTTTCTAGCTAAGACTTCAAATGTTACATTGACTAGATATTGAAAGAGTGGATATCACAGCTTTGTTTTTTATTTTAGTGGGATTTCTAATGGTATTCTTACTCCTTAGAGTTTCTTGAGATATTAATGGTCTTTTATGTTTCCATGTGAATTATTTTACTGTTTTTCCTCATCCTGTGAACTATGACATTAAAATTGGCAGGCATTGAATTAAATTTACAAATAAATTTTAGTAGTATGGCAATTTTCATTCTATTAAGTCTGCCAATCCAAGAGTTTAGAATCTCTTTCCATTTTCTAGTTATTTTGAATGGAATATTTTTTCTAATTTCTATTCTGAGAATTTAAAATTGGAATAATGAAGACTACTCTTTATTTCATATTGATTTTGTATTCTGTAAGTTTATTATAAGTTTTTATTAGGTCTAAAGGTTTCACAGGACACTTAGTAATATCTTTTAAGTAAAGAAGCATTTTATCTTTAAATAAGAATTTCTTCTTTTCCTATTTAAATCATTTTTATGTCTTTTTTTTTCTAATTGTTGTATCTGGGATTTAGAGAACAACATATAGCATGAGAGAAGAGCATGAATATCTTTATCCTTTCCTGGTGCTAGAGAAAATGCTCTTAGTTGATCTCCAGTTATTATAGCATTGGCTGTAGTTTTGTTGTATATATAGCCTTTGCCAGTTGAGGTATGTTGTATCTGTTCTTAAAGTCTCCAAGACTTTTTTTCGTAAATGCATTTTTAATTTTGTCAAATACCTATTCAGATTCAATTAAAATAATGATGTTGTTACTGTCCTTGAACTTACTTACATGCTATATTATGCTTGTGGATATGTTGAACTAATCTTGCCTTTCTGAAATTAAACCTTCTTGATAACAATGTATAATCTTCTTAATGTGTATCTAAATTAACTTTGTACTTTACTTTAAAATTTACATTTCTGTTCATCACATAATTTTTTCTATAATTTTCTTTACATTTTATTATGTCTTCAACTAGTTTGGGTATTATGATAGTTTGGCTTCATAGAGTCAATTTGGTAGTGTTCTATCACTTTCTATTTTTGAAACACATTAAAAAGAATGGGTATGAGGATTTTTTTGAAGATTTGATACAATTTGGTAATACATTCATTTGGTCCTGGGCTTTTCTTTGAGGAAAGGCTTTTAATGCCAGTCTCATAGATTGACATGAGTTTGTTGAAGTTATTTGTATGTCCAGGGCTTAGTTTTGGTAAAATATATGCATTTAGAAATTCTACTATTTCTTTAAGATTGTCTATTTTTTCAGATTATAGGATTTTCTTGTAATGTCTGTATTCTGTATATTGTGGGAATCACTTGTAATACTCAATTTTTGTTCTATAATTTTACTAAGTTACACCTTTTCTCCAATGTTTTTATCATTGCAATTATAATTGCAACATTCTTCCTTTCTCTTTCCTATTTCAAATTCCTCCTATATAACCCTAATTGTTATTGCATGCATATACGTATTATTTCTTGCCATATGGTCTGCTTGAGATTAGCTGCTTCCTGCTTTTCAAGAGCCTTAATTTATAGCCATCAGATTTTATAATTTGAGCACTTATCACTATAAACTTTTGTCTTAGGACTATATTGCTGTATCCTAGAGACTCTCTAAGATGTGTTTTTATTCACTTATATATAGTAACTTTTAAATGTATTCTCTATTTTTGATAACCAGCTGTTTATTAAAAATGTGTTGCTTTGTCTCAACATATTTTTGTATTTTTGATTGTTTCTCTTACTGTTTGTATTTGTTACTCGTATGTCAACTTGACATAAACTAAAGTCCTCTGAGAAGATAGAGTCACTTTTAAGAAAATGCTTCTCTAAGATTGGGATGTAGGCAAGACTGCAGAGCATTTTTTAATTAGTAATTGATGTGGAAGATATAGTCCGTTGTGGGTGATGCCAGTCTAGGATGGTTGACTCAAGTTCTAAAATAAAGCAGGCTGAGCAAGCCTCAGGGAGCAAGTTAGTAACCAACACTCCTCCATAGCTTCTGTATGAGCTCCTACCTCCATGCTGCTGTCCTGACTTCTTTGATGATGAACTGTGATGTGGAAGTGAGAGCAGAATAAACTCTTTCTTCCAAGAATTTCTTTGGTTATGGTGTTTTATCAGTAGTAACCCTAAGACATTGTTGATTTCTAGTCTTATTGAATTATGATTTAAATAGGACATAGTGAATTATCTAAATTTTTGTCATTATTGATACTTGACAATATTGATATTGATAAAATGTTATGTGTTGGTGAGAAAAATGTAGACTCTCTACTTGGTAGAACATTATATATGTATGTATATGTGTATATGTATGTTAAATAAACTCAAACATATTACATTTTAGCTCTGATTTTAATTTTTTTTTAAATTTGGAAGAGTTATCTAATAGCTTAAAATGAAGTATTGAAATTCCACACAGTTTTTGTGTCCATACCTATATGGTCTGTTATGTCTGTTAGTTTTTTTAAATGAAATTAAAAGTGTCAATATAGGGTATATAAGAATTTATAATTGTTATATCTTCCTGGCTAATTGTTATTTGTATTAATATACAGAGGTTCTCTTTATCTTATTATTAGATTAATTTTTGAGTTCCATTTTTCTGATATAAGGATAGCTATATATTTTTGTTTTGTTTATTTGCCTTTTCCTGTTTGCATGGCAGTTTGTTTTTCACCCTTTCAGATACTAAATTTTCAGGTATCTTTGACAGCCAACTATATTCCTTGGAATAGCATATAGAATTTTCTTAAATAAAGTTTGTTATTCTGTATCTTTTTAATGGTGAGTTGAAGGCATTTACATGTAAAGCTATTTTAGAAAGTCGTTTCTATTGCCTATAAATTTGGGAGGTGATGTTCTAATTTTCCGGATTATTGCTGTGCCTTTTCTTTCTTATATGTTAGTGTTGAGGATTTTCTGAGTTGTTTTGTCAGACATGGTTGTGTCTTCCCCAAATCTAGCTTATTTACCTGTAGTTTTTGTAAACTGTATCATTTCATGTATTTACATGAGAAATCTACTTATTATCTTCTTCCCTCTATAGTATTCCACTAAAACGTTTCTGCATTGGTGGTTTAATTTTCACAAATTGCTTTAACTTGTGAGGGTTTTGAAATACACTTATTTTCCCAACCATTTTGAAAGATAGCTTTACAGGGCATAACAATTTTGTTTCTTGGTGTTTTCATGAGGAGCCTGAAATATTTATTCCACACTCCTGTGGCTTTTGTTGTTGCTGCTAAAAGTCTGGGGGCAATGCTAATAATTTTTCCTGTTTGTTGAGTTGACATTTTTCTCATGTTACTTTTACAATTATTGATTCACTTGTTCATGGAGAGTTTCTTCTCTGATCACATCTATTTGAAATTCAATATAACTTCTATGTTGTTTTGATGCCTACTTCTTTATGTAAATTTTGAAAAATAAATTTTGCTACAGTTTCATTAGTCTTTCTGTTTAATTTGATCCTTTTTCAAACTATGAGTTTCAGATTTTGCCTTTTGATTTATCCTTATTTGGAAATAATTTTCATGATCTTTAATTGTTTTGTAATATATATCTGTTTGTATTATACTGTTGAATTTGTTCTTTCTCTGTAAAAATTTGTTCTTTTGCATCTTCTTGTCTATTAATGATGGTGTCTGTTTTTTATGAGATGGATCATCTCTTTCATTTTAAGTGTTTGCTTTTCTCCTTTCTTTCTTTCTTTCTTTCTTTCTTTCTTTTCTTTCTTTCTTTCTTTCTTTCTTTCTTTCTGACAGAGTTTCTCTGTGTAGCCTTGTCTGTCCTGGATACAGGAGGCAGGATGACTCTGCTTTCCTCAGTCCTGGAATTAAAAGCTTGTGCTACCATGTCTGGCACCTGTTTATGTTTCAATGTTTCAAACTTCTTGTTAAATCTTTACTCCATATTTTCACTTTTTATCTTCCATTTACCACCATCTTGACTTGTCATGGTATTTAATTCCTACATCTGTTTGTTTGACTTTTCGATATCATAATTAATCCTTGTAAATAGTAACACTGAATTATTTCTGGGACATTTTAGCTATCTCAGTAATTTTGGATTTTATTATAGGGAAGTATGTTCACTGATGGTGGGATGTGGCTGATGGTTTTGTCCTCCATGCACGATGACATTTGTATTTTTTTGTCACATTTTATGTATCTATTGAACTGGATATATTTTGACTCCTACTTTTTCCTTTGAGCCTATTGGAATATATGATTTCTGTGACACTTCCTAGAGGAATATCTGGATAATGTTCAGCAATGGGACTGGTGAAACTTGGTATTGATTATCAAATGAGTTGTAGAACTGATCCTGTCGTGGTATGTGCCAAAAGGACTAAGCATATGACCACACACTAAGCACTAGGTAACCAGACATAGCAAAACATTGATTTTCCACCTTGAATTCTATGAACCTGATGAATCCCATAAAGAGAAATTAAAATTAGTATCTAAAGTAACTTCTAGGTTTATAGAAGTATAGACTTTGGGTTCTGTAGTGATCTGTGGGACATCAGAAATTAGAAGCCTACATCATTAATTACCTTAGAGACCGGTGGAACCAATGTCTCAGTTTCTCAGGAAACTCTGGGCACATTGGAACTGAAACTCATGCCCCAATCTGGACATGTGGTCTTCTCTAGTCTCCCAAAATCTAGACATAAAAGACATACTATCTTCTTTGATAAAAACCAGAGACTTGGTCATACAGTGTTTTCTGACATGTAGTTGCCTGGCTCCCTCTGGCTTGTTCATCTAGATTTTTATTTTTACATAGCTAATTATTTGTTTGCTCTTGAGATTAAACTTTTAAATTTCTGTGTCTGGAGGTCATTTAGGTAAATCTCATAAACATGATTTTTGTTTCCATGTTTTGTTTGGTATCTTTCTTATGTTCACGGAGCACCAGGATCATCATAGATACTAGCATATCCATTATTGTCACAAGCAAATGCAATCATTGATTTCTTACCTTGCCTGTGAAAAACTGAAGAGCAGATGAGAGTAGCCATGGAAGGCAGCCCTTGTGCTACAGAATCTAATGAAAAACAAATTACAAGAGGAAAAATCAACACTGGAAGCAGATAAAATTTTTACCTTAAGGTCTTTCCCCACCTGATATTTTTCATGGTCCTTCGTAACGAAAGCTGGACACCACTGGACATAGAAGCCCTATGATAACAGTCAGGTAGTGGACATATCTGTCACCAAGACCAATTCTATAGCATCTCTTTTTTGGGGGGATAGTTTTTTAACTTTAATTTTTTTATAATTTATTCACATTATATCCTGATTGTTATACCCTTGCTTGCATCTTCCTGTTCCCATCTTCTCTTCCTCTTCCACCGTACTGCCCTTCCCTAGACCCCTGACAGAATGGGACCTCTTCCCACCTTACAACACAGCCTATCAGGTCTCATCCTGATAGCCCATTTCCCCTTCCTCTGTGTTCCTGGGACTCCCCACCAAGGGGAAGTGATCAAATTTGGAACACCAGAGTCTATGTCATAGGCAGTCACCACTCCCCCCACAACTGTGGAGAATAAGCAGTCTATTGGATATATTTCAATAGGAGGTCTAGGTTCACTGGATGCATTTTCCTTGTTTGGTGACACGGTTTCTGCAGGTTCCCCTGATTCCATACCCACTGGCCTTGATGGTATTCTTGTGAAGCTCCTGAAACCTCTGAGTCCTTCCATTCCCCAGTTCTTCTGTCCTTCATCTGAAGAGTGGATGATGAAACCGTGGTACATTTACATAATGGAATACTACTCAGCTATTTAAAACAAGGAAAATTTGAAATTTGCAGACAAATGGATAGAACTAGAGACCACCATCCCGAGTGAGGTAATACAGACCCCAAATGACATGCATGATATATACTCACTTATAAGTGGATATTAGCCCAACTTAGATGTGCTCTGAGAGACTCCACCTGACAGGGGATCAGGACAGATGCTGGGAGTCACTACTGGACTCCGAGTAGAGTGCAAGTTTACTTGATTTTATGACCTTTGAAAGACAAATCTAAAATAACAAATTTTTCATTTTCTTTAGTTTTCCAGATTCAGAATCTCACTATTTTTCTTCTGCTGTATTTTCTCTGTAGAGTATACAGCATGTTTTCTAAGCCATAAAAGTAGAAAACACCAAAGGAAAAATCAAATGGAAAATTAGATTAAGTTTATTCATGGATGTTCAATTAAAAAGTTACTGAGTGTTCTCTTTGTACCAGCAGGGCACATACTGGGCTTGCAACTGCAAATAACACAACATAATTATTCTGATGGAAATTTCATTGTAATGAGACATACAGATGATAAACAAATAAACATAATTTTTTTCAGGCATTCAACAAAAAGAAAGGGAAAATATTCAAGAATTTTTAAAGACAATGATTTCAAAGATCAGACTCCAATAGCACAGGAAACAGTGCAAGAATTGACAAATGGGATTAGAATAATTAAAATAGTCTCTGAACGGTAAAGAAGATGTTAACTGGAGTTAAAAGACAAGTGACAAAATAGAGACATGTATTTGCTAGTTATGCATCTAATAAAGAATCCACATACACAGCATTAGGAAAACATCTCAGAAAACTCAGCAACAAATCCAAATATCCTAATAGAAGCAGGAAAATTCACAGTTCTAAGAAGCAGAAATTGACAGTAAGTATAATTTTTATTATATATGTTGAACCAGGACATGCCCAAAATGCAGCTACACACAGCTCCCTTCTGCACCACTTCCAACTATTTTACCTAAACATAGTTCTCATATCCTCCTCCAGAATATAGCCCAGTAACTTTCCTTGACCACCTCATCCATGTCCTCTCCCCAACCCACTATATCTTGTCAGGATTCCACATACAGTGTTATGGTTTAGTCTAGTTTCTCTGTCTATATGACAAACAATCTTTAGGTTTGGCTAGGATTCTCTATCCCTATCCCCTCATTAGACTCTCCTACTCCATATTCAAACTTAATTAGACATCAAGATCTACCTCTAAAATCAAAGCTTGTACAAGGAAGACCATTATTGATACCACCCACTCCCTTCTGTACACCTGATTTCATTTAATCTAATTCATTTCTAGTCACTAGGCCCAACTTGGACATTCTCTCTTTGCCCATAGCAGACTCTGTACTAACAATAATTTATATACTCAGATTTCATTGTAAATATAACACAGGGAATGTTAAATTTGCATTTCCCTACAAAACTTACCAGTCCTATAGAAATGTTTGTCAATAAGAATTAATTATAAAAATCCAAGGACAGAGAATTTAAAGGAACAATCATAAACTTCAGAAAAAAATTATGAGTATCAAAGAAGACATAAAGAAACAGCTAAATAAAATAAAAGAGAAAGACTTAATTGATGTTCAAGAAAACACAAACGTAAGGCTGATGGGAATAATAAAGACCAGCCCAGATTTAAGAAGAAATTCAGTAAGGAGACTGAAACATTGAAGAGGACTCAAGCTAAAATGAAGCTAAAACTGAAAAAACTCAATAACTGAACCATAAAACTAAAAGAAAAGTCTTACAAGTAGAATGAGTCTAAGAGACATAAAATAGAAAATCTAGACCAAACAAACAAAGAATATTAAAAAATTTAAAAATAAAATCTCAGTAATGGAACAGAAAGGAAATATAGAACACAGTGAAAAAAAAAACTTTAAATTATAGACATAGATGAGGGAGAAGAATCACAAATCAATTGAATAAAGCAGATCTGCAACAAGACCATAGAATAATATTTACCCAAACTTAGGAAGAGTATAACCACATAGATACAAGAACCACATAGAACACCAAATAGAGAATGCCATAAAATAAAATACCCCTTGCATAGTTAAAACATTAAGGATATATAAAAAAGAAGGTGTATTGAAAGTTTCAAGAGAAAAATGCAAGTAATATATAAAGGAAAACCCATCAGAATAACAACAAATTTCTCTATTGAAACTTTGAAAGTTAGAAGAGCCTGGAGCAATGCATTTCAAGTCCTATAAGACTATGATGGGCAACCCCATCTAATAAACCACCCAAGCCTGTGTCTATATCTACATACATACACACATATCTCTATCTATCTATCATCTATCTATCATCTATCTATCTATCTATCTATCTATCTATCATCTATCTATCATCTATCTATCTATCTATCTATCATCTATCTATCTATTATCTATCTATCTATCTATCTATCTATCTATCTATCTATCTATCATCTGTCTATCTGAAGATATGCCATGACTGAAGGAGGAAAAAATACTTTCCTCAACACAAATAGCTTAACAATTTTATATTCTACAAATCAAACCTAAAGAAAACATATGAAGCATTAATTTAGGCTGAAGATAGGAACGAGCACAGCAAAGACACTGTGGAAGAAATACAAAACCATACTTATTAAAACACAAAATACCAACAAGAGTATATGTATTAATATTACCAAAAGTCAATGATGCAAAGATAAAAATTAACAGAAGCACTCTAATAATAATTTTAAATATTAATGCATTTTTCCAATCAAATTATTCACTCAATAGACACAGGCTAATTGAATATACCAAAAAAATTCATCTATCTGTTGTGTATAAGAAACATATCTTAGTTGCTGCTTAAGAACAAAAGAATGGACAGAAATGCTCAGATCAAATTGGACCAGGAAACAATCAGGCATTGCTCTATTAACATCTGTCAAAATAGACTTTGAATTGAAAATAATCATAAGACTTAAAGAGAAACTTTATTCTAATCCAGAGAAGTAAACAACAACAACAAAGTCATTTGAAACATACATGCACCAAACTCTGGGACACCCAGTTTTATTGACAATGCAACATTGGATTTATATGTACATAATAAAATCCATCCCATAGTAGGTGATTTTAATATCCTGCATACTTCTATAGACAGCTTTCTTGAACAAAAATAAACATCAGAATTAACTACCATAATACATTAAATGAACTTAATAGATATCTAGAGAATATTTCATCCAAACACCAAAGAATTCATATTTTACTCAGCACCACAAATTCTAAAATAGACTATATCCTGAGGCACAAAACAAATTCAAAAGGCTTGAAATCACCAGTTGTATCCAATGATCACAATGCAATAAATTAAAATGGACAGGAAATAAATACCTAGAAATAAATAAACTTGTGGAGATTTGACAGTTCATTACTGAGTGATGATGGGGACAAAGACAAAACCAAGATAGAAATTTAAAAAATATTTGTAAATGAAGTGAAAACACAACACAACAAAGCATCTCAACACACTGAAAACAGTCCTCGAAGAGATATGTACAGCTCTAAGTTAATACATTAAAAAGGTAGAAAGAGCACAATAATTTCATGATGCAACTCTGAAAATTGGAAAAAATAAAATGAATAAAAAATCATTTGATGGCAAGAAATAATAAAAATCAGAGCAGAAATTAATGAATTAGAAATAAAGAAAACAAGACAAAGAACCAAAGCATTCAAAAACCGCTTCATTAAAAAGATGAATAAGACTGATATACTAAGGAATATTGCAAAAATATTTATTTTTTGCAATTAGAAAAACAAAAATAAACTTAGGTTTGATATTATATCTTTCTGAGTACGAATGAAAAGCATAAAAAATTCTAAAAAATACTGGAGTGAAGAAAAGGAAAGCAAATCCTTCTTCACTGTACATGGGATTGCAATGTCACTATGGAGAATCCTCAAAAAACTAAAAATAAATCTACCATATGGCTCAACTATAGCACTCCTTGGACCATTCCAAAAAGAGACTTGAAATACTATTCTACAGATATTTTCACAGACATGTTGCCTACCACTTTATTCAGGATAGCTAACAAGCAGAAACAACTTTGTCATTCAACTGATAAATGAAAATATAATACGTATACTCTATGGTATACTATTCAGCTATAAATAAAAGTGAAATAATTAATTTGGGGGTAAATGGATGGAACTAGAAAACAGCATTTGAGTGATATAGGACAGACTCCGAAAGACAAACATCATATATTCCCTCTCATTGGAGGCTCCTAGCTCCAAATCTTCAGATGTGAGTATATAGCCTGGAGTAACTGCAGAAACTATAAAGAAATACAGGATGATTTCCAGGATACCGGAGTCAACAAACAAGAATAAAGGAAAGAGCTAGTTAAAAGTGATCTAATCTAGTTTCTGGCTATTACTGATAAAGCATCTATGAACATAATTGAGCAAATGTCCTTTTGATATGTGGAGCATCTTTTGGGTATATGTCCAGGAATGGTATATCCAGGACTTGAGATATAACTATTGCCAATTTTCTGAGAAATTGCCAGACTGATTTGCATGGTGGTTGTACAACTTTATATTCCCACCAGCGATGGAGGAGTGTTCTCCCCAACATGTGCTCACTTGAGATTTTGATCTTAGCCATTTTGATGGGTATAAGATGGTATCTCAGAGTCATTTGATTTTCATTTCATGGATGACTAAGGATTTTGAACATTTCATTTATTTTGTATGTATGTATTTATTTATTTAATCACTTAACACCCTCATCTCAGCCTCCTCCTTCTTCTCCTCCCAATCCCACCCTCATACTCCCCTACTTTATCTCCCCGCTTCTAAGGTTCTAGGTGAATGAAAAATAAATAAAATAAAAAAGTGATTTAATCAGGAAAATACAAATTCAGGGTTTAAAGAAAAAAGGAAGGAAGAAGGGAGGAAGATAAATACAGGAGAAAAGATGAAAGAGGATAAAATAACAATAGACATGTCTTTGCAAATTCAAAAGAAATCCCTTTAAAAGAACCTATAATACTTTTAATGATGTATAAATATAAATATATAGTTTAAACGATTTTTTAAAGTCTGGGCTGACAGTGCTCTTTTCAAGAGCCATAGACCACCTGGGTATTTACCCAACATCAGGCATGGAAGGTAATTTTCTATCGCAGAAGAAACACTGCTTTTCAGAAATAGTCCAGAAACACCTGAGCTGGAACTGTCCTGAATGACTTCTCCCTGAGGAACAGCTCTCATGGTATGAGAAGGCACAATGAAATTTTCCAAAGGAGGGCTGCAATCAAAAGTCCAAACTAGCTATGAATCCTATGAAACACATCAGTGACCAGGATGGTACAATGTACCTAAGTTTTCAGTAGTGGCAAGCATATCTTGGTGAGACACACAAAATATACGATTTCCAAAATATGATCTGAACAAGGATGACACCAGTAGATATGACAAAGTGAAATGGGGTAAGTCTACAGGGCATGAGCAGTACACAAAGAACTGTAGACAATTAAGGAATTTTGAGCATTTGAGAAGTACTCTTCAGGGAAGAGCCGACCAATTGGTTCTCTAATACCAAATTATCAGTCTTGAAAATATATAAGTAACATTAAACAGAGTATGTTATATTTAATATATATGTGTATGTGCATGTATATATATGAATGCATATATGTATATGCAATAGTAATTTAAGGAAAATTTTTAAATTTAAGAATTTTAAATTAAAATTAAAAATTTAAAGAGAGGAAATAGATGTATATAGGAGGCTTTACAGGGAGATGAGGGAGGGACAAAATATTTTCCCCATATTATAATGTAAACTCCCCCAAAACCTTGAATAAATAAATAAACATATATATTTCCATTCCTTGGGTAATTGTTAATAAACATAGCATATACTGAGATTCCATTTTACCTCAGTTATATACAACAGAATAAATTGCTAAAGATGTAGGGAAAAGATGACCCTTAAACCCTCTTAGTGGTAATAGAAATTATTATAGCTTGTGTGAAATACAGCTTGGGAGTTATTTATCAAAAGGAAAATAGAGCTACTTTATGATTCAGTGCATACATCTGTAGGGAATTAAGTGAGCATAAGACAAGGTATGTACATGCCTCTATGTATCTATGCTTATTCAAAATAGTCGAAATATGGAGCTAGTCTTGTTGAAAGAAAAGTGGACAAAAATTTTGCTATGTATGCACAACAGAATATTATTTATCTATAATTAAGGATGAAATTCTGACCCTTGGGGAAAAATAGAGGGAACTGAAAAATGGAAGATAGCACACATAAGCCAGACACAGGAAAACAAAGATAATCTTGTATATGTGGAAACTATTTTTTTAAGGAAATGGAAAAAGATGTTCTGTAAGTAGATCAAGAGGGTCTGAGGATGACATTATGTCAGATAGAGCAAAGTGAGAGGAGGTAAGAGAGTAGAGACAGTGAGTGCACACTGTACTAATGTACAGAAAAGTCACAATGACCCTCACTAACCTCTACTACTGCATGTTGATAGTTTTCTTTTTGATGTTTTGTTTTAGCTATGTCAAATTAAGAACCTTTGCCCACCCCAGGTTATTGAGTAGTGAGTTTCAAGAAGCAAGATGAAAGAAGAAGCATACGTGTCAGACACAGGAGGAAAATCCATAAACAGTGCATTTCTGAGTGAGATAGCAGGGTAGTCAACTGTATCTGAGTTTCTCTTCAGAGCTTTCAAGCCAGTGCAGAAGATTATTTGAGATTTTCTCCTGGAGCACCAAAAGCTGGGGAATTTATCTACAAAGCCTTATCACTACCTCTTATGGTACCAGCTTGTCAGAACTTTGGTCCTGCATTTCAACACTCAATTTAAATATTTTGTCAATCAAAGGCAATGTCCTCAGTGAGAGAAAAAGAAGGAAGCCATTACAAGTGAAGCTTCCCTGGTAACCTTAGGAAAGTGAAACATATTAGGTCAGAAGACATGGAGAGCCCATCTTCAATAACAGCTGGCATTGAACAGCATTACAAGTGGGGATAAAATAATCATTGGCCGAAACTATGGAACATAACATGGTCAAACGACTGCACTCTGTAGAAGTGACAGTGGAGGAAAGACATGAAAGATGAGAGACAAGGATGCATGAATACATGAGGAGGGAGACCACGTCAGGCCAAGAAGTATATCCTGAGACTAAGCAAGAATGGCTTGAGCTTGTTTAGGAGGTGTGTAACACAGTGTTTTCTGACATTGTGAGTATAGCAGTTGGGAGATTGAAGAGATAAATTTTCTTTGAGGTTTGAGGTATAATACTATGGACAAAGTGAAATGCAAAGAGCATATCTAAGGGATAGTAAAAGTATGATTTCAGACAAGTTGTGTTTAACATAACTCTTTGGCATTCAAGTGAAGACATTGGTGGCAAGACATTGGTACAATATTAGTATCAATTTACAGAGGGAAGCACTTTGGAGTTATCAGTGTATTGAATCATGAGGCTAAATGAATCTCCTAGGATATAACCGTGGATGAAACAGAGGGGATTAGGGACCTAAGTCTTAGATGTTTTAATCCAATAAAGGCCAGAAAGAGAGGAGAAATATGCAGGGGATCTGTAATGTAAAAGTCACATGGCTGTAGCTAGGGTTGATGAGAGAAAGCACTGTGAATGACAGGCTTGCTAGGCTGTGTTAGCTGTGTTGGAAGATCTGAGAGCTCACACGCATTGGTTTTGTCACAGAAGTGCATGACTAAAGGATACAGGGTTCCATAACATGCAAGCAGATAAGGGCAGAAGATACACATGCTTATGTTCAGATAAAAGTTGAGTTGAGAGTACTTTTAGTTAAGAAGAGAACATAATCCTGAGAGATAGCTGTTTTCAGCTGTGCAGCAAGGGAATGGGAGAACATAATCCTGAGAGATAGCTGTTTTCAGCTGTGCAGCAAGGGAATGGGAGAATAATAGAAAAACTTAGAGGGAGATTTGGCTTGAGTGACTTCTTCCTTTGTCAAGGCAAATGCTAACTCGTGCTTGGAACATGTGTTTTCTCATTAACAAAGGACAGAATTTTAATTAAAATTTAGATATAAGAAAAAATCAAATGAAAATCAATTAGAACTCCAAAGCTTTGTATATGTATATGAAGAAATTCAAACTAAAAATAGAACTACCCACCAAGTGGGTGAATAACATTATATCTGGACTTTATATGTCAGTAAATCTAACTTAAAAGATGTCAGTCAAGTCTTCTCATTGGCGATTGTCTAAATCTTACTTTCTGCCTTGTGGTAAGCCATACCTGTGAATGAGATGCTTAGTCTGCTCTGTGCATATTTGCTTCATGCACTGCTTTCTATTCTTGACTGGTGAAGATACTTTACAAAAGTAATATAAGAAGTATTTGTTTTAGCTCATGGTTTCAGAAGGATTAAGGTTTATCCCAGGGGGAAAGATTTATATAGCAGAGGCTCCTTCTTTTACAGGCATCAGAGACTAGATAAAACCAAGAGCAAAAATCACCTGCAAAGACCTACTCAACTAAATTGCTTCCTTCAGATGTTCGCCTATTAAGAATCCATAGTCTTTAAACACCAGGGTTGGTGGCTGAGCTTTCAAAGAAGGAGCTTTGGAGTTTCAAACTACAACAAACTACTGTTACTGTGTTAATTAAGTTTATAATTACAATTATTTTAAACAAAACCTAAATTCATTTAATCCCATTTTGCTCTAATCTATTCTGCAGACTATTGTCAACCCAATCAAATAAGATTCTTATCAGAAAAAACAATGGCTCCCAATTCCTAAAACAAATCCATTGTTGTTTTAAGGCTTTCTAGCATCCGCTCTGACAGAACTAGTACATATTTCCCCAAAGTGTATACCTCTACTCAAACTCAGCTGACTCCGACAGAAAGCAAACATGCTCACCAGTCTCATTTCCTAGATTTTTTTTAAAGTTTTACAAAATTCAGGACTTTAAAAGTTAGAATACTTGATTTGAATTCCACCTTCCTTTCAGATTCCTCATCTGAAAAGTGAGGAATGCTCACAACGTTGCTGTGATTGGTACTCACAGGTCCTACAGACATGCCTAGGGACCTTGAATCTCCCACTTTGAAGATTCTCAGAGACCCCTGCCCAGCTTTAGAATAGGAATATACAATTGCTGGGGGAAGATATTCTCTGATTTGTTGAGCTGCCTTCAGAACTCCAGGTTTGCAGCTTTTCTTTTCTTTTCTTTTTTTTTTTTAAATAAAACATCATCATACTCATCTGAAGAACCTGAACAAAAACTTATTGGTTCACTAAGTTACATACTCTGGTCTCTTGTGGGTTCTCTTTCTGGCATAAGTAGGTGTGTGTGTGTGTGTGTGTGTGTGTGGTAAGTGTGTAGTCTGTGAGTTTGTGTGTGGTGTGTACAGGGTATGAGAGCATGTGTATGTGATTATGTGTATGCTTGTGTAGTGTCTGTGTGAGTGCCAGTGTGTAAAGGATGGTGTCATGTGTGTATTCTCTATGCATGTGTAGTTTGTGCATGTACGTGTTTTCTGTGTGTGGTGAGTGTAAGTATGCATGGTTTGTGAGATAAATGATATATGTTCACTATGTGTGTATATAGTGTATGGTGTGTATATGTATGCATGTGTAGTTTACATGTATTTATTGGGTTTTCATGTGTGTTATGTGTATGGTATGTATGTGCTATATCTGAATATGTGTGGTTTGTGGATGTATGGTATGTGTGATAGCTGTTTTTCATGTGTTTTTGTCATATCAATTTGTATGTGCATGCATATATTTGATGTGTATGTGTAGTACTTGTCTTGTGTATCTGTTTGTGTGTGATATGCGTATGTATATGTAATGCTCATGTTGTATATATGTATTTGTGTTTGTGTGTAGTGTTCATGTTGTATATATGTATGTGTGTGTGTGTGTCTATGTGTATGCATGTTGCCTGTCCACAAGAAACATTTTTCACATAACAATGACCTATCACCATGCTATAGAGACTTCCAGGTTGGATAAAGCTTCAAAAATGATAATTCATTCTTCTTCAAATCTAACTCATTTTCTTCTGTCTTATTTCAAAAATTTCTATTAAAATTATTAAATGTACAAACCATTAAAACATTTATCTTCTATTATCCTGTGTATAGTACACCAATGTGTAAAATTCAAGTATTAAACCAAATCTATATTGTTGTACAGAGATAACTCATTAGTTTGGTTAATTGAATCAGATGTTTTGAAGGTTATTTTTCTCTCTCAGTTTACTATTTATTCTTAAGTTATAATGGTTCTACAGCTCTTCAGTAACTGAGTGAGTGAGTATCTTGCCGAACTGATTGTCAGTAGTCTACCAAGTCATTTGAGAGCCATGGTAATACAAGAGTGGCTTATCTCTAGGATAACCCAATGCAAATACACCAAATGTAGGTGCCTAGGCAGATTATTTCACCTCTCTGGATCATATCTTTCTGAATTAAAAGGGAACTAAAATGTTGTACACCCCATTTCTGTATATAAATAAAATAGCAACAGAAAATGTGCAACAACATATTTGGACAGCAGTAGGCATTGAGTAAATGTTTGATGTTTATCTTTCCATTTACTTTAGATTCTACCTAGTAAAAAGCAAGGACCAAAGAATACACTGTAGAAAAGCACTTCAAAAAACCAGAGTTCTGATAGCCCATAAGTTATTACCATTCTTATGACTGGAAGCAAAGATGATAGACACTAAACACTTTGCTCTTTAGAAAGACACTTTCTCTCATGAGATCCTGCCATATCCTGAGTATGGTGTGTTGGCTAGTTAGGGTTAGTTCTCTTTCTCCACTCCTATAAAAACTCCTGTGAGTTCATGACAAATCACAAATGACACAGATTTCCCATTTCTAAGGTAGAAGACACAACTCCTTTATTTTACTTCCTTTTGCATGTCCCCACTCTTTTGGTTTTTTCTTTCTAACTTTTGAGTAGAACTGGAAGAAGAAAACAAAAAATAAATACTGATTTTCTCCTCCAACTTTTGCAAATATGGAATCAGAGACATAATTCTCATTAAGTGATCTTCATATGCACTCTATTGTAATCTTCAACTTTTCTCTTCCAATTGTTGTTGTTGAAAGAATGCCTTTTTGTCAGATGAATTACATTTCAAAATGGAGTCACGTTATATTGTTATTATAGAGATCCATAGGCTAGTGCCAAAAAACATCCCAATAGCACTGAAAGACTACAGAGGTCACTTGAAGACAGATGGGAGGCAACTACTGTAACTTTGCAGCAATGTTCTTCTATTCAAGAATGTGAATACAATGTTCAGTTTAGTTTAGTGTCTCTGTTCTTCATGAAGTATGGATTTAAAAAATCCATTGGCACTAGTCTATCTCAGAGGAAGTCAACAAATCTAAAACTTAAATGATGTTGAACTGACTTACACAGATCTGAAGAAAATGTTTCATCCTAGAAATGATTATGAATCAAGACATTTATCATTTCATGCTGTTCTCATAGCTGTGATTACACCTTGGGTCACTGTAGCCAAATTCCCCAGTGAAAAGGAAATGATCTCACCAGTTGCCCAGATGTTCAGCAGTGAGTAGCCTAAACATCTGCTTGATGGGTTGGATGATTTTTTTTTCCAGCCATATGCTTGGTATCAACAAAATATCATATGCAAGTACATTCTTTAAGAACAGATTCTCCCAAGGCCCCAACATATATAGTTAATGTAAGTTCCTTCATATCAAGACAATTGCTCAGGTTTTTAAATTTTTTTTATTAATTTATTCTTGTTACATATCAATGGTTATCCCATCCCTTGTATCCTCCTATTCTTCCCTCCCTCCCATTTTCCCCTTATTCCCCTCCCCATGACTGTTCCTGAGGGGGATTTCTTCAATTGTTCAGTTTTAAGGTGGGATTCAATTTACTTTTCTTGCTTGTTTATTTTTTAAAACAACTACCCCCAGAAATTTTCTTATTTTTGGTTGTGAGTCTAGCCCTTAATGGCTGAGACATCTCTAAAGCCCAGCCTACAGAAGTTTTACAATACTTTTAATCTTTTAGTTGCCGGTGGCTTTTTAGCAGAAAAAGTAGGAACTTTATTAAATAATTATACACACATTTATAATAAGGTATAGAAAAGGAATTATGTAATGATTCATGAAAATATTAATATATTGACAAGTAAAGAGAAGCAGGATGGTGCAACATGAACATATTTTGGTAAAGAAATAATTACATGCATCTGAATAAAGAAAACTATTCTTTTGAGTAGATAGACATTTCAGGAACTCGGTTTCTGAGTAAGATAATTATCAATGATCTATACAATATTAATTACTTAGCTTTCTGCATGTTATATGTTCTAACATAGATGACATCCTAGTAATAAAAATGTAATAAATGTCACTACATATTGGAACACATCATACCTCTCAAAAAGGGAGAACGTCATTTTGGGTTTATGTGGGAACACGTTTTAAAAATTCTTACTCTGTAAATATATGTGTGCCCTAAAATAATTTGAACAAAACGCATTATCTTTCATACAATTTATTATATTGTGGAGATGACCCACTTGTGGAATTTACTAGACAGTAGTAGCTTAGCAACTACTTATATCTATGATAGAAATTGAAAACCATCTAAATCATGTACAACATCATGTGATCACTGGATTAAGCATTAAAAGTACAATGACCATGTCCTGATCTTCACACAGGACTTTCCAAAAAAGCTGGCCTATTTCAATGTTTATTGAATTAAATTAGGATCTGAAAGTTTTTTATTTTTTAATTTTTATTTTAACATATACATTTATATCATTACACATATATACAATAAACAAGGCTGTCAGATACAAATAGCCAAAACACTAAAAATGTAACATTTGTATAGTTCCTGATTGCTTAATTGCTGTTTTTAAAGACAACCTCAGGATATTTGTCAGTAGAAGTTGTATCAATACAAAAATGTAGCATCAATAGGATATGTTGATACCTTGACAAGGCATAAGACATTTTCAAATTGTTATTCCATAGGCTTTTATTTGGAGTACCATCTAGTTATCACATTACCACTTATTAACATTAGACATTTTAAACTTAAGACATGATAATTTAGGCTTTGTGTTAACATGTTGGCTTCTCAACCTGTTCTTCCTAACACAAGTCATTCCTTGTCTGAGTTAAATCCTCTTTCTGTAGCTGAGTGAAGCACTTGGGAACTACACAGTTCATTGTGAAATTGGTAATGTGCTGTGGTGGAACTAATGCTAAATCTGCTGTTAGAATTGGAATTCCAGACTAGATACACTTATTGACTCTAAGGGATCTGGGTATGAGTTTAATTCTCTAGGCTTCCATTTCCTTTATGAAAAATTATTAGTTTAATAGAGAATTCAAGGTTCCTTACAGCTCTAACAGGTTATGATTAGCTGAAGCCCAGGAATGACAGATAAAATATAATATTAACACTGAAGATAAAATTCTGTATCTGAAAGAATAATGAATTATTGGTTTTACTTAATTCCTAATGTTGTTAGGATGACAAAGCATTATATAATACTACCAATTATATTCTGTGGTTTAATTTATTACTATGACAAACATGTATATGTGTTTTGATAATAGATCAAAGGAAGTACTGCAAAGGAAGGATAGTTATCTTCTACCATAGTAAAAAGATGTAAGCAGATGGATAAAGGTTCAAAAGAAGGTGAAAAGCCTAGAGACAAAATTTACCTCCATCACTATCACTATTTTGTAAAGAGCAGGTTCTCTGTCACTCTGCCCCCTTACCATATAGTCTGCTTGATTATAACAGAGCAGGTTCTCTGTCACTCTGCCCCCTTACCATATAGTCTGCTTGATCATAACATTGCAGAGTTAACAGAGTGTGAGTATGAAAAATTCAGGCGTTCACCAGGAATCTAAATGTATCAATTAATAATAAACTCATCTTCTGAGACAGAACATGAATGTTTATTTCTCTCGGCCATATATACTTGGAAGATCGCATAGTCCACTTGTAGCTTTAAAATAGTCTTTACTGGATTTTGACAAAAGCAATCTATAGATTCAATGTAATCCTTATCAAAATACCCAAACAATTCTTTACAGACTGCAAAAGACCAATTCTCAATTTCATATGGAAAAACAACAGCAACATAGAAACCCACATAATAGCTAAGCAATCCCATACAATAAAAGGTCTTCTTGAGAAATCGCCATCCCTGATCTCAAGCTGTACTGTAGAGCAATAGTAATAAAAAAAGCATGGTATGGAATAGAAATAGGCTGGTTCATCAATGTAATCAAATCAAAGACCTCCCCCTAAAAACAAACAAATAAACAAACAAAACAAAGCATAAAAACTCACAAACTTACAGACACTTGATTTTTAACAAAAAGCCAAATCCATACAATGGAAAAAGATGCATCTTCAACAAATGATGCTGATCTAACTGGATGTCTACATGTAGAATAATACAAATAGATCTATATTTATCACCACACAAAAAACTAAAGCCAAAGTGGATTAAAGACCTCAACATAAAACCAGATACCCTAAATCTGTTATAAGAAAAAGTGGGGAAGGGCCTTGAAGTCATTGGCACAGAGGACAACCTCCTGAACATAACACCAACAGCCCAGACTCTAAGATCAAAAATTAATAAATGGGACCTCATTAAACTGAAAAGCTTCTATAAGGCAAAGGACATTGTCAATAGAACAAAATGTCAGCCTACAGACTAGGAAAGGATCTTCCCCAACCCTACATTCGACAAAGGGCTAATATCCAACATATAAAGAATTCAAGAAATTAAGCACCTCTAAACCAAATTATCCAATTAAAAAATGGGCTTAGAGTTGAACAGAATTCTCAGCAGAGGAACACTGAATGGCCGAGAAACACCTAAACAAATGCCCAAACTCCTTAATTACCAAGGAAATGCAAATCAAAACGACTCTGAGATTCCATCTTACACCTTTCAGAATGGCTAAGATAAAAAAATTGAAGTGACAGCACATGCTAGTGAGGATGTGGAGAAAGAAGAACACTCCTCCATTGTTGGTGGGAGTGTAAACTTGCACAATCACTTTGGAAATCAATCTGGTGCTTTCTCAGAAAATGTGAAATGGTGCTATCTAAAGACCCAGCTATACCACTCCTGGGCACATACCAGAAATATGGTCTGCCATACAACAAGGACATTTGTTCAACTATGTTCGTACCAGCCATATTCATAACAGCCAAAATCTGGAAACAACCTAGATGTCCTTCACCCAAAGAATGTATAAAGAAACTGTGGTGAATTTACACAATAGAGTAGTACTCAGCTATTAAAAACAAGGAAATCTTGAAATTTGCAGACCAATGGGTGGAACTAGAGATGATTATGTTGAGTGAGGTAACAGAGACCCAGAAAGACACACATCTTATATACTCACTTACAAGTGGGTATTAGTTTGCCAAGCATAGATATCTTCTGAGAGACTCCACACAGCTGAGTATTGAGACAGATGCTGGGACTAGCTGCTGGACTCAGGATGGAGTGCTAAGAGTGGTATGGAAAAATAGAGGGATGGAAGGACACAAAGGGTTCAGGAGACCATCAGGGCTGGGAGAAGTGGACCCAGGAGGGGTGCACACAAACCAAGGACAATGCATGCTGTAAACCTTGAGCCCCCTGTTGAGATGTAGCCAATGGACAGCTCATTCTCCACAGTTGTGCAGCAGGGACTGACATAAACTCTCATGCCCTCAATTTAGTCACTTCCCCTTGGTGGGGAGGCCTGGTGTTCACAAAGAGGAAGGGGAAGCAGGATGTCTGGATGAGACCTGATAGGCTGTGGTCATATGGTGGGCCAAGAGGTTCTCTTCTGTCAGAGTCTAGGGTAGGGAAATAGGGGGAAAGAAGGAGGGAGAGTGAGAATGGGAAGATACAAGTGAGGGGATAACAACTAGGATTTAAACTTAATAAATTATAATGAATTGAAAAAACAAAAAAGGTTCTACTTGTAGATTTCTAGGACCCTCTGTATCCTTTTATTTTGCTATTCAAGTAGAAAAATATGATAGGCAGATTTGGGCCCAGGGGTCCCACTCAAACTAAGGCACCAGCCAAGGACAATACAGGAGGTAAACTTTAAACCCCTTCCCTGATCTAGCCAATGGTCAGAATATTCTCCACAGTTGAGTGGAGAGTGTGATATGACTTTCTCACGTACTATGGTGCCTCACATTTGACCATGTCCCCTGGAGGGGGAGACCTGGTGGCACTCAGAGGAAGGACAGCAGGTAGCCAAGAAGAGACTTGATACCCTATGAGAATATATAGGGGGAGGTAATCCCCCTCAGGAACAGTCATAGGGGAGGGGAATAATGGGAAAATGGGGGGGGGAGGAATGGGAGAATACAAGGGATGGGATAAACATTGAGATGTAACAAGAATAAATTAATAAAAAAAAAAAAAGAAAAAACAAAAAAGGTAGAGTTTTCAATAGAAAACTTTATTTCAGTAATAAAATAATAATGGGCTTTTAACCCAGTTCTTTTTTGCTAATACTTACCATTTCTGAGAAAAACCCAATATGCTTCTAAACATTTGGTAATCTTCAGAAGGTTAGTGAAAATAAACAGATTTGTGTGCACTGGTTTGTTATATATGGACAGTAAAGTTTTTGAACTTCTCAATTTTTATATTATTCTTGAAAACATTTTTATATTTGTGAATGTTCAAGTATCTTATAGAACTTTGAGAGTTAGTATCAGCTTTTTTTTTATTCTCTATCTTACAAAGTCAAGGGAAGCAAGACAGACAGAGACACATACAGAAAGGCAAGAAGGAAAGAAGGAGGGAAGACAAGAAAGAAGGAAAGAGGAAGGGAAGGAGGGAGAGAAAGAAGGTTATAGTTGTCTGGCCTGGCTTAGGGACAGACAGCTCTTGGAGACCTGGAGGCAAAGTGACCTCTCAGAAGTCCCTCTAGCCCTCTGGTTCTACTGCAGCACCTAAAAAATTGTCTAACACATGTGGCAGAAAAGTCCATATGGTTTCAATTTTCTTTACTGTGCTACTAATTTTCTTTGTTTGTGCACAGGCTTGCCTTACTCAAAATTCTGCTCTCTTGTGCTCCATCTGAGTATAGGGAGGATTTAAAAAAACACTGAAATGGAAGAGTGCTCAACAAGTTCATTTGGTGTAATAAAATTCATTCCACTGTGATTCTAATTTCATCAAGTAATACAAGCCAACATTAGACATTAATGATAGAAGGTTTCCAATTAGATACAGTCTACCATGAGTTCTGCTTCTCAGTCACCTTCAATTGTCAGTGATAAAAAAGGACAGTCAATATGATATGGATCATTCACTCTGAATCTCACAACTCATTTATGACAAACACAACTAACAGAGCATGGGAAAACTGCAGAATTGTTTTCATTATCCTAGTACACTGTCTTCTGGCTACAGCAGTAATGATCTTCAGTGGTTTTCCATGCTACACATTTTTAATGAATGTGATGACAACCATAGTCCTCAGTGAAAATCTAAATATCATTTTGGTCTTTTATTTTTTCTGAAACAAATGTGCTTCCAGAGAAAGAGAAAAAGAAAAAGTGGCTCAATATTCAAAAGCAAGATAAAAATTAAAATAGAATGGCCTGTGGTGGGAGATATGATGGCATCCTCGGAGGAATTGTTGAAAGGAGTAGAAGAAAAAGGATAAGCTCTGTGGTAGTAAACTACAAAGAATCTTGGAAAGGACATCACAAGCAAGTTACATTGTCTAGAATAAAGGTTTTATGAAGACTAGATTTAAGACTTAAATATTTCTAATATAGTAAATTAGACAATCTACTAGAATTTCTTGGAGGTAATGCTGCTTAAAAAGAACCACAGTCCAGGTTCAAGTTCCACAATGACCTCTTCAATGGTGAGTATATGGAGCTTAAAATATATCCTCTGATATTTGAAGATTTAGACTATCAGAGCCTGAGACTCAACTTACCAAGTAAACTGGTGTTCACTAAATATTTATTCACTTTTAAAATGGACAAATTAATGGAGTTCAATAAATGAGATTCACTTGCTCATTAAATAATTGCTGAACACTAAATTTATGGTAGATGCTCCTTAGATGCAGGTTGTGAGGGAGATAATCGCTGTGCTCATTTATAAGCAGAAGTCAGAATTCTAGTTTGGACAAATCAGAAAGGAGATTTGGAAGATGGTTATCTGTAGGAGCTCCAACAAATTCTTTTTTTTTTTTTTTTTAGCAAGTATACTGTCAATTCTGAGTTATTATTTTAATTTTCACACCCAGGACATAAAAACATGTCAAAATAAAGCTACATAGTTAGTCTCCAAGAAAACAGGACACAGAAAGCCATGAGAATTGAACCCAGGCAAGATAGTCAAAGTCAGCCTTCCACCTCAAGTACTAGAAGGTATGGCAAAAATTGAAAACCAAACTAACAATTTTGATGACATATGTAAAAATACCAGAAAACTGTACACTAGCAGTGATCCTCTACCTCAGCAATGAACCTTTTTTGTCAAGAAGCAGAATTTTCTTAGGTAGCACAGATCTGTTTCAAATTTGCAATCCTGCCACAGCATTCAGAGTTTGGGGATTATAGGTATGTTGCTAAGCCTTACTGCTAATACATTTCTTTTTACTGCTTGCTAGTGTAAAAACTAGAGCAACTCCATTCTTCATAGGAGAACAGGGAACCAGTAGGTGGGGAACAATGAGCCATATACATCTATGTCTCCCATGAGACTGTTTTATTTAATTGTCTCATTTATTCAAGAACCAGTTTATAATATCATTGTATTTAGTGATAATGACTTTCACTGAACAGTGGTTCAACACCATAAGACCCCATTGATTTTTCTACATACAAGTGCAAAGTTTCAAGTCTTTATAATGAATGAAAAGCAAAACATTAATGTGTGGTTCTAGTCTATGAAAATGAAATATGGAAAAGAGCTACAAGGACTTGTGATATATAACTTTCTTTGTTATTGTTATTATATATTTACATTAAAAATTTTTATATGCCCCATGTTATAGACTCTGTCCCTGACCCAAGAAAATTAATTTGAAAAGTAATTCATTTAACTTTTACTATTTTTGTATATTCAACTTTTATTTTTTCAGTCTTTATTGGGTAGCATTAATGATAGTATTATTAACTTTTTTCTTTCCTTTAAGATATTTATACAACTTATAAATATAGCTTTTCTACCCTTCGGATATTTATAGACTTCCTTGTCTTTCTTCAGTCATTAGACAAATCATACATATTTAACACTTCTAATCTTCAAGACTCTCTTAATATATCATTTATTACATTGCTGGTATCATCTTGTCTCTGTGCTATGTGATACATATATATCCCACTGGAAGTGTCACTATTATTTCAAATGTCTGAGTTGAATTCTTTCTTACTCATTTGATATTAACAGTAATTCTGGACTTTTTCTGCCATGTCCTATAACCTATTTAATCATCCTTTCTCTTCCTTTCCAGGGCCAGAGAGAGAGGCAACAGAATATGAAGAAAATTTTGATACCTAAAGTTTCAAGTGCTTTCTTTGACAGTGGCTTCTATATTCTTCCAGGAAAAGTAAGCCACCCTCCTCCAAGACTTAGTGTCCTAATATTTAAAATGGAGGCCTTGATGACAAGCCTTTAAAGAGCCACCAACATCAGAAAACATATGCTGATATTAGCTTCATGAATTAAATGGCTTTGTAGAAACTGTTTTCCTGCTTTGATTTCTATTTTTCTCTACTTAAATGAAGATTATGATTCATTTGCTGCTCACTTAATTCCTTTGATGTTTAACAGAAACCATGCTTATTTATGTTCTTCTAAAATTATAAAGTGCTACACAAACCTAAAGCACCATCACCACAGACACTATGGCAATTACAAATGTCATTTCTATACAATCCCATACCCTATAATAACCAGTTCCTCATATTACTTTAGTCTTTGCTTAGCATTTTAATTAATGGGTAGCATTATCTACAATTAAAATATTTTATACATCAAAGTTTTGTGACTTCCTTATTGGTGGTAACAAACATGCTTTCGTCTTAGCCTGTGGATCTTAATTTTATGAATATATTTATTTTTTTAATAATAGCCAATATTTATTGAGAATGTTCCATATATCTTCTTTTTTTTAAATTTTTTATTAATTTATTCATGTATCATCTCAATGGTTATCCCATCCCTTGTATCCTCCCATTCTTCCCTCCCTCCCATTTTCCCATTATTCCCCTCCCCTATGACTATTCCTGAGGGGGATTACCTCCCCATGTGTATGCTCATAGGGTATCAAGTCTCCTCTTGGTAACCTGCTGTCCTTCCTCTGAGTGCCACCAGGTCACCCCCTCCAGGGGACATGGTCAAATGTGAGGCACCATAGTACGTGAGAAAGTCATATCCCACTCTCCACTCAACTGTGGAGAATGTTCTGACCATTGGCTAGATCTGGAAAGGAGTTTAAAGTTTACCTCCTGTATTGTCCTTGGCTGGTGCCTTAGTTTGAGCGGGACCCCTGGGCCCAAATCTGCCTATCATAATGTTCTACTTGTAGGTTTCTAGGACCCTCTGCATCCTTCTACTTTGCCATTCTCCCATGCTTCTCTCATTTAGAGTCCCAATAGGATGACCTCCCCTCTGTCCCAGTTTCCTGGTAAGTGAAGGCTTTCATGGGACATGCCCCTTGGGCTAGTATGCAGATATTTCACCTAACCTAAACACTGGTTTCTTTGATTATTGGTTCTTAAGAAAATATGTGATTTTTCTCTTAAATTAGAACTCAATATATTATTTATAAAAGTATGTTTGATTTAGCTGTCCTCAATGTTTTTTCTACTACCACCTAAAAAGTATCTGCTGAAATTCTCACTAACATCTTACTTAATCTGTCAAGATAACTAATAAAGCTTATTAACCATTAATGGTTTAGGAAAAATAAGAATCCTGACATGGACTCTGGACCTAAAAATTGATCATTTCCTCCTAGCAGGGAGGGCTTACCAAGCCACAGAGGAAGAGATACAGGTAGTAAAGATCAGACTTGATAGGCTGAAGTCAGATGTTAGGGCAGGATGAATCTCCTTTGAGGAGTAGGGGACAGAGGCAGAGGGATGAGGGAGGGAGACTGGAATTGGGACGCCATGAAGGAGGGAGCTACAATCGGGATGTAAAGAATTTAAAGTGCACAACAAGCAAGTAATTTTATACTGTTAATCCCACTACATGGGAGTAGCTCTGAGACTGGCTGAGACATGAATGTCTATGCATATACAATGCTTCTTGTTGGTTACAGAATCCCTGTGACTTATAAGATGCCGTTCTTCATATGGCAACAATGAAAATATACAGATGTCTTTCTTCTGCTCATACCAAAAGCAAAGAACCAGCCTTGATTTTTTTCTCTGTATCCTGAACACCTCATACATTTATAATTTTAGGACTGTATAATGCTTGTGAGAAATTATGTGTTTTCAGAACAAAAGAGTGAGACACTGACACTGGGTCAGACCTGACAGGATTCATTCCTCTCAGCATGCTGGACACTGACATCCTGCCTCCTTTATGTTCCTGCACCAAGTGCTTCAGTTACTGTTCTTCATCAGAATAGGACAGCTCCCAGGACAGCTTTGAAATAAAGCTTTTGATCACAATAGGTCCAGCATTTCAGACTGTCCCACACAAGACTTCTATTGGGTTTAGAATTTCTCAAAATTTAGAAACTGGACCACATATACTATCCCTAGCTTGCATAACCATTTCCCCAACTTTGAGTTCCTACAAAGGTATTCATCCCAAGTCAGCCAAAAGGAAGCTTAAGAGAACGATGCCCCATTTCCCTTAAGGGCGGTTGGGTAGGTTTTTGGTTGCTTTCTTGGGCTATAAATGTTTATTTTCATTGGGAGTTGATTATGAGTTATTGTTGGTCTTATGCAAAGATAAAATGAGGTTGGACCCAGGCATGTCTCTCATTACCTTTATCTTGCTTTCTTAGATTTGAAGATATGGTTGAAAAGAAAGAAGGGCAAATATAGAAATATATAGGGATGATAGGACAAAAAATGGATTATTGAATCTACTCCTCAACTTAAGGTTACTCACAAGGTTATTTTTAATTCATTGGTATAGAATTTTGTATATTGGTGCAAAATAAGTTTCATTATGATACAATGGTATAGAATTCAAGTTTAAGTTTATACTTCACACACATTATATACATATTTCTATTCTAATATGAGGTATTGTACCCACATAACTCAATTATAATACAAGGTTTTCTTCCAATATTTTATAAGTGATGTTGCAAGCTGTTTGGGATAATTAAGTAATACAAGTCAATTGTTAGTTGATCAAATCATGGTCATGTCAATTACCAGTCTATTTTTATGACAAGAATATACATCCTAGGCATAACAGACAGACATGATTCTATGGAAAATATGGCAAAATAAATATCATCAAACACCTCAGAGACATACAGAATATGGCACTTAAAATTGTTTTTATAATTTTAAAGATTCTTTGACAATAAGACATGTTAATTCTTGGCAATACTCAACCTACCTCAAACAAGGTAATGAGCATCAAAGAACCTCCTTATGGAGATGGCTTCAAATGTAGCAAACAAGCCACTGGGCAAAATGTCCTTGTTTCTGCCAGACAGAATTATTCTTAAAAATTGGCAGGCTTAGATGCAGGCAGAGTCAACGGCCAAACACTGTCAAGGCAGGGTAAGCAAGTCCTCAATAGTTCATGCCTCACAAATATGTCTGTCAGATATACTGGGCCAGAAGGCTGAAGATGATGCTCCAACTTTATAGTTTTGGGTGACTGCTCATGCAGCAAACTGTCTCTGTCTTTTCTTTTTTTTTTTTTTTTTTTTTTTTCATTTTGGAAGCTGTTCACCTGTACTCCCTGTATACTCAGGCAATTAATTTTATTTCTTCTCAAGTCTCTGATGGGGTTGAAGACCAGATAGTTTAAATTTACAATGATGCTTAGTTGTTTAGGTGTTTTTAGGTCTAGCTAGATGTTTTAAGTTGATAATTACAAGATATGATAGATACTGATTAACATTCAGAATTTTAAAGTCACCAAGCTAAGAAAGATGTTATCTTCAAAGTTGTCAGATACAAATAGCCAAAACTCTATGAATGTAACCTTTATATAATTCCTGGTTGTTTCACCATTCATCTTGCTGGTTGTAGTTTATTGTATATATGTGTAATAATATAAATTATATAAAAATTATATGTAAAAAAGAAGAAGAAAAGGACATTTGAGGCAAAAATATTAACAACTAGTTTGAATGAAATAGTGTTAAGTAGTGACATATATTTAAGCTGAAGAGACCCTGTGTTAGAATGGAAAATAAAAGATGCAAAAGCAAGATGACCCATTAACCAGAGCATCTGCTGTGTCTGTTGTGAGGTGATATCTTCCAAGAAAGTGCAAATATGAAGTTAGGATGAAGTGGTGAGAAGGTGAAGAAGGGCAGGTCTGCAAAAAGAAGGGCATAGTAGTGGAAGAAGAATATGATCAAAATATATTGTGTTATATTTTGATATAATTAAATATCTGAAATAAAACATATTCTAAAATTAATAGAAAATGTCTCATAAACTTTACATTTATAAAACATTTTGAATTTTTTTATTTTATGTATATAGATATTACCTGCATATGTATGTATGTGTGTGTATATGTGTGTGTGTGTGTGTGTGTGTGTGTGTGTGTGTGTGTGTGTGTGTGTAGCTGTACACCACATATATGCACTACCCATAGAGACCAAAAGAGGGCATCAGGTACCCTGGGATTGGAACTACAGATGGCTGTGAAACATCACATGGGTGAGAGGAATTGAATCTAGGTATTCTAAGAGCCGCTATTAGGCTATCTCTCCAGTTTCTAAATAAACTGTCAAATAAAACAATATACAATAATGAAGATATTGACTAAGAAAAATGTAGGATAAAAATTCAGACCATCCAATACTGCATTATACCCTCTTTTAGTTGCTAAATTGCATTCTTAATTGTGGTTCCCAAGGTTAAACTATCATTTTATTAAATTTAACTGTTTGGGGTGTCCTTCCTTCCTTCCTTCTTTTCTCCCTTCCTTCCTCCCTCCCTTTCTTCCTTCCTTCTTTGCTTTTTTAAATTTTACTTAATTTTTCTAAAACAATTCTCCTTTACCTTTTTTCCCTCCAAACTCTCCCACATACTCCTCTAAGCTCTTTCTCAAATGTATGGCTTGTATTTTCATTAATTGTTATTGCACATATGCATGTGTAGTTCCACATGTACACCTGTATGTGCCTGAACACACACACACACACACACACACACACACACACACACACACACACACACACATTTGTATCTAGTAGACTGAATATAGGCACATGCTCCTAACTACTGGAAACTGTTAGGTGTATCTGAACTTTATTTTATGAAACTTATACACGTGTGTGTGTGTGTGTGTGTGTGTGTGTGTGTGTGTGTGTGTGTGTGCTTGTACCCCAAAATACAGTCTGTTTAATTTGTGTAATATTACACGAATGCAAGTTTTTAATGATGACTGGTGCTGGACAACCATTTAGTGTGTTCTTCTATAGGGAAGAATACTTCTGCTTTCAGCATTCTTCAGTTGTCTGTAGTTCTTCATGTATGGCTGACGTTTCATGGACTTTTCTCTGTCCAGTTTTGCATGTCCTTTGGTGTCTTTTTCATAATTAATATTTATATGCAATTTTGCATGTGAAAAGTGAACTTCCTTGGCTCACTAAAATTTAAACTTGAACGAATAATGGGAGACTCTTTGAAATGGCAATATGTCTGGAGAGGAGATCTTTCAAATGGATTCCTAATCACTCAAATATTCTGTAAAAAAAAAAAAAGTGTTCATCACATTTGAATATACAAACCCATGCCCACTGCATGCACATGATGTTGGCTCTGCCTGTGGGCTTTACCATAACCCACTAAAACATAGGTTTATCATAATCATGTTGAAATTATTTGTAACAATTACCAGAACAATACTACACACAGTTATTGCCCCTTCTGCAATATTGTAATGTATTTATTATCTTTTGTTAACAAAAGCTGATTCATTTATAAGTCATTGCTGGTAATTGAGTTTTTGAAGAAAGGAAGTAAATGTCTTATTCTACCAGAAAATATATTTTATTTATTTTTATTTTTTGAAGTGCACTTAAAAACAAACCTTGAATGTTAGACATTCCAATATCTGTGTAAATGTTAGACATTCCAATATCTGTGTATGATCTGCTGCTTATTTACATATGATTCTTGAACAAACCATTTCATTACACCAAACTTTAATTTTGCATGTGTGTGTATAAGGTTTTAAAAAAGGAAGCCTCTTAGTCTATATTATAGTTAAGATGGGGTGAAATTTTAATGAAATAGTTAACATATGTGGGTATCTTCATCATAATTTCCATCATTGCTGTTTGCATATAGCCAGCTTTATTCCAGTAAAAGTCTGAGCATGTTGCTAATTAAACAGGGAAAACACCATGATAGGACAGGGCCAATTTGCCTTTTTAAAACAAATAGGTAGAGGACTTTTAATTTATATGATCAAAAATTTGAAGAAGTACTACAAGGATTTGGTAGGAGAGTAAGGCCATCCACAGTAACACTTGTCTAAGAAGCAGCAACTAGATTTAGGTTATGGAAGGCAACTAAATCAATCAATAATAAATTTATTTCAGGAAGTTTGAGTCAGAATACATTTCCATAGAAAGTCTGAGAACAAAGCAGTTGTTAAGATGAAGACTGGCTCATGAAGACAATGTAATTCCTGGGCAAAGTAGCAAAAGCATCACAGTTCACTGATTTTTTTTCACTATATACAATACCAGTTTATATATATTCTGTTACAATAATAAATAAATAATGTTATCGAAGTTTGTGTTATTTATCACTTCATGGATTTAGATCTATCATCTATCATAACAGCCATGCTTCATATGAGGAAAAAGGAGGCACACGGGGGTTAAGTAACACACTGAAGAGCATAGCTGTTAAATTGTGGAAACAGGGTTTGTATCTAATAGACTGGATATAGGCACATGCTCCTAACTACTGGAAAGTGTTAAGTGTATCTGGGGTTTATTTTATGAAATTTATACAGTTGAATACTCTCAAAAAACCCATAAGTATTATTAACATAAAAATGCAAAGGTTCTTTACATGGACTTTTAATATAAGCTTCAATAGAGCAGAATAAGCCTGAACTGTTTCTTCTATGGATACCACTTTGGATAAGAGTTTATTTTTGAGAAATAATATTGGTGTAATTTAATTTATTGAACCATAAACTTTCCTCTATGTAGATGGTTAATAGGTGTAGATGGTTTTAACAGTTAATATCTCATATACTATGTCACAGTTTAAAGTTACAGTATTATTGGATAGAGGTAAATAAAATTTATTTGCTTTTCTAAATCACAAATTTCTGTAGGAAGAAAGTTTGAGAGAGATATTGGAATGAAAAATGTGTATTCCAAGGAGGAGGCAGTATAGTACATCTGACTATGGATCTTGGAATCCATGCATTCAGCATCATGAAGTTCTATGTGACTAAACAAAAATTATTCGATGTCTGTAGCCTTCAGCTCGCTTTTTAATAAATAGTGATGGTAAAAGTCCACTTCAAAGGGAATTGCTCTAGAGCCTAATTAGATAACGAAGAATTGTTACCATAACATCTGGCAAATGATAACAGGAGCAGAAATAGAAATAATAGTAGTTACTCCTACAGTTAAATATAATAGTTAATCTAATTTAATTTGTTTTGTAAGGGTCAATTCCCAGTCAAATAGTGGTTATATACCTTTCACCTGCTTCCTTTACAAAACAAATGCAATGATGAAAATGATACAATCATAATTGCAGGATAATCATGCCTTCTTAAGAGCTGGGAGCTAAACAGGTGGTAAATGGGAACAAGCTGTCTACTCTCTGTGTCCTCCATGTGAACAGCTACAAGTTTAAGAGTGATCTGATAAAATGCAATGAGGTGTGACCTTCTCTAGGAAGGCTTGCACCAAAATTTGTTTCTATATAATCTGTTTTTGGGAACAGAAATTTATTGGCCCTAAAGGGAGAAACCTCCGTGTGGAATCTCATGTTCAGGGCCATGAACATCTCTGATTTTCTTTTGTTTTTGTTGCTAAGTATTCTATAAGCACAGTTAGAGAATGAACAATATGTTTTGTGAAGAGTTCTGGGGAACCAGCTTTGCAGAGATTGGGATGAATCCCTATTCATCCAAAAAATCTGGCATTGAGCTGAGGACAGTGATTGCATTGTTTTCATTGAACTCTTGCTGAAAGGACCGAAGTATCCCTTACAGCTCCCTCTAAGGTAAATGAGAATCAAGTTGGCAGACTGTCTGTGCCTTCCTATATCTCCTACACCAGCCTTTGGGTGATAGGTGCATGCAAGTGCTTGGGTGTGTGTATCTGCCTGTGTAACTCTTTTACATGCCTCTAGGGGACAAGGGAATCTATAGGCCTGATAGTTGTTTCCTGCCTACATCTCTCACCCTGTCACTTAGGGAAAATATCATCTGTGTGACTCAGTGTGTGTTCCTGCCTGTGTCTCATTTCTCTCATCTAGGATTCTAGGGCATGTATTTGTGTGAGTGTGTTATAGACTATGTCAGTCCATCATCTAAGTTCATCGGAAATGGTCATTTGTGACCGAGGGAAGAAGTGATCATCTGGTTATGTCTCACCTGCCTGTAGGGCAGAAAATAGCATCTTTGTGCCTGCGTTTGAGTGCCATTCTGTGACTCTATCACCTGTCTTGAGAGGACAAGAGCATTTATTCATCTTAGTGTGTTTGCCTACCAGTCCCTCTCACTTGCTTCATGAATTTAAGGACAACTGTGGACTTCAGTGTATGTGACTGTCTGTATCTCTCTCACCTGTACCTTGGAGGAAAAGTCAACTTTATGGCTGAGGGTGTATTCCTGCCTAAGTGTCCCTCTTTCTTCTCTCAACGGGACAAGGGCATCTATGGGCATAAGCCTTGATTTGTTGTTCTCTTACTGATCCCAGTAGATTACATTTCAATGTTAGAAATTTGTTTCTTAACATCCAGAATAATTGTCTTTTCTTGAGTGAGAAACAGGTTTATGGCATAGTGTACTACTATCATTTAAATAGTTAGCATGCTGCTTGACCCACAAAAGGTTTAAATAAGTACTAATCGCTATTTTTCATTGTTTTTCCTTTTTTGTAGCATTCTAGAATTCATGATGTTGTTCACGAACAAGCATACTAGAGGGGAACTTTGCTTTATGTTAATATGCAATATGCATCTTTATGAAGGATATGTATTATTATGGATTTTCCAAATCTAATTGTTCAGTACAATTTCAGTGTGAATATACCATTGTTTTGGCAGAGAAGTTTAGAAAATGCTGTATATTATCTAGAACACTCTCTAAGAAAAGGGTTTCTAAAATATTACACTATTACTTTGACTACAGAAACTTAGCAGTAGTGATAGAAGAACAAAGCAATGAAGAAATGGTTATTAATACAGAAGCACATGTTTTATAGGACTGGCATGATTTGTTTTAGTGGAAATGGAATTCATGTTATAGATATGTTGTCTCATTACCACTTTTCTAAAGAAAGAATTCCTGGGGGCAGAAACACATCCTGAATAGTGAATATGGTACTTCTCACATCTGCTGTGGAGAAAAGACCACCAGGCAAGCTTTGACCAGCTATTGACCTTGGAGACAGAGCATTGCCTAGTTCACATCTTTAGAACAGATATGGAGTTATGTGTATTATTCTGCACTCCGGTTTTAAAGTAAAAGGTTTTTCTTCTTTTACATTTTTTTTTTGAGATTTTAGTATAATCATAACATTTCTTCCTTCCTTTTTCCTCTTTTTAATCCTTCCATATACTGCTCACTCTTATCCTTTGAGTCAATGGCCTCTCTTTTTACTAATTATTATTGTGAGAATATATGTTTATGTATATTCATATATATTATGAAATATAATCTCTTATTGTGTATAATATTACATATATTTTTTCCTCAGGGCTGTTTTGCACTGGACAACTAATCATTGTGCTTTTCCCAATGGAAGACCACTTCTCTCCTATCTTTTCTCAGCTGCTTATTGATGGGATAATTTCTTGAGCACTGTTGAAAGGTTTTCATTTTAATATTCAAATGTTGATTTCTGTGCCAGGGGAAATCTGAGTGTAGCCTGAACTTTGGTCTTGGTATTTTTATGAAGCATCACCTATCTCAGTGTTTTGTAAACCATCTTATCCATCACCTTCTGATTGCTTTAATAAAGAGCTCAACAGCCTAAAGCAAAGCAGGATAGGATAAGTGAAACTCCTGAGACAAAATTTCAACTCTAGGAAAGAAATGGGTTCAGAGATTTGACAGCCAGACACAGAGAAAGAAACAGGTGCCAGGACTGAATGTAATGAGCCACTTGGCAGAATGTAGATTAGTACAAACAAGGTAACTTAAATTATATGAGCTAGTGTGGAAACAATACCAATCTAAGGCCAAGCTCTCATATTAATAAAAGGTCTCTGTGTCATTACTTGAGCTGCTGTCAGGTTAAGACAGTCTGGCAATAGCTTATAGTGCTTTGTATAGGGTTCAGGCCTCATGGACTTTTTCCTGTCCAGATTGGCTGTCCATTGGCACCATTCTTCTTAGCTCACACTTGGATAGCCATGTGGTGAGACTTTATGTATGTAGCTTCTGATGTTACTAAGAGACAGAATATCACAAAAAATTCCCTGGTCTTCAAAAAAAGGGCAGAGGTTTGTTTCTCTTTTTTTTCTCTTGAACTGGACAAAAATGTTGTATGGTTCTACAAGATGGATCAAGGCCTCTAAACCACCACATGGAAGAAAACTAAGAAATATGCCTGATTTGTGTTGCTACTGAATTGGGAGGCAAAACATGTCTACACCAAGACCATTTTACCTATATGTTTGCTACAGAGATGGTGTTCTTTAATAATATAAATCATCTAACATTTTTCTGTGTGTCATTCCTTCTGTAAGCATTTTCTCATGTTTATTCCTACCTCTCACAAGAGGCTCAGGGTAAAAAAAAAAAAAAAAGGCAAAGAAGTCAAGCTTTATCTCTTTCTTGAATGGATTACAGCTCATTTGGAAAAATAATGGCCTATTTTTGCACACTCAGGGTATATGCAAGTAGCCATGAGTCCTGGTTCTTGTGACATAGTTTCCTGACCATAGGTTGGTGCTGCCGTGTAAGAGTTTCCTGGTATGAGGTCACTATTTTTGGCTGTACAGGGGACAAGGAGGGCACAGAATAAGGAATGTGGGTGTCAGGCTTTGCAATCTTCAGCATTTCTGTCCTATTTGTTTCCCAATAGCTGCTAAACTACTTCCAAGTAAATAACAGCCTAATAATGACTTTTAATTCCAGATGAGTGATTTGTTATTGTGGTGAGAATTTTCTTTTGGGGTTTCACTTAGAACTTGTTTCAGTTCATTCATTTATTCACTCACTTGGCAAATCTTTGGACATCTATACTGTATTAGGTATCTGCAAGGATAAACATAGTCTCAACTATCATTTCATGTTGTTCACAGTTTGGGGAAGGGAAGAAATGTCCGTAATATAAAGCAGTATGCAAATATTGAAGAAGTATTCATAGAATCATCAAAGAAAGAGATGAACACAGTTAGTTGGAGATAGGAAGGATTCTCACAAAATGTGTGACCTGAAGGAAAAGTGGAAATCTGAGGAAAATGAGGCAACTGATTGGAAGTGAAGTCTAGACTGAAACACAGGTAAAAGAAGATTCCAGAAAATCAAGAAGCTCCATGTGGACAGTATAATAATAACTTTTAAAAAATGTGACTATAAGAAAAGCACCCAATAAATATTGTGTAATGCAAATAACATAGGTGAGGTTCATATCTATTCTAAAAGGAACCAGATGCTGTCAACATTGTTGATAGGATGAATCAGATAAAACAAACAAACAAACAAACAAACAAAAGAAATGGAGTTGAAATTTCAAAACACGTTCTAGTTGGTTATGTGAAAACAATGACTTATGCATGGACTTTTACTACAGGAGATGGGGATGAAGTCAAAGTTTGAAACCTGTGTTACTATTTGCAGTAATCTTGCAATATTAGGAAAGAGAATATGTCCTAAAGCATGTGTTGAAGATTATAGAAATTAATATTTGTTTATTGAGACCTTGTGTAAATTAGAAATGAGAAATTGAATATATTCCTACATAAGCTTAATGTTGTTTAATTTGTAGAACAATCAATCTCTTTTACTACTACAAATAACACCTTTGGAGAACCAGAGATGCAGGGAAGACTTGAAATTTTGTTAGCATTATCATCCATTCAAATCTTAAGAAAATAATGGCAATGAAATCATTTGAATTTTTTGGAAAGAATAAAAGTCACTTTGGAATTCAAAACAAATACATCATTTTGAATTTGAAGGTCATCTAAGTATAAATATAGGTTAATGCATTTTTCAAGCAAAAAGTGAAAATGCCAAAATATCACTTTTTAATCAGAGCTCTGTTGAACTCAAGTAAATATTTCATAACATGGAAATTGATGGTTACTATTTATAGGTGGTACCACCTTTCAAGATTATGTTGGCTGGAAGCATAGGGTCCTATTGAAAGCATAAGATTTCATTTTTTTAACCACAGGAAGTTTTAATATAGTGTGGTCATGGAAAAAACACACATGTGTAAACTTTCTTAACAGCAAGAAGATGGTCCAACTGGATGTATGATCTTGCAGCTGAGCTATGAAAGAAACTCATTATCATTTCTGTTTTCTGTCTCTTCAGGGTGTTTTCGCTGAACCTCTTCTGACTATAAATAAATGTGGCTAGAAAGGATATAACTGGAGCATCTTTACCTGTGTGTCCACCCAGATATCCTGGAGATAAGGCATTGGAATTTTGTAGAAATCCCCATTTGTAATTTAACTTAAAGAATACTATAATCTTACTAAATCTTCTTTTCAATTCCTTTTGGATTTGTAGAGGAGTATTCATAGGGCTATTCCTATGTAATTCAAATTCCAAATCCTGGCCAGAGTCCAAATATGGTAAATTTTCACTGACTAGGATGACTGGTACCCTCCCAAAACATCTACACCAATAGCCTAAGAAAATATCCTTGATTTTTTACATGTCTGTCTTGCTTTTGATCTAATCTTGTGACCTCTTTTGCCCTCTCAAATCCTCTCTCCATCTTACTCTCTGTTCTGGCAGGATGATACATATAGATTATACCAATACAGTCCTTTTCCCTTCTCCTGGGTGAATTCCTCTGTCAAATCCCAGTGCCTGTCAGATGCAGCTACCCACACTGCTTTCTCCTACTTTATTCGTGTAAAATTTTACTTCTTTCATCCTTTCAGGAGTAGGGTACCATTCCATGTCTGCAATAGTATTTTCAAATCACTGTTGCTTCTTTAAACATTGAAATGGGCTCTCAGTTAACTTTTCTTTTAGTCTTTAATAGGATTTTTAAGATGAAAATTTGTTCTTATCTCTGGATGTCAGAGATGATCATTAGAAAACTGATATTCCAGGCAATGAAGACAGTGGTTATTGATTTTGAGTTCTTACTATGTTTCTGTGCTTCTACTTTTGGGTACTTTGTACACATTGCATTGCTCAATTTAACATCAATGATTTCATTTTGTAGCCCAAAACAAATAAGAAATAAAGACCTGTAGTTAATGTACCAAATAGTTGAAGACAAAAATGTAGTTAGTAAAGAAATCTTGAGTTGCAATATGGATTATGGAAGGCAAAGTTTCAATTGTCAGGAATGAGAGGAATCACTTCACCTAGGATACCATGGAGGATAAGAGACAAACATTGTTGAAAATTGTGAAAACCAGTTTTGTTTTGTTTTGTTTTGTTTTGTTTTACATGTCTTGATCTAATCTTGTGGAGGCTAAATTTTGTCTTGTATTGCTGTATAACAGACAACAGCAACTTACAAGAACTTAATATATCCACCACATAGAACTGCTTCTATTCACTAAATGGTTACCAGTTTACAATGATATAGTCTGTGCTCAAGTTGGGGCCGAATGGCCTGTTCCAGGCTTGCACAGAGACTTGGTTTCAGTAGGAATGACTGCTAAATGTCTGGTACACATGACCTTTCATGCTCATGACCCAGAGTAAGAAAAACAGACATTTTAAAATGCTAGTTGAAAATCATAGAGAGGACAAGTGAAAACAGAGAAAGCTTTTTAAAGTGTGGATTAAAGATTGTATGTACAATAAACTACCTACAATGAGAAGAACCATGAATTATATGGATGTTACATTAATAGTGTTTTGGCTATTTGTATTTGGCACCCTTGAAGGCCACATCTTTCCCATCTTGGAACATCTAAAATTCTGAAAGCAAATCAATACCTATCATATCTCATCATTATCAACTTAAAACATCTATCTAGACCTAAAGACATCTGAACCTCTAAACAACTAAGCTTAATTGTAAAACTAAACTATCCATTCTTCAACTCCATCAGAGATTTCAGAAGGAATAAAATTAATTACCTGAGTATACAGGTTAGCAGCTACCAAAATGAGAAAATGACAGAGACAGTTTGGTGCCTAGACAGTCATCCAAAACTCTATAATGCTGGAGCATCCTCTTCAGCCTTCTGGCACAATATATCTGACAGACATATCTGTGAACCAGGAACTATTGAGAACTTGCTTATCCTGTCTTGGCAGAGTTCAGCCATCAACTATGCTTGCATCCAAGTTTGCCTGTTTTTAAGTAAAATTTTGTTTGTTGTAGAAATGAGGACATTTTGCCCAGTGGCTGGTTTGCCACATTTGATGCCATCTTCATAAGGAGGTTCTTTGATGCTCATCATCTTCTTGATGTAGGCTAGGTATGGCCAGGATTTAACCTGTCTCACTATAAATGTACCTTTAAAATAATAAAGACATCTTTAATGCCTTCCTCTGTATTTCTCTAAGGTTTTTGAAGACATTATCTAATTATTTTACCTTATCTTTCTATAGAATCGTATCTATCTGTTACAACTAGGATGTATATTTTTGGTGATAAAATTTGACTAGTAATTGATATGGCCATGATTTGATCAACTAACAATTAACTTGTATAACTCACTTATCCTGAACAACCTACAATAGCACTTTCAAAGTACTGGAAAAAAACCTTTTATTATAATTGAGTTGAATGTGTACATACTTCATATTAGAGTAGAACTATATACCTATATAATATATAAATATATATAAATTATATATAAACTTGTATATAAAAACTTTATATATAACTATATATAACATAATATATAAAGTTTGTGAAGAATTATCATAAATTTGAATTCTATACCAATGTATCAAAAATTAAATCTCTTTTGCGTCTGTATATATCATTGTCTGTTTCCATGTGGGCCAGGCAGGTTGGGAACAAGCAACAAGGGCTCCAAGCCGAAGGCTGTTTGCTAGAGCTCCCCAGAGGCCTCCTTAAGATGGTGTTGGAGCCTGCACCCAGTTCAGGTCAGCTGGGTTTCTTGTCTGGTTCCCAGTTGGGTCAAACAGAAGAGGAGCAAGCTAATAGAGTTCCAAGGACTAAGCTGCTCAGGTGTCCTACAATCTTTTCAAGATGGCAGAGCTCTGCTTATCTGCTCTGCATCCCAGATGGGTTAGGCCGGTAAGCAGCTGCCAGTCAGAGAGAGATCAGAGCCAGAAGCCGTTCATGGGATGACAGCTTACGTGGAGTATGGCCAGAGAATGTCTCTGCTCTGCCTATCTGCTCTGTGTCCTAGATGGGCCAGGCCAATAAGCTGCAGGTGGGTGGAGAGAGATGTGAGCCTAAAGCTGTTCACAGGACAGCAGCTAATGTGGAGTGTGGCCAGCACCTGGAGGCAGCTCTGTCTGTGTTCTCGGTGTCACAGATGGACCAGGCTGGTAAGTGGCTGGGGAGAAGGGTGAGGACTGAGAGAGATCAGAGCCTAGAGCTGCTCTGGTGCCTCATAGGCCTTTTAAAGACAGCAGGGCTCTGCCTATCTGCTCTGTGACCCAGATGGGCTAGGTCCATAAGCAGCTGGTGAGCAGAGAGATCCATTTCCTAAGCTGCTTGGGTGCCCCACAGTATTTCTTAGGGTGGCAGCTAATCTGGATTGTGGTAGGCAGGCAGACTAAGCTCTGCCTGTCTGCTCTGTGTCCCAGATCAGGTAAGCAGCAGATGGGCGGAGAAAGCCCTAAATTTCACAGGTGTCTCACAATCTTTCTCAAGATGGCTGCTCCTGGGGGTTGTCACCTGAGACTTTTCTGTGGATTAGCTGGGTGACCAGGGGTTGGACCCAATTGTGCTCCACATGATGTGGATCTCTCTCACCTAGGAATCAGAAACACTATTGTTTTGTAACTCTCAATTTGGTCTTTAGGTCACTGTGTAGTCCTGGTTGTCCTGCTGATCAGATGAGGTATGTGATTGGTGTTGCCATCTTGGATCTGCCACATTCTCTTATTTCTGCTTCATTTTGCTAAACAAAATAATTTGCATGCCTCAACCCAAAGTCAAGGTCCTGCTGTTTGTTTGTAACTATTAGGAAATAACATAATAGATGATATGGATTCTAGGAAAAATGAAAAATTGGTGAAAGAATATAATTCTGTAGAACTGAATATTGGCTTTCATTTCATTAGATTGTAATGCTGTTGAACAAAATTTGGGTTAATATATTTTATTAATTTATTCATATTACATCTCAATTGTTATCCCATCCCTTGTATCCTCCCATTCTTCCCTCCCTCCCATTTTCCCCTTACTCTGTTCCCTATGACTGATTGAGGGTGACCTCCTCCCCCTTTATATGCTCATAAGGTATCAAGTCTCTTCTTAGTAGCCTGCTATCCTTTCTCTGAGTCCCACCAGGTCTCCCCATCCAGGGGACATGGTCAAATATGGGGCACCTGAGTTCATGTGAAAGTCAGACCCCACTCTATTTTTAATGACATTAATTCATCCAGGTCTTCAATCAGCCAGGAGCTCTGTGGCCAACTCTGTCATCATGAAATGTATCAAAAGATAAATAAAAGAAAGAAAAAAGGAAGAAGTGACATGAAAACAGGAGTGTGGGCTATCTCACACATGCCATACCCTGATGAAGAGATGAAGGCAACGGACTAAGAGAAGGAGAATCACTTTTCTCAAGGAACATAACCCTTGAGAGACTATCCAATCCAAACTGGTCAGCTCTACACAGTGATACATTTACACATCACTAAGTGGATAAAGTAGATTGTATACACACACAACACAATTTATATATAATTTATATTTATATATAAATTATATATATACATATGTATGTGCACATATTATATATAAAATGTATATGTTGGCAGTCGGTCTGATGCTATGTATTTTGACACTAATTATTGCCTCACAAGATCTAGTTTCTGTCCTGAACCTTGCTTCCCTAATTTGCTGAATAAAAGGCCTACACCTGGGCAAGGCAGAGGGAAGGGGTCGAGGGAAGGTCCATGGACCATGAGCAGAATGAATCTTGTGAAAGAGAAGCAGACCGGACAAAGATGGAAGAAAGAGGAGAATGGCCATGGGATAGGAAAAAGCCATGTGGGTGTAGAGGAGGAACACTGAAATTGCACATGAAAGAAATAGCCCAAATGAACAACCTTAGCAAGTATTTTGGGATTATGAATGGCAGCTAAATCAAGTAGAAATTATTAGAAGCAGATGACATAGTGTAAAGGCTTGGATATAAATAAAGATAGCTTAGGATGTAATAACTCTCTTGCTCCAGGTAAAAATAGGCTATTCTAAAATACATCAGCTCTCTGTATCTTTATAATAATTATAAGCCTAGTAATAAACATTTATTAGGCAATACATCTAAAATAACAATAACATGTATATATATATCAAATAACTTACTCACAATAATGTAGTAATTTAGTACAATGTAAACACTTTAAGTTTCTGCTTTTATACATTATAAAACAAGGGAGTATTAAATTTCACTTTGTCTTCTTCCAATGGTGCCTAGAACTCCAAAATGCAGTTTACCAATAGGACTATGTATACTAGCACCAAAAATAGACTAAGAGATATAAATTTAACAATATAACTGTAAAAGCAATGTGAAGAAATCTTTAAACAATGGTGAAAGATAAGAAAACAAGTTACCAATTTCTTGGATAGATTTTTCCATGTGCATGGGTAGAAAACCTATCTAACAGTTTCATGACGACTTTTCCAAAATAACCTATAGATTCAATATAATCCCAATCAGAAATCTATCAAATTACTTTATGGTTAGGTTGACTTGGACTATCAGGTTGTTCTTCAGTGACAAGATCATAAAGGAGAGGCATGAAGGGATGCAAAAAGATAGGGGATATAGATTAAAATCTGGGATTAAGAGGTCTTTCACAAACATTGTCTTATGCCAAACAAGTTTATTAAGAAGAACAGCATTATATATACATATTATTTTCAAGGGTGAAGGTGTGGCCAAGATCAAGAGTGAGCTAAATCATACAATGTTGACAAACAGACACGAGAATATCTCCAACACAGCTGCCTAAGGACTTGTAACCACAACTTAAGGGTAAGAACTGGGTACCCAGAAGCCACACTCTTAACTCCCTAAGCCCTGGCTCCAGCCCCACACCAGCCTTGTCACTTCTACTCTTGAACAACTTCCCTTTGTCCTTTCTTCTGCAGATGCCATTCAGGATGACTTCTTGCTGCCTTAGTCCTCAGGACTTTCTCAGCCTCTTTCTTATAGAGGATCACTAGCCCAGGAAAACCACCACCGCAGTGAGCTGACACCTCCATTATCAGTCACTAAGAAAGCACCCCACAGGCATGGATATAGGCCTATCCTCTGCAGGCATTTTCTCAATTAAGGTTCTGTCCTCTCTATTAAATCCAGCTTGTGTAAAGTTGACATAAAACAAGCCACTTTAACTCTGTTTCACATTTTAATAAATTTAATGAAACTAATACTAATACAGTAGAAAGGGATGATATGGGAATGCTGTGTGGCATTCTCATCCCAGCTCAGCTACTTGTTGCTAGTATACATAGTACTGTTGTGAACCTGCATTTTGAAGTATTGGGCACTGCTCTTATTTTGGAAGAAAAGAATGATAAAACTTTTTTCTTTTCTGTGTGCATAACATATAACTGCAGGGATTTTTAAATATTTTATGCTAAATTGCACAATTACTTTGACTCTATTTCAGATTGAAATATTCATATCAAGTATTTATGAAGTTTGCCACTTTAAATGTGAGCAAAGAGAAAAACATGTTGACAGGAAATTATATGGGAGCAAATTGGAACTTGAAAATATTCTGCTTTGATATCAGCTGTTTCAGATTTAGAGACCAAACAGAAGCATTCCAGGGGGGTCTTGTCTCCACAAGGATTCTCAGGTCTCTATCCCTTGTCTTTTGTTCTCTGTGAGCTCACATAGGGCGTTCATTAACAGAACCTGTTGGATCTCTGCTTCATGTGGAACTTGTTCTATGCCTGTGAGAATTCCAGGTTTTACTCAAGATAATGGGTAAAGTCTATTTTAAATGGTTTTCAGCACCCAATCTGAACTGACCTGATTCTTACATTATTCTTGGTAAAGCCTCCAGTTTTCTTTCCAGTCTGTATTTTGTTTTTGTTTGTCTGTTTGTTTGTTTGGTTTAGTTTTTTTGCTTGTTTTGTTTTGTTTTGGCTTTTTGCTGGTGTTTCATATTCATGTAGGTATACATACTTGATATACTTGATAAATACAAATACTGATCTGTTTTCAAAGGAAACTTTAAATTTGTTCTAATTTTGACCATTGATTCTGTTAAAATTTGTTTTTTGAAGATTTAATATATTTCAGTTGCAATGATATTTATCTTCAGGATAACTTGGGACTTTTTGTAAGGTTATAGTGGCCACATTCAGGTAAAGTAGCCAGATCTGACCTTTCTGGAAGCACAGAAAGAATTTCATTGTGCCTCTTGAAACAAATACACAATATGTTTTATAACTATAACATAATCCATATATATTCCCTTGCCCACACCATGACAATTACCTATGGCATTTTTAGAGTGATAAAATAGACCCAGAATATTAAATAACATAAGAAATGTTGTAAAAAATTAGATGTGATCCTTAAGTGTTGGATAGCACCTATCTTTAGCACCATCAAATGATGCTGACCTCTGATAGCAATGTGTTTGCATGTACATATGTATTTGCATATCTGTGTGTGTATGTAAGAATGCTTACTGCATCAAATGGGATATAGATCAACTTTAAAAGACAGAAATTAGATCTACCCAATAGATGTGCTCTTAAATTCATGTGGCTACATAAAAAAAAATTCTCCCTGAGCGCCAATTGAGCAGTAACTTGAATGTGTTATATCATGGAGTCTTCCCAACTGCAGATTAAGTCATTTACAACTTATTTGGTATAGCACCTGCTGCTCATTTATTTTTAGTAGAGAAAATATACATTCTTGAGCATATGGGTGTAAAGAATTTTTATTCTCAGAGAAAATGACAAATGTGCCAAAGTTTTGGGAGCTAAGATTTGAGAAGGGCAGCTTAAATTTCTTCTGACTCATGGGACTGGAGGAGTGGAGACCACAGTCATAGGGCTACCAGCCATGACCAGTTACTATCAAAGTAGAAGCTTTAGTGAGAGGCCACTCTGTGCTTGCAGTGAACTTTTGATATGAGCTGTAGATTTCATTATAGCCCCAAGTGGAAGGTGAGCTTAAACAAAGAAAGAAAGAAACTCAAAAATCACACATATATGTTTAGTTTTCAAGGGAATTTAAACCCTCTTGATCCTTTCGAGTGACCTTTATACATTTCTGAGATGAGAAGCCTTGACCTAATTATTCCCTAAGCTCTGTGATACTGACATACTTTATGAAATACTCTGCTAACTTTTTAAGGTGAAAGTCAGCAGAGAAAAGGAGTTGATGCTACGTGTGCAAGGTTAAAAGGAAAGTAATAGTATGAGAAACACCATACATGAGCATAGCGAGGTCTTTTGTGTATAGTTACGGACACATTGACATACCAGGTCAGTATCGCAGCTTATGGTCATGTGGCTATTGCAATTTAAATTACGTCCAAATACATATTTAATTTCACTGGTATTTTGGCTACCTTTCACTTTCCATATATGGCTACTCTGTGAGGTATAATAGATCTAGAAACTATCTTAATCAGAGAAACTCCAAATAACAGTGGCTGGATGTATTCTTCATAGCATAGCATATACTCTTTTTAAAAAATATATATATTTTATTGATTTACTCATATTACATCTCAATTGTTATCCCATCCCCTGTATCCTCCCATTTCCCCATCCCTCCCATTTCCCCTTACTCCCTTCCCTATGACTCTCTTAATAGGAAATCATTTGCATAGTTAAAAATTTTGAAGTTACCTTTACAAAAATCCATGCATTTCCAAAGTCTAATTTGTTCTGATAAAATTTGTTTGAATTGAAGTTACCTTTGAAGTGTGTGGTGCTTTCCCTTACATAGCAAATATTTTTCCATTTTATCTGACATTGAATTTCTTTATAAAGTATTTGAATCCTTTTGTCCTTTGAACTCTGTTGATTCTTTACTTTTTCTCACACCTTTTTTCCTTCTTTATGCAGGCAATGCCCTGATTTCTTCTGCTTTTCCCTTAGATAGATGTGTTCTTAAATGCTTAATGTATTTTTTTTTAATCTCTTATAAAGGAATCTCAAATTCGAGATCCATGAAAGGCAATAAACTTCCACCTGTAACACATCTTACATGTACTTGAATTGGGAGTTCTGCTCTCACACAGAACATAGAATCCCACTTGAAGAGACAGAAATCTCCTGATCTCATCATAGGTTGAGCATTTCCAGAACTATGATTTTTTCCTTGTGAAGTAATCATAACCTTGTGTGATACACTCTACAGAGAGCAAATATCAGCACTTATCAGTACATCCATTAAGTTGTATATTTTTTAACACAGTTAACTAATTATTGTTTTACTTGCTGAAGCAAAATATAACTTGATACTCAGTAAATGAAAACCCAGGACAAGAAATAAATAAAAAACATCCAGTGTGCCTGATAATGTGACTTTGCCCTTCATAGTTTTGTTTAACTATATTGTGTTAGTTACTTTTATTGTTCATGGAAAAATATCTGATAGGAACAACTTAGAGGACTAAAATATTTGTTTTTTTTTTCACAGTTTCAATTTAACTGTAGTCTATCGTGATGAGACCATCCTGATTAAAAAAACACGTAACAGAGGCGGCAGCAGTGGGAGCTTGAAGAGGCTACGCTCTCACTGTGGTAGGCGGGAAGTAAAGAACTGGGCCAGAAGAAGAGAAGCTCGATAACACCCAAATGACTGCTCACAAATCACCTCTCTCCACCAGCCACCCCACCTACTACAGATTCTACAACCTCAAATATAGTGCCACCAGCACTTAACAAGTGGAAGAGATTTTATATTCAAGTCATAGCATATATCCTATGATTTGTGACACTGGCTCAAATCAATCTTATATATGAGATTTTCCCCTGTTCTATAACATCCTGAACTAACTGATCATGTTACTCAGAGTACTATATTCTAATTACTGGTGGTTTTTGTTTTTGTACACATTAGATAACATGTTACATGACAGCACAGACTGCAAATTATTTCACTCCTAGTGTGTAGTATGGAGTCTGAATAGAATACACATTAAATATAGGGCAAATAAATAAATGCTCAACTCCAATTTTAATTTGTTTGCTTTGTTTTGCTTTTGTCAATTTGACAGCGATGATCAGCTGAAAACAGGAAACTGCTATATCACTGTATCTAAAAGTAAACTTATTTTTCATCTATATACAAAATTCTATACCAGTGAATTAAAAATAAGGGCATTATTTTATTTAATATCAATTAAATAAAAATTAAGGCATTAAGTTGAGGAGTAGATTGACTGATTTACTTTTTGTTCTGTCTTCCCTTTATATTTCTATATTCCCCCTTCTTTCTTTTCAACCTCTACCTCCAAACCTAAGAATGAAAGATAAAGGAAAACAGAGACAACCCTGAGTCCCACTTTATTTTCTTTCCAAATAAGACCAATAATAAAATATAACCAACTCCCATTAAAAAGAACCCTCTATAGCCCAAGAAAGCCACCAAAAACCTACCCAACCACTCTTAAAGGAAATGGAACTTCATTCTCTTAATTTTTTTTCTGGCTGATTTGAGATGAATAGTACCCTTGTAGGGACCAAAGTAAAAATGGTTAAACAAGCTAGGAATAGCCTTTGTTGTCCCGTTTCTAAATGTTGAGAAATTCCAGCCTGACTTAGAGTCCTGTGTGAGACGGTCTGAAATTATGGACCAATTGGTATTGGAAGCTTTCTTTGAAGGTGTCATGGGAGCTGTCTTGTTCTGATTAGGAACAACAATTAAAAGACTTGGTGTTGGAACATGAAGAATACAGAATGTCAGTGTCCAGCATGCTGAGAGGAATTTATCCGGTCAGGTCTGATCCAATGTCAGAGTCTGGTTCTTTTGTTCTGAAAACATATAATTTCTCATATACATTTTAGATACAGTGGTATAGAATTCAAATGTAAGATTATTGGGGATTATTTGCACACATTATGTATATTTCTACTCTAATATGAGGTATAATACCCATATAACTCAATTATAATACAAGGTTTATTTCCAATACTTTGAAATTGCTATTGCAGGCTGTTTAGAATAAATAAGTTAAACAAGTTAATTGTTAGTTGATCAGCTCATGATCATATCAATTACTAGTCTATTTTTATCATAAGAATATACATCTTAAGTTCAAATGATAGATAGGATCTATAGAAAGATAAGGTAAAATAGATAAAGTCTTCAAAACCCTCAGAGACATAAAGAATATACCATTTAAAAATGTTTTTATTATTTTAAAGATTCATTGACAATGAGGCATGTTAACTCCTGGCAACACTCAGCCTATCTCAAAGAGGATGATGAGCATCAGAGAACCTCCTTATAGAAATGGCTTCAAATGTGGCAAACAAGACACTGGACAAAATGTCTTTGTTTCTACAGCAGACAGAATTCTGCCAAAAAAAGGCAAGCTTGGATGCAGAAACAGTGGTTAGCCAAACCTGCCAAGAAAAGGTAAACAAGTCCTTAATACTTTCTGGGTAACAGATATATCTGAAGGCTGAAGATGATGTACCAATGTCACAGAGAGTTCTGGGTGAGTATTCAGGTAGCAAACTGTCTCTGTCATCCTCTCATTTGGAAAGCTGCTAACTTGCATTCCTGGTATACTCAGGCAATCAATTTTATTCCTTCCCAAATCTCCGATGGTGTTGAAGACCACATAGTTTAGTTTTACAATGAAGCTTAGTTGTTTAGGGGTTAAGATGTTTTTAGGTGTAGATAGATGCTTTAAGTTGACAATGATGAGAAATGATAGATATTGATTTACATTCAGAATTTTAGACGTACCAAAACACAAAAGATATTTTCTTCAAGGATGCTAAATACAGATAGAGAAAACAGTAAGAATGTAACATTATATAATTCCTTATTGTGTCATGGTTCTTCCTGCTGTAGGTAATTTATTGTATATATGTGTAATAATATAAATGTATATATATAAAATGTTTAATAAATGAAGGAAAAAACAGGAACCTCAGATGAAAAAATGATTCCACATGATTGCCCCATATGCAAGCCTGGGTCATTTTCCTGATTTCTGATTGATGAACAAATGTTCAGCCATCTGGGAGCATTACCTTTCCCAGGCAATTGATCCTGGGATATATAGAAAACCAAAATGAGCAAGTCAATACACAGCATTTCTCTACTTCCTCTGCTCCCTTTCCTGCCTCTGGTTCCTGCCTGGAGTTCCTGGCCTCACTTTTCCCAGTGATGGCATGTGACTTGAGAGTGGTGAGATAAAATAATCCCCCTTTCCCCCTAAGTTGCTTTAGTTCATGTTGTTAATCACAGTAATAGTGAGTCCCACTAAGACAGCCTATTTGGAGCCCTCTCCACCCAGTTTTAACTTTCTAAGAACTTTGATAGGTTGTCATTCATAACTCCAGGATAGTAAATTAAAAAGCAGTTCTGAACAGCACCACAGCATGAGTTTACAGTTTGAACAGTTTTTCTCCATAATAATAAACCAGCTTTTCTGAGCTCTTGGTTTGACATTATTATCATTTTAGCAGATACTGATAAAAATGATTTTGCTGTCATTAAAAATATTTAGAACATGTGTATTTTTTAAAAAAGAAAATTAAAAGAAAAGTTTTATAATATTACTATTTTGAATGATTGAAAAGGGGGTAAAAACAAAAAGTAGTGGTGGAGGAGAAGTTTTGACAAGCATACACGTGAGCTGGAAAATTTCAAAGAGAATAGAGAATGATTTATTAGAATTAGAACTGGATTTTAATCCTCAGGTATTACAAGTTACCAAGTAAGTCATCCTCAGTGTTCTCCTTTAAAATGAATGTAATGGTAGTCTCAATAAGGTGCAATTGATGATACACACATTCTGTGAGCATGCATAATTTGTAATATATGAAGAAGCTTAAAAATAGTTGTTGTATTAATTCCCTGCCTAATAACTAAAATCAATCACTCAGCCTCTATTATGAAATATCAGAACTAGTGAATAGAGAAAGACAGGGAGAGCTGTGATCTTGTACTATACTGAGTCTCAGTGTATCACCTGCTGGACTATAGAAAATTTCTAATACTTGGTGACCTCAAATCCAGGAGCAAGTGTATGTCACATTCTTCTGAACCAACTATACTTACTAGTAGAAAAGAAAATGCTCCTTAATATTCTAGACAAAAGTGACAGATAGGTAAAAATGCAAAAACACTAGGATGGCAGGATGCTGGGAACTATTTTGTTCACTAACCCATTACTGAAGAGCAAGGAGGAAGAAAGAAATGAAAGAATGTCAATAGAGATGGAAGGGAAAGGAGAAGAAATATAAATGTGTTTGAGGACACAGGACAAATTATGTTTATTTAAGAATAACAATACAACATACAAACTCTCTACCCAGCCTGATTCTTAATGTCTTTCTAGACCCTAGAGGGTCTAGCCCAATAAAAAAAGAACGAAAATGCCAAATAGCCCAAATCATAAAAGAATATCTCTATCACATATCATAGTTAAAACATTAGGTATAAAAAAGTGAACTAAGAAAGTATATTGAAAGCTACAGGACTGAAAAAGTCACACATAAAAGAAAAAACATCATAATAACAGCTTATTTCTCAATGGATAAATTGAAAGTTAGAAAAGACTGGAGAAATGCATGCCAAGTCTGAAAATACCATGACAGCCAATGTAAACTAATATATCCTGCAATGTTATCTACCACAGTTGAATGAATATTTCCAGAATATGAAAAGCTTTAAAAACATATATGCAGCAAACCAACCTTAAAGAAAATACAAGAAACAATATTTCATACTGAAGAGTGAAATGTGTATAGCCAATAGAAGGTAGAAAGAAATTAAAAACCCCTAATTACTAAAATAGGAGGTACCACTGAAACCAGAAATAACACTTAAACATGGTGGTCACTATTGACACAAACCTTATGATAATAGTTTTAAATATCAATAGTCTCAACTGTTTTTAATATTTGAAAATTAATTAAACATTTTTATTTTTTACATATGCATTTATAACATCACATGTATATACAATAAACTACCTATAGCAAGAACAACCATGTCACAATCAGGAATTATATAAATGTTACATTCTTAGTGTTTTGGCTATTTGTATTTGACAGCCTTGAAGAAAACAGCTTTTCTATCTTGTTGCATCTAATATTCTGAATGTAAATTAATCTCCTTCACATCTTGTCATTATCAACTTAGAACATCTATCTCAACCTAAAAATATCTTAACTCCTAAACAACTAAGCTTCATTATAAAACTAAACTACCTAGTCTTCAACTCCATCAGAAACTTGAGAGGGCATAAACTTGATTACCTGAGTATGTCAGGAGTGCAGTTTAGTAGCTTTCCAAATGAGAAGATGATAGAGACAATTTTCTACTTGAATAGTCACCAAAAACTCTCTATTGTGTTGGAGCATCTTCTTTAGCCTTCTGGCCCAATATATCTGACAGACATATTTGTGAGGCAGAACTATTGAGGACTTGCTCAATTATTCAAACAAAAGGCAGAGGCTTTTCATCTGAGGCATGAAGAGGCAAAATTCATTTATCTGTTGCCTATAATAAATATATTGTGCATTATAAGTATTACTTAAGAATGAAAAGATGGAGAAAAGTATTCAAACAGGATGAGAAAGCAAGCAGGTACCTCTATCCTAATATCCAATATCTAATAAAATAGACTTCAAACTAAAACTTATCAAAATAGATAAAAAGAGATACATCATTTTAGTCAAGAGAACAGGTAAGAAGAAGACAGTATAACCATAAATATATAAGCATCCAATTTGGGTGAGTCTAATTTTATTTTTCAAAAAGTACTACTATATTTAAAAATACAGGTTATGATTAACAATTAATTATAGATAATTTTAACACCCCACATACTCCAATTGGTAGGTCATATGAAAAGAAATTAAAAAGAGAAACATTAGAAATAAATGACATGGTTCAATAAATAGACTAAGCAGTTATCTACAGAATATTATGTGAAAACACCAAAAAATCCATATTCTGCTCAGCAAATCTGTCCTAAAATAGAGCATGTTGTTGAACGTACCACAAATCCATAAAAACTGAAAAAGATTGAAATAATTGTATATCCTATCTGGCCACAACACAATAAAACTTAAATTTGACAACAAACAAATTCCTATGAATATACACAAACTTATGAAGATTTAACAACTCATTAATGAATGATAAACAGGACAAAGAAGAAATAAAAAACATGAAAATGTTCTGTAACTAATTGAAAATGAATACTCAACACAATAAAACATTTGGAACACATTGAAATCAGCCTGATAAGGGAGCTTACAGCTCTAAGTGACTACCTTTACAAAATGAGAATCAGTATAAATAAATGACTTACTGATACAAGTATTTGATGGCATAAAATAAACTAATCATACCAGAAATTGATGAAATATAAAAAAGAACTAGAGAAAAAAACAATTATCTAAGAGCTGGTTCTGTGAGACAATAAATAGGATTGAAATATTCTTGCCCTAAATAAATATTTAAAAATGAAAAAAGCTAAATTAACAGAATCAGAAATGAACAGGGAAACCCTAAAACATACACTAAAGGAATTCAGTATATTATAAGCAACAATACTTTAAAAACTTATACTCTTTCAAGTTGTAAAGCCTAAAAGAAATGAATGAATTTGTATTTTCATCCAAATCCACAAAATTAAACAATAAGTCAGAAACATAAACAGATTCAGAAAAAAAGAATTGAGATAGTAATTAAAAAAGAGTATTGGAAAAAAAAAAACCAGGGTCAGATTTTTTTTTTACAACATCATTCTCTAAGTCTTACAGCCAAAACTTCTTAAACTATTCAAGACAAATGAATAAGTAAAGAAATAAGAAATAAATAAAGAAGGAAGGAAGGAAGGAAGGAACTAGAGGGAGGGAAGGAAGGAGGGAGGGAAAGAGGGAGGGAGGGAGGGAGGGAAGGAAGGAAGGACAAAGGAAGGAAGGAATGGAATAGAATTCTCTCCAGTACTGAGAAAGTCAATATCATTCTAATACCATAACCATATAATGGTACACACACACACACACACACACACACACACACACACACACACACACACAAAGAACAAAGGTAGAAGGAAAGAAAGAAAGAAGGAAGGAAGGAAGTAGAGGGAGAGAAGGAAAAGGGAGGAAGCAAGGGAGGGAGGGAGAGAGAAGGAGAGGGAAGAGGGGAGGAAAGAAAGATGGAAGGGTGTAGAATTCTCTCCAGTACTGAGAAAGTTGATATCATTCTAATACCATAACTATGAAATGATACACACACACACACACACCACCACCACCAACACCACCAACACCACCACCACCACCACCCCACACCCCAACACCAACACCACCACCACCACCACCACCCCCCCACCACCACCACACACAACACCACCACCAACCTCCACCACACCACCACCCCACCACCACCAACACCACCACCAACACCACCACCAACATCACCACCACCACCACCACCACCACCACCACCACCACCACCACCACCACCACCACCACCAACACCAACACCAACACCAACACCAACATCACCACCACCAACAACAAAAGATAGGAAGAAAGAAAGACAGACAGACAGAAAGAAAGAAAGAAAGAAAGAAAGAAAGAAAGAAAGAAAGAAAGGAAGGAAGGAAGGAAGATAGAGAAAACCACAGGTCAATATTGCTGATGGACATACATTTTTTAAAATGTTTGAGGATGTACTTTCAGATAAAATACAAACATACACACCTTAAAGGATTTCCACCATTACCAAGTTGGCTCTAGCCCTGAAATTCAGCAATGGTTCAACACAGGCAATCCCCATCTCATTCTTCCAAAAAAATAGAAAACATATATAAGGTAAAATTCTATGGGACTACAAATGCATCCACATAGCTTAAACCATCCTGAGCACAAACATTAAAAATGAAAGGATTACTATTCCAGATAACAAGATATATTGTAGAGCCATAGTAATAAAAATAACACGGCACTGGAACAAGGACTGACATATAAGCAAAGGAAAAATTCCAAGACCCATGAGTACACATAACTCCAGCCATTTAATATTCAAAATATGGCAAAAAAAAATACACTGGATAGAGGACTTCATCTTCAACAAATTGTGCTTGGAAACCTGGGTGTCCACATGTGGACAGTAAAATTAAACTGTATAAATACCCTTGCAAAAGAAAAAAACAACTCGAAATACACTGAATTTCTAAATGTGAAAACTGAAACACTTAAATTTCTCATAGAAATATATGCAGTATTCTATCTCATATAGCAATGAGAAAGGGCTTTCTGAATAGGACTCCATTTACTCATTTACTCAAGAAAAATTGGAAATAATTGACCAATAAGACAGCATGAAAATAAAAGTCTTCATAGCTAAATAAATATTCAATCGTGTGAGGCATAAGCCACAGAATAGTAAAGAATCTTTGACAGATTTGCATCTAGCAGAGAATTAATGTCCATAACGTATAGAAATATCCAAAACCAGTCAAAAATAAAAACAATCCATCCACAAAATGAACCCAGGACCTGACCAGAGTGTTCTCAAACGATCCCCTCCAAAAAAATGGCTAAGAAATATCTCAAAAAGCATTCCGTATTCCTAGAAATTAGAAATTTTCCATCTGAAACATCCTAGCGATTTTTGTCTTTCCCTAGTCATAATGGCAAAGATCAACATAAGAACAGGCAGCAAATGATGGAAAGGGTGTTGGGGAAAAGGAAACTTTCTTCACTGTTGGTGAGATTGCAAACTCTTTCAAGCACTATGGAAATCAATGTGGCAAATTTATTTTTAATTTTAAAATAGGCCTACCACATGGCCTAAGTATACATTGTTTGAATATACGCAAATGACTGAACACACTATTCCACACATTCTCAACTATGTTCGTTGCTGCCTTACTCACACAATACCTAATCGACGTAGGTGATCTAAAAGTCCTTCAACTTGACAACTGGATAATGAAAATATGGTGCATGTACACTATGAATACTATACAGCTGCAAATAAAAATGAAATCACAAACTTGACAAATAAATGGAAGGAATTAGAAAAGATCATTTTTGAGTGCAGTAATTCAGACACCGGAATACAATCATTGCATATTCTCTCTGATCTGAGGCCCCCAGCTCCAATTCAGATATAAGTCTAGTCCTCAGCCCTCATTATTGAAACTTCTGTTTGCAGTAAAGAGGGACCATTAAAGATAAGAATAATCAATCAAAATTCAGAATTGGATCCTAGTTACAATAGATACATCTTTAATTCTCCATTCCAAAGGCTCAGGGAGCACTGCAGAACAAGGGCCTGAATGACGGTAAGAGCCAAAAGAAGAGGGATTTTGCTGTGAGACTGTGTGTCTTCAGAATATCAGAAGTAATACTCTTGAAGTATCACCAACAGGATTGCCTAAATATGTGGTGAAGGACAATAGCAATAGATATAGTAAAGTGGATGGATATTGGTAAGCAGAAGGCACCAAATACTACATTCATCTAAGGAATGTTAAGAGCAGGAGAAATAATCTTTTCCAGGGAAGAGAATATGGATAGTTTATCTAGTACCAAATGACCACCTCTGAAAATATACTTAGAAGAAACATGATGTAGATTGAAACAGTTGTACTTATATACTTAAATATGTGTGTCTACACATATACATATGTTTATGTAACAACAATTAAGGTTTTCTTTAATGTCTCCAATTAAAAAAATAGTTTATAAAGATAAAAAACACCTGTTGAAATGTGAGTATTTAACTCTACATCTTTATGAATGATACCAACTATAAATATTCATCACACTGCTTCCAGTGGGTGATAGGGAAGAACTTTCATCAGATGGAACACAGTATAACTGACTCAGTCTTTGAAGTAGGAAAACAGAAATGATTGTAGATGCTTTCACCTGTGATCTACAGTGGATGAGCTGGTGAAAATGACATGTTTGTTTGCTTGTTTGTTTGTTTTAATAGCTTTGTTTAATCTGAGGCAGTACAGATATTAATCCCCTAAACTACCTCCCATATTAGGGCAGCCATTCCATACCCTGACACAATCTCATGCCATCTGCTTCTAATAATTTCTATTGCGCTACCTCCCATCCTTAAGCCTAAACACTTGCTAATACTTTTCATCTGGGCCAAACCCTCCATCCATGCTGGCCATGTGCTTCCTCTCCACCTAATCCCAAAAAAGACATGTTTTAAAATACAGCCAGTCTTAATATATTATATGCAAATGGTTGCCATGTGTACCATTTCAGTCCTGCGGTACTCTTAGGACATTGGACTATTCATAAACCTCACTTTTACAGTCATGAAACTGAGGCTCAGAGAGATGAACTGACTTGTTCAAATTCATATATTAACATTTATACTCAAGTGGCTTAAGGTCAGAGAAACAGGAAAATATAATATATGCATGTAGATGTTTAGTATAAGGAATGGGCTCAAATGATCAAGGTCAATGACAGTTGTCAACTTACAATTTGCAAGCTAGTCACAAGAAAGCCAATGTTTAACTCTAGTCTGTCTGAAGGCTTGAGATCTAGAGGAGCTGATGATTCAAGAAGTAGTCCAAAATCTCAGAAGTGCAGTGCTCAACAGTCAGGCAATAAGGGTGCCTTCATATTTAGCCCTGTTATGTCTTCAGTTGACTGGTTGAGGCATGCACACACCAAGGAAGACAACTCACTTTACCCAGTATGTTAATGCAAGTGTTACTGTAAGTATCATTCCAAGTGCACTACAAATGCTATTTGGTTAATTGTCATGGCCTGGTCAGGATGACACATAAAATTAACTATTGGAAAGTCCTTCTGAGTCTGAACCACATATCTGCTTGAAGTTTTCTTTCATAGAATTATCTTTCACGATGTTATTATTGTTCTTGCTTTACATTCCTGCAATGATATATATATATATATAAATATGATATATATATGATCTCATATATATGATATATATTCATGTTGAAAAGTGCTATTTCTTCATATATATTATGCTTCCCTGTATGACTGTTGCTCAAAGCACTTTCCTCACAAAATTTTGTGTTGATATTAGTCTTTTAATGTAAAACATGATTCAGTTGTGTTGTTTAATGTTTCTTTAGTTTTGCTTTGTTTCCCCTCAAGGGCACATTTTAACATGTTTGCAAAAGAGTTTTTATTATGCCTAAAGTGAAGAGGATAAATACCTGTGACATTTAGTGGATGGAAGCAAAGGATGCTGCTTCTCCAGAGCAAGAAGGTATCCAGCCCCAAACTTCGATTTTCAAAGGTTCAGAAACTCTGCCCTGATATAAGGGTTACTATGACACACAATGTCTTTCATGAGATCATTTCTTTCCCAAATGATAAAGACTTGAGGCTTAAAAACTGACTTCCTAAACTATATTTGCTATTTTACTAGACACGAAATTTTTCTTTAGACTGTGTTCACCAGATTGAGAACTGAGACACAGGTAGTTTTCTGCTGCGTTGGTTATTTGCTCCCAAGAAGTTTTCATAGGTGGTGTTTCTTCATTTTTTTTCCAGAGACCAGTCTCAAGTTTCATGGGTTCTAATATACTCAGTAGTGAAGGCTGTGTTTTCTTGTGTGTGTGGTCTCAAATTACCATTAGGAGAAAGAGATCTTCCTGACCATAGTTCTAGATGCAGCCATCACATGTACCAACACTTCAGATAGTTGCAGAGAAAGTGGCTCTTTCATTGGTTCATTTATTAAAAATTTCTCTAGTGTTCAACCTAGGACCAGAATCTTGTCCTCAGAATATAAAATTTTCCTATTACCTAGCATCCAATATTAAATACCATTCTATGGGGATTATTGTAAGGTGTTTGTTTCTTGCCATTGAACCCACATTAAATACTTATAAAACAACTTTTATTTGAGTACTGACCTGGTAGAGCTTCTGAGATCTCTTTTTCACTTAAAACTTATTTGTCAATTATAATCAATATGCTCCTGGATGACCAGATTGTGATATTTAGGTGTTTGTGTGTGTGTGTGTCTGTGTGTGTATGCATGTGTGAAGGCAGCTGTGCTTAATTAGCATCCATATTATACCAATGATTATATGCTTTCTGCATCATCATAAATCATAAAATTCTATGGAAACAAAAAGTGAATGAGGAAACATTAATTCACTGACTCAGCAAATTATTCTACTCCTAGCATGACTCCTTGATGTCATGATATTTATTTGTCACTGTATACAGGGAAATGTTAACTTATTCCCTCATGTTAAATGACCTATTAGTAGCCAACTAGTTATCATACTCCAAAAGGATAGATTTCAAGGTTAATGTTTTGCCTGTGAGTGGGCAGATAGTGACTATTGTTAAATATTAGTTTGGTGAAAGAGGAGGAAGGTGACTCTTTTTGTTGCTGATTTTACAAGTCAATTGTATTTTCTTTGGGGTGGTATGCACATATACCTTGATAGATAACTTCTATTAGAGGGGGTTAATGACTTTATTTATTTATTTTTGCACCTTTGTAATTGGTAATCTAAGGATACATTTGCCAAACAGTCCTATTTTTATGAGACTTGTTGAAAGCCAAAGAAAGATAAAAGTAAGAAGTTTGGGGCATACCTGTGAGTTAGATACCCCAATTTGTCTAATCAGAGCAAGTTATGTCCCTGGTTAAACAAATAGAAATATTCCTATTTGTTTCTGGAAATCACATTAAGAAATTTACTGTCAATTAGCAACTAAAGCTGATCTTCCAGATGCAGTATTTGTCAGCCAGTTCTACACATTTCTGTGCTGAGAGAGTGTGGAGCAGGGGCTCATTAGGATTCAGAGGCTAGTAAGCAATGCCTTTTATTGCAAATAGTAGTTTATTACCCAGAATGATTGGTATAGATGCAAGGGTTCTACTTTCAAAATCTTCCCTAGTTTAAGCTTTGTTCTATTCCAGCCTCTTTTCTTATCCTTCACTTCCAGCTCCTGGTTTTGCATTATTAACCTTGCTATTTCTTTGTGGTTATTATTTCAGGACAACCAAGGAGGCTTGTGTTTTAGTTTTAGCTGACTAGACCTTTTGAATTATATTAACTTTGAGAAAGATCAGTGTCTTCAGTGGAAAATGTAAAAAATATACTAGAAAACAAGCAAGACTTTAAATGATATATGCTCATTTTTATCCTTTTTTTTTCTTCTAAAGAAAAAGCATCAAAAATACTCTTCAGTTTTCCCAGGATTAATAAGGATCAGAGAATAAACCTATATAACTACCCCAACTGTGAACACTTCAAGGTAATTTGTATGTCCAAAGCACGCATGTATATATAAAACACATATACCCAAATATATGCCAAATCCACATGAAGAAAAAACCACTAAGGATGAGCGAAGAGGGTCCTTTCCAATGTAGAACAGAGTGCTTCTTTCTCCAGTGTCCACATTTGAGTCATTAGCCATGTTAACAGAGATGAGCAACCACTAAACACAGCTGCTTCCTCCAAATTCTTGCTGATCCACACAACTTCTACAGAAATCTAACAGTTGTTTGGGCTCATAAAGGACAATTGAATAGATTGTTCTAATTCCGACTGGCACGGGAGTATAGGATTCTGACCTTCCTGGAAATGGCATTTTTCCAAGGGGAAAGATAGTGAATAGAATATTTCCCTCCCCTTTGTGGCCCACATTAGCTCAGTTGAACTATTTGGAGACTTGTTCCATATTCTATCTTCCTTTCAAAGAGGCTGAGACATTACAACTCAGTTACCATATGGCCACATTTAAAAATGATCTGAATAACAGAAAGCAAACAAGCACATGTTCTCTCTCTCTCTCTCTCTCTCTCTCTCTCTCTCTCTCTCTCTCTCTCTCTCTCTCCCCACACACACACACACACATACACAACACAACACACATACTCACACATACACACTTTCTAGTTTTAATGCTATCAACTCAGTGACTTCATAGTACAATCTAGAATGTGCACAAGACATTAAATCATTGTGTATTTCTTGGCATCATTAAAATTCTCTCTAATAAAATTTGAAATTAACATGAGATTTAAAGGTATCAATTTTACTAAGAACACTATAGTCTTAGGTTACTCAGTTTTTAGAAAGTCCATTGTCTTACAAAGTTGTAAAAATTAATTGCTTTCTATAATAGGACTGGATTTCTTTTTTGAGTTTTTATTTTTACTTTATTTCATTGGAGTCACAAAACCAAGAAACAGGCTTTGCTTCTGGCTGCCTTTGATCAAAATTAGGCAGGCTTCTCTGAACCTTCCTCTCAATTACATCTTGCCTTTGGATGTCTTGGTTTTTCCTTACCCATTTGCAGCAATAATCATGATAATTCAGTTTGAGCAAATTCTAATATATATAATCACCTTCTATATTGAATCTTGTTAGACTGTTTTATCCAAAACTACGTTACTTTTGATGTCTTATATAGGTAGTTTCTAAGTTTATAGTGAGCTTATTCTGTTTCTTGGCTATAACGTACTTTAACCTTTATTTTCTTTGGTATACATTATGGATTGAATTTAATCTCTCTTTCTTATTTAAACAGCCTTGAGTAAATTTTCACTACCATTTAATATTTGAATAAGTATTTCTTTAACAATAGTTTCAGAAAGTTAGATTTTATGAAAGTAGAGATAGATCTGAATATTTACATACCTCTAAATAACTTCTGAACATCTGGTTTACTGTAGAGATGATATAATCTACCACTGTGTCTATGTTGTCCCTGAATAAAAAATGTATATCATGTATAAAAATATGTGTTAAACTAGACTTAGTTTCGTTAGTGTTCTTCATCTTTCTTCTATCCTTCTCCTGTGTTTTCTCCCCTTAGAAAGCAAAGTCCTTTTCTCCATATTCTCCCTTTAATCATATGTACCTTGCTACTGGCCTGTACAGCCTTACCCCCGAGTGCCATTTTCCTTTCCTAGTTTCTGCATTTACTCTTGGTAATATATTCCTATCTTAAGATGTAGATATGGGGATTCCAGATGAGAAAGAACATGAGATTTTTGTCTTTCTAGATCTGAGTTACAAGTAAGTATTTCCTTGTTCCATCTATTACTCCTAAAATTCTTGGTTCCTTTTTCTTTACAGTTGAAGAGTATCCCATAGTGTATTTGTACTATATTTTTATTATCTACTGGTTAGTTATTTGAAGGGCCTTTGTATCATTCCCAATTTTCTATCTATTCAGTAATGAGCATCCCTGAATAAGTATCATGGAGCAGGAGACTGATACTTTTGGAGTGTTTTAGCTGGGTCATATGAAAGATGTACTTTAAATTTTGGGGAAATTATCCACACTAATTTCCAGAATTGCCAAACCAATTTGCAATCCTACCAACTTTAAGAGATAGTCCTCTCTACATATTTTTACCAGCATTATTGTCAGTTGTTTTGTTGATATTAGACATTAGAACTGAGATGAAACAAAATTTTAAAGTTGTTCTAATTTTCATTTTCCAAATTGCTAGGGATGATGACTACTTTATCAGACATTTCTTAGATATTTATGAGTTTTTTCCATGACTGAGAACTCTCTGTTCAGATCCAGTCCTTTTCTTAATGAGATTTCTTGATTTCAAGATCCAAGATGGATGAGCTGACCATGCACTATGTCTACTGGAAGGACTGAGCCTAGGGAATGGGCTGGGAGCTACACACCACAAGACCTGGATAGCCCTGGTTGAGAGGAGTACGCACTGTATGGATCACAAGTGTATCAGATCTGGGGCCATCCAATGAGTCTATAGAGGGAGTCCATGGCTCAGTCCCAGGAGTCTGGATGCATACTTGCCTGTGAGCTACATCTATGCTTTTCCAAGCAAATGGGTACAACAAGCAAGGTGGTGAAGCTATTCTAATATCTAATAAAATAAATCCCCAACCAAAGTTTATCAAAAGAGATCAGGAAAGATACTTCATACACATCAAAGGAAAATTCAACCAAGGTGATATCACAATTTTGAATATCTATGCACCAAATATAAGGGCACCCACATTTGAAATGAAACATTGATAAAGCTTAAATCACACATTGACCCCCACACATTAAATAGTAGGAGACTTTAACACCCCACTTTCAGCAAAGGACAGGTCAACAAAACAGAAGCTAAACTGGAAAATAATGATACTAGCTAATGTCAGGAGTCAAATGGACCGAACAGATATCTACAGAACTTTTTACCCAAACACAAAATATTATATCTTCTTCTCAGCACCAACAGAATCTTCTCCAAAATTGACTATATCACAAAGCAAGCCTCAACAGATAGAGAAAGATTGAAATAATACCTTTTATCCTTTTCAACCACCATGGAGTAAAGCTGGACATCAACAACAACAGAAGCAACAAAAAGTATACATACACATGGAAACTGAACAACTCTTTATGCAATGACAACTGGGTCAGGAAAGAAAGAAAGAAACTAGAAACTTTCTAAAATTCAATGAAAATGAAGGTACAATATACTCAAATTTATGGGACACATTGAAAGTAGTGATAAGAGGAAAGTTCATAGCATTAAGTGCCTTCATAAAGATATTGGAAACATCTCATATAGACAACTTAATGATACATCTGGAAGCCCAAGAGGAAAAAAAAGGAGAAACACCTAAAAGGAGTAAATGACTGTAAATAATCCATTTTATGGCTAAAATCAATAAATTAGATACAAAGAGAACAATACAAAGAATCAACAAAACCAAGAACTGATTCTTTGAGAAAATCAACAAAATAGACAAACCATTAGCCAAACTATCTCAAAAGCAGAGAGACACTATCCAAATCACCAAAATCAGAAATGAAAAGGGAGACAACAGACACTGAAGAAATCCAAAGAGATCATTAGGTCTTACTACAAAAGCCTGTGCACAAAAAAAAAAAAAAAAAAAAAAAAAAAAAAAAAATGAAAATCTAAATGAAATGAACAATTTTCTTGATAGATTCCACTTGGCAAAGTTGAACCAAGATCAAGTAAACAAATTAAATAGTCATATTTCTCCCACAGAAATAGAAGCAATCATCAAAAGTCTCCAAACCAAAAAAATCACAGATCCAGATGGTTTCAGCACAGAATTCTACCTGACCTTCAAAGAAGAACTAATACCGATACTCTTCAAACTATTCCATGAAATAGAAATGGAAGGAATATTATTAAACCTATTCTATGAGGCTGCAGTCACCTTGCTACTTAAACCTCACAAAAACTCAATGAAGAAAGAGAACTTCATATCAGTTTCTCTTATGAACATTTATGCAAAAACACTCAATAAAATACTTGCAAACTGAATCTAAGAACACATCAAAGATATCACCCACCATGACCAAATAGACTTCATCCCAGACATTCAGGGATGGTTCAATATACAGAAATCCATCAATGTAATCCACCATATAAACAAACTGAGAAAATAAAAACAACAACAACACGTGATAGTCTCCTTAGATGCTGAAAAAACATTTGACAAAATTTAACAGCCATTCCTGTTTAAAGTCTTAGGGAGATCAGGGATATAAGGCACATACCTAAACACAAAAAAGGCTATATACAGCAATCCAATAGCCAACATCAAATTAAATAGAGAAAAACTCAAAGAAATGCCACTGAAATAAGAGTCTAGACAAAGCTCCACACTCTCTCTTTATCTCTTCAATATAATACTTGAAGACCTAGCTAGAGCAATAAGACAACAAAAGAATATCAAGGGGATCCACATTAGAAAGGAAGTAGTCAAATTATCCCTATTCCCAGATGATATGATAGTGTACATATGTGACCCCAAAAATTCCACCAGAGAACTACAGCTGATAAATACCTTCAGCAAAGTGGTTGGATACAAATCAACTCAGAAAAGAAAGTAGAACTCCAGTATACAAGTGCCAAAAGTGATGAGAAAGAAATTAGGAAAATTCACTCTTCATAATAGACACAAATAATATAAAGTATCTTGTTGTGACTCTAGCCAAGCAAGTGAAAAATCTGTATGAAAAAAACTTCAATTCTCTGAAGAAAGAAATTGAAGATATAAGAAGATGGAAATGTCTCCCATGTTCATGGATCGGGAGAATCAACACAGTAAAAAATGTCCATCTTACCAAAAGTGACTTATAGATTGAATGCAATCCCTGTCCAAGTACCTACACAATTTTTAAAGAACTTGAGAGATCAATTCTTAACTTAATATAGAAAAAAAAAAAACAATTCTGTACAATAAAAGACCCTCCAGAAGAATCTCCATCCTTGACCTCAAGCTGTACTGTAGAGCAACAGTAATTAAAACAGCATAGAAATAGGCTAGTAGATCAATGGATTTGAATCAAAGACCCATGAATAAGGCCTTACACCTATGGCCACTTGATTTCTGACAAAGAAGCCAAATCTGTACAATGGAAAAAAGACAGTATCTTCAACAAATGGTGCTAGTCTAACTGGATTTCTACATGTAGAAAAATGCAAGTAGATCCATATTTATCACCATGTATAAAACTCACATCCAAGTGAATTAAAGGCCTCAACATAAAAATGGATTCATCAAATCTATTAGAAAAAAACTAGGGAACTGGCTTGAACTCATTGGCACAGGAGACTACTTTCCAAACAGAACAACAGCATCTCAGGCTCTAAGGTCAACAATTAATAAAAGGGATCTCTTGAAACAGAAAAGCTTCTGTAAGCAAAGGACACTGTCCAGAACAAAATGACAGCCCACAGGCTGGGAAAAGATCTTCACCAACCCAACACCTGCCAAAGGGCTAATATTCAAAATATATAAAGAACTCAAGAAATTTAACACCACCAAACCAAATAACCCAATTAAGAAATGGGGCTTGGAACTAAACAGACAGTTCTCTACAGAGGAATATCAAATGGCTGAGAAACACTTAAAGAAATGGACAATAACCATAAGTATCAGGGAAATGCAAATCAAAACAACTCTGAGATTCCATCTCATACCCATCACAATGGTATAAATCAAAAATTCAAGTGACAGAACATACTGGCACAGATGTAAAGAAAGGGGAACACTCCTCCATTGCAGGTGGGAGTGCAAACTTGTACAATCACTTTGGAAATCAATCTGGTACTTTCTCAGGAAATTGGGAATAATTATACCTCAAGACCCAACTCCTGGGCATATACCTGAGAGATGTCCCATTACAAAACAAGGAAATTTGCTCAACTATGTTATATCAGCTTTATTTGTAATAGCCAGAATCTGTTAACAAGCTAGGTGTCCCTCAAGCGAAGAATGGATGAACAGTGGTATATTTACACAATGGAATACTACTCACTTATCAAAAACAAATAAATCTTGAAATACGCAGGCAAATGGATGGAACTAGGAAAGATCATCCCGAGTAAGGTACAACAGATCCAGAATGATACTCAAGCAGATATTAGTTACATAATACAGGATAACCACACTACAATACAGGACAGAAGCATCAATTTTGGACCATATATGATGTGGGACTAGACCCTCTGCTCAGATGTAGTAGATTGGCAGCATAGTTTCTGTGTGGGTCCCTGATTATGGAGAGTAGGGACTACTTATAATATAGACTCAGGCCCCCCAACACTGATCACTTCCTTCTGGCAGGGTGGCCTTGCCAGGACTCAGAAGAAATGGATACAGGTATTACAGATGAGACTTGATAGGCTGAGGTCATGTGTTAGGGGAGAAGGACTCCCCTTTCTGAGGACTAAGGGAGGGAAGGAGGGTGGATAGAGAAGCAATGAGGGAGTGGGCCACAATTGGCATGTGAAGAATTCAAACTGCAAAACAAGCAGGTAACTTATGTTGCTATTCCCATTATGTGGGAATAGCTCTGAGACTGGCTGAGACATGATTATCTAGGCAGAGAGTGTTTCTTGTTGATTAAAGAATCCTTGTAATTGATTATTAGATGCTATTCTTCATATGGCCTGAATGAAGATGTGCTACTGAGTCTGGATTACAGTTCTTATTCTTGAATTACTTACTCTGGTCAAATAAAATTCAACCAATAGGAAGGATGCATAAATACCCAAGGCAAAACCTTTAAGGTGATAGTTATTGAAAGTTGTTCAAGCATAAACATTTCTCCTGTGTTAAAATCTAGCTTTTGTCCAAGCCAGGTGGCCAACGTCTTGTGCCCATCACCTGGGTCTTTAGCCTATTTTTTTCTCCTTGTGCCCAAGAGCCATTTGTAGCCCTCATCTCCACTGCCAGAAGTGGAGCAATAGCTGTTCTGCTGCACCTCAGTCTTGGCCGCCTTAGTTCAGCCTGCCTCATTTGGTCACTCCCTCCAGCCTTGCTGAGCTCTTGTTCTTTGTTCTTGAAGGTGCTGCTCCTGTTTACTTAGGCTCTGAGCTTTTCCCTGCTTCTCTACATGACACTCCTTACATGCTACATTTCTCTGCAGCTGCTGACATGTCCCCTCTTCTGCATCAGCCATCTCCATGGAGCATCGATATTGCTCCAGTTTCCTGATCAAGAGGAACAAGCCAACATGTAACACCAACTTCAATTATCTAAAGGCTCTCAACTCCTTCTTCTACAAAGTTCTGATTCACAGCAAGACTGTGGGAGTGGAGACCGCAGCTGATGGGCAAAGGGGTTGTGGTGGTCATAAATGCAGAAGTCAGCAAAAAAAAAAAAACCCACTACTTCTTACGTGAGGACCACCATCAACAAGAATATTCCTGCCACCCTCAGCAGCATCAGGTATATGATCCAAAAGAATGAGTACCTCCCTGATCTATGAATGGCAGACCTCCAAAGGGCCTGTGCCATCCTGAAAAACCAAAGCCTGTGGTGGTAAAGAGGAAATGGACCACCGCACCAAGAGCTACAGAACCCCACATCCCAGAAGCAATAGTCTGCTGACCTTTCAAAAAAATCTACCTTCAAGAATCAATAAAACATATTTCCATTTCAGGTCATTGAATGCACAGTAGGGCTTTTATTGCTCTGGTTTTTTTATTTTCTCGAAGTCCTTCTAAGAGAAGTGGTTTTCGAAGTTCAGTGGAACTATGTACATACCAGAGGCTGTGTTCTTGGATGATGTCTGTTTTCAAAAGCTGAACTGCTTTTTACTTTGGTTATATTGGGAATTGCTACTTCAATTGAGGTTTTTTCTTTTACTATTTTGATACTTTTAATATGAAATAAACAAAATATCAAATTTAATACTTAACTTAAATGATATATCATTTCTCACTTATTTTGAAATATCTTCTAAATCTGGAACTTCATGACTTTCTAAACCAAAGCCTAGTTCAAGAGCACTGGAAACCTGAGATCAGATCTCTAGCACCCATGTCAAAATCTAATAGTATTATCACAGACCTTTAGCACAGCTCTGGGGATACAGAAACAGAAAGGTCCCTGTGGTTTGCTGCCAGTTGGCTTTGGCTAATCCATGAGTCCCAGATTCAGTGACAGACTCAGGTTCAAAACAAGATGGCAAGGTATATAGGAAGACACCTGACATTGACTGGCCTAAAGAATCCATGTGACACACAAATACGTACCCCCCACCCATGTACAAACTAGTAATGAAGAACCAGGATGTGATGAGTTTGAGAGAAATTGGGGGGGGGGGTCATGGGAAAAATGAAAGGTATATAAATTATCTAAGTTCAATACTATTGTCTGAAATTATCAAAAATAAATTAGAAATTAATATATAAGCATAAAACCAGCACAAACACAAAACAAAAAAGAAATGGAGAAACTAAAAGCATCATACATGGGTACACGGTGTGTTGGATAACAAGCCATAGACAGGATATGACTAGAGAACCAATCTACGAGGTTGAAGATGCATCAACTGAAAGTTACTAGACAGAAATGCAAGCAAATATAATAATTTTACATAGGGCACCTGTGTTCCATAGGAAATTTTCAAAACTTGAAGCACTTTTACAATTGAAACAGCAATCCTAAAAGACCAAAACATATAGGAAATGTTTCAAGTAATAATAGACAAAAACATCCCCAAACTTATAACACAGGCCAAATTACAGGCAAAAGAAGTTCCAAGTGCCTATTATGATAGCAACAAAACTACAATTGGACATTTCATCTATAGCTTGAGAAAAACAATGCAAAGAATATCTTGAAAGATGCCAAATGTTGGAGCATAGGTTACTATACAAATATGGCAGATGAGAAAATAGTTATATTTGTAAAGGGTTAAAAACACACACACATCCAAGGGTCTTCCCTAAGCCTTCTTTCTTTTTTCCCCTTTTTTTATTATTAATTTATTCATATTACATCTCAGTTGTTAGCTCATCCCTTGTATTCTCCTATTCTTCCCTCCCTCTCGCATCCCCCCCCATTCCCCTCCCCTATGTCTGTGACTGACTGGGATCTCCCCCCCCTGTATATGCTCATAGGGGTATCGAGTCTCTTCTTGGTGACCTACTATCCTTCCTCTGAGTGCCACCAGGCGTCCCCATCCAAGGGACATGGACAAATATGGGGCACCAGAGTTTGTGTGAAAGTCAGATCTTCTTCTCCACTTAACGGTGGAGAATGTCCTGTCCATCGGCTAGTCTGGGTAGGGGTTCGAACTTTACTGCCTATATTTTCCTTGGCTGGTGCCATAGTTTGAGGAGGACCCCAGGGCCCAGACCCGCCTGTAGTTTTCCAGGACCCTCTGGATCCTTCTATTCCCTCATTCTCCCAGGCTTCTCACACCTAAAGTCTCAATAGTATGTCCTCTCCTCTGACCCACTTTCCTGGTAGGTAAAGTTTTATATGGGGACATACCCCTTGGACTAGTGTCTCAATATAAGTGAGTATAATACCATTTAACTCTTTTTGCTTCTGGGTGAACTCACTCATTATGATAATTTCTAGTTCAATCCATTTGTCCACAAATTTCAGAAATTCCTTGTTTTTAATAGCTGAGTAGTATTCCATAGTGTAAATGTACCACAGTTTCTTTACCCATTCTTCTACTGACGGACACGTAGGCTGTTTCCATGTTCTGGCTATAATGAAAAAGGCAGCTATGAACATGGTTGAGCATATGTCCCTTTTGTGTGGTAGTGCATCTTCTGGGTTTATTCCAAGAAGTGGAATAGCTGGCTCTTGAGGAAGCCCTATTCCCATTTTTCTGAGAAAGTGTCAGATAGTTTTCCAAAGTGGTTGTACTAGTTTGCATTCCCACCAGCAATGAAGGAGTGTTCCTCTTTCTCCACATCCTTGCCAGCATGTGGTGTCAGTTGAGTTATTGATCTTAGCCATTCTGACGGGTGTAAGATGGAATCTCAGAGTCTTTTTTATTGCATTTCTCTGATGACTAAGGAGGTCGAGCATTTCTTTAAGTGTTTCTCAGCCATTTGACATTCCTCTGTTGAGAATTCTCTGTTTAGTTCTGAGCTCCATTTCTCTATTAGGTTATTTGGAGTTTAATTTCTTGAGTTCTTTATACATTTTGGATATTAGACCTTTGTCAGATGAAGGGTTGGTGAAGATCTTTTCCCAGTCTGTAGGCTGTTGTTTTGTTCTCTTGACAGTGTCACCTGCCTTACAGAAGCTTCTCAGCCTCATGAGGTCCCATTTATTAATTGTTGACGTTAAGGCCTGGGCTGTTGGTGTTTTGTTCAGGAAGTTGTCTCCTGTGTCTATATGTCCAGACTCTTCCCCACTTTTTCCTCTAATTGGATTAATGTCTCTGGTTTTAGCTTGAGGTCTTTAATCTATTTGGTGGCAAATAGGGGTCTAATTGCATTTTTCTACATGTAGACATCCAGTTAGACCAGCACCATTTGTTGAAGATGCTGTCATTTTTCCATTGAATGGATTTGGCTTCTTTGTCAAAAATCAAGTGACCAAATGTGTGTGTATTCATCTCTGGGTGTTCAGTTTGATTCCATTGATCAACTAGCCTATTGCTGTGCCAGTACCATGCTGTTTTAATTACTGTTGCTCTATAGTACAGCTTGAGATCAGGTATGGAGATTCCTCCGGAGGAGGATCTTTTATTGTATAGGATTGTTTTGGCTATTCTGGGCTTTTTGTTTCTCCATATGAAGTTGAGAATTGTTCTTTCAATATCTTCAAAATATTTTGTAGTTATTCTGATAGGGATTGCATTGAATCTGTAAATTGCTTTTGCTAAGATGGCCATTTTTACTATGTTAATTCTCCCGATCCATGAAAAAGGTAGATCCCACCATCTTCTGATGTCATTTTCAATCTCTTTCTTCAGAGATTTAAAGTTTTTTTCAAATAGGTCCTTCACTTGCTTGGTTAGGGTTATTCCTAGATATTTTATATTGTTTGTGGCTATCGTGAAGGGAGTAATTTTCCTAATTTCTTCCTCTGCCTGTTTGTCATTTGTATATAGGAAAGCTACTGACCTTTTTGAGTTTATTTTGTATCCTGCCAATTTGCTGAAGGTGTTTATCAGCTGTAGGAGTTCTCTGGTGGAGTTTTGAGGGTCACTTATATACACTATCATATCATCTGCAAATAGGGATAATTTGACATCTTCCTTTCCCGTTTGGATCCCCTTGATCTCCTTTTTATGTCTTATTGCTCTGGTTAGAACTTCAAGAACTATATTGAAGAGGTATGGGGAAAGTGGGCAGCCTTGTCTGGTTCCCGATTTTAGAGGGATTTCTTTGAGTATCTCTCCATTTAATTTAATGTTGGCTATTGGATTGCTGTATATAGCCTTTATTATGTTTAGATAAGTGCCTTGTATTCCCGATCTCTCCAGAACTTTAAACATAAATGGGTGTTGGATTTTGTCAAATGCTTTTTCTACATCTAAAGAGATGATCACGTGGTTTTTCTCTTTCAGTTTGTTTATATGGTGGAACATTGATGGATTTCCATATGCTAGACCATCCCTGAATGCCTGGAATGAAGCCTACCTGGTCATGGTGAATGATGTCTTTGATATGTGGTTGTATTTGCTTTGCGAGTATTTTTTGAGTGTTTTTGCGTCAATGTTCATAAGAGAAATTGGTCTGAAATTTTCTTTTTTTGTTGGGTCTTTGTAGGGTTTAGGTATCAATGTGACTGTGGCCTCATAGAATGAAATTGCTAATATCCCATCCATTTCTATCTTTCAGAATAGCTTGAATAGTATCAGTATTAGCTCCTCTTTGAAGGACTGGTAGAATTCTGCATTGAAACCATCTGGCCCTGGGCTTTTTTTGGTTGGGAGACTATCAGTGGTTGCTTCTATTTCTATAGGCAAAATAGGGCTATTTAATTTGTTTATCTGGTCTTAATTCAATTTTGGCAAATGGAATCAGTTGAGGAAATTGTCCATTTCCCTTAGATTTTCAAATTTGGGGCATAAATGCCTTTAAAGTAGGATCTTAGGATTCTTTGTATTTCTTCGGTGTCTGTTGTTATGTCTCTCTTTTCATTTCTGATTTTGTTTATTTGGATAGTGTTTCTCTGTCTTTTAGTTAGATTGGCTAACGGTTTGTCTATCTTGTTAATTTTCTCAAAGAACCAGCTCTTGGTTTTGTTGATTCTTTGGATTGTTCTCTTTGTTTCTAATTTATTGATTTCAGCCCTGAGTTTGATAATTTCTAGGCATTTACTCCTCTTGGGTGTTTCTGCTTCTTTTTTTTTTAAACCTTCCAGATGTGTTGTTGTTTATGTGGGATGATTCCATTTTCTTTTTAAAGGCACTGAGTGCTATGAATTTTCCTCTTAGCACTGCTTTCAATGTGTCCCACAAATTTGGGTATGTTGTTCCGTCATTTTCACTGAATTTCAGGAAGTCTTTTATTTCTTCCCTTATTTCTTCCATGACCCATGTGTCATTAAGTAGTAAGTTGTTTAGTTTCCATGTGTTAGTATGCTTTTTGTTATTTCTGTTGTTGTTGAAGTCCAGCCTTAGGCCATGGTGATCTGATAAAATACAAGGTATTATTTTAATCTTCTTGTATCTGTTGAGGTTTGCTTCGTGACCAACTATGTCATCAATTTTAGAGAATGTTCCATGGGGTGCTGAGAAAAAGGTATAATCCTTTGCGTTTGGGTGGAAAGTTCTGTAGATATCTGTTAGATCCATATGATTCATGACATTGGTTAATGAAGATATTTCTCGGCTTAATTTTTTATTAAAGACCTATCCTTGAGTGAAAGTGGGGTGTTGAAGCCTCCCACTATTAATGTGTGGGTATCGATGAGTGGTTCAAGCTTTGTTAATAACTCCTTTACAAATGTGGGACCCCTTGTATTAGGAGCATAGATGTTCAAAATCGTGATGTTTTCTTGACTGACTTTACCTTTGATGAGTACGAAGTGTTCATCCTCATTCTTTTTGATTAATTTTGGTTGAAAGTCTATTTTATTAGATATTAGAATGGCTACCCCAACTTGTTTCTTCTGACCATTTGCTTGGAATATTTTTCCCCAGCCTTTTACTCTGAGGCAATATCTGTCCTTGTGGTTGAGATGTGTTTCTTGAATGCAGAAGAATGTTGGGTCATGTTTATGCATCCACTCAGTTAGTCTGTGTCTTTTTATTGGCGAATTGAGATCATTGATGTTGAGAGATATTAATGACCAGTGATTGGTAAGTCCCTTCATTTTTGGTATTTGTAATAGTCGAGATTTTATGAGGTTGTGATTTTGTGATGGTATAGTTACCTATTTCTTATGTAGTTTTGGTTATAGTTTGACCCTTTGGGGTGGAGCTTTCCTTCTAGTAACTTCTGTAAAGCCGGATTTGTGGCTAGGTACTGTTTGAATTTGTTTTTGTCATGGAATATCTTGTTTTCTCCGTCAATGGTTATTGATAATTTCACTGGGTATAGTAATCTTGCCTGGTATCTGTGAGCTCTTAGGGTTTGCAGAACCTCTGTCCAGGCCCTTCTGGCTTTCATGTCTCTGCTGAGAAGTCAGGAGTAATTCTGATAGGTTTGCCTTCATATGTTACTCGGCCTTTTTCTCTTGCCGCATTTAATATTTTTTCTTTGTTCTGTATATTTTGTGTTGTTATTATTATGTGGCGGGAAAATTTTCTTTTTAGGTCTATTCTATTTAGTGTTCTGTATGCCTCTTGTATGTTCACATGCATCTCCTTCTTCAAATTGGGGAGATTTTCTTCTATTATTCTATTAAAGATATTTTCTGGGCTGTGGAGTCAGTTCCCTTCTCTTTCCTCTATCCCTATTATTCTCAAGTTTCGTCTTTTCATGGTGTCCTTGATTTCTTGAAGGCTCTGTGTCAGGCACTTTTCAGATTTAGAATTTCCCTTGATGGATGTTTCCAGTTCTGCAATTGTATCTTCAAGTCCCGATATTCGTTCTTCCATTTTTTGCAATCTGTTAGATAAGGCCACCTCTGAGATGCTTGCTTGCTTTCTTTTCTGATGCTTCTTGATCATGTTTTTCTTCCGTGTGTTCCTTTATGATAGCTTCCATTTTTATCTTCAGGTCTTGAACTGTTCTAATGATTTCCTTCATCTGGTTGTTTGTATTTTTCTGAAATTCTTCAAATGCCTCTTTATATGACTCTTTTAAATCCTCAGCCCTCTTGCTTCCCTCCTCCTGCATTTGTTTACAGATTTTATTTGTTTCTTCCCTTATCATCTTACTTACTAAGAACTTGAGGTCATTTTCTTGTATATCAATTGTTGGGTTCTCCAGGTTGTTTTCATTGGGATTGCTGGAATCTGGAGATGCCAACCTGCTTTGGTTTTTGTTAGCGTTCTTTTGCTGCCCTCTTGTCAATTTGGTGACTCTGATGTTGGGAGGTGGTTTGTAGTGACCTTCCCTGTTTGAGATTGGATAGTTGATGCCTGATTATAGGTAGAGTGCCCTTGCCTGTGGGGATCAGGGAGTATTTCCCTGGACCATGCAGGTCATTCAGATTCTAATCCTGGAGATTTTCTCAGGCTCCAGGCTGAGTCCTGCATAGTAGGTTTCTGTTTGGGCCTTTTCACCTTACTGCTGTAATTCAGATCAGCAGTTTGGGGCTCTAGAGTAAGGTCAGCACACAAGCTCTCTGGTTGTGTAGGTTGATCCCAGCTGCCTGTCCTTCCTGTTGCTTTGTAGCCAAGACCCCAGGTGGATCAGATCTTCTGGGCTGCAGCTGTTTTTTAGCTCTGCCTCTATACTCTGTAGGAGCGTCCAGCCTCTCCCATGAATTTGGGAGTTCTTGATGGGTCTGCAGGGGCTGACCCAGCTAGGATCTGCCTGTTGGAAATTACAGGATCAGTGCCTGGTGGTCCTGAGACAATATGGTTTCAGGCCACTGGCAGTATCCAAGGAGGCAGCAATTTTCACACCCTTGTAAGCCAGGACACTCCCAAATTGCTTTAGATCAGCAGTTAGACCCTGCAGGCACGACCCACAGCTCCCTTCTCATGGGAGGCCCTGTCATGCCCGCAAGAATGGACCCAGCTAGGTTCTGTTGTTTGGGGAGTGCCAAGTCAGTGCTGGCAGCCCGAGCGGGCGGCTGGTGACAATGGCATTTCAGACACCTGGCAGGAATCCCATGTACCTTCTCTTTCTGCCAGTGAAAGCCAGGATGCTCCCAGATCCCTTTAGGTCAGCAGTTAGACACTGCAAGCAAGACCCATGTCTCCCGATAATGTGGGCGGTCCCACTGGGCTGTGGGAGCAGTTCACGCTGGTTTCTAACTGCCCCTGTTCGCAGGGTCAATCTTTTGTGTCTGGCTTCTGATTGGGCCCAGGACACACACTGTGAGCTACACGCCAGTTCTAGCTGTTTTTGGTGAGTCCCGCCACCTGTGTTTCCACTCGGGCTAGGCAGGTGATCTCCGCAGTTTGGTGTGGTGTGGATGGAGAGGTTCAATGGTAGTCTCACCCTATTCGCTGAGACTCCTCAGATTGGGGGCTCTGGAAAATTCCCTCCCCAAATGGCGAGTTTGGGTTTTATGTGCCAGCTGCAGCTTGGTTGTGGATTCCGTTTCAGAGTTTGGGGAGTGTGTTTAGCACCTCCGGGCTGTTGCTTGTCCCGGGGTTAGACCCACTGGTGGTCTGCGGAGTTTGGAGTCCCACTCACCTACAGTTCTCAAAATCCAGCAGTCTGTGGCTCCATTCACGTCCCTGGTCTCCTTGGAGTAGATCAGCTATGGTGCATACTGGTCAATGCCATCTTGGAATCCCTCTCAATTGAGGTTTTTAAGATAATGTTTCCATAGGTTTTTTCCAGAAAATTGAGAAATCTGTAACAATATATTTGATAGCAATCTTGGACACTATTTCTTCAAGAATATTTTATGCTTCCTAACCAAATTATTTTAGAATCTAATGATAAGAAAAGTTTTCTATATCTTCAAAACAAGCATGAATATCTTTATTATTATTAACCATCTATATTCTCTTTGTACATCTTTCAAGATGCACAATTTAAATTTAAAACAGAGCTCACACAAGTAAATTCTAGTTGTTTAGTCATTTAGTTTTTTTTTATCTTTGGATTGGTTATCTACCTTTACTTAGATCTTTTTAGATATAATTTTAATCCTATTTTATGTTTTTAAAGAGGTATTTAAAGTTCGTTTAGTGCTTCTTCTGAGTCATTTGTAATAAGGTTTTACATTTTTCCATCCTTAGGGATTAATTCAGCAAGATTTTCTGATGATAACAGTTTATTATTCACACTTTAGAGATACAGGGGTAAGTCATGAAATAGTTAAATAATTTCCATAAGATCATCCAGTTAATAATGACAGAGCCATCGTTATAACTCAAAGTCTTAATTCTATACTAATATTTGCAACTGAATCTATGCAACTGTGTGAGCCAAGGGTCTCTGAAAGAAAAAAACAAATCAATGAATACACACACACACACACACACACACACACACACACACACACACAAGCTTTACAGAATTCAGTCCAGTTGACGATGGCTGTCTTACACTGGACAGGATTAAAAATTCTACAGTTGTTAATTCAGGAGGTTAAGAAGTTGATTCTAATATTGGCAACGGAATACTATGTCAACTGTATGCGTTTGCCTGTCTAAGAAAACAAGCAGGCAAAAAGGCAAACTTTACCTCTTCAATGTATCTAAGATACTACAGAAATTGCTGCCTACATTTAGGATAGCTTGTCTTGCTTCAAATTATCTTATCAAGAAAATCTCATGCATAAGTGCCCAGCAGATTGTGTTTTACTTGACTGAAGATACAGTCAAGTTGACAACCAAGATTAACCATATTTTAGTGCATTGCTTTTCCTGTAATTTTTTGTCTCTCTGTCTCTCTGACTCTCTCTCTCTCTCTCTCTCTCTCTCTCTCTCTATATATATATATATATATATATATATATATATATATGTGTGTGTGTGTGTGTGTGTGTGTGTGTGTGTGTGTGTGCACGCATGCACACATTTGTGTGAATGTTTGTGTACATCCTATATATTTGAAGAGGGACCAATATTTTTGTTTGTTGTGATTTTCTTTCCACTACAGTAAAAGTGCTCCTTAACCTCTTCAGTATACAGTATGTAGTACAGTACAGTAAAATATTTTTTCCATTTATATTAAAAGTGTTCCTTAACCACTCAAACATCTCTCTGCTGTAAGCTTTTTCTTTTCTTTTTTTTTTTTTTTTTATTTTTGGTTTTTTATTTCTTTTTCTTTTTCTTTTATTAATTTATTCTTGTTACATCTCAATGGTTATCCCATCCCTTGTATCCTCCCATTCCACCCCCCCATTTTCCCATTATTCCCCTCCCCTATGACTGTTCCTGAGGGGGATTTTCTCCCCCTGTATATGCTCATAGGGTATCAAGTCTCTTCTTGGCTACCTGCTGTCCTTCATTTTGAATAAATTAAACAACATTAAAAAGTTCTAAGAATAATCCAATTAGTTATATTTATGATATTATTTATTACTTTTATGTGTGTTTATGTCATTATTATAAAATAAAAACAAATATCCTTCTCATTGCTCCTGCTGATCTTTTTTTTTTTTTTTTGAGATAGAGTGTATCTAAATAGTACAGACATTTTGTGATATCAATGAAGCCTACTTCACCTGTATCTCTTTGTTCTGGGATTACAAGTGTGCACTTTCAGGCCTAGCTGGATCTTGGATATACTAATATATGTAGATGAAAAATTATGACATTCCTTTCTGCTATGTGATTGTCAAGTTCAAGGAATTTGCCTTTTATACAGTGCTAATGCTTTAATCTAACGTCAATATTCATATTTTATCAGTTTCCCTGATTGTTTTTATATTTAGTCATCTACAATCTCTTTCTTTCTTCTCATTCTCTCTCTCTCTCTCTCTCTCTCTCTCTCTCTCTCTCTCTCTCTCTCTCTCTCTTTGTCTGTCTTTTCTGACTTTCTTCTGTTTGTCTGTTCATTTTCACTTCTGTTGGGTTATTTGTTCTATCTCTGTTTTTCCAGGGTACACTGAAGAACTACATATGGCACAGGGCTGCCACACTTTATTATTTGCTACTGGGCAATTTGGTCTTCCTATAGTCTATATCACTAAAGAATTTCACTTTTTTGTCTTTGTATTCTTAAATATTATGGAGCTATTTTTCCAGCCAGTTTGTTTGAGTGGCTTTACTCTGTTCCTTCAAGGATTTAAAAACTATCAGATGAAATATACATAGAGAAGTCAAAGTTAGTTTTAATTTCTCCTCCCCTTTCTACTTGAAAACTTTCTCAGCTAGTTTACATCAAATGTGGATGCTTTAGCCCAAAAGTTGTATAAGACCGGCAAAGCCAAAAGCAGAGGAGTGCATTTTTTGAGACCGAGTATGTTACTGAGTAGGAGTATTTCAGAGTGTGAGATTCTGAGAGTGAATACTTGTAACACATCAGAAGGAATTTTAATAAATCATCAAATCAGCACATCTCTGTGTCAAATATAACTGTATTTGAATTTTATGTTCTAATTTTGCAACAGTAAAGAGAAAAATCTAAATGTCTCCAAGGAAAGCATGTGGTCATTTCAGTTCATTGCTAGAATGTGTGTCTCAGGGATTTTCCAATGCATTTATTCACACATGCCTACTGACTTAGAGATGGACATAATACAAGAATCAGTCCATCAGTTTTCCATTTCTCTTCCTCCTGGGAAGCTACATTTCAAATTCAAGAGATTATTTTGATGCCTAAGACTGCACTTGGGTCTGTTTTACAGTGTAATTTAAGTAGCCTTTATTTTAAAAAATTTTTCTCCATCAATCAGTTGAATATTTTAACACTCTAATTTTAAGACTCTCTCCTTCCACCTCCAGTCTTCATGTCAAATATTTAGTGGTCTATAAATATTTAGAAAGTTCTAATGAAGCATGCTATTTAAAGTAGAACTATAGGGAAGTGTGCTATCATATCCCCTAATTTGTCACTTTGTGAGCTAGGCTACATGAATATTGAATTACCTTAAATGAAGTCTTATCTTTACTGATAATTTAATTTCAACCATCTTACAAACTAATGAAGGAAAAACTTCTCACATTGTAGGAATATTGTTAGACTGTCAAGTATAGACTGAGAGTACAGATAATATGGAGAATAAGGAAGGGATTTGTTAAAACTGTATTATATACAAAACTAAGAACAAAATTTGTATTAATTATTTCAACACAATTGGTTGACCTCTGGTTTTCATATAAAGCTTTCACATAGGGTTCCAGTATGTGAATATTTATGTACATGTGGACATCATATGATGATGACCTGAGAATCTGGAAGTAATAGATCTGGCCAAATATCTGTCACACAAGTATTGTGACTCTGAGCATGGATCTAAACATTTTCATTTTCAATATAATGTACTAAATGAGATATCATTTTCTTCCCATAATCAATACATAATCTCATGAGATACACATCCCCCAATTGTATTTTTTACCATGTAATCTGTTATTGTCTTTAGATGGTAGTTTTTCTTTTGTATCTTTATAGGGTTTTTTGTTTTGTTTTGTTTTTGAGACAGGCTCTCACTTTGCAGCCAGATTGGACAATAATGTTTGCTCTTCCTACATCAGCCTCCTCTATGCTGCAATTATTAGTATACATTAAGACCTTCAATCAACTTATATTTTTAAATTATATTTATTACCAGAAGCTATATTTAAAATTAATATTGACTTATTGTTCATATTTCTGCTAATTTGCTCAGGTTCTGACAATACATAGGTGTCTTAAGTTATAGATATAAATATACCATAGATATGCAGATGTCTATAAATGTTTGATTTAAAATTTAATTAAGATATCATTATAAAATGATGCTTTTATTCAAATGTCCTTACCTATGGGCTTCATTTTTAAACTGGCTCTTAGCTTCTGTACTTTTGTGAAGATACTATTGTGAAGGGTCTATAGTTTATCACAGGTGGCAAATTGGCCTTTTCTGAATTACTAGGAGTCTCAGCAAAAAAGTATGAATACAGTGGTTGACAGTGCCTAATTGAGTAAAAGAAGTACTTGGTGCTACCATTTACTGACTCTGAATCAAACTATCATTAAATGTCCTTCTTAAGCATAGTCTTCTAATTTTATGTCTAGCAAATAGCATTATTTACTTGGTTGCCCAGCAACAGCTTCAGGAATCACCTCTGACTTCTTTGCTAATTTTCATTAGCAATAAATAACTAGGCTCTATCTATTTATTTTTAAGTTAGCTCATGGCCACCCTCTTAATCCATGCAGCCAATACTTTTAACTTGAACTCTGTTTAACAATGAGTTCTTCAACACATAGACCTGCATAGAATGCCAACAAATGAAGGACTTCCTTCCCTCACTTAAACATACAAAAAGGAATAGAAATTTAAACCAAAAATTAAATATCATTGCTTATGTACATTTGGGGCAATCAAAGTATTTATAAAATTGTTTATACCTTCATATGATTATTTGTTATTTTCTGTTAAAAGCATGTGTGTTCTTAGTGGTGGTGATGGATATTTTTTGGTAAGGCATGTCTTGTTTAGGGAATCCTATTTACAAAGAACCAATTACCACCTTGATTACAATCTATTCCTGAGACTATTGCAAAGTAATCATTTGAAAACAAAGAAAACTAGGGTTGTTGATGATATCTCCTGTCTTTTCATATTGTCTTTCATTATATTGGGTCCAGTCATACTGGTCTTTTCCATTCCTCCAAATTTCACGTGCAGTGATTTATTTATTTCCTTGTAAAGATATTCTGCTCACTGTCAGTCACTTCTTTATGTGACTTGAGATTCTTGTCACAACTTTAGTAGGTCCTACCTGCAAATGTCTCCTCTAATTCTCAAGAGGAGATGAGATGCTAGTGAATATTCCTTTAGTATTACTCATATTAAGGACAGGTTTGTGAAGTTAACACCTGTCTGGTCATAACAGGACCATTAATTCACCCATTGCTCTAGGAATATCACCCTAATATGTAGATGGATAAGAAGGATGCCACTATAGTTTCAGGCAGGATTCCCAAGTACAGCAAAAGAGAATAAACATTCTAAACAAGTTTTTTTTAACATTAATTCTTGTCATGGTTCAAATTTAGCAGTTGTTCAGAAATACAAAGAACTTTCAGAATTACTATTATAATTGTTTCAGTCTTTTCCTCAGTTTATTTTGTTTTATCTTTATACTTTTATTTTATTACATGTGTATATAACAAACTACACAGAGCAGGGAGAACCATGTGACAACCATGAGAATAATGAGTTCTATACATGTTACATTCATAGCGAATTGGCCATCTGCATTTGGCCTGTTTGAGGTATGTGTCTTACCTGATTTGTTGGGTCTAAATTTCTGAATGAGATTCAATACTATCCTATCTCAACTTTAATAGCTTAATTTCTTTATCTTGATCTAAATTGATCCTGTCCCCTAACCAACTATGTCTGCAATGCCCGTCAGAAACTTGAGAAGGAATAAAACTTAAATTCCTGAGTGAACCAGCAGTATGGGTTAGAAGCTTCCAAAATGTACAAATTGACTTAAAACAGGTTACTGCTTGTCCAGTCACCCGATGAACTTTATAATGTTGGAGCCTCATCTTCAGCTTTCTGGCCTAATATCTCTGCCAGACTTGTTTGCAAGGCAGGAACTATTGAGGACTTGGTTACCCTGACTTGGCAGAGTGCGGCCATTAACTCTGCCTACATCTAAGTTGCCCATTTTTAGGCAGATTCTGTTTGTAGTAGAAACAAGGACATTTTGCCCAGTGGCTTGTTTGCCACCTTAGAAACCATCTTCATAAGGAGGTTTTTTGATGCTCCTCATCTTCTTTGAGGTCCGCTGAGTGTTGTCAGAAGTTAACTTGTTTTGTAGTCAAAGAAACTACAATCAAACAGGGGAAGGAAATCAGCAAATAGTAATACTTTGACTTCTCCCTTTCCACATTGTATTTCTTTGATCTCTTTTAGTTGTCTTATTTTTCTGTCTAAGACTTCAAGTACTTTATTGAAGAGATACATGAAGAGTGGACAACCTTGTCTTGTCCATGATTTCAGTTTAAGTTTCTCTCTGTTTGATAAAAAAAAAGATTATCTGGATAAAATAAGCAGAGACTAACTAAGAAAAATATAAAAAAAAACCCACAGGAAAATAACAAGCAAAAATCTGAGATTCTATGAAATGACAAAATCTTCAATTTATAGAAATAAATGAGGGAGAAATATCCCTGGTCAATAACTTCAATTTTATTTTCAACAATCTCCTACTAAGCCTGGAATCTCTTAACATTTAGAAACTAAACCACAAATGCAATCACTAGGTTGCTTAACCATTCTCTCTAATTTTGGGGGGCCCATTCCAAGATATTATTTGCCCCAGTTCAACCTGAAGAAACTTTAAGAGAGCAATGCCCCATTCCCTCAATGGGTGTGGGGGGGTGTTGTATAGGTTACTGTTTTCTCACTTGTTTCGCCCCCCCCCTTATAATTTTTTTTTAAACAATACTCGGGAAAGTTTAATCATGAATTCCCCCAGGCTAAAGCCATTGTGCTTACATGATTGTCATAGTAACATAGCTTAAATTAAATGTTCTCTATTTAAAACAAAACAAAACTTGACCTACTTCCAGTCCCAAACCAACAGGTGTGTTGTCTAAGCCTAAACTAAGGGCCAAGCAGTCCTCTATTGTACACTATCTGTAAAGCATGGCATCCCAAGCCTACCTTCTGTTGCTCTCAAAGCAGATTCTAAGGAAATGTTTCTACAAGCAGCACTAGAAAAACTATTATGTCATGGTGTTAATGTTCTTTTATATAGTTTCTGCTTAGGTGCTCACAGTTAGGAAAACAACAACAACAACAAAAAAAAAAAACCTTTATCATTGTCTCAAATCTTTGGCCAGATGCCCTTTTTCACAATTCTCTATGGAAAAAGTTTTTCCTATATAAATTTTCTTAGGAAAAAAATCAGTTTAAAAATATAACAGATTTCTAGAACATCATGATGGGTGAATCTGGGCCCAGGGTTTCCTACTCAAACTATGGCACCAGCCAGGGACAATATGTGCAGTAAAATTCGAACCTCCATCCACATCTAACCAATGGACAGGACATTCTTGTCAATTGAGTGGAGAATGGGGTCTGACTTTCACACGAACTCTGGTGCCCCATATTGGACCAAGTTCCCCAGATGAGGAGGCCTGGTGGCACTCAGAGGAAGGATAGCAGGCTACCAAGAAGAGATTTGATACCCTCTGAGCATATACAGGGGAAGGAAGTCCCCCTCAGTCAGAGTCATAGGGGAGGGGAGTGAGGAGAAAATGGGAGGGAGGGAGAAATGGGATAACAATTGAGATGAAATATTAATAAATTAATAAAATATACTTTAAAAAATAACAGATTTCTAAACAAAATCACATGTAGCCCATACATAATTTTTAAGGGTAGTGGTGATCAACCAGAGATCTTTGGAACTTTGTCAAGCAAAGCCTCAGCAGCTACTCTGGATGTCTAGTGATCATGCTAGACAGTCAAAGGTCTCTAAAACTTTGTCAAACAAAGCCTCTATGACTTATCCCCATGTCTGTGACAGAGAAAATGTTCACCAATACTACATCCAACAGAGCATTAAGACAAATATATAAGGAACACAAGACCCAAACAACAGTTAAAAAATGGGGTCCGGAGTTAAATAGATAATTCACAAGAGATGAATCTCTAATGGTTGAGAAGCAATTAAATAAATGTTTAATGTCCTCAGTCATAAGGGAAATGGAAATCAAAACAACTCTGTAAATTCATCTTATGCCCATCAGAATGGCTAAGATAAAAAATGCAAGTTACAGCACATTGTGGAGAGTATATAGGGCAAGGAAAACACTCCTCCATTGCTGGTGGGAGTGCAAATTTGCATACCACTATGGAAATGCATCTAGAGATTTCTCATAAAATTGGAAATAGATTTACTTCAAGATTCTGTATACTACTCCTGGGCATATACTCAAAGGATGTTCCACCATACTAAAAGGACACTAGCTAAACTATGTTCATAGCAGTTTTCCTTGTAATACCCAGAAACTATAAACAACCTAGGTGTTCCTCAACTGAAGAATGGATAAAGAAAGTGTACTACATTTACACATTGGAATACTACTCAGCTATTAAAAACAAGCAAATCTTGGAATGTACAAAAAGGTGGATGGAGCTAGAAAAAAAATCATCCTGTGTGAGGTAACCCAATCCCAAATAGGCATTATGGTATATATTCACTAATAAGTGGGCATTAGCCATAAAGTACAGGAGAACCATTCTACAATCCACAGACTCAAATAAGTTAAATAACCAGGATGCTCCAAGGTAGGATGCTTGAATTTCACCCAGAAAGGGAAATAAAATAGTCATTTGAGGTGGATGGATAGAAGGACCTCCTTAGGATAGGGAATAAAGAGAGGAACAAGAGTCAGATTAGTAGTGGGTCCGCTGAAATAATAGAAATCATAAATGGGGGGCATCTCTTGGATGTGCCAGAAACCTGGTACAGGGGAGGCCCCAGGAAGTCTGTGGGGTCACCTTAGCTGAGAATCCCAGAAGGAGAGGATATGGAGTCTGAAGCTTCCACCTCTTGTAGCCAGGCATGACTACTTGAAGTGGGATAAAGACACCCACAAAAACTTCCACCCATAATTTGTCCCGCCTACAAGATGTGCAGGAACAACAATACAGCAAGATTGGAGGAATGGCCAACAAAAGGCTGGCCCTACTTGACACCTATTATTGTTCCTCTGCTGTTCTTGTAGGCAGGAGCCTAACACAACTCCTCTGAGAGGCTTCACCCAGCAGCTGACAAAAGCAGATGGAGAGACACACAGGCAAATATTAGACAGTGCTCATGGAGTCATATGAGAGTTGAGAGAATTATTGATGGAGCTGTAAGGGTAAAGGACTCCACAAAAACACCTATGGATTCAATTAATCAGGGCCTATGGGGTCTCACAGAGACTGACCACCAACCAAATAGCATACATAGTCTAGTCATAGGATCTTTGCATATATGTAGCAGATGCTCAGCTTGGTCTTTAATGTGAGTCCCCCAGTAACTAGAGCAGGCAATCTCTCTGACTCAGAGGCCTGCCTTTGGATCTTCTTCCCTTAACTGGGATGTTTTATCTGTCTTCAGTTGGAAAGGATGCACCTAGTCCTGCAGTGACTTAATGTGTCATGATGGGGCTTTTGTCCTGGTCATCTCATTGCTGAGACTAAGTGATTTAAAATTCTCATCTAGGGGAATTGTAGCAAGATGGAGCTGAATACATAGGATTTTGATCTACACTAAGGACCAAGATGGGATCTACATCAACTGGTCCACAAAATGCAGAGCAGAGGTGGGTCCCACCCCAGGACACTCAACTGGCCCACCAAGGAAGGATTCTCAGCTCCCAGGGGCTGGACCCATTCTCACCAGTGAGCAGCTGCCATGTGCCATAACCAGTTGCTCTGAACTGTGGAAAGTGATGCCAGCCTGGAGCTGCAGGCCTGGGGAAATGCAGGAAAACTGCTGGTTCTGACCTCAGACTGACCCACAGACGTGAGAAATGCCCAGGGTTGGGTAACCACATGGGGCACAAACTCAGAGCACAGAGCCAGAGCATGCTTGCCTCTCCTGTGCTGGCTGTCTTTCTCCCTAAAAGATCTGTGGGCCCACTGGGCCAGGGGAGCCAAAGAAGGAGGATCAGGGCCAACCAGTCCACCGAGGAACCCAGGGCCCACAAGAGGCCTAGGCAGCTGTGGAAACACCCTCCAGCCACATCTCTAAAGCTGCACACTTGGGTTAACTGATCTAAGAACACTGAGGAAGGGTGCACAGTTCCCAGAGTCTGGACTCATTCACACCAGTGATAACTGGCAGCTTGGTATCTGAGACTGAACTGTAGGTGGTATAACTCCAGCCTGGAGCTGCAGGCCCAGGGAAAACACAGGAAAATGGGTGATTCTGTCCTCAGACTGACCCTCAAATACTGAGAAAGCCTCAGGGGCAGATAACCAGGCACAAAACCAAAGCCCAGTGCAGAGTGTGCTTGCCTACACTGTGCCCTCTTTGACAAACTACAACCAAACTTACACTGGAAATAGATAGCTACACCATTGCAGAAATAACCACAAAAACACTCTATTGAATCTAATATCAAAATCAAGGGACTTAACAGTCATTGGTAATTAATATCATTCAACATCAATGGCATCAATTCTCTAATAAAAAGACACAGAATAACTGGGTGGGTGCATAAACAAGACCCAACATTCTTCTGCATTCAAGAAACACATCTCAGCCACAAGGATAAACATTACCTCAGGAAAAAAAGGCTGAAAGAAGATATTCCAAGCAAACAGACCCAGGAAGCAAGCTGGTGTAGCCATTTTAATATCTAATAAAATAGACTTTCAACCAAAATTAACTGAAAGAGATGAGGAAGGACACTTCATACTCATCAAAGTTAAAGTCAATCAAGATGACATCCCAATTCTGAACACCTATGCTCCCAATACAAGGCCACCCACATTTGTAAAACAAATATTAACAAAGCTTACTCAACACATCAACCCCCACACATTGATAGTGGGAGAACTCAACACCCCATTTTCACCAAAGGATAGGTCATTGAAACAGAAATTAAATTGAGACATTAACCAATGTCATGAAACAAATGGATCTAAATGATACCTACAGAAAATTTCACCCAAATATGAAAGATTATACCTTTTTCTCAGCACCTCACAGAACCATCTCCAAAATTGATCTTATAGTAAGTCACAAAACAAGCTTCAGAAGATACAAGAAGATAGAAATAATACCTTGTAATCAATCAGATCACCACACGGTGGACTAAAGCTGGACATCAACAACAACAGAAATAACAAAAAACCTACACACACATTGGAACTAAACATCTCTCTACTTAATGACACCTGGGTCAGGGAAGAAATAAAGAAATATTAAGGACTTCATAAAATGCAATGATAATGAAGGAACAACATACCCAAATTTGTGGGACACATTGAACAGTGCTAAGAGGAAAATACATAGCACTAAGTGCCTTCATAAAGAAACTGTAAACATCTAATAGGCAACTTAATGACACATCTGGAAGGAAAAATAAAGCAGAAACACCCAAAAGGAGTAGATGGCCAGAAATAACCCAAACTCAGGGCTGAAATAAATAAATTAGAAACAAAGAGAACAATTGAAAGTATCAACAAAAACAAGAACTGGTTCTTTGAGAAAATCAAGAAGGTAGATAATCCACTAGGCAAACAAGTTAAAAGGTAGAGAGACATTACCCAAGTCAACAAAATCAGAAATGAAAAGGGAGACATAATGGACACTGAAGAAATACAAAGAATCATAAGATCCTACTTCAAAGGCTTATATGCCACAAAATTTGAAAATCTAAGGGAAATGGACAACATTCTTGATTGCTTCCACTTGTCAAAGTTGAATCAAGATCAGATAAAAAATTAAATAGTCCTATTTCTCCTACAGAAATAGAAGAGTTTTTTAATAGTCTCCCAACCAAAATAAGCTCAGGGCCAGATGTTATCAGTGCAGAATTCTATCAGACCTTCAAAGAAGAGCTAATATTGATACTCTCCAAGCTACTCCACAAAATAGAAATGGATGGAAAACTATCAAAGTCCTTCTTTGAGGCCACAGTCATCTTGATTCTTAAACCTCACAAAGACGCAGCAAAGAAAAAGAATTTATTTTTTAATTTTAGTTTTATTAATTTATTCATATTGCAACTCAATTTATCCCATCACTTGTATCCTCCCATTCCTCCCTCCCTCACACTTTCACCCCATTCCCATCTCCTAGGTCTAAGGGGCCATCTCATAGGCCCCTACTATATGGGCATAGGCTATCATGTCTCATCTTGGCAACTTCCTTATTCTTTCTTTGAGTGCCATCAGGCCTCCCCTTCAAGGGGAGGTGGTCAAATATGGGGCACTAGAGTTTATATCAGAGTCAGTCTCCACTCTCCACATAACTGTGGAGAATGTTCTGTCCATTGGGTAGATCAGAGTAGAGGTTTGGTGTTTACTACTTGTATTGCCCTTAAGGAAATCCCAAAAGTTGTGAACAAATGAATGGGACTAGAAATGATTATGAGTGAGTTTAACCCAGAAGCAGAAAGACTTACATGAGATATACTCTCTTATAATTAGGCAGTAGTGCAAAAGGCATGGACCACAAAAGTCTTCACTTACCAGGAGATTGGGATAGATGTGAGGACATCCTACTGAGATTCTAGGTAAGAGAAATATAGGAGATGTGGAAATAGTAGGACCCAGAGGGTCCTAGAAACTTACAAGAAGAATATTGTAATGGGTGGATCAGGGGCAGGTGGGTTTGCTCAAACTATTGCACTAACCAAGAAAGAAAATTTCAGATAAATTTCTCCTATGAACATTGATGTGAAAATACTCAATAAAATACTTGCAAACTGAATTCACGAACTCATCAAAGATATCATTCACCATAACCAAGTAGGCTTCATTCCAGGCATACAGGGATGGTTCAATATATGGAAATCCATGAATGTAATCCACCATATAAACAAACTGAAAGAAAAAAAAACCCACATGATCATATTTAAGATGCAGAAAAAGCATTCTACAAAATCTAACACCCATTCATGTTTAAATTTTTGGAATTATCAGGGATATAAGGCATATAGCTAAATATAATAAAGGGTATATATATCAAGCCAATAGGCAACATCAAATTAAGTGGAGAGAAACTCAAGAAAATTTCTCTAAAATCAGAGACCAGACAAGGCTGCCCTCTTTCTCCATATCTCTTCAATATAGTTCTTGAAGTTCTAGCCAGAGCTATAAGACAACAAACAGAGATCAAGGGGATCCAAATGGGAAAGGAGGAAATCAAATTATCTGTATTCACATATGATATTATAGTGCACATAATTGACCCCAAAATATTCCACCAGAGAACTCTTACAGCTGATAAACGCCTTCACCAAAATGGCTGGATACAAAATTAACTCAAAAAAGTCAGTAGCCTTCCTATAAACAAATGACAATCATGCAGAGGAATAACTTAGGAAAACTATACCCTTCATGTTAGCCACAAGCAATATAAAATATCTAGGAGTTACTCTAACCAAGCAAGTGAAGGGCTTGTTCAAAAAGAAAAAATACTTTAAATCTTTGAAGAAAGAAATTGAAAATGATATGATAAGATGGAAGGATGTCCCTTGTTTATGGATTGGGAGAATTAACATAGTAAAAATGGCCATCTTACCAAAAGCAATTTACAAATTCAATGCAGTCCCTGTCAAAATACTTACACAAATTTTAAAGACATAAAAAAATCAATTCTCAATTTCATATGGTAAAACAAAAACACAGAATAACTAAAGAATCCTGTACAATAAAATATCCTCCAGAGGAATCTCCATTCCTGATCTCAAGCTGTACTATAGAACAAGAGTAATTAAAACAACATGGTACTGGCAAAACAACAGGCTGGTTGACCAATGGAATTGAATTGAAGACCCAGAAATAAATCCACACAGATATGAACATTTGATTTTTAAGTAAGAAGTCAAATATATTCAATGGAAAAAGGATAGCATCTTCAACAATGGGTGTTGGTCTAACTAGATTTCTACATGTAAAAAGATGCAGATAGATCCATATTCATCACCATGCACAAAACTCAAGTCCAAGTGGATTAAAGATCTCAACATAAAACCATACCACTAAATCTGTTAGAAGAAAAAGTGGGGAAGAGCCTGGAACTTATTGGCACAGGAGACAGCTTCCTGAACAGAATTTCAACAGTCCAGGCTCTAAGGTCAACAATTAATAAATGGGACCTCATTAGGCTGAGAAGCTTCTATAAGGCAGAAGACACTGTCAAGAGAACAACGAAACAGCCTGTAGACTGAGAAAAGTTCTTCACTAACTTTACATCTGACAAAGGTCTAATATCCAAAATATATAAAGGGCTCAATAAATTAAACACCACCAAACCAAATAACCCAATTAAGAAATGGGGCACAGAATTAAACAGAGAATTCTCAATAAAAGAATATAAAATGGCCGAGAAACACTTATAGAAATGCTCAATATCCTTACTCATCAGAGAAATGCAAATCAAAATGACTCTGAGATTCCATGTTACACCTATCAAAATGGCTGAGATCAAAAATTCAAGAGATAGCACATGCTGTTGAGGATGTGGAGAAAGGGGAACACTTCTTCATTGGTGGGAGTGCAAACTTGTACAGCCATTTTGGAAATCAATCTGGTGCTTTCTCAGAAAACTGGGAATAGGGCTACCTCAAACCCCAGTAATTCCATTCCCTGGAGTATACCCAGAAAATGCTCCACCGCACAAGGACATATGCTCAACTATGTTCATAGCAGCCTTATTTGTAATAACCAGAACCTGGAAACAACCCAAATGTTCCTCAATCAAAGAATGGATAAAGAAACTGTGGTACGTTTACACTATGGAATACTGCTCAGCTATTAAAAACAGGGAAATTCAGAAATTTGTTGCCAAATGGATAGAACAAGAAGTGATCATCCAGAGTTAGTTAAACCAGACCAAGAAAGTCACACATGATATATACTCACTTATAATTGGACAGTAGCCCAATAGGGATGTCCCCTGAAAGTCTTCATTTACCAGGAGATTGCTATTGATGCAGGCACTTTCTATGGGGATTCTAGGTGAGGGAAGTATGGGAGAATGGGGAAATAGAAGGATTCAGAGGGTACTAGAAACATACATGAAGATCATTATGGGTGGATCTGGACCCAGGGTGGTCTGCTCAACCTACTGCACCAAACAAAAACAATACATGCAGTAAGCATTGAACCCCTATTCAGATCTAGCCAATGGACAGGACATTCACCATAGTTGTATGGATAGCAGGGATTGACTCTGACATGAACTCTGGTGCTCCATATTTGACCACTTCCCTTTGGTGGGGAGGCTTTGTGGCACTCAGAGAAAGGATAAGCAAGCTACCAGGATGAGACTTGATAGGTTGTGACCATATGCTGGGGGAAGAGATCCCATTGTGTCACAGATATAGTAGAGGGGAATAGGGTAAAAACAATAAAACAAAAAAACAAAACAAAACAAAACAAAAAAACAAAAAAAAAGGGAGGGAGGGAGGAATTGGAGGATACAAGTGAGGGGTTAACAATTGAGATGTAATCTGAATAAATTAATTAAATAAAATAATGTGCCATGATGGGTTTGTACACATGGGAGACCTTTCCCTTCTCTGATGAGGAGAGGGGACAATTGGAAGGATGGATGAGTAAAGGGTAAGACTAGGAGGAAAGGAGGAGGGGGTGGACTGTGTTCAGGATATAAAGTGAAAAAATAAATTTTAAATAAGATTTTGTTTCATGGAAATGGAAGAGAAGCTACTCTCACTATGTCCCAGGACTATGACTGAATATAACATGAAAAAGGAACACATCATTATGCATACTGATATGGAACCAGGAAACATCAAGAGGTCTCAGATGTAGACAAAGAATTATAGGTAACTAATAAATGCCGAGAGGATGGAGAATAGTCATCACCAAGGAAGAAGCACCAATAGGTTGTCCAATACCAAATGGTCAGCTCTGAAAACCCTAATGAATGTGTAGCATTGTAGAGAGTATGGCTATATTTATGTACTTAGGAATACAAACACACACAAACAAACAGACCCACACACAGACACACACACAACACACACACACACAAACACACACACTAAAAATAGAGATAAAGCAGCTTATAAATTTGAAAGAGAGCAGTATCTTTTGACTTTCATGACTGTCTGAATTTGACCACTAGGTGGCAAAAGAATATGACAAGGCAATTCTGATAGATGTACTTCCATGCTCATAACTTGTTAGTCATGGGGAAATCTTTAAATGTATGTATGAAACTTAAGAACAATTGAAATGAAGTTGAAGTTAATTTTTCAAATAGACACATGGGAAATGTAAATCACCAAAATGTAAAAGAAATGACCTCCTCCACTTACTTATGTAAAAATTGATGGTGGAACTAAATACTGTAATTTGTTCACTATCATCTGAGTCCTGGCTTTATTGAATTAAGATAAAATAGCATTTACATTTTTTCATTTTATCAAAGTAATAAAGATATACTGTAAAAGAAAAAGGCCTAAACACCACAGAATGGTTTAGAATAAACAAAACAAAACAACAACAAAAAAACAATTATCCTACCCATACAGGCATAGAAACCATATTCATGAAATAATGTATTTTTAACTTATTTTTATTTCATAAGTATTGAATATATGCCTGAGGAAGGGTATTGAATCTCCTGGAACTGGAACTAGAGACAGTTGTGAGCAACTGTGTACGTACTCGATATTGAGCCTGTGCCCTTTCCAGGAGCAGCTAATGGTCTTAACCACAGAACCATCTCTCCTGTCCCCTGAAACAATATTTAAGGAATATTTTTAAAAAATCATTATTTAGCTATCAAAATATGTAATAGGTTGATTACAAGCTATATATGATTTTTCTAGAAAAATAAATATGCATAGATAATATGGCATGACCTTGATTCCCTGTAGTTTCATACTCATTTCAGTGGGAGTTTTTGTCATAAACCCATTGACATCTGTTGGAGATTTGTAAATTTCTTATGGAGGATTTGGGAAATACCTCATGATTAAGTACATTTTCTAAGTAAGGTCTCTGTTCCATTTGCACCAGCCATATGAAGGTTCATGACTATCCATAACTACTTTTCCAGGGGATCCAACATTCTTCTCTTACATGGCTCAAAACTGTTTCAACGCATCTGGTACCTTCTTGCCTCAGGCATGTGGTTTGCATGCATACATACATACATACACACACACACACATACATACATACATATATACATAAAAGAAAGCACTCCTACCCATAAATCATAAAATAAAATAAATCCTAAAATATTATGTAAAATATTTATGATTTTGGAAGGTATCTCTTATTAATAAATATGTCAGTGAAGGAAAGAACACAAGGAAAGATAATGAAAAGAAATAAGTAGGCCAGAGAATAGAAAATGATAGAATAATGAAGACCATGTTGCTGGTGGTCTATCTTCTCTATCCAGCTCCTTTGTTTCATTACAAAAATTAAACTACTAAACACTATACCTCAATATCTTTCTTTCAGAACAAGCTTATCCATAAAACTTCTGATGTTTATCTTGCTTGCCAGTGAGATTGTGGCACATAGAGATAGGCATTCTATCGCCTAGGTAACTTGAAAGTTTAGTCTTTTTAAAAGTTTGAATTGCCACACTGGGAAATTCCTCAAGCTTTGTGTTTTCCACATTGGCTACTTATGAACTTGGCTTTCATAGAAGCATGGAATAGTCTTAGTATGAAGTAGAACTCATATTTATATTATGCAAAACTCCTTTCAAAACTTTATAATATACTTTCTGAGGCAGATTCTTAATAAAATTTCCAAGAAGCAAATTCTATTTCTTTCAAATCCTCAACTACTAGTTTCTACAGCGGCATCCTGATAAAGGCCACTTCATGGGGACAGAACAGGGAAAAAAGCACTGAGCAGTACTTACTTACTGACATTCCATTTCCATAACTGAATAGTTCATATAGGCCAAATTTATTCTTTGAAATTCACTCTCCTTGGGTATATATTTTACAATCATCAGGATGTTTATTATAACTCACTGTTTATATCCTACCTGCATCCAAGATGTGAAAGAAAATAACTAACATAAAATCATATTCCCACAAATTATAAATTCTAACTTATGTATCAAATATCATTCTGTCTAGGTTGTAGAAAACTCACAGAGACTTTCCCCATAAGCCTTCTTGAACACATACTGGTCTTTAAGAAGTTCTCTTAAGCCACTGGGAAGTTAGCTTAACCCAAAGTGATTAATTTTTCAGAACTTTCCTATAATTCTGCCCCTGTGCTCTACTCTATTTCTCAATATTGGGACAATTTAGCATCTTTTAGGGTTTTTTTCCTTGATGTGATCAAGGCAATTGAGTTTTATGAGTAAACAGCTTCATCTAAACTGTGGTACACATAGCAGAAGAAATCACAAGTAAGTTTATCAGTTTTTCTGCAGCCTGATTTTGAATAGAAAATGGGGCCATAATATCAATATAAGTTACAAACTTTAGGACTGGAGTTGATCTAGTGCCACCATGTATTTAGATGTTAATTTCTTGCTCCTGGAACTTACTATTCTATGAGCAATCCTTCACATAACCAAATGATGTTCATGTAACCTAGTCCCCTAAATTATTCCTGACTGGCCAATAAAGTGCTAACCCTGGCTGAGAAGGAGAGATGGGGTGAAGGGAAGGATAGTGAGCTTGAGAGCGGATGAACATGAAGAGGAAAAAGGGAGAGAGATGTGTAATTCTCTCAAAACTTCTATTATGAAGGAGTGTTGTATTACGTAAAAGGACTTTTCCATATCTAATGAGATGATCATTTGATTTCTGTATTTTAATTGTTAGCATGGTGGATTACATTTATCAATTTTGATATGTTGAACCACTCCTGCCTGTCTTGGATAAAATCTACTTGATCATGACAGATGATCTTTTCGATGTGTTCTTGGATTATCTTTGCACGTAATATATTGATAATTTTTCATCTATCTTTATAAGGAAGGCTGGTGTGTAGTTATGTTTCTTTGCTGGGTTCTTTGTATGGATTACATATCAGAGTAAATGTTATGTCCTAAAAAAAATTGGGCAATGTTCCTTCTGTTACTATTTTATGGAATAATTTAAGAAGTATTGTTATCATTTATTCTCTGAAAGTCTGGTAGAATTTTTTGTTAAAACCATCTGTCTCTAGCCATTTATTTTTGGTTGGAAATTTTACATGTACAGCTTTTATTTCACTAGACATTATGGGTCTGTTTAAATTGCTTATCTGATCTTGATTTAACTTTGGTAGATCTTATATATAATGAAAATTATCCTTTTTTTTTTTTTTTTTTTTTGAATTTCCAGTTTGGTAGATTATAGGTTTTTAAAGTATGTCCTTTTGATTCTTGGGGTTTCCTCTTTGTCTGTTGTTTTGTCTCCATTTTCCTCTATAATTTTGTTAATTTGGATATGCTTTCTGTACCTCTTACTTAAGTTAACTAAGTTTGTCAATTGTCATGGTCATATCTAATGGGAAGAGTGAAACACTTGAAGAAATGCTCCACATCCTTCATCATCAGGGAAAGGCAAATCAAAATGACTTGAGATTCCATTTTATTCCAACTGAATGGGGAAGATTAATAACTCAAGTGAAACACATGTTGTTGAGAATATGGAGAAAGGGAAACACTCCTCTGCTATTGGTGGAAGTCCAAACTTGTACAACTACTTTGGAAATCAATCTGGTGCTTTCTAAGAAAATTGGAAATAGTTCTACCTCAATATCCAGCTATACCACTCCTGGGCATATATGTGAAAGATGCTCCAGCATTCAAGAACATTTGCTCAACTATTTTCATAGCAACTTTATTCATAATAGCCAGAATCTTGAAATAACCTAGATGTCCTCAACCTAAGAATGTATAAAGAAACTGTGGTACATTTACACAATGGACTACTATTCAGTTATTAAAATCAATGAAAAATAGAATTTTGCAGGCAAATAGGCAAATGTTTGAAATAGAAATGATCATTCCAAATAAGATAATCCATACTGAAAAAGACATGCATTGTATATACTCACATATCAGTGGATTTTATCCCAGTATAGGTGTTCTCTGAGATACTCAGCCAAGAAGGGGATAGAGACAGTTACTGAGACTTGAACCTGGACTCTGGGCAGAGTACTGAGAGTTGTAGGCAAGAGTAGGAAATGGAAAGTCTGGAAGGGAGCAAGAGCTCCAGTGGGAGACCATCAAGACCTGCAGATTGAGGCACAAGGGGTTTGCACAAACTGATCCCTTTTTCAGATGTAGCCAATAAATTATGGATTCTCTGCATGTGGGGAAGGGGGACTGCTGTCGACCTTAAGGCATGCACTTGTGGGCCCCTTTTTGGTCACTGCTCCTTGGCATGATGGCCTATTGGGAACACAGTGGAAGGGGATGCAGACTACACTGATGATAGGCTCTTCCCAAAGGTCTAGGGGAAGGGAATAAGCAGAAGAGGGAGGGAGGGTGGCAAAGGGAAGATAAGGAGGAGATAATAATCAGAAGGTAAAGTGAATAAATTGTAATAAATAAAATATACACTTAAAACTTCTGGTTGGAGGAGGGAGTTGCTGCAGAGATTGATGCACCAACCAACTGTGCTTGGTGAGGACCTAGACACTCAGATCAGTTGTAGTACATAGGCAGCACTGTCTCCTTATGTGTTCCACAATATAGAAAGTAGACTACTTCTGACAGGGACTCTGGTTCCCCAGGGTGGGTCACTTCACCCTGGCTGGGTGAACTTTCCAGACCACAGTGGAAGAGGATACAACTAGTACAAATGAGATTTGATAAGCTGATATCAAATATTAGGGGAGAAGGCCTCCATTTCTGATGGCTAGGGGAGGGAGGGAGAGGGGATGAAGGAAGAAAGGAGAGAATATGAGGGAGGGAGAGTAGGATGAGGAGATGATGAGGGAGGGGACTACAATCAGGATGTAGAAAAAATTAAAACTGCAGAAAAAGCAGGCAATTTATATTCCTAATCCCACTGCATGGGAAGATCTTGAGACAGGCTGAGACATGAATGTCTATACATAGTCTATACTTCTTATTGCTAACAGAACACATGTGACTTAGGACTAGATGTTATTCTTGGTATAGCATGAATGAAGATTTACGGATGTCTTTCTTCTGCTCATGCAAAGAGCAGAGGTAGCCGTAAGTGCTATATGTACCTTGAACACCTCGTACACTTATAATTTTAGGACTGTATAATGCTTGTGAGAAATTATACATTTTCAGAACAACAACAACAACAAAATAAAAAGACTTTGAAGCTGGATCACACTTGACAAGGATTCATTCTTCTCAGCAGGCTGGACACTGGCATCAAACATCCTTCATGTTCCAGCACCAAGTGCTTCAATTGCTGTTCTTCATCAGAATAGGACAGCTCCCAAGACAGCTTGAAAGAAAGCTTCTGTTTCTAATTGGTCCAGCATTTCAGACTGTCACACACACTACATTTATTAAGCCTGGAAGTTCTCAACATTTGGAAACTGGACCACAAATGACATTCCTACCTTGTTTAACCATTTTCTCTACTTTTATTTGGGCACCTACAAAGGTATTATTCATCACAAATCAGTCAGAAGGAACACTAACAGAACCAGAACAATACACGATTTCCCTTAAGGGGTGTTGAGTAGGTTTTTGGTTGCTTTCTTGGGATTTAGATGTTGATTTTCATTGGGAGTTAGTTATAAGTTACTATTGGTCTAATCCAGAGGCAAAACAAGATCAGACTTAGGGATGTCTCTCTCTTCCTTTATCTTTTTTTCTTAGGTTTGGAGATAAGGGCTGAAAAAAAAGAAGGGAGAATATAGAAATATATAAGGATGAAAGGAAAAAGAGTAGGTAATTCAGGTGACTCCTCAACTTAAGGCCTTAACTGTGTTCACAAGGTTATTTTTAATTAATTGATATAGAAATTTGTATATTAATGCAAATTTGACATATTTGTATATAATTTAAATTTAAGATTATTCTTCACACACATTATATATATTTCTACTCTAATATGAGGCATTGTACCCATACCACTTAAGTAGAATTCAAGATTTACCTCCAATACTTTGAAAAGGCTACTGCAGGCTGTCTAGGATAAGGAAGTTAGACAAGCTAATTTTCAACTGATCAAATCATGGACATTTAAGTTACTGGTCTATTTATATCACAAGAATATACATCCTAGATATAACAGATAGGTTTCATTTTTATAGACAGATAAGGTAAATTAGTTAGATAAGGTCTTCAAAAACCTCAGACTCCTAAAGAATATTGTATTTTAAAATGTTTCTATTGCTTTACCGATTCTTTGACAACAAGACAGGTTAACTCCTGACAACACCAACCCTACCTCTAAGATGATGATGAACCTCCTTATGGGGATGACTTCAAATGTGACAAACCAGCCACTGGGCAAAATGACCTCATTTTGACCATTGACAGACTTGTGCCTAAAATTTTGCAAGATTGGATGTAGGCAGAATTGACAGCCAAACTCTGCCAAGGCAGGGAAAGCATAGCCTCAATAGTTCCTGCCTTATAAATATGTCGGTTACTTATATTGGTCCAGAAGGCGGAAGATGATGCTCCAATATTTTAGAGAGTTATGAGTGACTGTTCAGGCAGCAAACTGTCTCTGTTATTTTTTTTTTTTTTTAATTTGGAAGCTGCTAACCTGCACTTCCTGTTTACTCGGGTAATTAATTTTACTCCTTCTCAAATCTCTGATGGGGTTGAAGACCAAATAGTTTAGTTTCACAATTAAGCTTAGTTGTTTAGGGGTTAAGATGTTTTAGATCTTGCTGGATATTTTGAGTTGATAGAGATGAGATTTGATAGATATTGAGTTACATCCAAAATTTTAGATGCACCAAGATAGGAAAATATTTTCTTTAAGGTTGCCAAATACAAATAACCAAAAAACTATGAATGTAATATCAATATAATTCTGGACTGCTCTGTTGTTCTTCTTGCTGTATGTAGCTTTTATATATGTGTAATAATATTAATGTATATGTAAAAATAATAATTTAAAAAACTGTTAATAAAATATAATTGATCATGTTGTCTCCACCAGGAAGAAGACAGAGAAACAACAGGAATGTATTACCCAAGCAGAAGGCTAATACCTAAACCCTTCTACAATGACACTTTGATTATGAACTCTAAACCTCCTGAATTATGAGAAATACATGTCTACCATACAGTCTATATACTGTTGAGTTATAGCAGTGTATAATATTGTCAGAAAAATAGATTTGTCTATGCTCCTACTTAGTGACACAAGCAGCTAAACATGTTGTGAAAGGGATTCTAACAATGGTTTTTGCTCTAATATTGATCATTGACTTAAGATTCACACCTTTATTTATTTATTTAATTTTAATTTTATTTTATTAATTTATTCTTATTACATCTCAATGGTTATTCCATCCCTTGTATCCTCTCATTCCTTTCTCCCTCCCTTTTTCCCCTTACTCTCCTCCTCTATGACTGTGCCTGAGGGGGACGTCCTGCTCCTTTATATGCTCATAGGGTTATCAAATCTTTTCTTGGTAGCCTGATATCCTTCCTCTGAGTGCCACCAGGTCTCCACTTACCAGAAAACTGGGACAGAGAGGAGCACATTCTATTGGGACTCTAGATGAGAGAAGCATGGGAGAATAGCAAAGTAGAAGGTTCCAGAGGGTCCTAGAAACCTACAAGAAGAACATTATGATAGGCAGATTTGGGCCCAGAGGTCCTGCTCAAACAATGGCACCAGCTAAGGACAATACAGGCCATAAACTTCAAACCCCTACCCAGATAGAGCCAATGGACAGGACATTCTCCACATGTGTGGAGAGTGGGGTATGACTTTCACACATACTCTGGTGCCTCACATTTGACGATGTCCCCTGGAGGGGGAGACCTGATGGCACTCACACCTTTTTATAACCTGGAATTTTCTCAGTAATAGTGTTATGAAGACTACCTGTTACTATCCATTGTAAATTGTTTTTAGAAATATGTGAACTTACCCTAAAAAAGCGATTTATGGTAGATCTTAGGTTGATGCAGGATGGAATTGGCTGCCAGTGGAGTCTTGAATGTGACTAAAGGGTTGTTACTGTAAATGTAAATGGTAAACTCTGAGGAAGATGAAAATTGAAGATTAAGTTAAGGACAAATGGTCAATGATTTAATAAATCATTATTATGTGCTAGTTCCTCTGCAAATCCCTAAACTATAGGGTTCTGATGGCTTTTTTCATGTTGAAATAATAGAAGTGCAAGGAAAATATAGTTCTATAACCCTATAGGAACAGAAGCTCCTGTGCTCAAGATCCTTTTGGACTTATTTTATCAAATTTGTCATCTGGTTCTTCATATGTGCGCACAGAGGAAGGAGATGCAGGCTATCTGGATGAGATCTGATAGGCTGTGGTCAACTTGTGGGAGAGGAGGGCCACTTCTTTTTTTTTTATTATTATTAATTTATTCTTGTTACATCTCAATGTTTATCCCATCCCTTGTATCCTCCCATTCCTCCCCCCCCCATTTTCCCATTATTCCCCTCCCCTATGACTGTTCCTGAGGGGGATTACCTCTCCCTATATATTCTCATAGGGTATCAAGTCTCTTCTTGGCTACTTGCTGTCCTTCCTCTGAGTGCCACAAGGTCTCCCCCTCCAGGGGACATGGTCAAATGTGAGGCACCAGAGTACATGAGAAAGTCGTATCACACTCTCCACTCAACTGTGGAGAATATTCTGACCATTGGATAAAGAAACTGTGGTACATATACACTATGGAATACTACTCAGCTATTAAAAACAAGGAATTCCCGAAATTTGTGGATAAATGGATTGAGCTAGAAATGATCATAATGAGTGAGTTAACCCAGAAGCAGAAAGAATCAAATGGTATATACTCACTTATATCTGCATACTAGCCCAAGGGGCATGTCCCACAAAAGCCTTCACTTACCAGAAAACTGGGACAGAGGGGAAGGCATCTTATTGGGACTCTAAATGAGAGACACATGGGAGAACAGCAAAATAAAAGGATCCAGAGGGTCCTAGAAACCTACAAGTAGAACAATATGATAGGCAGATTTGGGCCCAGGGGTCCTGCTCAAACTAAGGCACCAGCCAAGGACAATACAGGAGGTAAACTTTAAACCCCTTCCCAGATCTAGCCAAGGAGGGCCACTTCTATCAGAGGTCGAGGGTAGGGGACTAAGATGTAAGATGGAGGGAGAGTGAGAACGGGAATATATAAGTGAGGGGAATGTAATACCGAGGATGTAATACAAATAAATTGTAATAAATTTTTTAAAGAGTGAAATTACTAACCAAAAAATCCTATATAATATACTGGTGATACTAAGTTGTATTTCCTTGAGTATTATGAGCCATTATAAAAAAAATTACTGAATCTGAAGAGAAAGTCAAGGGAACTAGCTGCCCATTTATAGCCAATTCAGAGAGACTTGTATGGCCTAGTGACTTACTACTTTCACTGTCTGAAGTGGAAAGCTATCTCCTGGGCTAAGTGTCCCTTTATCTGAGACAAAGAGGAGAGAGTAGGGAGGAGGTTATGAAGATAAGACTGGCAGGACAGAAGGGAATGAGCTAGAATCAGGCTGTAAAGTGATTAAATAAAGAAAGAAAGAAATGAAAAAAATTTAAAGTGAGATATGAGCTAACTCTCATTAGTTAGTGTCCAATTTCAGTTAAATAATAGATCACCCAAATGGTGTCTCCTGAGAATTAGAGAACTGGTTGGTGTAGAATGCACTCACATTTGGTATTGTAAATTTGATAACAGGAACAGTTTTTTTTTCTAATAGATAGAGCTGACTCAGATTTTCCATTTTAAATAAAACATAAACCTCATTTCTCTCTCCTTTTCAATAGTTCTTGCCAGCTAGTCAGGGTCAAGTATCAAATTTCAACTCTTTTTATTGGTCTACATAATATCTAAGTTTTTCTGTTTTAATATTCATAGGATCCACTGTTTTGATACTACTTGCCTTGAATGTGGCCTGTCCCATAGACATCCTACATTGTGTAATTGAACTCCATCATTTCTCCCCAAATCCCCTGAATTCCTTTGAAAGGTACTTAAGTTGCTATTACCTTACTCTTCCAGTTTAATATTGTTTGCTTTTACATCCTCCTCAATCTTGGTAGTTTCCTTTGATTTTAAAATTTCATTACAAATTCTATTCATTCTAGAAAGACACCTTCTCTCCTCTGTCTCTGTCTATCTGTCTGTCTGTCTCTCTCTCTCTCTCTCTCTCTCTCTCTCTCTCTCTCTCTCTCTCTCTCTCTCTCTCTCACACACACACACACACACACACACACACACACACAAACTCACATACACACACACTCACACACACAAACCATCCATAACTACATTGTAGTTCTCATGGCACATTTCTTATTTTCCTACTGTGAACATTAATTTTTTCCTTGGTTATTTTTAATTCATCAGTCCTATAAATAGTACTTATCTCACTGTTTAATATATATATATATATCCAAATAATGCCTGTGGCACTTTTTGCTCATATCTAGAGAAAAGTAGATATCTCAAATGAGCTCTCTTAAAGTGGTCAGCTGTGAGCGCTTGCATTCTGAACTGAACAGAAGCTGTTAAAGTCAACAGGAAATCTGACCCAGTCAGTTATCAAGATCAGTCCCTGTAGGATGAGATGGAAGAGTGAAGATGTGCAGTGGTCCAGTTTAGTTTACTTGTCAGTGTTATTTCATCTATATTCATTTTGTTTGTGCTATTTATTTGTTTGCTCTTCTTTTTACCTTGTATCCATTTATCTCTTGACATAGGCATTTATTTTAATCAAATATTCATAATAATATTTACTAATAAGCTACTTCCCTAGGAATGATTACTCAAATTTCTCCTGTCCTTCCAAGCTTCATCAAATACTTCCAAATGCTAATATAACATCTTCTTCCTAAGTATTATTAATCATGAAGGAGAAATACTTTTTTCACTAGAGAGTATGAAATAAAGAATGTCAAAATATGAAGAATCATCAGTGGTGAATATGACCAAAGCTTTCCTGATGCCCCAAATAAATTATCTAAGCTGTAAAACACATCCAACTTGTAAATTGTTTACCATATCTCAAAGTTGAGAAAATAAGTCTTAAAGTTTATGGTGACTGTCAATTGAAATAAATCACAAAGGAAAACATGTCTTTTCAATAAGTTCCCTAAGCAGGGTAGGTACCCTTGCTAACATTATGATAGGGAAACGGGACTAAAGCTGCATTGACTAATTAGCCAAATGAAAGGCAGTTCAATGTATTCATCACACAGTCTGACATCTATGTTTGTAATCATTGCCATTGAAATAAAAATTTATGAGGAGATTTTATATCCTTCATTCAAAGTACCTCCTTTATCTAATAAAAATAAGACCCAGAGTAGTCATATAGTTCTCCGTGGCTTTTGACATTAAATAAGGAAGAGACTGGGACTTCATTTTTTTTAACTACCATTGGATTCCAGTTCAATATGTGTATTACATAGTCTTAACACTGTACTAGGCATGGTATGAAATCTACCAAGCAACAATGACCAACTGTTGTGATATTATGGGAGTAAAATAGAAAGATCCCTAGATGGTTTTAAAAGTGGGCATGAGAGGAGTATCAAAACACTGACCTTTTCCATTATTTTCAATCTACAAATAATCCTTTAATAAATATACTGTGTTTCTCCAGAGAATCAAACCAGTAGATATTACATACATATGTATTTATATTTACAGGTATACTAAACTATATACATTATATATAATATTATGCAGTAAATCTCAATAGACAATAATATTTATACATGCCAATATAGTACATGTTTATTTTGTTTTATTTATGACTTATAAAATGTATTTTATATTATTATATGAAAGAGAATGATTATATTTATTACAAAAATGCATTTTCAGTCTTTAAAAAATATTTTAATATTGGATCATTTTATAGTGAACACTATATTATTCTATATAATGATTATAGAGTGTGTCAAGTCCATTTATTGAGAGGGTTGCTAGGCTGAAGAGAGCCAACGTTCTATGTGAAGACCACTGGCAAGGCAGAAATTGCTTTACAAGTAAAGTTGAGAGCAGTCTGTTAAATGCTCTGTCTTCAAAGGATTGGCATTGGCTTTGTAGAAAACAGTCAGCTCGGTGTGACTACGTGAGCACAATGACCTTGCCATAGCCAGGAGGCATCAAACATTAGTGCCTCTAAAACTGACACCTGAGGGTCAGAGGGTACTGTGTCTGAGCCAATGAAGACCTCAGACTGAGGTTACAGCTAGCAATCTAACAGCTGGCCACATAACACTGACATTGGTATTTCCTGGATGAAAAGCAAAATCCCAGGAGCTGAGGATGCAGTTTCCTCCACATCTGTCTCCGTGGTCCAGGAGTCCTACAAGATCTCAGGGTACCTACTGCAATCTGTCTATATGGAGCATGCATTCCCAGTCCCAGGGGCACTCCATTCCAGCAGCCAAACCTCTGATTCTTCATGCCTCCCTGAGGATAGTTCAGGGTTCAGTAGTCATGCAGAATACCAGTCTCATACAAAGACCCAGTATCTTGGTAGCCTGCTTATTCTTTTGTTGAGTGCTACCATGGCTCTCCAACAAGGGGAGGTCATCAAATATGGGACACCAGAGTTTGTGTCACAGTTAGTCCCTGCCCTCCACATAACTGTGGAGAATGCCCTCTCCATTGGCTAGATCAGAGTACAGGTTCAATGTTTACTGTTTGTATTGTCCTTGGTTAGTGCAATAGTTTGAGCCAACACCCCTGTGCCCTGATCCACCCATTATGATCTTCTTCTTGGAGGTTTCTAAGATCCTCTGGATCCTTCTATTTCCCCATCTCCTATATTTCTCTTACCTAGAGTCCCAGTAGGGGAGAGGAATAAGGTGAGGGTGGGAGGGATGGAGGAATGGGAGGATACAAGTGATGGGATAACAATTGAGTTATAATCTGACTAAATTAATTTTAAAAATTGGACACACACACACACACACACACACACACACACCTAGTTTCCTGTGCCTTGGGCATTCTGTCTTTACAAGTGCTGGTCTGTAGTTCCAGGTGTGCTCAGTCACTCCAGTCAGACCTCAAATCCCATCCACTTCTCAGAAGGTAGACCCTAGATATCAGGGGTAGGCATCCCAACACCAATCCATGGCTCTGCTAGTCCCCCTGCTGAGACAAACTGGACAATAAGAGCATTGAAGGCTTGCATTCAACATGACCAAGCTCAGTCAAATCTGAGTGCCAGGAGCACAGCATATGCTAAGCCACCAAACCACAGGGTAGCTAAACTTGATTCCATAAAGCCAGAGCCTGTTCACTGCCCAGTTGACCTCCTAACACTGAAGCCTACTCCTGATCTCCCTGCTCTACTTGTCTCTCCTAGGACATAGCCAAAAGAAAGATGAGTTGTAGGTGGGACACAACCCCCATTGTCTGCTATTCTGAGGAAGCCAGTGGGGTGCACTGGGCCAACATTCAGCTTAGAGGCCTTTCCCTGCTGACTCCAGACCTGCCTTTCTGACTCTGGATAAGGCCAGCAGAGATGAGTACTAAGGCTGTGACTGACATCTGCCAACAAAAGGAGGCCTGTGTAGGACTGAATAACATTCAGTTAGAGCCTTCTCCAAACTTTTCCTAACTGCCTGGACATCAGGGACCACAAGGCCTGCTATCACCAAATGACTAGAGGTCAGCATAAGCATACAACCAAGAAAACTCAGGGCCATATGTTACCACTCAAAACCATCTATTCTACCACAGCAATCCCTGGAGCTACTAACGCACCTGAAGCACAAGAAAATTATCTTAAGTTGCAGGTCATGGATGTAATAGATGCCTTAAAAGAGGAAAATAAAACCCTCAAAAAAATAAAGAAAAATACATTTGAACAGATGAAGGAATTTAATAAATCCTTTAAAGAATTACAGGAAAATATAGTCAAACTAGAGAAATAATTGAATAAAACTGTACAGGACCTAAAAATTGAATTAGAAACCATAAAGAAAACACAACCTGAGGCAATCTTAGAGATGGAAAACCTAAGGAAGAGAACAAGAACTGCAGATACACGCATTACCAACACAATACAAGAGATGGAAGAATCTAAATTGTGGAAAATATGGTTGAAGTAATCAATTCATCAGTCAAAAAATGTTATAACTAAAGATTCCCTGACACAAAACATCCAAGAAAACTTGGACACTATAAAAAGACCAAACCTCTTCTTGGTAGCCTAGGGGGAGGAAGTCTCCCTCAGTCACAGTCACAGGGGAGGGGAGTAAGGGGAAATGGGAGGGAGGGAGGAATGGGAGGATACAAGGGAGGGGATAACCATTGAGATTTAATATGAATAAATTAATAAAATAAAATAAAAGACCAAACCTTAGAAGAATATGACTAAAAGAAGTAGAAGACCATCAGCTCTAAGGCCCAGAAAATATTTTCAACAAAATCATAGAAGAAAACTCCCCCAATCTAAAGAAATGGATTCTGAAAATATACAGGAAGCTTACATAACTGCAAATAGATTGGACCAGAAAAGAAAATCCTCCTATCACATAATAATCAAAACAAAAAGTGTACAGAACAAAAAAAAATATTAAAACCTACAATATAAAAAGACCAAATCACATCCAGAGGCAAACTTTTTTAAATTATGCCTGACTTCTCAACAGAGACTATTAAAGCCAGAAGGACCTGGAAAGCTGTCATGGAGACATCAAGAGACAACAGATGTCAGGCCAGATGACTACACCCAGTAAAAATTTCAATCACCACAGAGAATACAAAATAATCCACAGACAAAACCAAGTTTAAACAATACCTAACCACAAATACAGCCCTTCCAAAGATACTAGAAGAAAATTTTGAACCCAAGGAGGCAAACCACACCAAGGACAAGAGGAAATAAATAACCCACATCTGCAAAACCAAAAAGAAATGTAGCATATACACACACTCTCTACTAACAATAACATCAAAAATTACAAGAATTAACAAACATTGGTCAGTATCTCTCAATATTAATGGCATCCACTTTGCAATAAGAAGATACAGGCTAACAGAATGGGTTAGAAAATAAGATCCATCATTCTGTTACATAAAAGGAACACACCTCAGGAACAAAGATAGATATTACCTCAGAGTTAAGGGATAGAAAAGGTATTCCAACAAATAGGATCCAAGAAGCAATCTGGAGAAGTCATTCTCATATCTGCTGAAATAGACTTTCAACCAAAACTAATCAAAAGTAACAGGGAAGGACACTTCATACTCATCAAAGCGATATACCAAGATGATGTATCAATTCTGAGCATCTATGCCCCAAATGCAAGGGCAGCAACATTGGTATAAAAAAAATCACTAAAGCTTAAATAACACATAGAACCCTACACATTAGTAGTGGAAGACTTCAACACCACACTCTCGCCAATGGACAGATCATCAAGACAGGAACTAAATAGAGAAATAATGAAGCTAATAGGTGTTATGAATGAAATAGAACTAACAGATATCTACAAAATATTTCATTCAAACAAAAAAAATGCATTCTTCTCAGGATCTCACAAAACCTTCTCCAAAACTGGATAAAAACTTGGTCACAAAGCAATACTTAACAGGTACAAGAAAATTTAAATAACCCATTGCATCTTGTCAGATGTACATGGAATAAATCTGGAAGTCAACAACAACAGAAGCAATAGAAATTCTCCAATTTATGGAAGTTAAAAAGAAACCCTATAGATGACCACTGGGTCAGGGAAGAAATTAAAGACCACCTATAATTTAATGAAATAGGTAGCACAATATACCCAAACTTAAGGGACATATTGAAGTGGTGCTAAGAGGAAAGTTCATAGTACTAAGTTCCTTCATAAATAAATTGGTGAAATCCCATACTAGCCTCTTGAAAGCACACCTGAAAGCTCTAGAACAAAAAGAAGCAAACACACCAAAGAGGAATAGATGAGAAAAAATCATAAAACTCCAAGCAGAAATCAATAAATTGGAAAGAAAAAGAACAATACAAAGAATCAATGAAGCCAAGAGCTGGTTCTTTGAGAAAATCAACAATATAGACAAACTCTCAGACACCCTACTAAAAGGCAGAGGGAGAGTATCCAAATTAACACAATCAGAAATGGAAAGAGGGACATAACAACAGACACTGAACAAATCCAAAACATCATTAAGTCATAGATCAAAAGCCCTTATTGAAAAATCTAAAAGAAATTGATAATTTTCTTGGTAGATTTCAAATACTAAAGTTAAATCCGGATTATGTAAACAGGGCTTTTTTATTTTTTATTTTAATTTTTTACATGTACATTTATATTATTATATATATATATATAATAAACTACCTATAGCAAGAAGAACCATGACACAATCAGGAATTATATAAATCTTACATTCTTAGTGTTTTGGCTATTTGTATTTGACAGCCTTGAAGAAAACATTGTTCCTATCTAGCTGCATCTAAAATTTGGAGTCTAAATGAACCTCCATCACCTCTTGTTGTTATTAACTTAAAATATCTATCTAGACCTAAAAACATCTTAACCCCTAAACAACTAAGTCTTCAACTCCAGCAGAGACTGAAGAAGGAATAAACTTGATTACCTGTATATGCCAGGAGTGGAGGTTAGTAGCTTCCCAAACAAGAAGATTACAGAGAGATTTTTCTACCTGAATAGTCACCCAAAACTCTCTATTATGTGGGAACATCTTCTTCAGTCTTTGGGCCCAATATATCTGACAGACATATTTGTAAGGCAGGAAGTATTGAGGACTTACTCGCCTTGTCTTGGCAGAGTTTGGCTGTCAACTTTGCCTGCATCCAAGCTTGCCCTTCTTTAAACAGATTTCTGTCTGTGGTAGAAATAAGGACATTTTGGCCAGTGGCTTGTTTGCCGCATTTGAAGCCATCTCCATAAGGAGGTTCTTTGATGCTCATAATCTTATTTGAGGTAGGCTGGGTGTTGCCAGGAGTTAACCTGTCTCATTGTCAGTGAATCTTCAAAATAATAAAAACATTTAAAAATACCATATTCTGCATGTCTCTGAGGTTTTTGAAGACCTTGTCTAACTGTCCTACCTATCTTTCTATAGAATCATATCTATTTGCCATACTTAAGATGTATATTCTTGTGATACAAGTAGACTAGTAACTGACATGACCATGATTTGATCAGCTAACAATTAATGTATATAACTTATTTATCTTAAACAGCCTGCATTAACACATTCAAAATATTAGAAGTAAACCTTTTATTATAATTGAGTTATATGGCATTAAGTTGAGGAGTAGATTCACTAATCTTTTTGTGCTATCTTCCCTATATATTTTTATATTCACAACTTCTTTCTTTTCAACTCCTATCTCTAAACCTAAGAATGTAAAATAAGGGAGAAGAGAAACATCACTGAGTCTAACCTTGTTTTCTTCCTAAATAAGACCAAGGGGAATACAATCAGGATGTGAAGAATTTAAACTGCAGAACAAGCAGGTATTTCATATTGTTAATCTCACTATATGAGAATAGCTCTGAGACTGGCTAAGACATGAATGTCTAGGCATAGACAATGCTTCTTGTTAGCTATAGAACCCCTATGAATTACTATTAGATGCCACTCTTCATATGGCATGAATGAAGATTTACAGATGTCTGTTTTCTGCTCATACAAGGAGTAGAAATCCAGCCTTAATTGTTCTATGCATCATGTACACCTTATACACTTATAATTTTAGGACTGTGTAATGTTTGTGATAAATTATATGCTTTTAGAACAAAAGAGCAGGACAGTGACATTGGATAACACCTGACAGTTTGCATTCCTCTCACCATACTGGACACAGACATCCTGAATCTTTCATGTCCAACAAGAAGTATTTCAATTGCTGTTCCTTATCAGAACCAGTCAGCTCCCAGGACCCTTTCAAAGAAAGCTTCCAATCCCAATTGGTCCAGCATTTCAGACTGTCCCACAGAAGACTCTAATTAAGCCTGGAATTTCTCAACATTTAAAAACTGGACCACAAATTTGATTCCTAGGTTGTTTAACCATTTCTCCAATTTTATTTGGGTCCCTACTAGGTATTATTTGTCCCAAATCAGCCAAAAGAAACCTTAAGAAAAAGACACCTCATTTCCTTTTAGGGGGTTGGGTAGGTTTTTGGTTGCTTTCTTGAGCTATAGCGGGTTATTATTGACGGGAATTGGCTACAAGATATTATTGGTCTTATTCAAGTAAACAGTTTAAGCAGTCCATAACCCATAAGGTATTAGAAGTAGACATCAGGAGTTTCCTAACCAAAACATTCTAGAGTGAGATGGTTTTACCTCAGATTTCTACCAGACATCAAAGAAGAGATAATACCAATACTCTTCAAACTACTTTACTAATTAGAAGCAGAAGGGACATTACCAAACTCATTCTATGAAACCATAGTCATCCTGCTACACAAGCCACACAAAGATTCAGCAAAGAAAAAGAATTTCAAAACAATTTTACTCATGAACATTGATGCAAAAATACTCAATAAAATACTCACAAACCAAATCTAAGAACACATCAAATATATCATATACCATGATAAAAAAGCTTTATCCCAGGGATGCACAAGAGGTTCAGCATATGAAAATCCATCAGTGTAATCCACTATATACATAACCTGAAAAAAAAAAAACCCATAGGATCGTCTAATTAGATACAGAAAAAGCCTTTGACAAAATACAATATCACTTCATAATACAAGTCTTGGCGAGATTAGGGATACAAGTCCCATATCTAAATATAATAAAGGCTACATGCAGCAAGCCAGTAGGGAACATCTAATTAAGTGAAGAGAAACTCAAAGAAATTCCACTAAAATCAAGGACAAGACAAGGCTGCCCACTCTTTCTATCTCTCTTCAATATAGTACTTAAAGTTTTAGGTATCAGTATTCCCAGATGATATGATAGTATACAAAGTGACCCCTCACATTCCACCACAGAACTGCTGCAGCTGATATATACCTTCTGCAGAATGGCTGGATACAAGATTGATTTTTAAAAAATGAGTAACCCTCCTGTTTACAAATGAGAACCTGGCTGAGAGTAAAATTTGGAAAACTACACCTTTCAAACTAGCCAAAAAATGAAAAATAAAGTATTTTTTTGTGGAACTCTAACCAAGCAAGTCAAAGACAAAACTTCCAGTCTCTGAAAAAGGATATTGAAGAAAATTATCCAAAGATGGAAATATGTCAAATGCTTTTGGATTGCTAGGATTAACATAGTAAAAACTGCCATCTTACCAAAGCACTCTAAAGATTCAATGCAATCCTAATGAAAATACTAGCACAATTATTTACAGACTTTGAAAGAACAATTCTTAACTTCATAGGGAAAAAATATCCAGATGAGTTAAAACAATCCTATACAATAAAAGAACTTCTGGAGGTATGTCCATCCCTGACTTCAAGCTATACTACAAAATGATAGCAATAAAAACTGCATGGTAGTGATGTAGAAATAGACTGATTGATCAATCGAATCAAATGAAGACACAGAAGTAAGCCTCCACACCTCTGGACACTTGATTTTTGACAAAAGAGCTAAAACCATATAATGAAAAAAACCCAGCATCTTAAACAAATGGTGTAATTCTAACTGGATTCTACAAGTAGAAAAAATCAAATAAACCCATATTTATCACACTGAACAAAACTCAAGTCAACGAGTATCAAAGACATCAACTTAACACCCAATACACTAAATCTATTAGAAGAGAAATTGGGTAAAAGATTCTTGAACTCATTTGCACAGGAGACAACTTCCTGAACATTACACCAACAGCTCAAGCTGTTGAAATGGGGCCTTATGAAACTTAAAAGCTTCTGTAATGCAAATGACACTCTCAACAGAACAACATGATAGCCTATAGACTGGGAAAAGATTAATCATACATCTGACAGGAGGCTAATATACAAAATATATAAAGAACTCAATATATTAAAAGTCAACAAACAAAATAACCCAATTTAAAAATGGGATACATAGCTAAAGAGAAAATTCTCAACTTAGGAATATCAAATGGCCAAGAATCAATTAAATAAATGTGCAATGTCCTTAGTCAACAGAGAAATGTAAGTCAAAATGACTGAGATTCCATCTTACACCTGTCAGAATGGCTAAGATAAAAATGCAAATGTCAGCATACACTGGTGAGGATGTGGAGAAAGGGGAACACTCCTCTACTGCTGGTGTGGGTGCAAACTTGTACAACTATTTTGAATATCAATCTGGCACTTTCTCAGGAAATTGGGAGTAGTTCTATCACAAGACTCAGCAATACTATTCTGGGAAATATATCCAAAAGATACTCCACCATACAAAAAGGACACTTGTTCAACTATTTATATAGTAGCTTCATTAGTAATAGGCAGAATGTGGAAACAGCCTAGATGTCTCTCAACTGATAAAGAAATTTTGGTACATTTACATAGTTGAATGCTACTCAGGTATTTAAAAAGAAAGAAACCATGAAATTTAGAGGCAAATAGAACTAGAAAACATCATACTGAGTATGGTAAGCCAGACACAAAAAGAAATATATGGTATGAATTCAAGTATAAGTGGGTTTTAGTCTTATAGTACAGTATAAATATACTGAAATGAATGCACAGACCCAAAGAAGATAAGTAACAAGGAGGATTCATGGGAGGATGCTTAAATATCACTCAGAAGAGAAAATAGAATATATAAAGGTTGTTCTTGAAGAGAAGACTGAAGGTAGGAGAGGAAACACAGAGAATTATGAGGGGGAGATGGGAGAGGGGCTGGAGAACAACTAAAATGGAAAGAAAAGAGAAACTATGGGTGGGTGGAATAGTTTGAGCAGACAACCCTGGGCCCTGATCCACCCATTACGTTGTTCTTCTTGTAGGTTTCTAAGATCCTATGGGTCCTTCTATTCTTCTATTTCCTCCATCTCCTATATATGTCTTACCTAGAATGACAGAAGGATGTCATCACATCTATCCCAATCTTTTAGTGAGTGAAGACTTTCATGGGACATGTTTTTTGGGCTACTGTCCAATTATAAGTGAGTATATACCATGTGAGTCTTTCTGTTTCTGGGTTAACTCACTCAGTATTGTCGTTACTAATTCCATCCATTTTTCCAAAAATTTCTGGACTTCCCCATTTTTTAAGGCTGAGTAGTATTCCATAGTGTAAATATACCACAATTTCTTTATCCATTCTTCAACTGAAAGACAGTTTAATTTAGCTTGTTTCCAGGTTCTGGCTATTATGAATAAGGCTTCTATGAACATGGTTGAGCATATGTCCCTGTTGAGTGATGGAGTATTTTCTGGGTATAATCCAAGGACTGGAATAGCTGGGTCTTGAGGAAGGCCTATTCCCAGTTTTCTGCGAAAGCAACAGATAGATTTCCAAAGTGGCTGTACTAGTTTGCATTCCCACCAACAATGAAGGAGTGTTCCTTTCTCCACATCCTCTCCAGCATGTGGTGTCACTTGAATTTCTGATTTTAGCCATTCTAATGGGTGTAAGATGGAATCTCAGAGTTGTTTTGATTTGCATTTCTTTGATGATTAAAGATGTTGAGCATTTCTTTAAGTGTTTCTCTGCCATTTCATATTTCTCTTTTGAGAATTCTCTGTTTAGTTCTTAACCCCATTTCTTTTCTTTTTTCTTTCTTTCTTTTTTTTTTGCTTTTTAAAAAAATTTTATTTTACTGCTTTATTCATATTACATCTCAATGGTTATTTCCTCCCTTGTATCCTCCCATTCTTCCCTCCTCCTCATTTTCCCCTTACTCCCTCCCCTATGACTGTGACTGAGGGAGGCTTCCTCCCCCTGTATATGCTCATAGGGTATCAAGTCTCTTCTGAGCCCCATTTCTTAACTGGGTTATTTGATTTGATGGTGTTTAATTTCTTGAATTCTTTATATATTTTGGATATTAGACCTTTCTCTGACGTAGGGTTGGTGAAGATCTTTTCTCAGCCTGTAGGTTGTGGCTTTGTTGTTTTGACAGTGTCTCATTCCTTAGAGAAGCTTTTCAGCCTCATGAGGTCCCATTTGTTAATTGTTGACCTTAAGGCCTAGGCTGTTGGTGTTCTGTTCAGCAAATTGTCTCCTGTTTCAGGCTCTTCCCCACTTTTTCTTCTAACCTATTTAGTGTCTCCGGATTTATGTTGTGGTCTTTAACCCACTTGGACTTAGCATTTTCTTTGATGGTTGTTTCAAGTTCTATGATTGTATCTTCAAGTCCTGAGATTCCTTTCTCCATTTATTGCATTGGTTAGAGAAGGTCAGCTCTGTTGCTTGCTTTCTTCTCTAATGCCTTTAGATCATGTTTTTTCTTCTGTGTGTTCCTTTAGCACACATTCCCTTTTCATCTTCAGATCTTGAACTGTTTTATTGATTTCCTTCTTTTGCTTGTTTATATTTTCCTGAAATTCTTCCAGTGCCTCTCTATACGTCTCTTTTATGTCTTCAACGTGTTTGGTTGCATTCTCTTGCAGTTGTTTACAGATTTTATTCATTTTTTCCATTACCATCCTCCTTACAAGAACTTGAGGTCATTTTATTGTATTTCAATTGTGTTTGGGTTCTCTGGGTTGCTTTCTTTGGGATAGCTGGGATCTGGAGATGCCTAACTGTTTTGGTCTTTGTTATTTGCATTCTTACATTGTCCTTTAGTCATTCTGCTGTTTCTGCTGATGTTATATAGCTTCTGGTGTCCTTCACTGGTCATTGAGAGTAGATAGTTGGTGAATGATTATAGGTTGCATGCTCTTGCCTGTGAGGATCAGGAAGCTCTTCCTTGGGACAGGCAGGTGACCTGGTTTCTACCCCTAGAGACTTTGCTCTACACCTTAGGCTCCAGGCTAGGTCACCAGAGAAAGGCTTCTGCCTGGTCCATTTTACATTAGTGTGGTGATTCAGACCAAGTGATGAGACTCAGACAATGGACAGCAAGTTCTGGTTAGGCAAGTTGCTCCCAGTGGCCGGCACTTCCCATGGCCCTGTAGTCAAGACTCCACCTGAGTCAGACCCTCTGAGCTGTTGTCACGTTTTAGGCCATTATATAGACATTTCATTGGTGCCCTGCCTCTCCCGAGAGTGTGGGAGATTGTGCCGGCACTATGGGAGCTGTCCAAGCTGGGTTCTAACTGCTTGGGTCTGGTATATGCCATTTTATTTAAAGCTTCTAGAATATTTGGAAATTAGGTGCCAATTAAAATTAATGACTCATTACTTCATTCATGAAATCATAACATATTTATTGCACCTGTATAGTCTGTCAGATATTAGGCAAGAAAAACAATAAAGTCAAATAGGTTAAAAAGCATCCTCAACAAGTAAGTACTAAGTTTACTTGTTGTGTAAAGTAACTAGATCAATGATATAGTAATTACTTTATGGAAAGTTTGGAAAGAGAATGGTCATGTGACTTTTCATCAATAGTTTTTCTATTTCTCTTTAATATAGCCTTATTCTCTATTTTGCACAGTATAGAGATACAGTTTTTCTTAGAATCTGAGAGGGTTCTTATAGAAGTAATTGTAAAGACATATAGAAATATATAAGTGAAATGAAAAGACATTATGGGCATCACTTGACACTTTCAATATAAAACTCTAGGAAATTGTCTGATTCTGTATCTGGAAAATTTTGCAATTACATTTTGTAGTGTCTATCGCTTACAGAAAAAATAAAGTATAATTTTTGCATCATTTTCATTATGAAGTGACATATATCTTAAATTCTATAGACCTTCAGAATGTCTATGACTCCTTATGAAAATTAATTTTTTTAATTTTATTTTACTTTGTTGAGAATATAACATAATTACATCATGTTTTTCTTCATGTTCCTCTCTTCAAAAATGTGACAAATAATGCCCTTTATCTCTTTAAAATAAAAGGCAAGTCAAGTTCTGGTGGCACACACCTGTAATCCCATCACTCGGGAGGCAGAGGCAGGTGGATCTCTATGAGTTTGAGGTCAGCCTGGTCTACAAGTGAGTTCCAGGACAGCCAAGGATACACAGAGAAACCCTGTCTCAAAAACAAAAAACAAACAACAACAATAACAAAAACCCAAAGAGGCAGAACAGTGCCTCAGGAAGAATATCTGGAGTTGTCCTCTGACCTCTGCACAAACAGGTGTGTACACATACTTTCACATACATTTGCATACACACACAGGAGAGCCATTTGTCACATATGTAGGAGTCTGCCAATTTTACCTTTTCCTTCCTTTGTGACTTCAGGTAAATGTTTTGACCTCTCTGGGCCTTTCATCTCACCTATGGGGATGATCAAGCTTTCTATCTCATAGGACAGATAAAGAAAGTTAATGATGGGTTACATTTAAATGCTTAGGAAAATAAAAATAAAAATCATAGTTGTGTTTTCAGTAATTATTGATATATGTGTACATATATTTCTAAATAAATAAATACAACCTGTTCAGTTTGTATAATGTTACTTTTATGCATATAGCTTTGACTATTTTGCTTAAGACAGCCAGTTAATTTGCTTTCTCCTGAGGACATTTCTTTCTTCCTCACTTGGCATTTCTTAGTTTCTTGTAGTTCTCTGTGTAGTGTAGAGGATTCTTGGCCTTTCCTTCCTCTTTTCCTGGTCTGATTCATACTGTTATTTACTATCTCTCCACTTATTTATCTCTCTTCCCCCTTCCTAAAGAGAACCCCTACCTTATTTTTCCATTTGACCAACCAGGTCACCTGTACCTTCCTATAACACTCTCTATTGCTCCCTCACACCTCAACTATAACAAGGATCCTAATTTACTTTCCTTGTTTCTGCAGATGAAACCACTTACTAGTAATCAGTTAATGTTAATTTGTATCTTTAAATCCGAAAAGACAGTTTTATGGAGTTTTATGTACCAGAATTTGGTACATATATGTCAGAATACTATCAATGTAACAAAAGATAAGATATATTTGTATGAATGCAAAAATATTGAAATCCTTGGGCAATATAGGTAATATATGTAGTAGAAAATAGTACATCAACTAGAAAAATAATACAATTTATAGATTAAAAATAAAATTATCCCATGATTCAGATATATCTCCTCTGAATATGCAGGTTGGACATCACTAATGTGAAAGTATGAGGTACTTAAAATAATGACAGTTTCAGAAGCATAAAGTATAATGGTTGTTTACAGGAGCACAAGGCAGGGGAAATTTGAATTTCTTGCTCAACAGATTAAAAGCTGAAAGAAGAAAGAGTAGATAACTGCATTATAATGTACTTGTAGTTAATATCAGTGTATTATACACTTGAAATATTTAAACTTGCAAATGTTAGAGTCTATACTTTTAATACCAATTTAAATGACTTGTCAAATGCCTAATATAGATTCAGAATGAAATGTTATTACTACAGAACTATTACAGAATAAAATTACTAATTATACAAACCATTCTAAAGGTCAGGTCTTGTGACCAATATTAGCCAACATGAATGAACTTAATAGGATTTTTGGAAGGTTTTTAAAAATTATTTATTTTTGTATCCTAATCCTTTGTCTGGACATTTGGACTTCTTCCCCTACACTGCAGGTCTTTTGCTTATATATTATGGTTTTTGAGTTTGAGGTTTATGGGATTTCTGTGTTTGCCAATGTATGTGTCCCTGTATCTATATTTTTTGTGTTCTTTTTATATGCCTCTTTGTTTTTCTATTCATTTCTTTGTTTTGTACCCTTCAGATTTGTTTGTTTTTTTATTTCATCTTTTTTCTTTATGTTTTTAAAAGATTTTCGTTAGTTTTCTAATGAAAGAAAGCAAAAAAAAAAAAAAATGAGGATTTGAGTTGAAATGTGGGAGTACCTGGAAAGAATTGGGGGAAGAGGAACAATAATCAGAATCTATTGTATAAACATCTATTTTTAATAAGAATTACCTATCAATAAAATTATTCAGCTTAACTTTTAGAAGAAGAAAGCAAGTTCAAGAGGATGCACTGAACTTCATTCAATAACTAGAGCTCCAAGACAGAACTTAAGTCAACTTCTGCTGTGCTCTATCTCACTCATTTTAAGGAATATTCAAGTGGTATAGCTAATAATAAAAATGACTGGAAGTTCTGAATGTCTGTTCTTTTAATAAAAATTTTATAGCTATTAGAACTGAGCAAAGATCACCTACAAGTCATAAATAAATATCAATGCAGATTTGATGAGGAATATAGTCATGAAGATCACCTGGGTGAGATGTAAAAGAGAAATTAAAGGTAAACCAACTCTTCAAAAACATCCTCCACAGGAGCTTTTGAACTGGACTTTTAAAAGTCTCTTCTTCAGTAATTTATAAGGTAGAAATTCCACACTGGGGAAAGAGAACAAATGAAGATGTACTTAAGAGCCTTAAGAAAGAATATTTGATGGGGCTTTACACATGGTACTATAATTCTTATTTGAGTGAAAAACATGAAAAACATGCCTGCAAGTGTATGACAGAGGCAACCAGTTAAACCTGTCTATCATCTCTGGTTAAAATGTATTCTTTCCTCTGATGTAAGTTGAAAGGAAAATCAGAAACTGATTATTTCAAGGCCTTCATATCAGTGTCTTTAGGAATGACAAGGAACTCTTAGTAGCTTCTGGCAATGGCTAATGCTCATGGTCTCACCATTGCTCTCTTCTTGTTGTATCTCCTTTTCTTGTAGATGTATGTTAACATTAGAATCCCAGGATTCCCTGCTCTGGTATTGAGAGAACTACTATTTGTCCATATGCCTATCATAATTCCTCTTTTTTGGTGTATTTTGTCTATACTTCCAATTCATAGATATTTTATTATATATTTCATCTAATTTTGATTTGTTTTTTTTTTAACAATAAAATTAAAGTTGCATGAGGTTAGAAATATGTGCATATTTTGTTTATGGTCTTTGTGCCATGACCTAGAACAATCTGCTACATGGCAAATGCTCAATAACTATTAGAAAAATAAAAAGAGAAAAGTTAATGTTCTTGTATATTGTAGTAGATATGCTACAGAAGCATTACATAATGGTATTAGAGAACAAGTTGTTTAAATCTCCTCCCTCATGATGTTTGGGGTCTAGTGGAAGTCATGTTATAATATCAAGCAGAGTCAGACCAGTGTCTTACAAGTGAGTTAGAGAGTAAAGCTTTTATCCTCAGTTTTTTCTCTTACAAACGTATGAATGGATTATAATTTCTCAAGCCTTCTACTCTTAGGCAGGATTATGTGATTCTGGATGTAACTAATGGGATATAAATGGAAGAGTTATGTTTCAACTTTAGACTTAAGGAATTAAGTGGAGGACTTGGATATTTTCCTTCCATGTTACACCCTAAAATGCAATGTATTCAAGACAATGCAGATGGGAGTTAAAAGATGCTGCGTCAGTTCTGATTAAGGAAGAAAAGAATGAAGGAGTTTTGCAGTAGGGAGGCATTTGAACTTGCAGCAGACTTTTCTCTAAAGTGGAAAAATTTGTTATATTATACCAGTTGTTAAGTTGATGAAATTTGAACAAGTTTATTCCTTCAGCATAATCTATGTTATTTTGATTAATGTAAGGACTACAGAAGATACTATCTTTCCTGAAGTCAAATTTATAGACGATATCTTTTCACAAGATTTAGGATTAGAACAGAGCATTTACAAGTAAGAATATCTTTTATGGCTGGGGAAACTGCAAGATAACCTTGTAGATTTACAAGAGGAAAGAGATATATAACTTCTACAAATAGATATTATGTTATTATCTTCAATGACGTCAGGATGACACATGAATCCAATAAAAACTAAAAAAAAAAAAAAAAAAAAAGACTGATGAATTATACTTTTCCTAACAGCAGTCCAACTTGGAAAAACAGAGATTGACAAGTGTTTTCTATTTATTTTTTACCCACCAATAGGTTAGGCTTAGAAGCAAAGGGTTAGGGTTAGAAGCAAAGTCATGAATCCTACTCTATGATCACCACTGTGAATGAAAGTTATATGTTTCTTATTAGTTATAAAAATTTTAAGAATTTAATGGTAATGGAAGTCTTATATGTCTGAGGAAACAAACAAATGATTTCTGGAGTTAAGGATGCTATCTTGACTTTGAAGAATATGGAGTACTTAATGCTGATCAATAATTTATTGGACTGACTAAGTATAAGACACTTTGTAAAACCTATTCAATTTGTCAACAACATTCTGTACACTATCATCCACATTTCAGGAAACAGGCCCAGAGATATTAAATAATGTATCCAAGTCACAGAACAGAGAAACTTATAATATGGATATATTTCCCATTAAATTGTAGACATGGATCCATGGTTTTGAGCTAAAGAGATGTGGAGTGAGTCTTGGAAGTCTAATAGTATGTTAGAGTTACTTGGTTTGTCAGCAGATATTCATGTTTTTCTTTTACGGGTTGTACATAAAGAATTAAATAGTCTGTAAATACTTTTTAAATAGTGGAACTTTTCAAATATACATTTTTTTTGAGTTAGCCAACACTTTATATTCCCAAATATGAATACACATTTCAAGTGTTTATCCACATAAATATACACAGAAGTCTTGATAGGCAAAAATATTTTTATTTACATAGCCCTTCATTCTTACTTGGCGGAAGATTATCCTCACTTAATGGGTTCATGGCTGATCTTTAACAGAAACCCAAAAAGTAACTTCTCTAATTAAAGCAGAATTAAAGTCATATATTTTTGTATGTAATATATATTGAGCCTTTGACTATTAGTCAAGGTTCTCGAAGAAAAACATATGAGACTTGAAAGGTTAACTGAAGATAAAATACTGGAAAAACCTATGCAACGCCAAGAGTATGAAATGATGTTTCAAAGGCAGAAGATTTTGGTTACATCATGAACCTATCATCACTTTTAAACATTCAATTGAGGAACATCTAGGTTGTTTCCAGAGTCAGCCTATTACAAATAATGGTGCTATGAACATAATTGAGCAAATATCCTTGATGTATGGTGGAGCATCTTTTGGATATATTCCGAGGAGTGGTATGTCTGGCTCTTTAGGTGTAACTATTGTCAATTTCTTGAGATAGCACCAGATTGATTTTCAAAGTAGTTGCAAAAGTTTGCACTCCTACCAGCAAAGGAGGATTTTCCACCTTTTCCACATCCTCTTCAGCATGTGCTGTCACTTGAGTTTTTGATTGTAGCCATTTGGATAGGTGTAAGATGGAATAGCAGAGTTTTAAGTTGCATTTCCCTGATAACAAGGGATGTCGAGCATTCCTTTAAGTGTTTCTCAGCCATTCAATATTCCTCTATTTAGAATTCTGTTAGTGCTCTAACCCATTTTTAATTGGGTTATTTGGTTTGCATATTAACCCTGTGTCACATGCAGGGTTGGTGAAGATCTTCTCCCATTCTGTAAGCTGTCATTTTGTTCTGTTGACAGTGTCTTTTGCCTTACATAAGCTTTTCAGTTTCATAAGGTCCCATTAATAATTGTTGATCTTAGAGCCTGAGCTCTTGGTATTCTGTTCAGGAATTTATCTCTTGTGCCAACTAGCTCAAGGCTCTTCCTTGAGTGTGTCTTGTTTTATATTGAGGTCTTTAATCCACTTGGACATTAGTTTTCTTCAGGGTGTTAAGTATGGATCTATTTGCATGTAGACTTCCATGTAGAGCAGCGCCGTTTGTTGAAGTATTTCCATTGGCATCTTTGTCAAAAATCAAGTGATTTCAATGGTCAATTATCCTATTTCCATGCCAGTACCATGTTATTTTTATTATTGTTGCTCTATAGTACAGCTTGAGATCAGGATATGGTCAATTTTGGAGAGGTTCTGTGATATACTGAAAAGAAAGTGTATTCTTTTGTGTTTGGTTGAAATTTTCTGTAGATATCAGTTAGGTCCATTTGCTTCATGATGTCTATTAGTTTCCTTGTTTCTCAATTTTCTTTCTATCTTGATGATCAGTCTGTTGGGGACAGTGGGGTGTTGAAATCTCCCACTATTAATGTGTGTGGTTCAATGATTGATTTATGCATTGGTAACGTTTCTTTAATGAATGTGGGCGTTCCTGCATTTGGGGCATAGATGTTCTGAATTGAGACATTATCTTGGTGTATTTTTCCTTTGGTGAGGATGAAGTGTCTTTCCTTGTCTTTTTGATTAGTTTTGGTTAAAAGCGAATGTGGATTGAGGCCTATGCAGTACTCAGCTCTGACTATCTGCTCTGTGTTCTAGCTGCATCTGGCCAGTAATCTTCAAGCAGGCAGCGAGAGATCCAAGCCGGAAATTGCTTATATGTTGGCAGCTAATGTGGAGTGTGGTTGATGCATGTCTCTTTTCAGTCTGTCTTCTCTGTGTCCTAGCTGCATTAGGCCAGTAAGTGTCAGCTGAGTGGAGAGAAATTCAATCCAGAAGCTGCTATGGCAGTTAGTGTGGATTATGGCCAGCGCAGAGCAATAGTTTTGAAAGTTTAGAATCTGGCAGGAAACAATGGGAAACAGATCTAAAGAGAGAAATAGAAATGCTTCTCCATGGATGTCAAACTTTAAATAGAAAGCTCTAAATTGGAGTACATTTATTTTTATTTCATTTATTATAATAGCAGGCAGAATCTGACAAATAGTATTCTAAAGTACCTGGATTCACACAGAATATTGGACACATTTAATATTTTTTATTTAATAATTAGGGACATATGTAAATGTATTTAGTTGATCATATCAATCAATTTAGCCATCAGTCAGCAAGTCTATTTGAAAGACTTGCTACTCATTATTTACAAAGAAATAAGTAAGACTGTTTTAGGATGCAGGCTATATAGACACAGCTTTTGCTCTGAAGAATTCTAAACTATACAGAGTACTTGTACAGTTGTATAGGATGGAAATGCAAGTGTACAAATGCTCACAGTTTGTCTACTCAGGCTGGCTATATGTGTTTGTAAAGGGTGGGTTTGGAAGTGTGAAAGACTTGTCATTCTGAGAAAGTAAGGAAGTTCTTTATTACTTGGGGCATATGCTATAGTGAGATGGGAGTTAAGACATTCTAGAGTAGATCACATTATGACGTATTAAAAACATGTGTTTGTGGTGTGTGTGTGTGTGTGTGTGTGTGTGTGTGTGTGTGTGAAATTTTTAGTATAGAATAAAACTAGCAGTTTAATACAGAAAAATAATGACATGGATTGAAGTAATAATGTATTTGTAATAAATACCTTTAAAAATATAAAATAAATAAATTTGAAGCAAATATTTGCCTTCATAATATAAATGTTTTCATCCCTTAAAGTTAGTTCTTCTTTCATGACTTCATATGCCTTGTTCTGGCCACTTATTTATGGCATTTTAAGTATCAAAATGAAATTTCCACAAAAATACTCAAAGGATACAAATATTCTTTCTGGATTCCCTGACGGTAGCCATATGACAGACTTGTACTTTCTTCATCAGACTTTTAATCCTTTCCTGGAGCATATAAAAACATTAGAAGCTACACTTGCATAGCCCATTTCTCAGGCAGATGACCCACATCTCTCCATTCTGCTTTCACTAAGGTTATGCTGTCTTCAGAACTAATTGCCTGATTTACTATTTCAGACGGACCTCACACAAATCTATCTTGTATTATTAAATTAAAAGTAATATTTTTATTAAAGAGTATCTATGAGGAAAATGTAATGAGTGTCTTTCCCTCAATCTTTCAGAACACATGGTTATGTTGTTCTTAATATGGATCAGAGTTAAAAATTTATTTCCCTGTAATCAAATCCTTCCTGTGTTAAATGAGTCAGCTAGTACATGAAGAGATGTCTGTTACTATTACAGACATTCTACTTAATTACTTTTACATCGTCTACACACTGAAATACTGTGGGAACAGCACAATGATATCCAGGAGCCTCAGCATTTAAACAAGCAATAGAAATAATATTAAAAAAAAAACAACAACAAAAACAAACAAACACATGAACAAAACCCATGGAACTGGCAAACACTGTCTCACTACAATTCTAGAAGTCTTGGGATCTTATAAACACTGCTTTTGCCTCTTTAGAAACACCTTTTCATCTATGAAGTAGAGAAAGGAACACAATCTTTCAGAGAGATAATTTAAAAGGTGTATCCATTAAAAGAGAAAAAATTCTGCAAACCCAGACTGGCTAATTGCTATCATAGGGATCTTAGATATGGAACATTGACTTACTTAGTCTCAATAATAGACAAAGGCTTGAAATACAAGTACAGCCTAAGAAACTATAAAGTAGGTATCAGCAGAAAGAGAAAAATCATAATGGAGGAAGACCTATTAACACAGAGATGATATGAAGGGGGAAAAGAGAATAAATAGAGATAGAGTTGGCTTGGGAGAGTGAAGAATGGTAGTGTGGAGTTGGAGTTGTGAGAAGAATAGCACTTAAGAGGTTTAAAATGATATATGGAAGCCTATTATCACATACCTGCCTGCAATTCATATATATGTGTATGTGTACACTTTTTAATAAAATTTTATGTAATCTGTGAATTTCATGATATGCATCCTAATCCCACTCTCTTCCCCATCCCTTCAACATGTATCTCTGGATCTGGAGATTTATTGAAGTTACCCTGTCCCTGGGGGAAAATGTTATTTCCTAGAGCCATAGGTTGCCAAATAAAAAGAGCTTTATTTCAAGGATGTCTCTGAGACATCCAGATTAATAAGGCTATTGCCATTGTTCTGGACTGTCCACCAGAACTTGGTGGTAAGGTCCTATTACTTAAGACACAACACATAATTATCATAAGACATGGATAAAAGTTGATACTGATTAGGAAGCTTACTTTCTAGTGTCTAGCTTACATGATACAAAAAGGCTTTCTGGAGACTACTTAGGAAGAAACGAAAAGACCCATTGCCAAATATGCCCATGGTCCCATGAATGTTGTATGGTAACCATCTGATTTCTCATTAAATGTAAGCCCCCCTCCAACACACACATACAAATAAACAAACAAAAACAAAACAAAGAAATAAACAAAAACAAAACCATATAACCATATACTGTGGCTCAGTACCCACAGATGGGATGCCCATAAACCTAAAGGATGGATCTACTACTATTATTTGGCTAAAAGGACATAGTATTATATTGCCTTCAAAATTTATATATTCTTTATACTCACAAATTACTGTAGCTCCCAAACCTTACTAGAGAATTTCCTTTTATTTATGGATGCATTGTGGTTAATGCAGAAACTCACAACTGATCAAAATGCACAAAATATAGTGGAGCGCTGATCCACAAAGGTGACATCTGTATCACCTCTCTTTTGCTAAAGTTCAGGGACCATTGCAGACGTTGGCAGAGGCTTTGAGGAGCAAAAAGATTGTAAAAACAAGAGATCCCAGAGGACCAGAGGTAAAAAGTGTCTTTTGAATATTTTGGGATGTTTACATTCATGAATTCACATGTGCTGTGATTGCCATCACAAAGTCAAGCTAGTTAATATTCCAATATGGACGTATGAGGAGCTTGTGAGAGATGACCTCAACTGAGGAACTTTGACAGTTGCTGGCTACTTGGTGAGGAAGAGTAAATCTTTAAAGGAGTGGTAACTGGTATGGAACCACATTCAAGTGAATGGCCCACACCAATCAGCATATGGATTTCTCAAATTCAACATGGTAAGTTACTATAATAAAAGACAACAGATAGGAATGAGCAAAAGAGTGGGGAGAGCTGGGCTGAATTAGTAGGTGGATTTGGATGTGAATATTATCAAAATACATTGTAAACATATGCAAAATTTTTATTCAATTAATAAAGATATAGAATATATATATATATATTGGAGCTTATAGCTAACAGATAATAGAGAGGTGAACTAGAAAATGTGTGAAGTGTTCTGCTCAGTGTGTGCAAAAGTGTATGTTTATTGTAACAAAGAGAGAAACAACGTGTTGAAGAAAGGCTGGGTCTCTGAGAAGAAATGACACAGTCCTTTGGCATTACATATTAATAATTTTGAATGAACATTGTGAAACACCACTGCTATGCTTTGTTGAAAGGGGTTACCATAGGTATATTTACTAATGAATTTCTTTAATACAGGGGAGAGATAGGCACAAACTGAAATATAGTGATGAAAATTGACTTGCCAGAGGGAGCCAATAAATATCTAATAGTGTTTGCTGCAGAGTAAATATGTAATTTTTGGAAAAGAAATAAAAATTTCTGGTTGAATGTGAATATTTATTATAAGTCACTGACTGACTTATCTTTTATTTATTTTGACTAGTTGATAAAATACTTCTTTCTTTCCGAAGCCTTTTGTTTTTTCAACTGTGTAACTAGATCAGCTTATTCAATCTTGCATTCAGAATTGTGAAAAAAAACCGCACAAATAAACATCACATATTGGGGATCAAAATCCATCTTAGTAAATTTTTAAAAATTAAACTAATTTCATCTATCTTATTTGACCATAATACCATAACGCTTAAAATGAACAGCAAATGAACATGGAGTAATTACACAAAATCAGGGAGGGTAAAGAATGCACTACAAAATGCTGAGTAGAAAAAGGAGGAATTAAGAAAAGAATGTTTTTTAAATCCTGGAATAAAATGAAAATGAAAACAAAATACAACAAAATGTCTGATACACATCAAAAGCATCCATTAGAGAGAAAATTATATTTCTGAGCTGTGTCATTTTTTAAAAAATGAGAAAGACCACAGACAATAACTTCATGATGCAACTCAAAAAGGGGGAAGAGTGAGGAAGAATCGGACTGGAAGGAGAGAAGAGAGGGAGGCTGCAACCAGGATGTAAATGGAATAAATTAATAATAATAATAATAATAATAATAATAATAATAATAATAATAATAATAATAAACAATAAATGGAAAAATAAGAATAAACCAAACTCTCAACTGGTAAATGTGAAGAAATTACAACATCACAACAATAAGAGGAGAAACTATTTAACCAGATTCAAAGTCAATACTAAAAAAACTAAAAAAAAAAAAAAAAAAAAAATGAGAGCTGATACATTGAACAAATTAACAAAAATGTCAGATCTTTGGCCTAATGAGATGTCACCAACGAATAGTATCACAAAGGAACAAAGGAACAATACAACAGACAGTAAGGAAATTCAGAATATTATTATGGGATACTTTAAAAACCTGTGTTCTATTCAATAATAAAAACTGAATAGTGTGTACACTTCTAGATTCATCAAAATTACTAACATGTGTCCCATGAACCTACTTTACATATGCACCATCTTTCCTAGGTAAGGTGCATCTTCTCCTTCTCCCCTTCCTGCAAACCTTCTACACCTGCAAACCTACAAGCCTGCATCTAGAATCATAGCCTGTGAAGCCTATCTGTGTGTGTACATGCCACTTTCCTTAGTAAGTCTCCTCTCCTTGCCCATATTACACCAACACACTGTCATGTGAAAGCCTAGTTCCAGACCCATAAACTTGTGTGTGAGCCATATTTCCTGTGAAAGGTTTTTCTTGCCTTTACCTCCCCTTTATCCATGGGCTGTCTTCTACCAACTCACAAACCTGGTTTCAGACCTCTAGTTTGAAAGTCATATTTGCCTGCTGTTTTAAGCAGCTCACCTACAAGCCTTACCTGGCTTATCTGAGGTCATTCCTCTCCTGAACTGACCCAATCTAAGGAAGGCCTAATTATTACATCATTCACACAACCAAAGAAATAAGTCTACATAAGCAGCTCAAACCAGAAAAACAACAATGGCCCAAACAGAAAGTTTCCCATCAAGCTCCGGAGTGCTAAAAATATTTTCTCTAATAAGAACTATTTAAATGAACTTCAGGACGCAGGATTTAGAAGAAAGCTCAAAACACTTTATCAAAGAATTCAAGGAATAAACAAATACAAATCCAAGAAGATAACAAAAAATGTTTCATTGATACTAAAGAAAATACAAATACACACTTAAATTAAATAATGAAAATAATGCAAGATTTCAAAACTTAGTTCAATAAATAGAATTTTTTACACATGGGCTAGGAATGCAAATAAAGGGTTATCAATAGAAAAAAATTAAACAGCTAAGAAATCTCTCAAGAGCTGTTCATCTTCCTTAGCAATTAAGGAAATCTAAACTAAAACAACTAAGGGATTTCCTCTCACTTCAGTCAAAATGGTTAAGGCCAACAAAACAAAGGACAGCAACTGCTGGTGAGGTTGTGGAGAAAAGGAAACCTTGCTCACTGTTTGTAGGAATGCAAAGTGGAGCAACCACTCTGGAAATCAGTATAGGAAATCTTCAAAAACTAAAATAAATTCATCATATGGCTCACCTATACCACTACTTGGCATAAGTTTAAATGACTAGACATATTTTTTCAGTAATAAATATTGCTGCTCTTTTCACAATAACCAAGAAAAGGAAGCACCCTAAATGCCCTTCAACAGAGTAAATCATGATGAAAATGTGGTGCATATACAAAGTATTATACTATTCATCTGTAAAGAAAAATAAAACTGTGAAAATGTCACATAATAAATGGAACTAGAAAGATAATATTGATGAGATAAGCCAAACCCAGAGAGACTAAATTTCATGTTCTCTCTCATCTGCAGTTCTTACATCCAGTTCCTCAAATGTGAGTATACAACATGGAATAACCACAGAAGGTACAAAGTATAAAGAAATCCTTGGTGTGGTTAGCAATATGGGAAGGGTGTAACAGGATACAAATGATAAGGAGTGGGAAATGGAGTCAAGGGGCAGGGGAGATGTCAATTCAGAAGGTGAAGGAGGGTTAAGAGACAAATAACAATATTGTTTCATAAAATCTTGAGAAATCTCATTATTTTACATTTACTTAAAATATACACATAATGAGTCACACACACACACACACACACACACACACACACACCATCTTCAAGGAACTTAAACCACTTGGGCGGACAATACTTCACCATAGGAAGCACAGACTAACACAAACACCAAGCACAGGTGCCTCAGTCTTATGTAATTTAGAAAAATATGAAATAATATGGATTTCCTAGGATTTTTTGTTAGTTTATGGCTCCTGGAGGGAGTATTGTCACTTCAAATATCTTAGATTCATTATATTTATGTCTATATCTATCTATATGCATATATATGTGTGTGTATATGTATATTATGTAATTTAGGATAACATGAAGTAATATGGATTCTCTATGACTTTTCAAATAATAATAGTTTTGTTTATTTATTTTTCTTCCAACATCTCCCTGCTTCTATAGCTTTTACCCTTTCCTCTGAAGTTAAAACCTAGTTATTCCCATCCCTCATCATAGTATCCATGTAATGTTATGCTACTCCCTTCCATAGAGTTTCTAGGCCTTATTTTTTGTATTTATTTTGTATGTTATTTGTATGTATAACCTGTGCCTACTACAGGTTATAGACTAATGCCTAAAGATTGAGCTCTAACAACCATAAATAAGACAGAAGCCATAGTATTTATCCTCCTGGGTCTGTTTTTTCTCACACTGTATTATATATTCCAGTTCTACTCAATTGTCTAAAAGTTTCATGATTTTCTTTTTCTTTAGGTGAATATAATTTTACTGTGTATATGTGCCATACTTTCAATATTTATTAGTCATTAAAACACTTAGGTTGTTTCAATTTTTAGCTATTCTGAAGAGACTGGCAATAAACATGGATGAGCAAGTATTTGGGAAGTAGGATGTAATGTACTTTGGGCATATGCTAAAGAATAACATATTTTGGCCACACAATAGATGTTTTTACTTTCTATGAAAATTCTCCACAGTGATATTTTTATAGTAGATGTACCTGTTTGCAATTAGAGAAGGTGACTTAGAATGTTTAAATCATTCAATACATTATTTGTACATATATGTTAGACATTTTATATGACATCCTTGTATTCATAAATCATGTCAGCTCACACATGTTTATATTATTACCTCACTTTCATCATGATCCAAAAATGAATGAAGATAGTTTCCTAGTGTTTTATAGCATTTCCAGGTACTATAGTAATGAAGCGTTATTGGAAGACGCTACAGATTCCTTTGCGTATCAGAATCTTGGCTACCTTCCATGGTATGCACTTTTTTTAAAAAGTCATTACCATTCTTGGGGTAGGCTCTTTCCCTTTTCCAGTTTACATGTCTCATTCCTGCTGACTTTAACCCAGAATTCTTGATCTTAGCCATTCTGATGGGTGTAAGATGGAATCTCAGAGTTGTTTTGATTTGCATTTCCCTGATGACTAAAGAAGTTGAGCTGTACTATAAAGCAACAGTAATTAAAACAGCATGGTACTGGCACAGCAACAGGCTGGTTGATCAGTGGAATAGAATTGAAGACCCAGGTAGGAATCCACACACATATGGTCACTTGATTTTTGACAAAGAAGCCAAATCCATTCAATGGAAAAAGAATAGCATCTTCAACAAATGGTGCTGGTCGAACTGGATGTCTGTGTGTAAAAAAATGTAACTGGACTCATATTTGTCACCTTGCACAAAACTTAAATCCAAGTGGACCAAAGAACTCAATATAAAACCAGAGACACTAAGTCAGATAGAATAAAAAGTGGGGAAAAGCCTGGAACACATTGGCACAGGAGACAACTTCCTGAACAGAACACCAACAGCCCAGGCCTTAATGTCAACAATTAATAAATCGGACCTCATGAAGCTGAGAGGCTTCTGTAAGGCAGGAGACACTGTCAAGAGAACAAAGCAACAGCCTACAGACTGGGATACTGGCTGCCAACTGAAAGTAAATGGCTTCTAGTGGTCTTAATTAACATAGGAAAATATATTAGTTAGGTCACTAGCTTCATAATAAGTAACAAAAGATTCATATCTGAGATTTAAGTTCAAAAACTCACATCGTTCTTAGACTTTTTAAAATTATAATTTATTTACATTACACTCCAGTAGTTATCCCCTCACTCTCATCTTTCTATTCCCACCCTACCGCCCTCTTCCACCCTATTCCTTTCCCCTAGAACTCTGATGGGTAATGCTATTTCCCCCACCTTTGGACCACAGCCTATGAGGTCTCATCAGGATAGCCTGCAATCCACAAGGCTTCCCCACAAAGCTCATTGAATGCTTGATCATTAGGGAGTTGCAATATTATAAAGTGTGAAGTTGTTTGAGAAAATGTGTCACTAGTTTGGCTTTTGAGGCTTCAAATGATCAAACCAGGCCCAGTGGCTCATTCTTTCTCTACTGCCTGCTCATCTTGATGTTGAACTATTGGCTCCTTATCCAGCACCATGTCTGCCTACACACCACTGTGCTTCCCGCCATGATTGTAATGGACTACACCTCAGAATCTGTGAGAGTCTCAATTAAATAGTTTCCTTTTTAAGAGTTGTCATGAACATGGTGTCTCTTCACAGTAATAGAATCTTAACTAAGACACTAAGATAATACTAATAGGTTTCTCCCTGTGTCCAACGAGTTTCTCTTATTCTCTTTTCTTTTACTAGTTTCTATATTAATGAGGAGCCACAGAACAAAGAAACTTTTCTAGAGAGGCCTGACAGTTGCAGTAAGATATGAGGAAAGAGATGCAAATTTAATGGGCAGAGTTTTTTTCAGAGGCACTTCCTTCTCTCCCAATTTCCTCCTTTGGAGAATGAGCTGTCCATTTGCTACATCTGAACAGAGGGTCTAGATGCTCTTCCTGCAATGTCTTTGGTATATCAGTTTGTGCAGGCCCCTCTGGGCCTAGATCCACAGGCCTTGATGGTCTCCATGTGGGGCTCATGAACCCTCTGGATCCTTTCACCCTCCATCTCTTTCATACAACTCACAGAGCTTGCCCCAGGGTCTGGCTGTGTGTCCTAGTATCTGTTCCAATCCCCTGCTTAGTACAGTCTCTCGGGGTACATCTATGTTGGGCTAATATCTATTTATAAGTATAAGTGAGTGTTACCATGTGTGTCTTTCTGGGTCTGGGTTACCTCACTCAGCTGCTGTGAATATATTTAAACAAATGTCCTAGTTTTATGGTGGACCATCTTTTGGGTGTATGCCTGGGAGTGGTATATCTGCATCCTGAGGTAGCACTATTCTTAATTTTCTGGGAAAGCACCAGATTTATTTCCAAAGCTGTTGTATAAGTTTGCACTCCCACCACCAATGGAGGAGTATTTCCCTTTCTCAACATCTTCACCACTGTGTGCTGTCACTTGAGGTTTTTATCTTTGCCAATCTGATTTACAGACTTTGAAAGATCAATTCTCAACTTCAAATGGAAAAACAAAACAAAACAAAACCCTGAATAGCTGAAACAATCCTGTACAATAAGATATTCTGGAGGAATCTCCATCCCAGATCTCAAGCTGTACTCTATAGCAACAGTAATAAAAACAGCATGGTATTGGCGTAGAAATAGGATGTTGATCAGTGTAATTGAATAGAAGACATGGAAATTATCCCACATATGTATGGACACTTGATTTTTGACAAAGAAGCCAAAACCATACAATGGAGAAAAGAAAACATCTTCAACAAATGGTGCTGGTCTAACTGGATGCCTACATATAGAAAAAATGCAAGTAGATCCATGTTTATCACCAAGCACAAAACTCATGTGTAAATGGATTAAAAACCTCAACCTAAAATGAGACACATAGCTGGGCATATGCCTATAATCTGAGCACTCAGGAGGCAGAGGCAGGTGGATCACTCTGAGTTTGAGGCCAGCCTGGTCTACAAAGTGAGTCCAGGACAGCCAAGGCTACACAGGGAAACTCTGTCTCAAAACAAACAAACAAACAAACAAACAAACAAACAAACAGCTCAAAACAAAAACCAGACACACTAACTCTGTTAGAAGCAAAAGTAGAGAAGAGCCATGAACTTATTGACATGGGAGACAACTTCCTGAACAGAACACCAATAGCTCAGGCTCTAAGGTCAACAATTAATAAATGGGACCTCATGAAACTGAAAAGCTTTTATAAGGCAAAAGGCACTGTCAACAGAACAAAACAACAGCCTACAGATTTGGAAAAATCTTCACCAAAACTACATCTGACAAAGGGCTAATATCCAAAATATATAAAGAACTTGAGGAAATCCAAGATGGTGGTGCTGATCACACACTGCTTCTGGTCAGCAGGACAACTAGGACTGCACAGCAGCCTAAAGACCAAACTGAGAGCTACAAAACTCCAGTGCTCCTGATTCCCAGGTGAGAGGGATCCACATTTTGTGGGGCATGGGTGGTTCTAACACCTGGCCACCCAGCTAATCCACAGAAAACTCTCAGGAGACAACCCTTATTAGCCAACATCTTGAGAAAGACTGTGAGACACCTGTGCAGCTTTGGGCTCTCTCCACCTGTCTGCTGATTACCTGATCTGGGACATAGAGAAGACAGGCAGAGCTGAGTTCCTGCACCAGCAACAATCCACATTAGTTGCCATCCTGTGAGCAGCTTGGGATCTGGTCTCTCCCTGCCTACCAGTTCCTTATGGGCCTAGCCCATCTGGGTCACAGAGAAGATAGTCAGAGCCCTGCCAGAACAGCTTTGGGCTCCAATCTCTCCTTGCCCCCAGCCACCTAACAACCTGGCACATATGTGACACAGAACATACAGGCAGAACTGATTTTAGGCACTGGCCACCATCCACATTAACTGACATCCTATGAGTAGTTTCAGTTTCAGATCTCTCTCTGTTCACCTGAAGCTTATTGGTCTAGCCCAGCTAGGACACAGAGAAGACAGGCTGAGAAGATGCTTGCATGGGCCACAATCCTCATTAGCTGACATCCTGTTAGCAATTTGGGCTCAGATCTCTCTTTGCCCACCTGAAGCTTATTGGCCTGACACAGCTAGGACACAGAGTAGATGAGCTGAGCAGAAACCTGCACAGGACACAATCCACATTAGCTGCTACCCCATGAGCATCTTTAGGCTTGGATCCTTCTCTGCCCACTTCCAGCTTATTAGCCTCACCCATCTAGGTAACAGAGCAAATAGGCAGAAGAGACACCTACATGGGCTACACTCCATATTACTTGGCATTTCTCGTGCATCTTTAGGGTCAGATCTCTCTCCACCCACCAGCTGCTTACCAGTCTAGCACATCTGGGACACACAGAAGATACACAGAGCCTTGTCATCTTGAGAAGACCTGTGGATCATCCCAGCAGCTTTGGGCTAAGGTCCCCTCAGACTCTCAGCTGCGTACCAGCCTGGCCCATCTGGGACACAGAACAGATAGGCAGAGCTGAGTCTAATATGGGACACAACTCATATTTGCTGCCATCTCAAGGTCTGTGGTGCACCCAATCAGTTTTGACTTTGGATCTCTCACAGGCCTCCAGCTTTTTACTGACCTACCCTATCTGGAACACAGAGTAGACAGACAGAGCTCTGCCATCTCAAAAAGGACTGTATGTCAGGTGATTAGCTTTGGGTTGGGAATTTTATCAAACCACTCCTCTCCTGACTCAACCAACTGGGATACCAGACAAGAAACCTAGCTGAGTTCAGTAGGGTGCAGTATCCAACACCCACTGTTCACTATCCTAAGGAGGCCTCTGGGGAGCCCTAGGAAACAAACTTTGCTTTGGATCTCATGTTGTTTGCTCACAACCTGCCTGAGCAGGTGGGACCCCATTGGAGGAACCTCTTGGCCTGATAACAGAAAAAATCAGATGCCTTGAGGCCAGCACAAAAGTACTAGCAACAAAACTCAGAGCCAAATAACACCACAGGAAACCAGTGATCCTACAACAACAAGCCCTGGAGATATGAACATGCAAGAAGCACAAAACGCCCACTTAATTAAAAACTGAGTTGATGAAAATAATAGAAGCCTTGAAAGGTGAAAATAAATCACTCAAAGAAATTCAGGAAAATACATGTATCACATGAAAGAATTGAATAAATCTTATAAAGAAGTACAGGAAAATTCAATCAATTGGGAGAAAGAAATGAATAAAACTATTCAAGACCTAATGAGGGAATTAGAAGCAACAAAGAAAATACAAGCTGAGGGCAATCTTAGAGTTGGAAAACATAGGGAAGAAAACAGGAACCATAGCACAAACAATACTAACAGAATACAAGAGATAGAAGAGAGAATCTCACATGTGGAAGATATGATCAAACTTATCTGTACATCCACCAAAAAATGTTAAGACTAAAAAGTTCCTGACACAAAACACCAAAGATAAATGGGACATTATAAAAAGACCAAATCTAAGAATAATAGAAATAGAAGAAGGGGAAGACTGCAAGCTCCAATGCCTGGAAAACATTTTCAACAAAATTGTGGACAAAAACTTCACCAACACAAAGAAAGAAATGCCCATTAACATACAAGAAGCATATAGAACTCCAAATAGATTCAGCCAGAAAAGAAAATCCTTCTGCCACATAATAATCAAAACATTACATGTGCAGAACAAAGAAAGAATATTAAAAGCTACAAGAGAAAAAGATCAAGTCACATATAAAGACAAACCCATCAGAATTACACGTGACTTCTGAACAGAGTCCATGAAAGTTAGAAGAGCCTGAACAGATGTCATGCAAACATTAAGAGACCATAAATACCAACCCAGACTACTATGCCCAGAAAAACTTTCATTCTCCATAGATGAAGAAAATAAGATAGTCAATGACAAAACAAGGTTTAATCAGTACCTAGCAACAAATCCAGCCCTACAGAAAGTACTAGGAAAAAACACTCCAACTAAGGGAAGCTAACTACAGCAAGGAAAACACAATAAATAAATAACTCCACATCCAAAAATTCAAAAGAAAGGAAACACACACACTCTACCAACATCTAAATCAAAATAAAAAATAACTAACAACCACTGGTCATTAATATCTCTCAACATCAATGGCCTCAACTCCCCATTAAAAAGACAAAGGCTGACAGAATGGGTGTGAAAACAGGATCCATCATTCTGCTGCATACCAGAAACACACTTCAGCAATAAAGATAGACATTGCCTCTGAGTAAAGGGTTGGAAAACTGTATTACAAGCAAACAGACCCAGAAAGCAAGCTGGAGTAGCCATTCTAGTATCTAATAAAATAGACTTTGAACCAAAACTAATCAAAAGAGGTGGGGAAGACCGCTTCATCCTCATCAAAGGAAAAAATATGCCAAGATGATGTTTCAATTCTGAACATCTATGCCCAAAATGCAGGAGCACCCATATTCATAAAAGGAATATTACTAAAGCTTATCTCACGTAAAACCCCACACATTATTAGTGTGAGACTTTAACATCCCACTGTCCCTAGTAGAAAAATCATCAAGACAGAAACTAAATTGAGAAACAGTGAAACTAATAGACATCATGAAGCAAATGGACCTATCAGAACATTTGCCCAAACACAAAAGAATACATCTTCTATTCAGCACTTCACTGAACCTACCCCAAAATTGACCAAATACTTGGTTACAAAGCAAACCTCAACAGACAAAAGAAAATCAAAATAATGCCTTGCATCTTATCAGACTACCATGGATTAAAGTTGGAACTCAACAACAAACGGAACAACAGAAAGTAAACAAACTCACAGAAACTGAACAACTTCCTACTCAATGACATCTGAGTAAGGGACAAAATAAAAAGAGAAATTAAAAACTTCCTAGAATTCAATGAAACTGAAGGAACAACATACCCAAACTTATGGTACATAATGAAAGCAGTGCCAAGAGGAAAGTTCATAGTACTAAGTGCCTCTATAAAGAAACTGGAGAGACACAAAAACCAGCAACTTAGCAGCACACCTGAAATCTCTAGAACAAAAAGAAGCAGACACACCCAAGGAGATTAGATGGCTGGAAATCATCTAACTAAGGGCTGAAATCAATAAATTAGAAACAAAGAAACCAATTCAAAGAATCAATGAAACTAAGAGCTGGTTCTTTGAGAAAATTAACAAGATAGGCAAATCCTTAGTCAAACTAACTAAAAGGCAGAGAAAGAATATTCAAATGAAAAGGGAGATATAATGACAGACACCAAGGAAATCCAAAGAATTGCATCAGGTTTTACTTCAAAAGCCTATATGCCACAAAAATTGAAAACCCAAATGCAATGGACAGTTTTCTTGATTAGCTACACGTTATCAAAATTGAATCATGATCAAGTAAACAAATTAAATAGTCCTATAACACCTATGAAAACAGAGGCAGTAATCAAAAGTCTCCCACCCAAAAAAAAGCCCAGGGCCAGATGGATTTGGTGTGGAATTCTACTGGACCTTCAGAGAAGAGCTAATAGTAATTCTCTTCAAACTATTCTGCAAAATAGAATCAGAAGGGACATTACCATACTCATTCTATGAGGCCACAGTCACCTTGATACCTAAACCACAAGAAAGAATTAACAAAGAATTTCACACCAATTTCTCTGATGAACCGTGATGTAAAAATACTCAATAAAATGTTTGCAAACCAAATTCAAGAACACACTAAAACTATCATTCACCATGACCAAGTAGGCTTTAGCCTAGGTATGCAGGTGTGGTTTAATATACAGAAATCTACCAATGTAATTTATCATATAAACAAACTGAAAGAAAAAAAACCACATGATCATCTCCTTATATGCCAAGAAAGTATTTGATGAAATCTAACACCCATTCATGTTAAAAGTCCTAGAGAGTTCAGGCATACAAGGTACATACCTAATCATAATAAAGGCAATATACAATAAGCCTATAGCAAACATGAAAGTAAATAGTGAGAAACTTTAATCAATTCCATTGAAATCAGGGACAAGACACAGCTGTCCACTCTCTATATATCTCTTCAATATAGTACTTGAAGTCCTAGTTATAGCAACAAGGCAACTAAAGGAGATCAATTGGATACAAATTAGAAAGGAAGAAGTCACACTTACTATTTATAGATGATATGATAGTTTAAAGAAGTGATCCAAAAAATATATTAAGGAATGCTTACAGCTGAAAAAGACCTTCAGCAAAGTGGCTGGATTATAAAATCAGTTAACAAAATCAATATCCCTCCTGTATACAATGACAGTCAGGCAGAGAAAGAAGTTAGGGAAACTACACCCTACACAATAGCCAAAAATAACATAAAGTATCTTGGTGTACCTCTAACCAAGAAAGTGAAATACTTGTATGGAAAATAATTGAAATCTCTCAAGAGAGAATTAAAGAAGATTTCAGAAGATGAAAAGATCTCCCAGGCTCATGGATCTGGAGAGTCAAAATAGTAAAAATGGCCATCTTACCCAAAGCCTTCTACAGATTAAATTCAATCTCTATCAAAATACCTACACAATTCTTTACAAACCTTGAAGATCAATTCTTAACTTCAGATGGAAAAACAAAAATTCTGGAAGAGTTAATATATTCCTAAACAATAAAACATCTTCTGGAGGATTCTCCATCCTTGATGTCATGCTGTACTATAGAGCAACAGTAATAAAATGGCATGACACTTCATAGAAATAGGCTCAGCAGTTAAGAGAATTGTATGTTCTTCTAGCGGTCCTGATTTCAATTCCCAGCAAGCACATGGGGGCTCACCACCATCTATAATGTGATCTTATGCCCTCTTCTGGCAGGTAGATGTACATGCAGATGCAGCACTCATATACATAAAACAAATAAATGAAATCTTAACAAAACAAAACAAAAAATAAAACAAATCTTTTTTTAAAAAAGAAAGAAAAGAATACGCTATTTGATTAATGAAATCAAATCAAAGACCCAGAAATAAATCTACACAGTTATGGACTTTCATTTTTGACAAAGAAAACAAATCTATACAATGGAAAAAAGATAGCATCTTCAACAAAGGATGCTGGGAAAACTGGATGTCCACATGCAGAAAAATGCAAATAGATCCATATTCATCACTGTGTACAAAATTAAAGTCCAAGTCAATAAAAGACTCCAATATAAAACCAGACGCACTAAATCTGTTAGGAGAAAAAGTGGGGAAGAGCCTTGAACTCATTAGTTTAGGAGACAACTTCCTAAATAGAATACCAATAGTTCAGGCTCCAATCTCAATAATTAATAAGTGGGTCCTTGTGTAACTAAAAATTCTGTAAGGCAAAGGACACTGTCTACAGAATAAAACAACAGCCTACAGGTTGGGAAAAGATGTTCACCAACCCTATGTCTGTCAAAGGGCTAATAATGAAAAATATATATGGACCTCAGGAAATTAAACACTACCAAACCAAGTAATCCAATTAAAAAATGAGGGATAGAGCTAAACAGAGAATTCTCCACAGAGAAACATCAAAAGGCCAAGAGACACCTAAATAAATTCTGAAGGTCCTTAGTTATCTGGGAAATGCAAATCAAAATTACTCTGAGATCCCATCGTATACCTATCAGAATGGCTAAGATCAAAAACTCAATTGACAGCATATGCAGGCAAGGATATGGAGAAAGGAGAACTCTCCTCCATTGCTGTTGGAAGTGCAAACTTGTACAACCACTTTGGAAATCAATCTGGTGCTTTCTCAGAAAATCAGGAATAATTCTACCTCAAGACTCAGCCATAGCACTCCTGGATGTATACCCAAAAGATGTCCCACTGAACAAGGATATTTGCTCAGCTATGTTCATGGCAGCTTTATTCATAATAGTCAGAATCTGGAAACAATCTGAATTTCCCTCAATCAAAGACTGGATAAAGAAACTGTAGTATATTTACACTATGGAATACTACTCAGCTATTAAAAACAAGAAAATCTTTAAATTTGTAGGCAAATGGATGGAACTAGAAAAGATCATCCTGAGTGAGATAACCCAGATTCAGAAATATACTCATGGTATATACTCACTTATAAGTGGATGTTAACCCAACATTAGATGTCATCTGAGAGACTCCACCCAGGATAGAATTGGGGCAGATGCTGGGTCTTGCTGCTGGATTCTGACTGCAGTGTTATGGAAGAACGGGGAGATGGAAGGACCCAGAGGGTTCAGGAGCTCCACAAGAAGACCATAGAGGATGGCAGATCTGGGTCTAGGGCATCCTGCACATACTGTTGCACCAACCAAGGACAATGCAGATATAGATAATGGACAATTCATTCTCTAAGGTTGAGGGCAGAGCTGGGACTGCCTCTGACATGAACTCTGGTGGCCCCCGTTTTCATCACTTTCCCTTGGTAGGGAATTCTGGAGGGCACAAAGAGGAAAGGGATGCAAGCTGAAGAGACCTGGTATGCTGTGGTCATATTGTAGTGGAGGAGGTTCCTTTCAGGAATAGGTCTAGGGGAGAGGAATATGGTGCAAGAGGGAGCAAGGCTGTGAACAGGAAGATTCAAGAGAGGAGATAACAATCAGGATGTAGCCTGAATAAATTAGCATCTTACCATAAATCAGAAAAAAGAAAAATCAGTAGCTTTCTGTACAAATGAAACACACCAAGACAATAATAAAATAAAGGAAAACATTCAAAATAGTGTCACCATAACACAAAGACAGAAACAAAAAAATTTTGGGGATATGTCTATGTTTAAGCAACATGAAAATTAATGGCTTATACTATGAAACTTTAAGATGTGAAAGAAATGAACTGATAAAGAAACCAAAATATGAAAAGAACACCTATACACATAAATTGGTAGTCCCATAATAACAAAATTCCAATATAAGTCCTCATAAAATTTGAAAAAAAAATCCTAAATTGCATATGAAAAAAATTGAGGAAACCCAAAACAATCCTGAAGTAAAAACATCTGCAGAACATTTCCATCCAGGATTTCATGTTATATTACAGAGCTACAGTAATGAAAACAGAGAGATACTGTCATTATAAATACTTATTGATCAGTGAAATGGAATTGCAGATACATCTAGGCACTGAACTACTACAGCCACCCAATTTAGACAAAGAAGCAGACAATACACATTGGAGAAAAGAAATAATTTTTAACAAATGGTTATTTTAAAAGAAAGTAAATCCACCCTCATCTCTAAACCTGAGAAAATTCAACATGCTGGCAAAGATGTAAAGAGCCCTCCAGTGCTAGTAGGAGTACATATTGCTGACAACTGTATGGGAATCCCTGTGAAGGTTCCTTAAAATGATGAAACTCTATCTACAACAAAGTCTAGTAAAAATAATACTTATGTATTAAGAAAACAAAATTATAAAATTTGCAGTTAACTAGATGGAGTGGAAAACATATTATCAGTGGGGTAGCCCAGGCCTAGAAAGACTAACATTTTCTTGAGTTGTGGTTGTTAATTTTGAGTCATTTGCTATGTGTGGTTCATAGGGAATCCACATAAATTCAGAAATTTACTAATGACCCAGTGATAGACCCTTTCAAGGAAAGAGAATGCACTGGAGTAAAGGAATAAAAGATAGTTGTGGATAAGAAATGATAAAGTATTGAGAAAAAGTGGCAACGTATAGCACTAAAGATATTTCAAACAGTCATATGAAAACCTAAAATTGTAGAAGCCTCCTGAAATATGTTTATACACATAAATAAAAAGTGCTTGGGCTGGAGAGAAGGCTCAGAGGTTTAAGAGCACTGTCTGCTCTTCCAAAGATTTAGAGTTCAATTCCCAGCAACTACATGGTGGCATACAACCACCTGTAATGAGATCTGGTGCCTTCCTGTGGTGGGCAGGCACATGTTTGGGTAGAATACTGTACAAATAATAAATAAATCGTTTTAAAAGGTGCTTAAGTGTAATTATCCTGTAACCAGTCAATGGTGCTCCTACTAGTCACCAGACACTAACCCACTAACCCACTAACATAAATGGGTTATGTGTTACTTTTTTGGGATTGTTGTCCAGTGAAGTTACAAAGGCTCAAATATGATTGGCTATTCCAATTACCACTGGTTACCCTCTAGAACTTAACACTAAGACACTACTGATATAGATACTACATTCTAAAGTTTATTAAATATGGAGAACTCAAGCTGCTACTAACCTGAAAGCATTATCTCTGCTGTCTAACTCTCATAGCACTGGAAGGTTCTAGTAATACTATGAGTAGAAAAGTAATCATCAATCTTACCCAGCTATGAATCCCATGAGTGTCAATACTAACTGTCCTTGAAAGTTATGCTTACAGGTGCAGTAGTGTCACAAATGGGAATAATCAAACACTGGTGATTGATTTTAAAGCCAGATCTACAAATATAAACCACTATCTGGAAACATTATTGGGCAGTTACCTGTGTATAGGTAAATCATAGTCCCTAAGGAGAATATATTATTATTCTGCTAACTCTTAATGCCAAATCTTATGCCCATAGATTAAGACATCTCTCTATCCTGATCAAAGAAATGCTATTTCCAGACAATTATGATTAAAGATACCTACATGTGGATAAAGTATGAAAAATACTATAGAATGTTCATCTCTAAATGGAACATATATACTACTTGTCCTCAACTAAAGATACAGGAATCATTGTGGAAGTGGGGTATGAAAATTGTTAAGAGGAAAAAAGGGATGATAATGAAAGGAAATAATGTCTCTTGGACATAGCAGGTTGACTGTGCATAGGAAATCACACCAGTTGTGGCAGCATGTGCAGAACTGCACATTCCCAAGCCATACCCAATCTGAAGGAGCTAAGAAGGAAGAGCCTCTGATGAGTCAATTATGATCCTGTGAAGAGCCATACATGCAAAATATTTAGATAGCTCAAATTGTGCATACTGTGAAAATAAAGATCATAAAGCTGAGTAGGAAAAGATGGGGGATGGCTCTTGGAAAAGTTGAGGCAGAGAATGAATAAGATAAAAAACATTTAATTTATGAAATTCCCCAAGTGTAGTGGATGTAAACATGATTTTGTTTTGATCCCACGTGTTGGATGTGAAGGAAACTTGTGAAAGGGTGTGTGATGGTTTTTTTTTTCACTGAAAACATACTTATAAGAGAACAGGTGTCCTTGAAATATAACCAGAAAATGTTCCACCACACAAGAGAGACATATCCTCAACCATGTTCATAGCACCCTTATTCATAATAGCCAGAACTTGGAAATAGCCTAAATGTCCCTCAGTAGAAGAATGGATAAAGAAACTGTGGTACCTTTACTCTATGGAATACTACTCAGATATATATATATATATATATATATATATATATATATATATATATATATATATATATATATAGAGAGAGAGAGAGAGAGAGAGAGAGAGAGAGAGAGAGGGCAAATGGATGGAACTAGAAATGATCATACTGATTGAGTTAACGCAGAAGCAGAAAGACTCACATGGTATATACTCACTTATAATTGGACACTAGCCCAAGAAGCATGTCCCATGAAAGTCTTCCTTTACCAGGAGATTGGGATAGATGTGAGGACATCCTACTGGGATTCTAGGTAAAAGAAATATAGGATATGGGGAAAGAGAAGAATCCAGATGATCTTAGAAGCTTACAGGAAGAACATAGTAACAGGTGAATCAGGGTCCAGGGGTATCTGCTCAAATTATTGCACTAACCAAGGACAATGCAAGTAGTAAACATTGAACCCCAACTCTGATCTACCCAATGGACAGGACATTCTCCACAGTTATATGGAGAGCAGGGACTAACTCTGACATGAACCCTGGTGCCCCATATTTGACAATCTCCCCTTGGTGGGGAGCCCTGGTGGCACTCAAAGAAAGAATAGGCAGATTACCGAGATGAGACTTGATAGCCTGTGACCATAAAGTGGAGGAAGAGATCCCCCTTGGTCATGACCTAGGGGAGGGGAAAAGGTAGAGGTGGGAGAAAGGGAGGAATGTGAGGACACAAGTGATGGGATAACAATTGAGTTGTAATTTGAATACATTAATTTTAAAAAAAGGATATTTTTAAAATTCCAAGAAATTGTATTTACATTCAGAATTGTAGACTCACCAAGAAAGGAAAGATGTATCTCCAAGGTTGCCAAATAGGCAAAACATTGTGAATGTCACATTTATATAATTCCTAATTGTTTTGTGGTTCTTTTTGCTGTATGTAGTTTACTGCATATATGTGTAATAATATAAATGTATATGTAAAATCAAAATAAAAAATAAAAATAAATTGAAAAAGAAAAAAAAAGAGAACAGGTGATGCTTGTCCACTGGAAGAGGAACAACCTATTGTGGGGGCATGGTGTCTTTTCCAATTGATAAACATCCTAGTAGAGACTCTTACAGGATATCTATCTATCTATCTATCTATCTATCTATCTATCTATCTATCTATAGATAATGTGAAATAATTTGAGCCCTTGAATTCACATATACTATTGAGTATGTTTGCCTCTTTCACTATACACAAATCTTTCTTTAGATATTGATGAACACTTTTCATTACTGTGACCATTGTTATTACAAGATTTCTCAGTCAGCACATAGTCAAAAGTAAAAATCAAAAAATAAATAAGTAGGTAGGAAACTCTATTTTCTTTTTATAACTCCTAATTTTTAACACTATTATATTTATTATTTACTCATTTATATGTGTGTAAATTGGCCAACTCATGCCACTGACCAATATATAAATCAGAGAAAAAATTTTGGTAATCATTTCTCTCTTTCTGCCATGTGGATCCTGAGATAGACATTGGGCCATTAAGCTTGATAACAAGGACCTTTGTCTTCTGAGCCATTTCCTTGACCCAGAAATTCCATTTGTCTAAAATGCATCTGGAATAGATGATAAGATACAACCTTACCATTATATAAGATGGTATGTGTATATGTATATATATATATATATATATATATATATATATATATATATATATATATATATGCATGCCAGTTGACCAATGGAATTGAACGGAGGACCAGATATACATCTACACACATATAGCCATTTGATTTTTGACAAAGAAGCCAAAACGATACAATGGAAGAAAGGAAACATCTTCAACAAATGGTGCTGGTCCAACTGGATGTCTACATGTAAAAATTGCAAATAGATCTATATTTATCACCCCGTATGAAACTAAAGTCCAAGGGGATTAAAGACCTCAAGATAAAACCAGACACACTAAATCTGTTAGAAGAAAAAATGGATAAGACCCTAGAGCTCATTGGTACAGGAGACAAATTCATGGACAAAACACCAACAGCTCAGGCTCTAAGATCAACAATTAATAAATGGGACCTTATGAGGCTGAGAAGCTTCTGCAAGGCAGAAGACATTGTCAGCAGAACAAAGCCACAGCCCACAGTATGGGAAAAAATCTTTACCAACCCTAAATCTGACAAAGGGCTGATATCTGAAATATATAAAGAATTTAAGAAAGTAAAACACCAGCAAACCAAATAACCCCATTAAAAATGGGGTATGGAACTAAACAGAGAGTTCTCAAAAAAAGAATATTGAATGGCTGAGAAACACTTAAAGAAATGCTCAACATTCCTACTCATCAGGGAAAAGCAAACCAAACAGCCTTGAGATTCCACGTTATACCTATCTGATTAGCAAAGATCAATAACTTGAATGACAACACATGCTGGCGAGGATGTGGCAAAAAGGGAACACCTCTCCACTGCTGGTGGGAGTGTAAACTTGTTCAACCACTCTAGAAAGGAATATGGTGCTTTCTCAGACATTTGCAAACAGCACTACCCCAAGACCCAGCTATAACACTCCTGGGCATATACCCAAAAGATGCCCCACCATGCAACAAAGACATTTGTGCAACTATGTTCATAGCAGCTTTATTTGCAATAGTCAGAACATGAAAACCACTGAGATGTCCCTCAATTGAAGAGTGGATTAAGAAAAACTGTGATACATCTACACAATGGAATACTATTCAGCTACTGAGAACAAGGAAATCTTGAGTTTTGCTGGCAAATGGATGGAATTAGAAATGATCATCCTAAGAGAGATAACCCAGACCCAAAAAGACACACATGGTATATCCTCACTCATGTGGATTTTAACCCAACATAGACATCCTAGGAGAGACTCTATCCAGCAGGGTATAGGGACAGTTACAGAGACTTAAAGCTGGACACTGGACAGAGTCCCAAGAATATAGGGTGACCCTGTCAGGGCACAGAGGAAGAGGTCATATGTAGTACAGGGGATACTAGATAAACTAAGGTCAGATGTTAGGGGATGAGAGCTCCCCTACCTAAGGACTAGGAGAGGGAGGGAAAGGGGATGAGAGAGGGGATGGCATCAAGGTTAGATGAGGGAGGGGGTTGGATTGGGAGGGGATGAGAGAGGGGGCTACAATTGAGATGTAAAGATCTCAAACTACAGAACAAGCAGGTAATTTATAGTCCTAATCCCACTACATGGGAATAGTTCTGAGACTGGCAGAGATATGAATGTAAAGGCATAGAGAGGCCTCAGGTTGACTACAAATTTTCTGTGACTTAGTATTAGAGGCCATTACTAGTGAGGCATGAAAGAAGATTTGCAAATGCCTTACATCGGCCCATACAATGACCAGAAAACTAGCTTTAATTGTTCTGTGCATCCCACACATCTCATACAATTATAATGTTAGAACTGCATAATGCTTGTAAGAAATTATGTTTTCAGCACAAAATAACCAGCTGGAATAGACCTGACAGAAATCATTCTTCCCAGCATGATGGACACTGACATCCTGCATCCTCCTAGTTCCAGCCCCAGATGATTCTGTTGCTATTACCCATCAGATTTGGACAGCTTCCTGGACAGCATTGTAGAAAACTTCTGATCCCAATTTGGACCACCATTTCAATCTCTTACTAGGCCTGGAATCTTTCAACATTTAGAAATTGAACCACAAATGCAACCACTAGATTACTTAACCATTCTCTCCAATTTTGAGGGACCTGTTCCAAGGTATTATTTGCCCCAATTCAACCTGAAGAAACCTTAAGAGAACGATGCCCCATTCCCTCTAAGGGGATGGGAAGGGTTGTATAGGTTGCTGTTCCCTCTCTTGATCTACAAATGCTTATTCTCATCGGGAGGTGGTCATAAGTCATTATTGGTCTTATACAGAGAAAAAATAGGGGAAATGCAGGAACATCTCTCTTTGCCTTTATCTTGCATATGTAGGCAAGGAGATGGGAGCTGAAAGGAAAGAAAGGGAGACTTAGGAATGTAGACAGAGGATAGAACAAAAGTTAAGTGATTGAACCTACTCTAACTCAAGACCTTAATTGTTACTTATAAAGAAGGTTATGTCTAAGTCGTTGCTATAGAATTTAGTATATTGATACAAAACATGGGCATGTCAAATACTTGGCATATTTTAACACAAGAATATATATATCCTGGGTCTAATAGATAGATATGACTCTATCGATATATGTGGTAAATTAGTTGAATAAAGTCTTCAAAAGCCTCAGAGACACATATTATGACATCTAAAGTTGTTCTGACAATCCTAAATTTCTTCAACAACAAGACAAGTTAACTTCTGACAACATCCAGTGGACCTCAAAGATGATGAGCATCAAAAAACCTTATGGAGATGGCTTCAAAGGAGGCAAACCAGCCACTGGGAAAAATGTCCTCATTTCTGTCCCAAACAAAAGCTGCCTAAAAATGGACACCTTGGATGCAGGTAGAGTAAATGGCTGCACTCTGCCTAGTCTGAGTAAGCAAGTCCTCAATAGTTCCTGCCCTGCGAACAAGTCTGGCAGAGATATTAGGCCAGAAAGCTGAAGATGAGGCTCCAACATTATAAAGTGTATTGGGTAACTGGTCAGGCAGTAAACTGTCTTAAGTCAATTTGTACATTTTGGAAGCTGCTATCCCACACTGATGGTTCACTCAGGAATTTAAGTTTCATTCCTTCTCAAGCCTCTGAGGGGCATTGAAAACAAGATAGCATAGTTTTACAACCAAGTTTTCTTGGGTAGGGGGCAATATCATTTTAGATCAAGATAATGAAGCTATCAGAGTTGAGATAGGATAGATATTGAATCTCATTAGAAAATTTAGACCCAACAAGACAGGAAAGACACTTACTTCAAACTGGATGAATGCAGATGGCCAAGTCACTATGAATGTAACATGTATAGAACTCATTATTCTCATGATTGTCACATAGTTCTCCCTGCTGTATATAGTTTGTTTGTACATTTGTAATAAAATAAATGTATAAAGAATGATGTCAGAGAGTTGGGAAATATAAAGTAAGTTGTCAAAATGTCAAATTCTGGCCAGTGACAAAAATGTGCAAAGATCTTCTGGAGTACTGTGTGAAACTATCAGGTGGTAAAGTTGCTTTGTTCAGATGTATATAGCTTTGGAGAGAAATGTTGATTGCTTACACTAGAGATATTTCCTCACTTATTCCAACACTTGGATGGAGTGTTGACATGAAACTTTGAGTAATATATAGTGTGGAAGGCCACTGGGAAGTCTGCCATCACCATAGACCAGCAGTTTTATCTATAGAATAGAGTCTATATCTTCAGATAAACAATGTTCGCCTCTTCCAGATGCTTCTTTCCTACTATCCTTGGAAGATAATTACATATTCTTACATATGCATAGGTGGATATTGTGCAGACTATCATTTGACACCAACAGCTACCTAGGAGTTGCACATAGAAAATGGTAAAGCTTTAGCAGTTACACTTTAGATGTGAAGACAGGAGGGCTTCTGGACTGAGAGTGGCTCTAATTGTTTAAATGAGAGTAGGCTAAAAGAACCTTATTTTTTTGTGGTATTTGCAAGAGTTTCAAGTTCATAAGGAAAAGTGATTTTTCTTTCTCAGTTTTAAAATGACTCTAAATAGTCATTTATCTTCTACCTAAAATAAAATAATCACAATGTTGTATTTAAAGCAACAAGGTCCTACAAAGTCAAGAATAATTACGTTAACTCAACCCTTTGATATTCACCCAAGTCCTCTTTCCCCTTTAGTCATTAGAGATACATCATCATCCAGCTTATTTTCCACCAATTCACCACATTAAGATTTGGGCCCAGGGTCAAGAGACAGATGCTTAAGTGTTACCATTCAAATCTATTTCCCAACAGACATTTTTGAATAGCCTTTTGTTCATGTCACCTTTGTTTGAAGTATTCTCTCAGTATAAAACAGAAGGTTTATATTTATTTTCCTAAGAAGTCTCCAAAAATATTTTGAACTATTTACTGAGTATCAGTACATTGCAGTTATATAGCAGTGATTTCAAAGGCTTTTCAATAAAAACCTCTTGGATAATCATAAGACCCACTTATTCTACCAGAAGCTTGTAAATACATGGATACACTGAAAGAAGTGAGAGATGCTAAGTAGAATAACTTGTTTCATAACTACATGTGAGCTGAAGAACTCTTTTATTTTTTGAAGGTGTTTGGTTTGTTTGTTTTAATTAGATGAACAACTGTGTTTTAGTCACCAGTTGCATAGCAATTTCCTCAAACATAAAAACCTTCCATCTTGAAAGGAAACTTCTTACAGGGAAGTAAAACATCAGTATATTTTAATGAGAGATGAAAAATTACAGGGAAATGCCTTACAACAGAGAATTACAACACAAAGTTCCTTTAGGAAACCCCTGAAAATGATCAGTTTCATTAGGACCCACCCTCCCCAAGAATATATAAGCAGTAATGACTGCAGAGAGTCATTCTCAGACTAGGACTGCTACAAAGAAGACTCTCAGAGAAGCCTAGCCACCTGGAAACAACAGAGAAGAGTTCAACACTGCATGAAGGAAATGGAGATCTTGGAAGAAAGAAATAGAAGCCAAAGTGCCTACTGTAAATAAAAACAAGCTGTGCAACCTGGAAGAAGCTCAAGGCAACTGAGTCACCGTGAAAGAAGTCTAATCATTTGTGCCATCCTTAGTCTTTGTGCTAGGTTTCTACTTTGGTGGTATCTATAATTTAGTCTTGGGCTCCCTATCCACAGTGAGCAGACTTGTATCTTGCATGCACCCAGAAAAGTATATAGGACAAGATCAGTACTCATAAGTACGCATTCTTTGGATTGTACTGAGATTGCTCATCAAATATGAATAATATATTGCATTTGCTCATTTAGGCCTCCAGGCTCCTTTTCATGGCAAAAGAAACCTATTTTTAAAACATAATTTATTAGTAGAAAGACACCAAGAACATGACTAGATTTAAAGATTAGGCTTCATATATGTTCTTCTGTAATCTATTAAGTCACATATTCACTTAAGGATGCAAGGCAGGAATCTAAGAAGTATGCCAAATTGGGATGCTATAAAGATGTTTATTACTTAGGGGTACAGAAGTTATAGTAAAGGTACAAAATACAGGACAGTGTAAGTCCTCTGAGATTAAAATAAATAATCCCTTTTCGTCTCTAAACTCTGATAATTCCTGGTGTGAGTGGAGTGGAAGTATTTTGACAATTTTGACAATGAAAAACATTAAGTAGGGGATTCAATGAGTTACAGAAATTGTTTTATGAAAAAGAAAGGGAAGGGAAGAAATAAAGTCCTTTACTCTCCATCACACAATTTGATGGAAGTGAAATTGAGAAGTAAAAAAAAAAAAAAAAAAAAAAGCCAAATGTAATGGGTATCAATTAAAAGAGATTGGCATATATTTTTCTTCTGGACATGTTGGAAATGTATAGATGCTATGGAGTAGGGAGCAAAGAATTGTGAGGTAACATTGTCAAGAAGTCTTGGCAGAACTGTCTGCTGTCTGAGGCCCCCACAGCTATTGTAAATTTTTTTGTAGCAGCTCAAGTTGACTGACATCTCTTAATTTTGCTGTGCTCACAGATTCATATATGTATGGAAACTGGCCAAACTATTTACTTTGATTGTATTGCTTACTATGTGCAATTAAACTTCATAAAGTTTTAAAAACAAAATGTTCATGTTATGTTATTCCTTCAGTGGTATTTGAATTTTCTAACACAATATTGTAGAGTTAGACCTCTATATTACAGACATTAGTAACTGCAAGTTAGGAATAAGGAAAGAATTATAGAGTAACATCAAAACCAGGATTTCTGGTGAGAAATTCAGGAGTCATATAAGTAGATAGTTGTTCTGTGCTTAGTCTGTCTCTTGGATGTCCAAGTCTACCATTTTCTCTCAGCTAGAACTCTTTTTCACTTTCAGGACTCATAGTTGTTCAGTCTTTCAGAGATCACAATGTTAGACTGTATGTCAGATCATGTGAGAAAACTATTGTTTCACATATTCAGTTCTGTGTTCTAGTTGTCTCTAGTGTAGTGCCAAGTCATCCTTTGTTATTAACTTAATAAACGCAGTAGAAGGCAATAGCCCTCCTACACTTTTGACTGAGGAGATAAACATGGTGCCCCATATTGCTTCCTTCATACTGTAATGTCCATGACCAACCATATATCCTTATCCAACTTTCAGTGGTTAAGTATGAGGTGACTTAAATTCATTTTTTGATTTTTCTTATTAAAATTTTATTTTAAGGAACTTTCAAATAAAAAGGTCACATACTAATATTCTCTTTAAAGAAACCATCACTTTATGATTAAAGTCCAAATTCAAAACTATTTAGTTTTTGTAATATATTATATTTATTATTTAACAATTTCATTCATGTATCTTGATATTACCTATTCCAATTCTCTCCTTATGCTCCCCTTAGGTACTCACTAGTATGCCTTTGCTTACCTTCATGTCTTCTCATTTTTATTTTCTAACTCACTAAGTCAAAATTGTACTATCAGATGGAACATTCACTAATTTGGTTGACTTGACTTCTGTCATTATTACACATGTAAGCATTGATGCTGTCAGTTAATAAGTTGTTGTGTCCAGAAGACAAATTTTCACAGCACTCCCTCCCCCGAATCCTAGTATTGTTAGTGTTCTTTGTACTTCCTCTTTTATCATGTTCTCTAAACTTTGAGAAGTGATGATGTAGCTGTTCCATTTAGGTCTGAGCTCTCAATAGTCACTTATTGTCTGTACCTCAAACACTTATGAATCTCTGGATTAACTGCTGCTCAAAATGGAAATAAATGTCTCTGGCCAAGAATTGAGACCAATAATCTATGGGTATAAAGACAAGTTTTTAGGTGGGTGTTTGACAAGTCTATTTAGCAAATAGTAGATTCTCTTCTACAGCCTATGAACACTGTGTACATGTACTCTTGTTTTATATGTAACTACTAAGTTTTGTTTATCTGGAAAGGAACATGCACAAACACACACACACACACACACACACACACACACACACAAAACAAACAAACAAATACCCCTCAATTATATTCCTAAATACATATAAAAACAGTTTGTTTAGTCCATATAATATTACTTGTAATAACATGATCCCAAGGCTGACTAATGATTATTGGATAACTGAATGGGACAGTTTTCTCTGGAAAAGATAATTTCTTCTACGCCTAGGATTCTCCAGTTGCCCTTTGTTCTTTATGTGGGGTTTAGGCCCAACAAGTTTTCCCTGTTCTGTCTTAACATGTCAATTGGTGTCATTGTCATTGTTCAGATCTTATTTACTCAGTGAGATTGATGAGAATAGATGGGTAAAACCCTCTTAAATTTCTAGAAGACACAATACCACAGCAGACATTCTGTTCCTTTGACTTTTAGAAGCCTCTTACCCCATCTCTTGCAGTAATCCCTAAGCCATAGATGCATGGGTTGTGTTGCAGATGTGTTGAGTGGGACTGGGTACCACACAATTTCTTGTTATCTGCATTTTTACCACTTATTGTTTTCCATCTGTTGCAGAGAGAACTTATATTGATGATGGATGAAAACTATGCTTGATGTGTGAGTATAAGGATAAATATTCAGAATGTAACTGGGAATAATTCTAGTTCAATGAAGTGACAGTTGTAGATTTTCATCTAAGATCCACAACAGCACTGGGGAAGTTGACTAAGTTTCCAGTACTTGCTTAAATCAATAGCTTCTCTATTTCCCAGCAATAAGTACACAAATAAAGAGGCCATGGACACACTCCCATTCACAATAGCCAAAAATAAAGTACTGGGTTTTACTAATTAAGAAGGTGAGATATTTCTACAATGAAAACTTAAAACATTTGCAGAGTTAAAAAAATATAAAAGAAAATGGAAATATTGTCCATGCTCAAAATCTCCATCACTTTCTTCACTGAAAAACAAAAACAAAACAATACAATATTATACTGACAAAAAGACAGAAGAATGAAACATCAATAGGATATTAACATCTGGTTTGGGAAAAAATCAAAACAATGATAGTAGCTGGTGATTTGGTGGTGGCTATGTAAGCTTCCTAACTAATGCCACATAGAACATAAAGAAATATATGGCACTGAGATTTTTGTTAGATAACATGTCTTCTGAAAGAGGCTTTTTTCACATATGCAGGATACATTTGCTGAAACTTCTTTTCTTATTGTGCATTTTTTAATTTTTTTTTATTTTTTATTTTTATTAATTTATTCTTGTTACATCTCAATGTTTATCCCATCCCTTGTATCCTCCCATTTCCCCCCGCCATTTTCCCATTATTCCCCTCCCCTATTACTGTTCCTGAGGGGGATTACCTCCCCCTATATATTCTCATAGGGTATCAAGTCTCTTCTTGGCTACCTGCTGTCCTTCCTCTGAGTGACACCAGGTCTTCCCCTCCAGGGGACATGGTCAAATGTGAGGCACCATAGTACGTGAGAAAGTCATATCACACTCTCCACTCAACTGTGGAGAATATTCTGACCATTGGCTAGATCACGGAAGGGGTTTAAAGTTTACCTCCTGTATTGTCCTTGGCTGGTGCCTTAATTTGAGCGGGACCCCTGGGCCCAAATCTGCCTATCATATTGTTCTACTTGTAGATTTCTAGGACCCTCTGGATCCTTTTATTTTGCTATTCTCCAATGCGTCTCTCATTTAGAGTCCCAATAGGATGCCTTCCCCTCTGTCCCAGTTTCCTGGTAAGTGAAGGCTTTCGTGGGACATGCCCCTTGGGCTAGTATGCAGATATAAGTGAGTATATACCATTTGATTCTTTCTGCTTCTGGGTTACCTCACTCATTATGATCATTTCTAGCTCAATCCATTTATCCACAAATTTTGGGAATTCCTTGTTTTTAATAGCTGAGTAGTATTCCATAGTGTATATGTACCACAGTTTCTTTATCCACTCTTCTACTGAGGGACACTTACGCTGTTTCCATGTTCTGGCTATTATGAATAAGGCTGCTATGAACATGGTTGAGCAAATTTTCTTGTTGTGTGCTGGAGCATCTTCTGGGTATATTCCAAGGAGTGGAATAGCTGGGTCTTGAGGAAGCCCTATTCCCATTTTTCTGAGATAGCACCAGATAGATTTCCAAAGTGGCTGTACTAGTTTACATTCCCACCAGCAATGAAGGAGTGTTCCTCTCTCCCCACATCCTCGCCAGCATGTGGTGTCACTTGAGTTTTTGATCTTAGCCATTCTGATGGGTATAAGATGGAATCTCAGAGTTGTTTTGATTTGCATTTCCCTGGTGACTAAGGAGGTTGAGCATTCTTTAAGTGTTTCTCAGCCATTTGATACTACTCTGTTGAGAATTCTCTGTTTAGTTCCAAGCCCCATTTCTCAATTGGGTTATTCCGTTTGGTGGTGTTTAATTTCTTGAGTTCTTTATATATTTTGGATATTAGACCTTTGTCAGATGTAGGGTTGCTGAAGATTTTTTCCCAGTCTGTAGGCTGTCGCTTTGTTCTCTTGACAGTGTCTCCTGCCTTACAGAAGCTTCTCAACCTCATGAGGTCCCAATTATTAATGGTTGACATTAAGGCCTGGGCCGTTGGTGTTCTGTTCAGGAAGTTGTCTCCTGTGCCAATATGTTCCAGGCTCTTTCCCACTTTTTCCTCTATGTGGCTTAGTGTCTCTGGTTTTATGTTGAGGTCTTTAATCCACTTGGATTTGAGTTTTGTGCAAGGTGACAAATATAGGTCCAGTTTCATTTTTTGACACATAGACCTCCAGTTAGACCAGCACCATTTGTTGAAGATGCTATCCTTTTTCCATTGAATGGATTTGGCTTCTTTGTCAAAAATCAAGTGACCATATGTGTGTGGATTCATATCTGGGTCTTCGATTCGATTCCACTGATCAACCAGCCTGTTGCTGTGCCAGTACCATGCTGTTTTAATTACTATTGCTTTATAGTAAAGTTTGAAATCAGGTATGGAGATTCCTTCAGAGCACCTTTTATTGTACAGGATTGTTTTAGCTATTCTGGGTTTTTTGTTTTTCCATATGAAGTTCAGAATTGAATTTTCAATGTCTTTAAAAAATTGTGTAGGTATTTGATAGGGATTGCATTGAATCTGTAGATTGCTTTTGGTAGGATGGCCATTTTTACTATGTTAATTCTCTCGATCCATGAGCAAGGAAGATCATGTCATCTTCTCAGGTCATCTTCAATCTCTTTCTTCAGAGTTTTGAAATTTTTTTCATACAAGTCCTTCACTTGCTTAGTTAGGGTAACTCCTAGATATTTTATATTGCTTGAGGCTAATGTGAAGGGTGTGGTTTTCCTAATTTCTTCCTCTGCAAGCTTGTCATTTGTGTATAGGAAGGCTACAGACGTTTTGAGTTAATTTTGTATCCAGCCAATTTGCTGAAGGTGTTCATCAGCTTTAGTTCTCTGGTGGAATTTTGAGGGTCACTTATGTACACTATCATATCATCTGCAAAGAGGGATAATTTGACTTCCTCCTTTCCCATTTGGATACCCTTGATCTCCTTTTGTTGTCTTATTGCTGTGGCTAGAACTTCGAGTACTATATTGAAGAGATATGGAGAGAGTGGGCAGCCTTGCCTTGTTCCTGATTTTAGAGGAATTCCCTTGAGTATCTCACAATTTACTTTGATTTTGGCTATTGGCTTGCTGTATGTAGCCTTTATTATGTTGAGGAAAGTGCCTTGTATCCCCGATCTCTCTAAAACTTTAAACATGAATGGGTGTTGAATTTTATCAAATGCTTTCTCTGCATCCAAGGAGATGATCATGTGGTTTTTTATTTTCAGTTTGTTTATATGGTGGATTACATTGATGGATTTGCGTATATTAAACCATCCCTGCATGCCTGGAATGAAGCCTACTTGGTCATGATGAATGATATCTTTGATGTGTTCCTGTATTCGTTTTGCAAGTATTTTATTTAGTATTTTTGCATCAATGTTCATAAGAGAAATTGGCCTGAAATTCTCTTTCTTTGTTGAGTCTTTGTGAGGTTTAGCTATCAATGAGACTATGGCCTCATAGAATGAATTTGGTAATTTTCCATCCGTTTCTATCTTTTGGAGTAGCTTGAAGAGTATCGGTATTAGCTCGCCCTTGAAGGTCTGGTAGAATTCTGCACTGAAACCATCTGGCCCTGGGCTTTTTTTGGTTGGGAGACCATTGATGATTGATTCTATTTCTGTAGGGGAAATGGGACTATTTGCTTGTTTATCTGTTCTTCATTCAACTTTGGCAAGTGAAATTGATCAAGAAGATGGTCCATTTCCCTTTGATTCTCAAATTTTGTGGCGTATATGCCTTCAAAGTAGGATCTTATGGTTCTTTGAATTTCTTCAGTGTCTGTTGTTATGTCTCCCTTTTCATTTCTGATTTTGTTGATTTCAATACTGTCTCTCTGCCTTTTAGTTAGTTTGGCTAATGGTCTGTCTATCTTGTTGATTTTCTTAAAGAACCAGCTTTTGGTTTTGTTGATTCTTTGGACTGTTTTCTTAGTTTCTAATTCATTAATTTCAGCCCTGAGTTTGATTATTTCCAGGCGTCTACTCCTCTTGGGTGTTTCTGCTTCTTTTTTTTCTAGGGCTTCCAGTTGTGTTGTTAAGATGCTTATGTGCGATGTTTCCAATTTCTTTTTAAAGGCACTTAGTGCTATGAATTTTCCTCTTAGCACTGCTTTCAATGTATCCCACAAATTTGGGTATGTTGTTTCTTCATTTTCATTGAATTTCAGAAACTCCTTGATTTCTTTCTTTATTTCTTCCCTGACCCAGGTGTCATTTAGCAGAGAGTTGTTTAGTTTCCACGTACGTGTAGGCTTTTTGTTATTTCTGTTGTTGTTGAATTGCAGCCTAAGAGCATGGTGATCTGATAGTATACAAGGTATTATTTCAATCCCCTTGTATCTATTGAGGCTTGCTTTGTGACCTATGATGTGATCAATTTTGGAGAAGGTTCCATCGGGTGCAGAGAAGAAGGTGTATTCTTTCTTGTTTGGGTAAAAGGTTCTATAGATATTTGTTAGATCCATTTGACCCATGGCATTGGTTAATGATGTTATTTCTCGGCTTAGTTTCTGTTTCAATGACTTATACTTCAATAAGAGTGGGGTGTTGAAGTCTCCCACTATTATTGTGTGGGGATCGATGTGTGGTTTAAGCTTTTTTCAGAGATCTTTTACAAATGTGATTGCCCTTGTATTGGGAGCATAGATGTTCAGAATTGTGATGTCATCTTGGTTGACTTTACCTTTGATGAGTATGAAGTGTCCTTCCTCATCCCTTTTGATTAATTTTGGTTGAAAGTCTATTTTGTTTGATACTAAAATGGATACGCCTGCTTGCTTCTTGTGACTATTTGCTTGGAATATTTTTTCCAACCTTTTACCCTGAGGTAATGCATTTCCTTATGGGTGAGATGTGTTTCTTGAATGCAGAAGAATGTTGGATCTTGTTTATGTACCCATTCAGTTAGTCTGTGTCTTTTTATTGGAGAATTGAGGCCATTGATGTTGAGAGATATTAATGACCAGTGACTGTTAAGAGTCTTAATTTTGATGTTGTTTCCAGTCGAGCGTTTGTGTAGTTGTGTTTTTGCCATGGGATAGTTATCTATTTCCTGGGTAGTTTTGGTTGTAGCTTGACCCTTTGGGATGGAGTTTTCCTTCTAGTACCTTCTGTAAAGCTGGGTTTGTGGATAGGTACTGTTTGAATTTGTTTTTGTCATAGAATATTTTCTTTTCTCCATCAATGGTTATTGATAATTTTGCTGGGTAAAGTAGTCTGGCCTGGCATCTGTGGTCTCTTAGGGTTTGCAGGATCTCTGTCCAGGCCCTTCTGGCTTTTATGGTCTCTGCTGAGAAGTTGGGTGTAATTCTGATAGGGTTACCATTAAATGTTATTTGGCCCTTTTCCCTTGCAGCTTTTAATATTTTTTCTTTGTTCTGCATGTTTTGTGTTTTGATTATTATGTGGCGGGCAGTTTTTCTTTTCTGGTCAATTCTATTTGGTGTTCTGTAAGCCTCTTGTATTTTTATAGGCATCTCTTTCTTTAGATTGGGGAAATTTTCTTCTATGATTTTGTTGAGAATAGTTTCTGGGCCCTGGAGTCTGATGTCTTCCCTTTCTTCAATGCCTATTATCCTCAGATTTCTTCTTTTCATGGTGTCCTTAATTTTTTGGATGTTTTGTGTCAGGAGTTTTCCAGATTTGCCATTTTCTTTAATGGTTGATTCAATATCTGTGATTGTATCTTCTAGCCCTGAGATTCGTTCTTCCATCTCTTGGATTCTGTTAGAAGAGCTCACCTCTGTGTTGCTTGCCTTCTTCTCTGAGGTCTCATGTTCACGTTTTCTTCTCTCTGTGTGTTTATCATTGAATCCATTTTCATTTTCAGATCTTGAACTGATTTTTTGATTTCTTTCATCTGATTTTTTGTATATTCCTGAGTTTCTTCCATTGCCTCTTTATAGGTCTTCAGAGCTTGAACCGTTTTATTTATTTCTTTCATCTGGTTGTTTGCATTTTCCTGCAATTTTTCCAGTTCCACTCTATGTGCTTCTTTTATGTCTCTCACCTGTTTGTCTGAGCCTTCCTGCATTTGATTACGAATTTTATTTGTTTCCTCCATTATCATCCTCATTACTAAGGATTTGAGGTCATTTTCTTGTATTTCCGTTGTATTTGCGTTCTCTGGGTTGTTTTCTTTGGGATAGCTGGAAACTGGAGACGTCATGTTGTTTTGGTTTTTTTTTTTTTTTTTTTTTTTTTGCGTATGCTTTTTCATTGTCCTTTAGACATCTTGACATCTTTGTTTTTGTTGGGTAGCTTCCAGAGTTGGATGGAGGGTGTCTGATGATAGATTCACTTGTTTTCTCACTATTTCCCTAGGCTGCGAGCTCAAAGCTTCACTGGTATGGATGTTAGGAGGTTAGCCCTGTTGTTCTGGTCTCTCACAGCCAGTGATCTTCAGCCCCCCTGTGCTGTGGATCCTGCAATTGTTCTTGGTCTCTGAATGAGCGTTGGGTCAGGCCAAGGTATCCACAGCCTTCTGTGTTCCCTGACAAGTCCAGCCAGAAACACTGGGCCCGAATCCACGGGCTGAACTCAGCTAGATTCTCAGGGCCTGAACTGTCTGCCAAGCTCAGCTAGGGATTCTGGGCCCAAAATGCACACAGGGTCCAGCCAGAATTTTTGGGCTGGGACTACGCACCAAGCTCCACTAGGGCCTTTTGGCCCAAAGTGCGTGCTGTGGTCAGTTATTGACTCAGGGCCCGAACTGACCACCAATCTCAGCCAGGAATTCTGGATTCAAACTGCACACTGTGTCCAACCGGAGTCTTAGAGCTCGTGGAACTGAGTGCTCTGTCCAGCCTGTGCCACAGCAGGAGAACTGCGGCTGCTCTGAGTTAGTGCCAGTGGTGGGACCAAGTGCTCCGCCCAGACTATGTCACTGCAGGGGAGCTGCCGCTGAGCTCAGGTAGTGCCTAGGATGGAATTGAGCACGCCACCAAGCCTGCGCCACAGCAGGAGTACTACGGCTGCTCTGAGTTAGCGCCAATTGTGGAACCAAGTGCTCCGCCCAGACTGTGTCACTGCAGGGGAGCTGCTGCTGAGCTGAGGTGGTGCCTAGGGTGGAACTGAGTGCTTGGTCAAGCCTGCGCCACAGCAGGAGAACTGCGGCTGCTCTGAGTTAGCACCTGTGGTGGAACCAAGTGCTCCGCCCAGACTGTGTCACCACAGGGGAGCTGCCGCTGAGCTGAGGTGCTGCCTAGTGTGGAGCTGCGTGCTCAACTAAGCCTATACCACAGCAGAGGAGCTGTGGCCGAAGCTGAGTTAGTGCCTCGGGCAGAATTACTTGCTGGGCTGGGCCAGTACCCGGGACTCTGGGGCCGAATTGTCTGCCGAGTCCAGTCTGGGTCTGAAGGCTCCACGTGATCCAAATCCTGCCCGGAGTCCCCTCTCCCGCAGCAACTCCCACCAGCCACCACATCAATTGCCTCCACGGGAAGGCTATGAGCTGCAAACCTCAGCCACCGCTGCTGGTGCTGCTGCCTCCGCTGCTGTGGCTCCGATCAGAGAAAATCCACGCTCCTCCCGTGTGCAGGGGCATGCAGGTCCTCCGCACCCTGGTCCCTCCAAACCGTGGAGCACTCCCGCTGCCATCATGTTCAGACCTCGGTGTTCGTGGCTCAGAAATCTGTGCAATTCCCTGAATTGTTCACTGGAGCCTCCAAACATGGTCCACACTGCTGGCTACCATCTTGGATGTCTTATTGTGCATTTTAATTAGCTCACCAGCTAGTGTGTATTCTTTATCTGGGAAGAAATATGAATACTGTGATATTTATGACTTCCTGTGGATATACGTCATCAGACAGTCTCATTGTTACTGTTTCTTGAAGCAAAAAATGCACCAATATTCCTTTTTTATCACCAATAATATGTAAGCTGCATATGTTTATATGTACTATTTTAGAACCCAGTGATCAATAAGCAAACACTTGCTCATAAGAGGTGTCTCTCAGAACTATGCTATGGATAATCATAGCAATAGAGTCAATGGCAGTTAACAGGTGTGTCTTCGCAGAATATAAACATTTTCACATCGCTATCTATTGGGTCCTTACAAGTACTTTGGAAAATGGGGAAGAAATGTAGTATCTTCTAAATGTATAAAAAATGCTTTAATAATGAATAATTACTGGTTATAGTATTTTTAGAAATTTACTCTGAGTCCCTTTTGGTACCATTTCTCATGAGTATACTTTAAATGAAAATGTTTAATGTGACTGGTAAGTTGATATATAATATAATATAAATATGTAATATAGAATAAGTCTAATTTTAAACTTAAAATTATATTTCACTTTAAGGAAATAGCCTAGGTTACTTCTGAAATGTATTGTGTATCTGTTTTATTATTGTAACTTTTGAAACATATCTTGTGGAAAGAAGAAAGCTCTCCAGACTAAGGCCGTAAATCAAGAACCATCAGGTGACAGCTTAAGCCAAATGCCAATATGGTCTCTGGATGAAAATAAATAACCTCTAGGATATCACTCCTAAAAGCCTTTTGGGTTATTGTCCATGACTTGGATGGATCACACTGTCTTAGCTGCAGAAGCAACAGGAATGGTAAGCGTCCTTACTGATTTATTGTGAACTTGACACAAGTCATAGTCATTTGAGAAGAATTGAGAAAATGCTTCCTGCAACCTGACCTGTGGACAAGCCTGTGGTGCATTTTCTAGACTGAAAATTGATGTGGGAGGGTACAGCTTACTGTGAGCAGTGCTAAGCTTAGCCTAGTACTCTAAGAAAGTAAGCTGAGCAGGCCATGCAGAAAAAGCCAATAATCAACAATTCAGGTTTCTGCCCAGAATTCCCTGGAAGTTGACTATAAGTTGCAAAATTAAATAGACCTTTGTCTCTACAAATTTCCATGGCTGGAGACCCTAAAGAAAGGCCAAGATAAGCCCTTGGTGAGACAAACATAAGTTTCAGTAGAAGGCCCAGGATCAAAGGGCTTATGTGGAGAAATTGAGGCATGCCACCCATGTGGCAGGGCCAAAATATCTGAAGAGGTCTAAGAGAACCTACTGGAACATCTAACTCACTTTCAGCAAGAGACACATCAGAATGTCATATTTTATTTTATTTTATTTTTTTATTAAGCCTGCCTATGAAGAGAAAACTAAAAGTGTAGGAACTTCATCAGTAAAATTATTAATACAATGTTTTGGGTTTTGTTTTGTTTTGTTTTGTGATCTCAGCATATTTTCTCCCTGCATTGTTGTTGGGTGGGTCTTACCAAAGGCACTCTGTAGAGAACATTTTCAGAATGGAATCAGACATATATTTCTGCCTTGACACCACTAACAGCCTATATTTGGCCTATGAAAACTTAAATTCTTTTTGTTTTGTTTTGTTTATGTTTTTCAAGACAGGGTTTCTCTTGTAGTTCTGGCTGTCCTGGACTTGCTTTGTAGTCCCGGCTGACCTTGAACTCAAAGAGGTCTGCCTGCCTCTGCCTTCCAAGCGCTAGGATTAAAGGCATGCACCACCATACTTAAACGTTTTGTTAAAAATCTGGTCTCTTTTTAATAAGACCCAAAGTGTTCTCTCTCTCTTTCTCTCTCTCTCTCTCTCTCTCTCTCTCTCTCTCTCTCTCTCTCTCTCTCTCTCTCTCTCTCTCTCTGTGTGTGTGTGTGAGTGTGTGTGTGTTTATTCCTGTCTTTTTAAAATTAATTTAATTTTTATTTACTTTACATGTTGATCATACTCCCATGCCTCCTTTTCTCCCAATACCACGTGCCCCTCCCCTTTCCTCTCTCCCCTACCCCATTCCTTAAAAAAGAGGAGCACCCCTTCCCATCCATTCCAGCTCATCAAGTCAGGACTTTATGTGTGCTCTTCCTCTGTGGCCTGGAATGGCAGTCATAACAGAGGGAAGTGATCAAAAGCTGGCATCAGAGTCCATATCAGAGACATCCCATGCTCCCCCCTTACTAGAGGTTCCACATGAAGCCTGAGCTGCCCATTGGCTGCATCTATGTATGGGGCCTAAATTCAGTCCATAACTAGTACTTTGTTGATGTTGCAGTCTCATCAAGCCCCTCTGGGTCCTGGCAGGTTCATTCTGTATGTCTTCTTATAGAGCTACTGTCACCTCTCAGTCCTTTTATCCTTGCCCATACTTTTCCATAAAACTCTCAACGCATCACGAATGTTTGGCTGAGAGTCTCAGCATCTGTTTCAAGTCTCGGTAAGTCTCTCAGAGAAGAACTCTGATAGGCTCATTTCTGAAAGCATGGCAGAGTATTCTTAAAAGTCTCAGGGGTTGGCTCCCCCAATCTCTGATGTGTCTTTATCCCTGCACATTCATTTTTAAAGATCAAGTATTTAGAATGTCCTATGATTTGTAGAAATAAAAAAAAAAAAAAAAACAATATTGGATTGATTTCCCTTAGTATGCTAGCATTACAAAATGATTAAAATGCTATCCCACTCTTGTTTGGAGTGGTGGAGCTTTCAGATAATAAATAAATAAATACATGCATACATACATACATACATACATACATACATACATACATACAAACATACATAAATACAGGGTAAATTTTGGGTGGGATTTTTTTGTGGTTGGGTTGTTGCTGCCCTCCTTCTTCTAAAAGTCTTGTTTAGTTAGTTAATGTCTTCTTCAGTCACTATGGCCCCTGCTTCTAAGAGTCTCTCTCAGAGTCCCCCTCATATTCTCCCAGGAGCTTACCCTGACTTATGTCTCCATATTGTCACAGAGAAATCCCACCTAAAGTTTCTCTTTCCTCTGAAGGCCTTCCATCCTCCAGCCCCTGTTTTACCCATGTCAGATCTCTACCTTCATATTTCTTTGTGCTCCTTCTCCTACTTTGTTCCCTTTCTTCAAACACTACTTCTGTTTTTTCTATTTCCCCTACTAGGTGATATTTGAGCATCCTTCCTTGGATCTTCCTTCTTCTCTTCTTTGGGTCTGTGCATTGTAATATGTTTACCTGTGTGATATGGCTAAAATGCACTTATACTATGTGTGTCTTTCTGGGTTACCTCACTCTGGATGGTCTTTTCTATTTCCATCCATTTGCATGACAATTTCATGATTTTTTTGGTTTTAATAGCTGAGTAGTATCCCATTGTGGATATGGAATAATACTTTATCCATTCATCAGTTGAGTGACATCTTGTTTCCAGATTCTTTCTATTATGAATAAAGCTTCTATGAACATAGTTGAGCAAGTGTCACTGTGGAATGGTGGAGCATCTTCTGAGTATATATCAAGTAATGCTATAGCTAGGTCTTGAGGTAGAACTGTTCCCCATTTTCTGGAAAAGTGCCAGATTGATTTCCAGAGTGATTGTACAGGTCTGAACTCCCACCATCAATGGAGGAGTCTTCCCCTTTCTCCACATCCTTTCCAGCATGTGTTATCACTTGAGGTTTTGATCTTAGCCATTCTGACAGGTATAGGATGGAATCTCAAAGTCATTTTGATTTGCATTTCTCTGATTACTAAGGAAGTTGAGCATTTCTTTAAGTTCTTCTTAGGCATTTGAGCTTTCTCTGTTGATCTTTGTTTGTTGGTGTTTAATGTTTTGAGTTCTTTATATATTTTGGGTATTAGCCCGTTGTCAGATGTAGGATTTGTAAAGATATTTTCCCAGTCTGTATGCTAATTTTTGGTTTTATTGACAGTGCCCTCAGACTTACAGAAGCTTTTCAGTTTCCAGAGGTTCCTTTTATTAATTGTTGATCTTAAAGCCTAAGTTGTTGGTTTTCTGTTCAGGAAATTGTCTCCTGTGCCAATGAGTGCAACTCTCTTTCCCACTTTCTCTTCTAATAGATTTAGTGTGTTTCATGTTATAATCCTCTTGGACTTGAGTTTTGTGAATGGGAATAAGTATGGATTTATTTACATTTTCCTACATGTATAAATCCAGTTAGACCACCACCATTTGTTGAGCATGCTTTCCTTTTTTCATTGTACAGCTTTGGCACCTTTGTCAAAAAACATATGTCTGTAAGTGTGTCAGTTTGTTTCTCTGTCTTTGATTCAATTTAATTGATCAACCAGTCTATTTCTATGTCAGCACCATGCAGTTTTTCTTACTGTAAAAGTGTAGTATAGCTTGAAGTCAAGGATGGAGATACTTCCAGAAGTTATTTTATTATATAGGATCGTTTTAGCTATTCTTGGTTTTATTTTTTCCCATATAAAGTTTAGAATTGTTCTTTCAATGTCTGTAGAGAATTGTGTTGGAATTTTGGTGGGGATTCTATTGAATTTGTAGATTCTTTTGGTTAGATGTCCATTTTCCCTGTTATTCCCACCAATCCTTGAGCATAGGACATCTTTCTGTCTTCTGATATCTTCTTCAGTTTCTTCAGAGACTTGAAGTTCTTATCATACAGATCTTTGACTTGCTTGGCTAGAATTACATCACGCTACTTCATATTACTTGTGGATATTATGAAGGGTTTAGTTTCCCTTATTTCTTTCTTAGCCTATTTGTGTTTTGTGTATAGGAAGATTACTGATTTTTTAATTTGAATTTTTTACTCAGCCACTTTGCTGAAGGCATTTATGAGCTGTAGGAGTTTTCTGGTGGAATTTTTGGAGTCACTTATGTATATTATCATAGCCCTATCACACACTTGTCTTTTTTATAAGACCCAAATGATGTGTGTGGATTTTTGTGTGTGTTATATAATCAAACAGAATAGCGTACGTTCTGTATTGAATAATTTTGTATTTCAAATTTTTATGTGTCTTCCACAAGAAAAAGGTGTATGCTGTATAGGCAGCAAATCCTCACCTTGCTCATTCAAACAGCAGGGTCCGCTTTATTGCCCCACACCTGAGCCAAAGCTGCCTGAGACTGCCTCAGCTAATGACCATCTCCTTGGTAGATTAGGGTTGTGAAGAACAAATTTAACAGATTAATTTTTATTTCTACTATAGCATGACTTTCTTCAACTTTGGATTCATGTTTCCTGAATAACACCTTTCACACAGAAATGAAGTATTTCAGAATTTGAGACTTTTGAGGAGAAAACTGAGACAAATGGCAGGTGGCCTGCATATTTAAACACAGAGAATCAATTCATGTGATTACAAAAAAGTTTTAACACTATTGGTTTTATATTAGACCTATAAAACATCAAAGCTTCCAAAAAAGAAATGATATAGCTGGAATTTATTCATTAACTATTGCATTCCAGGAAATATGTCAAATGTCTTTCCTACATGGTCATTTTAATTTAATCCACAAACCCTGACTGTCATGAGAATCCTCGATCTACAAGTAAAGAAACACAAGTTCAAGGGTCTTGCTGAACTAACAGGCCTGGGTTCTGAAACTATAATGCTTCGAAAAGTCTTTTGTGTGATCAAGATGGGTGGTATGATATGACATGCTACCTTTCAAGTTTTCCTGCTACCATGATATCACCAAGGCTACTCATCTTTAAAAGGGACTTATACCAAAGGCTTCTCCTAGCATTTGGCTTCCTTGGGTTTCTACATTCCAAAATGTAACTGAGCAGCTCAAGTGCCCTTATGAGGACAGATGTCAGTACATTGATCATAAACTGCCTGGCCTTGATAACTAGGGTAATTAATTTTTGTTCTATATAAATTACCCATTCTTCAGTATTTTGTTTCAGCATCACAAGTGCATTAGGATGGTGATGGCAATAGGAAATGCATCTATTTTGGAAAATGATAAGGCCCCATAAATAAGATTACTATTTTTAGAAAGCCCCATGTGAGGACATCTTTTGAAGCACCATCACTCAGGAAACAGGCTTTGCCCAGGTGCTGTGCCATCTTAGATTTACCAACCACTAGAGCCAACCATGAGAAGTGGCTTTCACTTCTAGTACTTTGATGTGGCAATGTTTGTAACTATACTTTCCTCATAATAATTTCTGAAGAGAAAACTTTCAGAAACAAATGCTATTTCTCATAACAGTTTCTCTTTTTTTTTTTTTTTTTCATGCCTGAGAAGAAAAATTTCCATAACATTCTCAAATGTCCATGACAAACCCTTATACCCTTATATCCAATTACAATGGGAAACTATTAAGGCTTTGTTTTTCATAATTAAACCATTATGTTTTTGTAAGAGCAGTAAACATTGTACTACTGTAAAAGCCTGCAGTTCATAGAAATTCAGAAGGTAAGCAGTGTGTGGTGCAATTGGGTTAAGTGGAGCTTCACATTTGAAATCTACCTGCTCTATGCTGTTCAGGGAGGAACACCTGGCATTCATTATAACCGATTTTAAATTATGATTTGTTTGTTATACATTCTAAACCTTTTTATTGCTTTCTAATTTTCCTTGACCCCCAACATTAAACCGTGACTCACAGTTTAAAAAGTTGTGTTAGACCATCATGGCTTTGAAAAGCGAGTACCATGTTAAAGTCTATTGTGTTACAATTTAATGCTTAATATACGTTTTTGGATGAATGAGGCTGAAGGAACAGATTAGATACAATTTATTTGTGATCCAATTGCTCAGGTTTTTTTTTCACTGTCATTTCTTCTTCAGGCTGCTTCACCTACTCAATTTAGATAGTGAACTAATAGATTTTTTTCTCACATTTCTGTGAAGAAAAACAAGCCAGTCTTCCTTTATTGTCCTGAGCTGAACAAAGATTCTATCTATCTATCATCTATCTATCTCTCTCTCTGTGTGTTTATGTGCATGTGCATGCAGATATCCATAAACATGTGCTTTTCATCCTAGATAAAATAAATTAGCAAATATGTCCTCCTAATTTCACTATATTCCTAATCTCTTCAAACTCATCACACATGTGCACACCTTTGTACATGTGATCACAATCACCATGTCCATATTTCCTTAGGCAAATATATATGTATATATATACACACATATATACATATACATACATATACTGTCGCTATATATGTACGAATATGTATATGTATGTGTATATATATGTATGTGTATGAGAATACAATTTGAATATTTAAACTTTGAAATTGTCAAACTGAGGATATACATTTGTGCCTAATCTTTGTTGCTCTCTCTATAGCAAACTGAACCTCAACAGAACTGAAAATTTGCTTCTATTACTTTGAACCTTCAACTTCTAACAACAGAATGACATCCTGTTATTGGAAATCCTCTACCCATTGAACATAATTAGTGGCTAAGACAATGCCACACTTTAATTGGCCCAGGCCTAGCTGGACAGTCTGGTCACACAGATTTAAAAGCTTCACAAACTGCTTTGTTTCTTGATTGCTTCTCTTCTCTTCCTCTCACATATTTAAAATGAAAACTAGCATTAGCTCACTTTGTTTTTCTTTTCAATGTTCTGAATACAATGAGCTCTAACTCAAAGTTGCTTTATGGAAATTGCTTTGTTTTTATCTGATGCCTTTCATCCATGCAGTCAGGGAGCAACCTGTACTTTAGATATCTTTGCAAGCTTATGATAATTTCCCACTGGTAAGAAAAAGTGTGATTAAGAAATCAGTAATGTAATATATACAGCATCAGTTATAAGATTGTCATTGAGCTGGCACACCAAAACTCAATGTTACTTAATATTCGTAGCAAGATATACATCAAAAAGTTTATACACCATGAGCAAGTTGGATTTATCCATAAAATGCAGGCATAATTCAATACAAACAAGTCAATAAATGTAATAAACCAAATAAGTGGCCTTAAAGACACAAATAACATGCTCATCTCAACATACAACAGTAAAATCCTCGGAAAAAATGCAATATGTCTTTACAATAAAAGTCCAAGGTAATGTAAGGGTGGAGAAACAATACTTCCACACAGTTAAAGCTGTATATGAAAATCCCACAGTCAATGTCATCTTTAAAAAAAAAAAGGCTAGATGCAATCCCACCTTAGTCAGGAAGGAGACAGGGATGTACGGCAGCCACACTATCATGTCCTGGAAGAATGAGCTGGGGCAAAAAGGCAAGAGTGGGAAATTAAAGGATGTCTTAATATTATAATGAGGGATCCCAAAAATTCTTAAGAAAAATTGTAGGAATAGTAATAAACAAATTGAACAGAGGAACAGAATGCGGAATCAACTAGCACAAATCAATAGCTTTTCTATATACCAGCAGTAAATGCATAGAAAAGGATATAATGGGCACACTCCCATTCACAATAGTCTCAAAGAAACTAACATGTTTCAGAATAAACACAATCAAGAAAATTAAGGATCTGTACAATAAAAATTTTAAACCTTTGCAGAGATAATGAAAGACATTAGAAAATGGGTGATATAGAGTTGTAGAGATCTTTAATATTCATATAATAAAATATGCAAAAATTAAATGAGATGGGCTAGTAATTTAAAATATAGATGCTTTGTTCTATTGGCATTAATGTTAAATGTGTCTTTACCAAAAGAAATTCTGAAAATAGAAGAAAGTTGCTTCAGTGTTCCAGCTAGGAAGAATGAACACAGAAATTTATCATTATTTTCTTTTGAAATTCTTTGAAATTGACTATAAAAATTATAAAATCAAAACCAAAACGACAGTAGGACAGTGGGGACAATAACACCAAAAGATGTTAGTACAGTTTTGAGATGAGAATCAAGTATGTCTATCCTGAGAAGGAAGACAGAGTAGCAACTAGAAGGACAGATTAGAAAACAAAGGGAAAGGAACCAGAGCAATGGAAATGCTTTCAATGAAATATCAAAAGCCAAGATGGCATTAGGTGTAAGGCCAAAAATGGGATTTATTAAAAGTTTGCATGAAGAATTGTGACAATTGCAATCTATTTTTCTATTCTTGGCACTGTGGGTCTATATTTCCCAAACTATATAGAAAGGTAGGCTTAAACACTTGGAGAAATTTTGTTCTGACACGTTAATCAATTTTCTTGTTGCTGGAACAAATTTAAAAAGGTAAAATAGTCGCTTATTGGCTTCAGTTATCCCAGTTCCACATGTCTAGTAAAGCAAAACATCATGAGAAAGAGGCCATAGTGAAACACAACTGCTGACCCCATGGCAGCTATGAAGCAAGAAGAAGAACTGGGAAGGGCAGGGGTATACCACAATGGCCTATGCCTTTTAGTTACATCCCACCACCAATAATTCACCATGTTACAGATTCATAAAAATTATTGTAAATAATAGTTCATATACTTTGAAATATTAGATATTCTTCATTAACAATGAAAATATTATTTAAATTAATTAATTCCAAAACCTATAACTGAGTGGGAGAATAGAATAGGAGATTGTATATTTTCTCTTTTTAAAAAGATGGTTTTATTTTTTTTGAAGTAGACATAAGTAATAAAATGACACATTTCCAAAACTATCTAGTAGTATGATATAAATAGTCTCATTTCATCCTTCCTGATCAACACTGAACCATTCATTTCCATTTATAAAGAATATATCACTATGGTTGTGATTCACAATAAGCTTGGGACAAAAATGTAGAAGACCTTACTGAAATTAATTATGAGAAAGAGACAGAGTTTACATTTTTATCTGTCTGTATGCTCTCACCTTAACTTATACCTGAGAGGAGCATTAAAGAAAAGCCAGTGGGTTTGGTGTCATCAAGAATGTCTTTGTCATCAGTACATTATGGAATTTTCTCTTATAAAGTTTACATTAATGTTCTATATTTAAATTAGTGCTACACACACACACACTAATTCTTAAGTAATATTCAGTTTGTGTTACATTTAACCAATTTAATGTAGTTACCAATAAATATTTTATTGTAGACATTTATATTTTTATTGTTTTTCATTTACTTACTTTTCTCTCTTCTTTGTGGTACAGGTGATGGTTGGCACTTCCCACACCACTGAAGTTAGTTGAAATCCTTAGATTCTCTTTGGCCAATAAAATGTAACTAGAACTAAAATTAAAACAAAAGCACTATTTCCCTTTCTGTCTTTCATTAACCTACACATTCAAGATGTTAATCTCAAGTGAGATTGGGATGGATAAGAAACCACTACCAGGCCACAATGTTCACAGTAAGATCAATATAAGTATCTTTGTTAAATGCTAAGGGTACTATAATTTTTTGTTAAAACGTAAAATGTAGATTTGGCTTCTTTGTGAAAAATCAAATGACCATATGTGGGTGGATTCATTTCTGCATCTTCAAATCGATTCTATCGATCGACCAGCCTATTGCCCTGCCAGTACCATGCAGTTTTAATTACTATTGCTCTATAGTACAGCTTGAGATTGGGTATGGAGATTCCTCCTGAAGATCTTTTATTTATAGGATAGTTTTAGCTATTCTGTTTTTTTTTTTTTTTTCATATGAAGTTGAGAATTGATCTTTCAATGTCTTTAAAAAATTGTGTGTTTTGATAGGGATTGCATTGGATTTGTAAATTACATTTGGTAAGATGGCCAATTTTACTATGTTAATTCTCCCAATGCATGAACAAGGGAGATCCTTCCATCTTATGATGTCATCTTTGATCTCTTTCTTCAGCAATTGAAAGGTTTTTTTTTTTTTTTTTTTTTTTTTTTTCAGACAAGTCCTTCACTTGCTTGGTAAGAGTTACTCCTAGATATTTTATGTTGCTTGTGGCTATCTTTAAGGGTATAATTTTCCTAATTTCTTCCTCTGCATGATTGTCATCTGTATTTTTGACAAAGAAGTCAAATCTATTCAATAGAAATAGGATAGTATCTTCAACAATTGGTGCTGGTCTAACTGGATGTCTACATGTAGAAAAATGCAAATAGACCCATATTTGCCACCATGCACAAAACTCAAGTCCAAGTGAATTAAAGACCTCAACATAAAACCAGAGACACTAATAGGTTAGAAGAAAAAGTGGGGAAGAGCATGGAACACATTGGCACAGGAGACAACTTCCTGGACATAACACCAACAGCCCAGGCCTTAAGGTCAACAATTAATAAATGGGACCTCATGAGGCTGAGAAGCTTCTGTAAGGCAGAAGATACTGTCAACAGAACAAAGCAACAGCCTACAGACTGAGAAAAGATCTTCACCAACCCTACATCTGACAAAGGTCTACTATCCAAAAAATATAAAGAACTCAAATAATTAAACATCACAAAACTATATAACCCAATTGGGAAATGGGGTTTAGAAGTAAACAAAGAATTCTCAACAGAGGAGTATCAAATGGCTGAGAAACACTTAAAAGAAATGCTCAATGTCTTTAGTCATCAGAGAAATGCAAATCAAAAAGACTCTGAGATTCCATCTTACACCCATTAGAATGGCTAAGATCAAAAATTCAAATGACACCACATGCTAGTGAGGATGTGGAGAAAGAGGAACACTCCTTCACTTCTGGTGGGAATGCAAACTTGGACAACCACTTTGGAAGTCTATCTGGAACTTTTTAGAAAACTGAGAATAAGGCTTCCTCAAAACCTTGGAATATACCTAGAAAATGCTCCAACACACAACAGAGACATATGCTCAACCATGTTCATAGCAACCCTATTCATAATAATCAGAACCTGGAGACAGCCTAAATGTCCCTCAGTTGAAGAATGCATAAAGAAACAGTAGTACATTTACACTGTGGAGTACTACTCAGCTATTAAAAACAAGGAATTCCTGAAATTTGTGGACAAATGGCTGGAACTAGAAATGATCATACCGAGTGAGTTAACCCAGAAACAAAAAGACTCACATGGTATATACTCACTTATAGGTGGGCAATAGCTCAAAAGACATGTCCCATGAAAGTCTTCACTTACCAGGAGATTGGTATAGATGTAAGAACATCCCACTGGGACTCTAGGTAAGACAAATATAGGAGATGGGGAAATAGAAGGACCCAGAGGCTCATAGAAACCTACAGGAAAAACATTGTGATAGGTGGATCAGGGCCTAGGGGGTTCTGCTCAAACTACTGCACTAACCAAGGATAATACAAGTAGTAAACATCGAACCCTTACACTGATCTAGCCAAATGGTCAAGACATTCTCCACAGTTATGTGGAGCGTGGGGAATCACTCAGACATGAACTCTAATGCCCCATATTTGACCACTTCCTCTAGGTGGGGAGGCCTGATGGTATTCAAAGAAAGAATAAGCAGGCTACCAAGATGAGACTTGACAGCCTAAGACCATATAAAGGGGGAGGAGGCCCCCCTTGGTCATAGACCTAAGGGAGGGGAATAGGGTGAAAGTGAGAGGGAGGGAGGAACAGGAGGATTCAAGAGATGGGATAAAAATTGAGTTGTAATCTGAATAAATTAATATAAAAATTAAAAAATAAAATAAATAAACAAAATTTAAAAATAAACAGTATAACTTAGCTTGTTGTGGATATAGTAGCTGTATACTACACTCATAACACTTTTATTTGAAACTCTGAGTTGGCATGTCTGAGATCTTTTCAAGGTATCACCCAGCCTGTTTTTGGTCTACCTATTCCTGCTTTCTGGTGCAGACTTGATTTGAGGAGCCTTTCCACATTTCCTAACTACCATAAAATTATTCCACTATGCTTTCCCTTGTATGGCAGCCTGAAGTTCTGAAAATAATGAAGCAAAATGAACCTTTTCTCTCATACGTTGCTTTATCAAGTCTTCTATCAAAGTATCATTAAATTAATCTAATACATGTGGGCATGTAAATACTCTCATATAACACAAGTATCTCTCTATCTCTATCTGTCTCTATATTTACATATCTATATATAGATAGATGATAGATAGATAGATAGACATGTAATCTTTATTTTCAGAATAACTATAAGAAAGTTTCACCCACTGTTCATTTATTTTTTAGTCAGTAAATATTACTATACTTCAGAATTCCATATTTTACAATTTGCCTTATTGTGCACAATGAATAATAGTTTAAGTCCCTAACCTATATAATCCTGGAAGTATAGTCTTTTCTCTACTACCACTCTTTGAGTTTTCCTGATAATCCATAGGAAAGGTATACAAATTTTACATATATATTTTGGCTCTTTGTGTCATTTTAGTCAGCTATCAGATTGCCATTTGATTGTATTCATCCATTTCTTGTTGTCATATATGTATTTTCTATTAGGTCTGGATTTTCTTCTCTATCCTGCCTCTATCAAACTTTTGACCCAAGGTGATCATTTTGTGTCCTTAGGACAGCATGCACTAGGCTCTGTCATGGTTTTCTTAAACAGAAAAAAAAATCTATATGAGAGTAGATGAGATTGAAGGAGAAAGAAGGGCTAAAGTGCTGGTTATTTCCCATAATCCTTAGCCTTAACCCTTTCTATCTTCTAGGCTTATCAAATTATCTTTGCATGAACATCAATAGAAATTATCACCCAAGCAGGTTTCTGCGATAAACACAACTTCATAACTCCTGTTAGTGGAGACTGTGGAATGTACATTCTAATAAGCTCCTAATAGGGAGAAAATTTGTTTTTAGACTATTGATTTTTAATTGTTGTTTGGCCTTGTCTTTTAAATGTGCTTGGAAGAAAGTTCCCTTACCTTGAGAACATGCCTCAACTTTACAGGAATATAGGATAAGGACAAAGATCAATAATAGCAACATCCTACACCTAAGTCCCCAACTACAGAAAACATCATTATTGGTCTACCCAATATCCATCTCTATCTTCTCTTTTGGTAAAATTACAAAAAGTTTATTGTTGTAATAAAATTAAGAGTTGCCTATCTTTATTCTTGAGTCTAGGGAAACAATAGCACCTTTTTAAAGCACTGTTGGTGATTTTGCTTGTGTTGTTTATAAGCTAATAGTATTTTCAATCTCAAACTCTCTTCTACATAAGACTAATATCATATAAAGAATAAACAATTCAGTATACAACTATTGGCTATCATAATGACAAATATTTTCATATAAGAGAAGAATATTCACTGCATAAGAATAATTTTTCATTCAAATTGATGAAGTTTGTTCATAAGTATTTGCCCTCCATGGCTGAACGAAGCAAGAAAGTGAGCCAAGCTACATAATAAGCTTTTTCTCTTTGCTATCTCTTATGTAGGACACCCTATGCATAAAAATGCACAGCATATAAAAATTTTCAGTAGCAATGCCCAAAGTATCCTAAGGAAATTTCTCCTATCCCCATGTATGTCCATGATTTTTTTCTTTTTAATATTAGAAAGCTGAGATGATGTGAAAGTATGAAAAGTGTCCTTTTTTCTAATCTACTGCATGTGCATGTCAGTAAGACCAAATAATCCTTCTGGGAAGGACTTAGGATAGCATCAACGTTTATGGAATTACTCTAGAGAAAAGAGTCTAAGTTTGTTCCAGGGAGCATAAATCCACAGTATTTTTATTGCTGTGTCTTGATTTGTTTTTTATTTGTTTTCCTTAGTTAAAAAAATAAAATTTCCATGGGAAATAATGAAAGAAACATTTAAGAACAACTCTTATGTTCACAATGACATGTTATGTCTTTTTCAGTGACATTATGGTGGCAACTCGACTCCTTGATATTCCAATATCAAATATCAATCTGTCTTTATGCATTCAATTAGTAATGTGTGCATCTCCAAAGCCTTATGAATAGAATTTTGTGCTTCATAGTATTAGCATGCTGTTATAGCCTACATTTTCTCTTATGTTGTAAGTGCATGTACATAGAGACCATGCCTAGCTTTGTGCCACAGAATATATCTCTAATGTCTGATGCAATATCTGTCAATGAAAGAAGTATGCAGGAGACATACTTATATAACTCTGGGTCAGCAATATCCAGCTCTATAACATATGATTAACTTTCTTTGCTTCACTCTACATTCCCCCATTTGTTTGAACAGCATAGTCATTTGTTCATATAATTTTTATTAACATCCTACAAAACAAGGGTTTTATAAACACATTAATAAATACCCATATTAAGCAAATGGACTATTCATTTTAATATATTAAACCCTAAAGAGTTCTTAATATTTACCTAGCACAACCCATTCATTTTCTAGAGAAATGAGAGGAGCTATAGTAATTAAGAGTCCTAAGAACTTACAAATACTTAATATTAGAAAAGAGGAAAGAGAAGTCTTTGTTCTGATAGTGACTTCAATGATCTCTCTCTGTCATTTATAGACTGTTTAAACTCAGAATTGCATGAGATTCATTTTTTAAGTTCAACAAAGGATGATAAGGTATTAGAAATTTCATTTAGAGACATTCATTCTCAAAAGGTTCAAAGAATTATCAGTGACTTAGTCATGGGATTCTTCTGAAAATTGGCATTAGCACTAAAGATTGTAACATTAAAGCCTAAGACACTAATATCCCATTTAATGCTTAGGGAAGATATTCTTAAATAACAACAATTTGCATCTTCTAATTTCAGGTAGGACATCAATAATCTATGATAATATAACCTTAATAGCAAGTATGTAGCCCTAAAGAAATCTCTAATTCCTTCGTTTGTCTCATAGACTGTTTTCATCAGTTTTTTCTTTTTTCTTTTTTTCCTTCTTTTTCTTTTATGTTCTTTCTTTCATTTTTCTTGTTCATTTTCTTTGTTGTTATTGTTGTTTGTTTGTTTTTTGATACAGGTTTTCTTTGTGTAGCCTTGACTGCCCTGTACTCACTTTGTAGACAAGGCTGGCCTTGAATTCACAGTGGTCCACCTGTCTCTGCCTCCTCTAGTGATAGAATTATAGGTGTGCACCGCCATGTCTGGTTTCCTCAATCCTCCTCCTCCTTCTCCTCCTCCTCCTTCTTTCATATATATAAAACACATAAATAAAATAAAATACATATAGCAAGAAGAACCACGAAACAATCAGGAATTATATAAATGTTACATTCATAATGTTTTGGCTATGTGTATTTGGCAACCTTGAATAAAACATCTTTCCTATCTTGGCAAGTCTACAATTTGAATGAAAATCAGTTTCTATCATATCTCATCTCTATCAACCTAAAACATCAATCTAGACCTAAAAATATCTTAACCTCTAAACAACTAAGCTTAATCTCAAGATTAAACTCTCTGGTCTTTAACCCCATTAGAGACTTGAAAAGGACTAAAAGTTAATTACCTGAGTAAGCTAGAAGTGCAGGTTAGCAGCTTCCAAGATGAAAAAATGGCAGAGACAGTTTGCTGCCTGAACAATCACCCAACACTCTCTACAACAGTTAAGCATCATCTTCAGCCTTTGGGCCCCATATATCTGTCAGAAATATTTATGAGACAGGAACTATTGAGGAATTACTTACCCTGTCTTGGCAGAGTTTGGTCATTGACTCTGCCTGTATCCAAGATTGCCCATTTTTAGGCAGAATATGTCTGTGGCAGAAATGAGGACATTTTGCCCAGTGGCTTCTTTGCCACATTTGAAGCCATATCCATAAGGAGGGTCTTTGATGTTCATCATTTTCTTTGAGGTAGTCTGGGTGTTGCCAAGAGTTAACCTGTCTTGTGATCAAGGAATCTTTAAAATAATAAAAATATCTTTAAATGCCATATTCTTTAGGTCTCGGAGGCTTTTGAAGACTTTATCTGATTATTTTACCTTATATATCTATAGAATTGTATTACTTAATTATCCTATACAGCCTGCAAGGCCACTTTCAAAGTATTGGAAGTCTGGTTCTTTTCTTCTGGACTCAGTGATGCCTCTCTTTTCCTTTATCTTTCTTTTGTAGGTATGGAGTAGGGGTCAAAAGGAAACAAGAAGGGGGTATAGAAATATATAGGGATGATAGCACAAGAAGTGGATTATTGAATCTACCTCAATTTAAGTCCTTAATTGTTACTCACAAATAAGATTATTTTTAATTCATTGGTACAGAATTTTGTATATTGATGCAAAATAAGTTTACTTCTGATACATGTGTATGTAGTTCAAATTTAAGATTATTCACACACATATTGTATATATTTCTATTCTAACATGAGGTATCATACCCTAACAACTCAATTATAAAGTTTACTTCCAATACCTTAGGTGGTATTGTAGGCTGCTTAGGGTAATTAAGTAATACAAGTTAATTGTTAGTTGGCCAAATCATGACCATATCAATTACTAGTCTATTTTTATCACAAGAATATACATCCTAGGTTTAACAGATAGATATGATTCTTTAGATATATAAGGTAAAATAGAAAAAAGAAAGTTTAATTCCTGGAAGAAGTCAAACTGGCACTATTTGCAAATGGTATGATAGTATATGTAAGTGATCCCCCAAAAAAATCTACCAGGGAACTCCTATAGCTGATAAACACCTTCAGCAAAGTCGCTGGATACAAAATTAACTCTAAAAAGTAAGTAGCCCTCTTGTATACAAATAAAAAGTGGGCTGAGAAAGAAATCACAGAAATTATATCCTTCACAATAGACACACACACACACACACACACACACACACACACACACACACACACCATAAAGTATCTTGTTGAAACTCTAAGGGAGCAGGAGAAAGACTTATATTACCAAAAGCAATCTGTAGATTCAATGCAATTCCTATCAAAATACCTACATTATTTTTTACAGACATTGAAAGATCAATTTTCACCTCCATACTGAAAACCAAACAAACAAAAAAGAGCAAGAGTAATAAAAACAGCATGGTACTGGCATAGAAATAGACTGGTTGATCAATGGAATCAAATTCGAGACGCAGAAATAAATCCACACACCTACAGACACTTGATTTTTGACAAAGATGCCAAAATTATACAATAGAAAAATAATAGCATCTTCCACAAATAGTGCTGGTCTAACTCTATGCCTACATGTATAAAAGGGCAAATAGATCCATATTTATTGCCCTGCACAAAACTAAAGTGCATAAAACATAAAACAGGAACATCAAATCTGTGAGAAAAAAAAAAAAAACAGTAGGGAAGAGCCTTAAATACATTGCCACAGGAGACAACTCTCTGAAAAGAACACCAACAACTCAGGCTCTAAGATCAATAATTAATAAATGGGACCTCATGAAACTGAAAAGCTTCTGTAAGTCAAAGGCCATTCTCAACAGAACAAAGCAACAGCCTACTGATTGGGAAAAGATTTCACCAACCCAACATCCATCAAAAGGATAGTATAAAAAATATATTTAAAAAAAAAACTAAAAAATTAGACACTACAAAACCAAATAATACAATTAAAAGTGGAATACAGAGCTAACCAGAGAATTCTCAAGAAAGGGATATCAAATGGCAAAGAAACACTTAAAGAAATGCTCAATGTCTTTAGTCATCAGGGAAATGAAAATCAAAATGACTCAGTATGTCTGAGATAAAAAAAAAAAAACTCAAGTGAAAACTCATGCTGGTGAGGATATAGAGAAAGGGAAACACTCCTCCACTGTTGGTGGGAGTGCAAATATGTATAACCATTTTGGAAATAAATTTGGCACTTTCTCAAAAAATTGAGACTATTTCTATCACAAGACCCAGCTATACCAGTCCTGGGCATAAGCCTGAAAGATGCTCCACTATACAACAAGGACATTTGCTCAACTATGTTTGTAGCAGATTTATTTATAATAGCCAGAATCTATAAATAACCTAGATGTTCATTAACCAAAAAAATGGACAAACAAACTGTGGTACATTTACACAATGGAATACTACTCAGCTATTAAAAATAAAGAAACTTTGAAATTTCCAGGCAAATGTATGGAACTAAAAATGATTATCATGAGTGAGGCAACACAGACCCAGAAAGACATGTATGGCATATACTCACTTATAAGTGGATATTAGCCCAAATTAAATCTCCTCTGATAGACTACATCCAGCAAGGGATAAAGACAGATTTTTGAACTGGAAGCTGGACTCTGGGCAGAAAGCCCAGAGTTGTAGGGAAGAATGTGAGAATGGAAGGTATGGGAGGGAGGAGGAGATCCTCAGGGAGACAATCATGGACTGTGGATCTGGACACAGGGGGACCTTGACAAACTGGTGCACCAACCAAGGACAATGCATGCAGAGAATCAAGACCCATTGTTCAGATGTAGCTGGTGGACAGGTGACTCTCCATGTGTGTGGTTTTTTTGGTGAGTGACCTGTTGCTAAACCTCTGACATACATTCTAGTTCCCAGGGTTCCAAGGGTCACTGACCCTTAGTAATACCACCTTGAGGGGACAAAGAGGAAGGGGAAGCAGGCTAACCTGATGAGACCTAATAGGCTGTGAAATATTAGTGGAGTAGGAGCCCCCATCAGAGTTATAGGTGAACAGAGTAGGGCAGAAGAGAGAGTTTGGGAATGGGAAGGTAAGAGAAAGTTTTTTTTTTCAATGAAGATGTAATGTGAATAAGTTATAATAAATAAAATGTATATTTTTAAAAACCTCATCATATTTTCAAAGTGGGAACCAAGACTGTAGATTTCATTTACTACAATTGTTCTTTTGATTTATAGTTTCCATATTTACTTATTCTTTCTAATAAAGAGTCTAAAACATGTGTACAGAGACCTAAAAGAGAAATGGAAGCATATAAAACAAATGCCATGAACAGTAAAGGCAGAAACTTTCAAGTGACCACAAGGCTGAGACGGGGAAATCAAACAGTGGAGTGCCACCATATCTGTATCTGTATCTATATCTGTATCTATATGTATATCTGTATCTATCTACAGTATATATGTTGCTAAAATGTGCTATTAATGTTTTACAGCTTTATTTTATTTTATTTTATTTTTGGATACAACTTTTTTATTAATTTATTCTTGTTACATCTCAATGGATATCCCATCCCTTGTATCCTCCCATTCTTACCTCCCTCCCAATTTCCTCTTATTTCCCTACCCTATGACTGTGACTGAGGGGGATTTCCTCTGCCTGTATATGCTCATAGTGTATCAAGTCTCTTCTTGGTAACCTGCTGTCCTTCCTCTGAGTGCCACCAGGTCTCCCCCTCCAGGGGACATGGTCAAATGTGAGGCATCTAGATGAGAGAAGCATGGGAGAATAGCAAAGTAGAAGGATCCAGAGGGTCCTAGAAACCTACAAGTAGAACATTATGATAGGCAGATTTGGGCCCAGGGGTCCCACTCAAACTAAGGCACCAGCCGAGGACAATACAGGCCGTAAATTCAAACCCCTACTCAGATCTAGCTAATGGTCAGAACATTCTCCACAGTTGCGTGGAGAGTGGGATATGACTTTCTCACGTACACTGGTGTTTTACAGCTTTAAATGTTCTTTGAAAAAAGATATAAAATAAAATATTTCCTAATTGAAAAAATTCCTTTAAATAAGAAAAATTCCTACCTCACTACCAGATAGACATAGCAAAGAAGTATATCAGATATTCAAAGAAGAATGAAAAGCTACACTTTCATTCATTCAAAGTAGGAAGGTAAGGAACATTTCCAAATTCTTTTCATGATGCCAATGTGACTATAATTTTTAAGAATACAAATATCTACTAAAAATGTTTTTAATAGCTGAGTCGTATTCCATAGTGTATATGTACCACAGTTTCTTTATCCACTCTTCTACTGAGGGACACTTAGGCTGTTTCCATGTTCTGGCTATTATGAATAAGGATGCTATGAACATGGTTGAGCAAATTTTCTTGTTGTGTGCTGGAGCATCTTCTGGGTATATTCCAAGGAGTGGGATAGCTGGGTCTTGAGGAAGCCCTATTCCCATTTTTCTGAGATAGCACCAGATAGATTTCCAAAGTGGCTGTACTAGTTTGCATTCCCACCAGTAATGAAGGAGTGTTCCTCTCTCCCCACATCCTCGCCAGCATGTGGTGTCACTTGAGTTTTTGATCTTAGCCATTCTGATGGGTGTAAGATGGAATCTCAGAGTTGTTTAGATTTGCATTTCCCTGATGACTAAGGAGGTTGAGCATTTCTTTAAGTGTTTCTCAGCCATTTGCTACTCCTCTGTTGAGAATTCTCTGTTTAGTTCCAAGCCCCATTTCTCAATTGGGTTATTCGGTTTGGTGGTGTTTAATTTCTTGAGTTCTTTATATATTTTGGATATTAGACCTTTGTCAGATGTAGTGTTGGTGAAGATTTTTTTCCCAGTCTGTAGAAGAAAAAGAAATATATTGGCCAAATCTCTTTGAGGAATATAGAGAAAAAAAAATCTCAATAAAGTATTGACAAACCAAATTCAAAAGTACATAAAAATATTAGGTACTATGATCAATTCAGCTTCATCCCAGAGCTACTGGGAGAGTTCACCATAAGTCAGTGAAGTAATCCATTACATAGAGTGATCAAGACAGAAACTACATGATCATCTCATTTGATAAAGAAGAGGTCATTGACAAAATCCATTCCTGAGCTGTGTCCTGGAGAATCCAGAGATACAAGGCACATATCTCTATATAATAAGGACAACAGATAGGAAACCAGTAATAAACATCATCTTAAAGAGAGAAAAACTCAAACTATCTCCACTAAAACAAAACAAAACAAAAAGACAAGGAATTCCATTCCTTCTATTTCTGATTATTATAGTATTTGAGGACTTAGCTAGCACAAAAAGACAAATGAAGGAGTTAAGAAGGATATAAATCAGAAAGAAAAATTTGAAGTATTTCTATTTGTTAGTAATACAATCCTATAAGTAAAAGACCTTTAAAACTATACTAGAAAACTTCTAAATTTTATTTATTCAGCAAAGTAGGAGGATACAAAATTTGCAAAAAAAAAAATCAGTAATCCTCTCATATACAATGACAAACATAACAAAAATCAAATCAAGAAAATAATCTTACTTACTCTTGAAAATATTGTATTAAATATAACTAAGCAGGTGAAAACCTTTATAAAAAAAACTTTTAGACCCTGAAGAAAGAAATCAGAAAAGATTCCAGAAGATTAAAAGACTTATGGAATACTTATTGATTGCTAGAATTGATATTGTAAAAATTGTCATTCTACCAAAAAAGATTTGCAAATTCAAGCCACTCCTCATCTGAATTCCGAAATATTCTTTGTTAAAAATT